>NC_134267.1:81144460-81792793 GCF_031893055.1 Leptodactylus fuscus
TAGAGAAATACAGAAAGACAGAAATATGGCAGGGTGTACAACAATCAATGCAAACAAATAAAAATAAATTTGAATGGGCATAACTAGGTCAAGCACAAGCTAACATAGCGAGGAAAACTAGAAAGTCCAATAGAAAGAGGTCATCTGACAGAAGACCGTCATGCAGGAGGTTCTCAGTCAGGAGCATCTCGTCATCTGCAGTGGGGCCTTTGGGAGCGTGGGGGGCTGACATCACAGCATCCCGCAGCGGCCACCGGAAGCCGAGGAGGGCCCGAGCGATCAGGATCTGAGAGGAGCAGTTCCCACTCAGGAAGCTGGAGAGGCGGGAGGCCCAATGATTGAAGAAAGTCTGGTAGCTCCTCTGGGAAGGATAGTGATAACATACACTCCTTCATGCGCACCTGGAGTGCGAATGGGAAGCCCCAGCGATAAGGAATCTCACATTCCTGGAGCAAAGTAAGGAGTGGTTTCAAGATGGCCCTCTGATGAGGCCACCTGGAGAGATCTGGGAAAATAGATATAGAGGCACCATCAAAGTCTATGGTGTTGCGGTCTCTGTCCTTGAGCTTAATCTCTTTCTTGATAGTGTAAAAATGGATTCTACAAATAACATCTCGAGGTTTGGCCAGATCAGCACTGCGGGGGCGAAGGGCACGGTGCACGGTCCATTTCAATGCAAGTCTTTGGAGGACGGCTCAGCAGGGTATTGAAAATGCCAGTAAGAGTGGGCACCAAGTCAGCAGTCTGTGTAGCTTTGGTTCTCCATGTCGTCCATATGTGAGACAAGCCTACGATAGTGAGAAGTATGAGTCACGGACTCCTGATGTAGAGTAAGAAGCGAGGTTGTTGTCGTGGTCTGAAACTGTTCTAAGGAGGTTACTCTGTGCTGCAGATCAGAAATGTCTTGTGTCAGGCCACAAGAAAATGGCCGCTTACAATACTGTGTAAGCGGCCATTTTCTCGTGGCCTGTGGGCATGCGCAGTCTTCTCTGCCTAAGGCCCGCGGCCTAGAAGTTACAAGCCACTGCCGGAAGAAGAGGATGAAGAGGACACTGCTGACAAAGATGGAGGCGGTGCTGGAGAGAGTTCTCTCACAACATTGGGGATGCCCCCAGTGCTGCGAGAGAACTCATTTGCATACCGACAAGAACAGGGATTCCTATGGAACAGCGGCATGGAGAAGACAACGAAAGCTACGAGAAGCCTTTTGTTAAGGCTATTCCAACGTGTTGGTTAGAAAAAAAAGGGTTAGTATGATCCCTTTAACAAAAAAGTGTGAATCAACTGAAAATCTGTCTTATATTCTAGGTTCTTGTAAGTAGCCACCTTTTGCTTTTATTACTGCTTTGCACCCTCTTGATGAGCTTCAAGAGTTAGTCACCGGAAATGGTTTTCACTTCACAGATGTGCCCTGTCAGGTTTAATTTGGGATATGGGATTTCTTGCCTTATAAATGAGGTTGGGACCATCAGCTGAGTTGTGCAGAAGTCAGGTGGATACACAGCTGATAGTCCTACTGAATAGACTGATAGAATTTGTATTATGACAAGAAAAAAGCAGCTAAGTAAAGAAAAACGAGTGGCCATCATTACTTTAAGAAATTGAGGTCAGTCAGTCCCAAAAATTGAGAAAACTTTGAAAGTGTCCCCAATTGCAGTTGCAAAAACCATCAAGCGCTACAAAGAAACTGGCTCACATGAGGACCGCCCCAGGAAAGGAAGACCAAGAGTCACCTCTTCTGCGGAGGATAAGTTCTTCCGAGTCACCAGCCTCAGAAATCGCAGGTTAACAGCAGCTCAGATTAGAGATCAAGTCAATGCCACACAGAGTTCTAGCAACAAACACATTTCTACAACAACTGTTAAGAGGAGACTTTGTGCAGCAGGCCTTCATGGTAAAATAGCTGCTAGAAAACCACTGCTAAGAACAGGCAACAAGCAGAAGAGACTTGTTTGGGCTAAAGAACACAAGGAATGGACATTAGACCAGTGGAAATCTGTTCTTTGGCCTGAAGAGTCCAAATTTGAGATCTTTGGTTCCAACCACCGTGTCTTTGTGCGACGCAGAAAAGGTGAACGCATCGACTCTACATGCCTGGTTCCCAACATGAAGCATGGAGGAGGAGGTGTGATGGTGTTTTGCTGGTGACACTGTTGGGGATTTATTCAAAATTGAAGGCATACTGAACCAGCATGGCTACCACAGCATCTTGCAGCGGTATGCTATTCCATTTGGTTTGCGTTTAGTTGGACCATCATTTATTTTTCAACAGGACAATGATCCCAAACATACCTCCAGGCTGTGTAAGGGTTATTTGACAAAAGAAGGAGAGTGATGGGGTGCTACGTCAGATGACCTGGCCTCCACAGTCACCAGACCTGAACCCAATCAAGATGGTTTGAGGTGAGCTGGACCGCAGAATGAAGGCAAAAGACAAGTGCTAAGCATCTCTGAGAACTCCTTCAAGACTGTAAGAAGACCATTTCAGGTGACTACCTCTTGAAGCTCATTAAGAGAATGCTAAGAGTGTGTAAAGCAGTAATCAAAGCAAAAGGTGACTACTTTGAAGAACCTAGAATATAACACAGATTTTCAGTTGTTTCACACTTTTTTGTTAAGTATATAATTCCACATGTGTTAATTCATAGTTTTGATGCCTTCAGTGTGAATCTACAATTTTCATAGTCATGAAAATACAGAAAACTCTTTGAATGAGGAGTGTACAAAATTTTGGTCTGTGGTGTATATATATATATATATATATATATATATATATACAGTATATATATATATATATATATATATATACATATATATATATATATATATATATATATATGCACACACACACGAGGGGCCATCCAAAAGCAATGATAATCGGTTATTTCTAGTGCACACAAGAATAAAAATAAAATGTCCTCTACTCACTTAGGTACCCACTAGTTCAGGAAAAAAAATCACTTAAATAGGCCACAATTCCCGGGAGCTACATTCATTTGAATACGAACTGCCGAGGAGTGAACATCAAAATGGAAAAAAACGAAATCAGAGCTGTCATCAAATACCTCTGCTTGAAAAAAATGTGTACCAAAGACATACACAGCGACTTGGTGGAAACAATAGGGGACTCTTCTCCTCCATACTCTACAGTTGCACACTGGGCCAAGGAGTTTAAGCTGGGAAGAACATCGACGGAAGATGAACATCGTGAAGGACGCCCATCCATGTTCCTCACTGAAGATAACGTGAAAAGAGTTGAAGAGGTTGTATTGGCAGATCGAAGAGTGTGGCATGTAGCTGAGGTCACAGGGATCTCATATGGCAGTATTCAAAGAATCCTTGCGAACAAATTTCATATGAGAAAGGTCTCCACGTGTTGGGTGCCGAGAATGCTAACCGAAGAGCAAAAGAAGAAACGAGTCGACATTTCAAGAGCAAATCTCGAAAAGTTCCAAGCAGACCAGGAGAATTTTTTGTCACGTTTTGTGACCATGGACGAGACCTGGATCCACCACTTTGATCCCGAAGCTAAACAACAATCGATGACAAGAAAACGAGCCAACGAACCGACGCCAAAGAAATTCAAAGTGTCAAGCTCAGCACGGAAGGTTATGGCGTCCGTTTTTTGGGACGCTGAAGGAATTATTATGGTGGACTATTTGGAGAAGGGAGCCACTATTACAGGCTCCTACTAGGCAGAACAAATAAGAAGATTGTGGGAGGCTATCAAGGAGAAAAAGCGCGGCAAACTGCGGGCTGGAGTGCTGTTTCACCAAGACAACGCGCCGGGTCACAAAGCTGCAGTTGCCGTGGCTGCCGTCCAAGAAGCGGGCTTTGAACTGGTGGAACACCCCCCCTATTTGCCAGATCTAGCCCCAGTGACTTCTTTCTCTTTCCTCGGCTCAAGTAACACCTCCGGGGGAAGAAATTTGACGACGATAGCGACGTGATAACTGCTGTTGGGGATTTTTTTGAGGGTCAAGATCAAGAATTCTAAATATATATATATATATATATATATATATATATATATATATATATAATTTTTTTTATTTATTTCCTGGTTAGTATTGCAATATGCTGCTGTGAAATATATCTAGATGTTCTTAATAGCTGTGGATTCTTAATAATTGACTATAATTCTTGATGTTATTTATCCAGTTTTTAGCCATTGTGTGCCTTCAAGTATTTTCAGTGTGATGACACGATCCTTCCTTCTCAATGTCATATGTGGATGTTTATTCCATAGACTTTAAATATCCAAAAGTAATGATAATCAATAATAAACACAATGAATATAGTAAAAATAATACTATATAAACTCCATTAATATACATATTAATGGAGTGATAGCAACAGCTGAATTAGAAGCACTAGACCATTACTATAATGTTTAGAGTTTAAGCTGTGATATCTAAAATTAAAATTTTGATGGAGATTTTGTGTCACACAGGAGCAGGCAAGGGATGTGATTCTAAGCTCAGACACTGGCTGGCTGTGATGTGACAGATACACAGTAGGGTTGAGCCAATCTTGAGATTTCAGGATCGTTTTTAAAATCCGATTCCCGATCATTTTCCATCCGAACCAATCCTAATGCAAGTCAATGGGATTTTCTAATGATCGAAAATTGGATTTTAAAAATGAAGGCTTCAATTTTTGGACTCCAAGGTGTGTAGTAACTAAAAAATCCGCCGGTTACTTATTCCCCCTCTGCTGTCCGCTTACCTGGCTTACCCGCCTCCATAGTGAATCACTCACGTCTCCCCACCCACACTCTCCTAAGCCACAACAAGCCCCACCTACTCCCAGCATCAGTAACACTAGCCTAGAGAGGTGGGGGCGCACAAGACACTCTGCCAGCGAGTGAATGAGAGACAGAGAACAACAGCCAGAGTTCTGTGCAGGTAAGTTACAGTTAAGTTGCAGGAAAGGGTTGAGTGATCGGGATCGGAATTCCGTTCCTGATCTTTTTTAGGAGGGATTGGAACCCGATCGTGATCCTGAAATTTACTCGATCGTTGATCGGTATCCGATCCCGATCGCTCAACCCTAGTACACAGCTTTTCATCACATGACCATGAGCTATATGAAAAAGTACATTGGGAACATCCCCTTTAACCACTTCAGGCCTGAGCTATTTTACCTGGTTCAGGACCAGATATTTTATACATGTATGTTGAGTTGTCAGTGGTAAGGTTAGAACCTATTATATGGGTGTGATATTTGCTTACTTTCGTATATGTTTTATTTTCTATGTTGTGCCCCACCAAGTCAGAGGGGATCCACGTCATGGCAGGTCCCATAACTGCCTTCTCTAGATATGCTGTGTCTGTAGTTATAGTCAGATGTATAGTTCAACTCATGCAAGTAGATCTGGAACTAACTATGGGGATACTAGAAGGTCACCACCTCTCAGAGGGGACACAATATAAGTAGTAGTCCAAAGGTCTGTGGCAAGTGTTCAAGGTGGGGCAGCTCAGGTTCACCTGTATAATAAACTTTGACCTTTCAGACTTTTATTGGGTGCATCAGTCCAGAAAATGAATGGACATAAGAAATAATCAAGTCATGTGACAGAATTACTTTGACTGCAACAGTGACTAGCATCAGGAATATGGCCCCATGAACAGAAGTTCACACTGATTTCACTAAGACTTTTATGGCAAAAAAACATTTTCTGCAGGGGCCAGCAGCATATTAACCCCAACAGGAAAATAGCACCGCAGAAACTTTGACATTGCTGGAAGTTACAGCTGGGTTTCACAAATCCCAGACCATTAAAATTCTTTAAAACCCTTTGCAAGACAATTCTGAAACATTTCAAAGAACTAAAATTTTTCCAGTTGGCACGAGATTAAAAGGTGCAGCCAGGTATCCATGTCACAAGTTCTTCAATCCTGGATCAAGCAGAAGTCCTGAACAGAGAGAAAGTTCATCATTTTACAGAAAATTTGGAAAGCTTTATAACCCCCCCCCCCCCCTCCAAAAAAAACAACCCACACTCTTTAGGGATGATCCAACATTCTCACCATGCAGTTGGATGGCGAGCTGCCATTTTTCTACAGCTTATATTAGGCTGCATTTTTTGGTCAGGAATCTGCCTCAAAATCCTGACCATGTAGTCCTATGTAATTTTTTTTTTCTGCTAGCAGATTCTCCACTAGCAGAGAAAATCAACTAGTGTATTTTCCTCTAGCAGAAAAATCCGCTAGTGGAAAAAATAATGAATATGTTCATTCTTCAGACGGATTCCGCCTCAGGAAATCAATACAAGTCAATGGGAGGCGGAAAAACTAGCATTTTTGGGGGGGAGGGGGGGGGGGAACGCCAGGCGGATTTTCCATCTCCGATTGACTTGCATTGATTTTTTTCAGGCGGAAATGCCTGAAAAACGCCTCAATAAACGCCTCATGAATTTTCCTGAAGTTGATTTTTCCTGACCAAAAAACACCATGCAGGCTTACTCTACATTAGAACTAGACTCATTTCTATTATGGTATTATAGTGACAAAAACTAACACAATTTTTAGGGGACATGGGGCAAAGACTAGTTAAACCAGAACATTAGGGAGAAAAATGGCACTTTATTTGGTGCTGAATTTTCAGCGTTGAAAAAAAAATGTCTCCAATTGACTTCAATGGCTGCCACCAGCTTTTTTTTTTTTTTTTTTTTACACTAGCTGAACTTGGGAGGCTTTTTTCCAGTGTGGAAAATTCCGCTAGTGGGAAAAAAAAGCTAGCAGAAAGCCATTGAAGTTAATTATAGGCTTTTTTTTCAGTGCTGAAAATTCAGCGCCAAATAAAGCGCCATTTTCCTCTGTGTGAATGGACTCTTACTCTGTAGGTTTGGTGAAGAAATAAATGCAGTGCATCAATTCCAAGTTTGTTCTTTTTGTGTCTAGCTGAGGCCCCATGTTGCGGAAACGCAGCTTTTTTTTTTTTGCAGATTTTTAAGCCAAAGTCAGGAGTGGATTGAACAGAAGGTAGAAGTATAAGGCTCCGTTCCCACGGAGTAACGCGCTGCACATTCAGACACGTATACACGTGTCAGAGTGTGAGCACTCAAAACAGATCCCATTCACTTCAATGTGTGCCGACTCACGGGCGCTAAACATTGAAATCAATGGGTTAAAAAGCCTCCCATGGATTTCAATGTGTAGCGCCTGTAAGCCGGCACACATTGAAGTGAATGGGATCTGTTTTGCGCGCTCACACTCTGACACATGTATACGTGTCTGAATGCGTGGTGCGTTACTCCGTGGGAATGGAGCATAAGTATTTCCTAAATATTTCTCTTTCCTTTTGTAGCCATCCTTGGCTTTGGCTCTAAAAACCGCAACAAAATCTGCCACAAAAAAAAGCTGCGTTTCCGCAATGTGCGGCCTCAGCTTTAAATACACAACATTACAAAAATATCTACTCCAATATCAATGCAACAAGTCATGCTCCAGCAGCCTATACCTATCTAGCTTGGACTAGGGATGGGCCAATGGCCTCACCATGCAGTTGTATGATATGTATGCAGTTTAGGACTAGGCAGACACATTCTCAGAGAATTAACCTTTAAATACTATCATGGTGTCTATCATGCACATATCATTATGACAGACACCATGATAGTACTTAAAGGGGTTGTTCCATCACAAGGATCCTATCTATACTGCTTGTTAATGTGGATGTAAGACTTTTCCTAAATACACTGCTTCAGCAAAACTGCTTTGTTTGTCCACTATCTTACTTTATTCAATTCATTGTTGGTACAGCCCTTGACTTATCTGCTCGAAAGTCAAGTGATGTATCTGCCTGCTCTCAGGGGGGAGGGAGGAGGAGCTAAGTGCACGGGAGCAAGCCTGTGTTTCTAGCTATTCCTGTGTCTACACCACCTGACCTACCTCCCTGCTCTCAGATAGGGGAGAGGAGCTGCTTGCATTTCTGGACTTGTCTTCTGTTCTCCCATTTATCAGGTTAGCTAATTCAATTGTGTTCATTATGGCAGAGACAGGCAGTATTGTGCATATTGTGTTGTTTGAGGACGTTTGAGGACCTTTGATGACATCACAGTCCCTTCAGCCGCCCCATAGGATCACGATAGGGCGGAGCTACATGCTAATTTGGGGGTGGAGCTAAATGTATGAAACCCCGCCCACCAAATGATGCAAGAAACCAGGAAGAAAGAAGATTTTACAGCAGTGAAGACTGGTGAGTATGCGATGTGGGAATACCCCTTTAAGGGTTAAAACAATAAACCACCAAACTATCACAGTAAGGGCTCGTTCACATCTGCGTTGCCCTCTCAGTTGTGCAGGTTTCCGTTTCCTGCATAAAACAGGGCAGGAGACGGAAACCTGCAGGAGTCTCTCTCACCCATTCATTTCAATGGGTGAGAGAGATGTCCGGCCGTGAGCGGCGGTGAGCGTTTTGTGCTCTCCGCCGCGAAACCGAGTTTTATAATCCGGACACAGAGTCGGACATGCAGTACTCTGTGTCCGGATTTAAAAATCCGGTTTCGCGGCGGAGAGCGCAAAACGCTCACCGCCGCTCACGGCCGGACCCGGTCTGTGCTTTGCGTCTTCTGGCATGCAGAAGACGGAAAGCACAGAACGGAAAGAAGAACGCAGGTGTGAACCTAGCATAAGGGTGTGTTCACACATCAGTATGCCATCCGTCCGTTTGACACTTCAAAACGGACTGATACACATACTGAGTGCAAACTGACACCTTTTTATGCTGAAAGCAAACGTTCTCCGTCCCCTAGAGGACAGATAAGGGGATTAAAAGTAGCAATTGTAAACAAAGTAGAGATAAGCAGATATAATAAATGTCCTTATGTCCTCCTTATCTCTACTCTGTTTACAATTGCTACTTTTAATCCCCTTATATGTCCTCTAGGGGAGCTTTCAGCATAAAAAGGTGTCAGTTTGCACTCAGTATGTGCATCAGTCCGTTTTGAAGTGTCAAACTGAATTCAAACGGACTGATGGCATACTGATGTGTGAACATAGCATAACAAGGACAAAAACAGCCATGACTACCCGACTACAGTTTTTATTGGTCTAGGCATATTAATGCCATTAGGGCTAAAGAAAAGCAGTTTCCATCAGAGCACTCTCCAACAGGCAATGCAAAGTGTACTAAGAGCAAGTAAATGAGGGAAAACCTACCATAGAAATCCCGCCAGTCTCCAAACTTGCCACCATTCTCCGGCACACCTGTCCTCCATGTGCTACAATAGAAGTATTTAAGGATTCCAAATTAGTATCACAAATTAGTATCACAAAAATAGTGAAAATCACAGCCAACATAAGCAAAAAATATGAAAAAATAACATATATACCAAAAATGATACACAAGAACAACTTCCCAATCAGAAGCCTGATGAAGCGACTCGCAAGTAAAAAAGTTCCAGCACCAAAAAATTTTCTTGTCAGAAGAAATGCAGTATATTAAAACATAACTTTTAATTAGAAAATACATAAATAAATAATGAAAAACATCAAAAAAAATGCCAAATGGAAAGAAAAAAAAAAACCCAACCCACAAAAGTTGACAAAAAATATGCACAATAACATACTACATACTGGATCTAAATAGGCTATTTAGATCCAGTATGTAGTTTATTTTTGTGCATATTTTTTGTCAATTTGTATTTTTTTTTATTTCTTTCCCTTTTCAATTTTTTGGTGCTGGAACTTTTTTCTTGCAAGTTCTTCCAAATTAGTTGGTCACGTCCCCCTCTCCCCTCACAAATAACCTTTCAATGTTGAGTGCAAACATTGAAAAGAGTCATTAGGCTAAGCTATACGGCAACATTAAAAGCCATTCATATCAGGGCATTGGTGCGGTAATTAAACTGTGTGGGACATTGGGGAATAATATTAAAGAGGTTTATCCACCTTTGTAATATTGATGGCCTCTCCTTAGAATAGGCTATTAATATTATATCCCATTGAAGTCTATGGGACAGTGCTGCAGTATCTAAACCCGCCACTACCCATTATGTGGCAGGTAAGCAGCAAAGCTCTTGGCATATTAACCTGGAATCTGTAGTGCTCCTTGTTGTACCCCCAAGACCCCCCCCCCCCCCCGATTGTAATATGGATGGATTATCCTATGGATGATAGCCTTTCATTTTTTTAAGATGTCGGATGACTCACAAGTCTTACAGCCATTTTCCATTTTTTCAAAAAACTTCCAATACCAACAATTCTGAAGGGAATTTTATAGGCGTGTATATTAGAAACCCCCATAAACCACCACAAGCTGTGCCCCTCAAAGTATCCAAAACAGCAGTTAGGACGTTTGTTGAACTTTGAAATGTTTCACAGGAATTAAAGAAAAATTGAGGTTCAATAATAGGTGGATCATCTGCTAGTGATGTCTGGTCAGACCTGATGGATCGATCTGCAAAGAAGAGCAGGAGCCGTGCAGGGACCGAGGATGGGGAAGTGTTACTGGTTTAGTTTTTATCTATATGTCACAACTACAGTGCAAAACATTACTACTTGCCTGGAGGCCACTGTGGAGCTTGACAACTTGTCTGGGGGCCACTGGCAAAATTACTATTTGCCTGGGGGCTCTGGCACTATTTACTTGGGGTGCACTAGGGGGTGATATATACTATGGGAGGGAATAAAAAGAGGGCTATATACAGTGGGGGCATAAAAAGGGGGTCGTATACTGTGGAACGGTCATAGACTATGGGGGGGTCATATACTGTGTAGGAGTCAAAAAGGGAGACCATATACTATGTGGGGGCCAAAAAAATTGGAAAAACTGAGTGGGGGTCATAAAAAGGTAATAAAAAAGGGTCATGTACAGTGGGGGCCAAAATCAAGAGTCATATACTGTGAGTGATCACAAAAGTGGGTCATATACTATGGAGTCAATATATAGTGTGGGTGCCAAAAAAAGGGGGTCATATACTGTGTGGGAGTAAAAAAAAAAGGGTTTCACATACTGAAGGGGTAAGGGGGGGGGCAAAAATGGTGGTTAAATACTGTAGGGGCCATAAATAAGGGGTTATACACTGTAAGGGAGCAAAAAAAGAAAGACAATATACTGTTTGAGGGCCACAAAAAAAGGTATAATACGGGAGTCATATATTATGGGGGCAAAAAACAGGGGTCATACACTATGGGGGGGCAAAAAGGGGGTCATATACTGTTTAGGAGCCAGCAAAAGTGGGACCATATACTATGTGTGGCCAAATAATGAAATTATACTGTATACTGTGGAGGGCCAAAATGGGGGTCATATATGGGGCGAGTATAAAAAAGGGTTCGTATACTTTGGGAGGACATAAAAAAGGGGTCAACAACAAGACTTAGACGAGCCATAAATATTGGGGATCATATACACCAGGGGAGCCATATACTGAGTGGGACCAAAAAATGTAAACAGGCCGGACAACAGAAACAGGGGCCTGCTGAAAATACAAATAGGTGACGTGGCGGGGACTGACAAAACTGTGCTCTGAGTGCAGTGAGTATGTTTTTTGTTTTTCCCCATCCCCTCATATAAAAAAAAAAGAGTTATCCAGGAAATCCCCTTTAAACATAGAATCTGGAACAAGAAACGGTTAATACAGTTTGCTACACTCTGATCTACTCTGGTACACACCGGTCCGGTCCAGATAGCTTGCATCTCTTCTTGGATACTAGTTCATCAATGTTTGAGGGCAAGGCTCTGAGCTAAGAAAATCTTTAGGACTGATTAAAGGTGTTTATTAGTGAGATGACTCCTACGTGGTGTTCCCATCTTATAAATAGTAGCTCCCCCTTATAATAGCTGCCTAATATATAATAATCCACATTTAAAATAATTCCCCGTTATAAAAAATAGTGCCCCCTCATATTTAACAGTTTTTCAAACAAAGTATAATGATCCACCGTGGCCCCACACAGTATAATAGACTCCCCAGAGTCTCCTACAGAATATAATACTCCTTAGTGGTCTCACACAGTATAATATGCCCCACAAAGTATAAAAGACTTTCCTCTGTGCCTCCCCCAGTATAATGCTCCACAATGGCACCACACAGTATAATATGCTCCCTACAGTGCCACGCAGTATAATTCTCTGCAGTGGCCCCACAAAGTATTATATACTCCTGAGAAACTCTAAACAATATAATATGCTCCACAGTTGTCCCAAACAATATAATATGCTCCCCAGAACACCCCCTAGTCTAATGCCCTTCAATCCCCCCTCTCCCGTATAATGTTCCATAGTGGCCAACCCAATATAATATGCTCTTCAAAGGGCCCCCCCCCCAGTATAATCAAGTTCAATGCTATTATTATACTCTGGGGGCCTACCAAACAGCTTTGTGCTAATAGCCTACACCACTGTATACTCATCCCCTATAGTTCTGTGCATGCTCCAATAGCTCAACGGTAGCTTCATGTCCAGAATTGAAGCAGGACTCTTGAGCTCCCCACCCCACACAGAATAATGCTCCACATGGTATATAATGCTCCACATTGCCCTCCACAGTATATAAAATGCTCCCCTGAGCCACCTATAGAGGTATATAACGCTCCACACAGTATAATACGCTCCCCGGAGCCCCAATACAGTATTATGCTACACAGTGGCCCCACACAGTATAATATGCTCTACAGAGGGACCCCTAGTATAATACTCCACAATGGCCCCACACATTAATGCGGTTCACCCATTCATTTCAGTGCTATTATTATACCCTGGGGTTTCTTCAGACCCCAGAGTATAATAATCGGAGACCCAGCGGAGGTGAGGGAAAATAAACAGTTATACTCACCTTTCCTTACCTCTCCTAGGCATCTTCAAGTTGCTCTGCTGTCTCCTCTGGCTTCCTTCTCATGGTTGCATCTGACGTCACGCGTTCCATTCACAGGCCTCAGTGGTAACATGCAGTACCTGCAAAGTGGATGGGATTCTGGCTAATCCCATCCACACATTGCAGAAAAATGTCTGCAGTGGAAATGCTATAATTTCAAAAATTGTCACGTTTTTGGTAAATAGCATGTCAGTTATACCTATAGAAACGCTAGCAGTTTCCGTATAGATATAATAGGGACAGAAAGTCGCTGAGGAAAACCCTGCAGAGTTTCTGTGACAAACGCTGTGAAAAAACCATGATGCGTTTAAACCACAGTCTTTTCCGCAGCGTTTTTTGGCTGTGGCTTGCTACTCAGAGTCTTACCCTAAGGCAGGGGCCCCATGTTGCGAAAACACTGCGTTTTACAGTACCTGCAAAGTCAATAGGATTCTGGCTAATCCTATCCACACATTGCAGAATAAAAATCTCATCATGTCAATTATACCTGTGGAAACACTGGTGTTTTCAGTATAGGTATAATAGGGACAAAAAGTCAACAGAGGAAAACTGCAAACAAAAAAACAAAAAAAAACCCTTGATGCTTTTCCGTGTTTTTTTTCTGTTTCACTACGTGGGGCCTTAGCCTAAAAGCAGAATTTTGTTTCTTCCAGTTCTGGTGATTTTATTAAGATAACTGCATGCAGGTATAGGCCTTAGGGTGAGTTCACACTGAGTATACGCCAGCTTATTCTGAACGTAAAACACGTTCAGAATCAGCGGCGTATAAAGCAGTTCCCATTCATTTCTATGGAAGCCGGCATACGAGCGTTCCCCATAGAAATGAATGGGCTGCTTTTTTCACTACGAGCACTCCCATTGAAGTGAATGGGAAGTGCTCGGGTGTACGCTCCGGCATGAGCAGAGCTAGCTGTACACGCCAGCACATCCCATTCACTTCAATGGGAGTGCTCGTAGTGAAAAAAGCAGCCCATTCATTTCTATGGGGAGCGCTCGTATGCCGGCTCCCATAGAAATGAATGGGAACTGCTTTATACGCTGCTGATTCTAAACGTGTTTTACGTTCAGAATAAGCTGGCGTATACTCAGTGTGAACTCACCCTTAGGGGGCATTCACACTTGCGACTGGTGTCCGCCCTGTGCCTCGCTGCCGGGTTTCCATCCTCAGCCCAGAGAAACTGGACCGAGGATGGCTTCCTGGCAGTCAGCTTTAAAACCCATTCATTTGAATGGGTTTATAAAGGTGTCCACTTGCGGCCTCTCTTGCGGGAAACCGTTTGTTTCAGCCAGACACAAAGTCGTGCATTTCCGACTTTGAAACAAACAGTTTTCCCATGGAGAGGCTGCAGGTGGACACTGACGGTCACCTTTAAAAATGCATTTGAGTGAATGGGTTTTAAAGCTGACTGCCGGGAAGCCGTCCTTGGTCCAGTTTCTCTGGGCTGAGGACGGAAACCCGGAAAAGAGGCACAGAGCGGACACTAGGCGCAAGTGTGAACACCCCCTTAGTGATATGAATGAACTCTGCACATGTTGAACTTATTTTTAGGAGGTTTGGTTCATATCACTTATTTTTTGGTTTCCATTTTTAGCAGCTAATATCCATTTCCATTTTTTCTTTATAAAACACACTATAAATCAAAAATTGCATGAAGGTGCCTGTTTGTACAGAGTGGTGACATTTAGAAATGCTGTAGGCATTTCAGCAAATATATAGGTATGGGGGGAGGGGTCGTATGTTTTTTAATGTTGCAAATGAGATTTTATTTGTCCATTTCAAAACCCCTTGCAGCGAAAGGCTTTTATGACCTGTGGTTACAATGCAAACTAATGCAAGTTTGTTTTGGGGGAAAAATCTAGAATTTTTGCACGGTTATGTGTAAAATAATTGACCTAGAATGAAAGTCAGCTGACAGTGAGTACATGAAAAGCGATGTGTCTGTCACTTTGTATTGTACTGCAGGCTCATATAGAGTGACAGCTGAAGAATCTTACACTCCCTGCATGAGCAGTCACATAACTGGAAGATAGAACAGTATAGGAGGACTCAGATCAAGACGATGGGATATTACTTGAGAGGTGTTACAAGACACGTGTGATCAGAGAGAGACAAGACATAGCCAGGACTTGTAGCTTTAAAGGGAAGTGCCATGAGGTGGAGAGACACGTCAGATGGGGACCATTCTTGCTTTTTTTGCTAATACCACCCCATGGGCGGGCTTTGGCTTTCTTCCCTGACTGGCTTATAAGCAAGAGCCCATTGTAAAGTAGTTGTAGTAAGTGGGGTGTTTTGGTGCCGTCAGCGCTCATGTCCAGCTGTGGAATACACGAGGTATGTGCTCCTCCATCCTAGCCATGTCGTGTGCGGGGCTCAGGCTGCGGCCGCTCCTCCATCTGGTGACTGCTGCTCAGTGTGTGCCGGAGACAGTCACACCTCAGCCTGGCAGACATTGTAGGACACTGAGGGGATTACTGCCGTGCACGCCCTTCCCTCGCCTACTTTGAATGACTAGCGGGGAACTTTCCTGCCGTGCAGCTTAGTGAGGCTGGTCGCCCTGTCAGGCTGCTGTGAGGAGGCGCCTTGTGGCTGTGCCGCTCTCTCCAGCAAGTTGTTCTGCTGCTCTCCAGCAATCCAGGCCGCCTTTGTGGAGAGCATCATCACCCTCTCGTCCCATCATCTCCATGGTAACCAGGGAACTGTCCTGGGTATCTAGCCCTAGAATCCCATGTAATAGGGAGGGACAACATGGAGGACGCGGCAGACTGTTGCTCCTGTGCTCTTATTCTGTAGGGACGTGCTGCTGTTGTTCTAGTTCAGTGTGTGACATAATACAGTATATGGCGGGGGGGCCATGTCTATGTGGTAGTGAGGGGGACATGTAGTCACTCCACATGCAGGAGCAGGGCTGGCTCTGGCGCTCGCTGTGTAACGTCCATGTGTAATGACAAGGATTTGAATCCCCGTCCATGAGGATTTGGCGATACCTCTGGAGCTCCCTGATGTCTGTGCTCTCATGCGCCCCCTACTGTCAGTCCTCCTCAGTGTGGCTTCTATTTCCACGTGATACTTGGTTGTACATTTCATAGTTGAGCTCCTCTTTGCTTGTCATTGCTGGTAGCTAGATGTGGGCATTGGTGTTTGTAAGGCTTATATCACACATTGCAGAAACGCAGCAGAGAAGAACACTCCGCTTCACAGTCTTACCAAAGAGAATTGCTGTTGTACATGTGACATAATCCAAGATGTTATGTTTACATGCAAAAATGCCTTTTTTTTTCTCTAGATGTATTTGAGGAGAAAGAGAACTCCAAAACACAGCCATAAAGCAGTAAAAACACGCGGTTTTGGGATTGCAACTTTTTATTTAGCTTTGTCTTGCTTTCTCCTAAGGTTAAGTAAGGTCACTTGTTGCAGAAACGTATTGTTTTTTCTGCGTTTTTTGTGTCAAAGTCAGGAGTGGATTGAAAAGGAATAGAAGTATAAGGCTAAGTCCCCACGGCCGGAACTGCCGCGCTAAAGTGTGGACTGCGGCGTTAACGCATTGCGGTTCTTCCCGCAGCGATTTGAATAGAAAGTTCGCCGAGTTTTTTTTCCGCGGACTTTCTTTTACAATTATATCTACGGGAGAGCCGGCGGCGTTTCCGTAGATATAATTGACATGCTGCGATTTTCTTAAAAACACAACGGTTTGGAAAATCGCAGCATGTCCGCGCTGTGATTTTTTTTTTTCCCGCAAAGTGGGCATGGGATTCGCATGAATCCCATCCCCTTTGCAATTACTGTAAAACGCCACAATTTTTCCTGTGGCGTTTCCGCCTCTGCCAAATCGCGGTGTTTCTGGCCCGTTGGGCCCCGGCCGTTTCCCTTCTGTGAAATCCACTCTTGACTATGGCTCAATAAAGTCAGCAAAATCTGCAACAACCCTGAAGAGTTTGCCCAGCATAGTAGGATTAGTGATTTAGGGCTACTTCACACTGAGTTCAGTACGTACACTTTAGGATGTGGATGCCGCGACGCCATGCCAGTGCGGTGCATTGGCATCCCGTTGCGGCATTCCGTTCCGGATTGGGCCAAAATGAATGGGTCGGAGCCTCGTGGCAAGATAGGGTAGCTCACTTCTTTTTTCCGCTACTAGCGGTGGCTCAGTGGTTAGCACTGCAGCCTTGCAGCACTGGAGTCCTGGGTTCGAATCCCGTCAGGAACAACATCTGCAAGTAGTTTGTATGTTCTCCCCGTGTTTGCGTGGATTTCCTCCCATTCTATGAAGACATACTGATAGGAAAAAAAATGTACATTGTGATCCCTATATGGGGTTCATAATCTACGTTAAAAAAAAAATCCACTGCCAAAAGACTCCGTGTGAACTAGCCCTAACACCTTTGCAATATACATGTATTTACTATTTACGCTAGGTTCACACTAGCATTCGATCTCCATTCTGTGGTTTCCGTCTTATGCATGCAGAAGACAGAAACCTGTCAGACCGGGTCCAGCGGTGAGCATTTTATGCTCCCTGCCGCAAAACCGTTTTTTTTAAACCGGTCAGAGTACTGCATATCCGACTCTGTGTCCGATTTATAAAAACCGGTTTCGCGGCGGAGAGCATAAAATGCTCACCGGCGCTCATGGCCGGACATCTTTCAAACCCATTCAAATGAATGGGTATGAAAGAGTCCTGCAGGTTCCCGTCTCCTGCCCCTGTTTTGAGCAGGAAACGGAAACCTGCAGAATGGAGACCGGGCGCAGATGTGAACGAGCCCTTACTCTGGTTTCCAGTATAGTAATTTTTTAGTATATTTGCAGGTCATTTTTTCTTTGCTCTGTTGCCAATGGCTCTGTTTGGCTTTGGCAATATTCACACTATCGTTAAGAATATCTGATGCTGTCATCCATAATGGGAATACAACTATGAGCATTGACAGTAGGAGAGTAAAAGACACAGACAAAGCCCCCCCCATCTGTGTCCCTTCCCATTGACACAAATGTAAACAATATGACAGGCGCTGTCTTCTATCATGTTTGTTTAGTTCTGTAACAGAAGAATAAGTCCTGTATGCACAGCTTTTTCTGCGCTTAGAAAAGTGAAAAACACGGTGGGCAAAAGCTCCCGTCATGTTTTTTACATTGGGGTGAATGCAGACAGACACCTAAAGGAGGGTATTCGATCTGCATCTGTCATTTAATGTCCGTTGTTCTCATCCTGTGATAAATGAGAACGTCAAACACTAAACAACAGTAGTGTGAACCTACCCTTAGCTATGTGCTAAGTCAGTCACACTTGTGCAGTTGAATTGCAACTTCTTGCTCTGAAAGCAGGGGAAAGTGTGTAACATCAATTGGTGCATCTTCTCGGCATGTCGGACAGCACAGGAGAATTGTGGGACAGCAGGTGCATGTTGTATGACACAAGGACTACTCACCTAGATCTCAGAAGTGGGATTATTTCATGGGGAATATAAAGACACCTTAATTTGAGTTTTTTGGGAGGTGAAAAATGTTGCAATATGTAAAGCCCTCTAGCAGGTGTAGCTTCACCTGCAGTTCTCATATGGAATACAAGCTGAATTTCTCAGAAGCAAGACTACACTGTGATATCAGTAAGTCATGTGCAGTGTATGGGCTTGTTCACACGGGGAAAAAGGAGGCCTCAAAATCCGCCCCTCACAATAGAGGTCTATGTAGACCGCTAGCGTCCTTTTTTCTGTGAGCGGTTTGTTCCCGCTCACGGAAAAAAGAAGCAAGCTGCCCTTTCTTTAGGCGGATTCCGCGACTGATTTTGTTGCAGCGCCCGCCTCGTGACAGCACCCGCGGGACTAGGCCCATTCATTTGCATCTACTCCGGAGCAGGAAGTCGCGGCAAGCGCATTTTGGTCCTATTCTGATGCGGCTTCCCGCATCAAAATCAGGACAAAAATACGCGGTCACTAGCCCCGTGTGAACTAGCCCTAAGAGTAACCGCCCCTACTATGTAGGGGGTAGGGGAATTCAGGTTGTGAACCTCCAGAGCAGGGGAATGCAGACTTTGGCAGTATTAAAGGCATTATCTGCGGAATAAAAAGTACATGAAGTGTATTCACTGCAGCAGATTTCTGATGTTTAGACAAAATAATGAATTTATGGACTATGAGAGGGGCACATGGTTTCAAAGGGTGTAATTGTCTTCAGACAGGCTGTAAGCGTCTTTGAAAAGTGTAAAATGTGAAGCAGCTTCTAAGATCTAACCTCCGCTCTGAGGCAGTGCTGCCCCTCTAATAGCTTTCAGTAGTGATCCTAATTATACTCCCTTTCACTTACTACATTGACACATTTTTTCTTCATTAAACAGAAATCTCATTCACGCTTTGTTTTAAATTTGCACAATGCTTGAATGTAACAGTCATGAGACACAGAAGAGTGCATTTGTACATATTTTAAAGCCATGAATATGTAAGTCATTTAAAATAGTCTGGAATGGGTGATATATGTGGTCAAGGAGAATGTAAGGGTCACTGCATACTGCAGAATTACAAATCAGAAAAAGACAGTGATAGGTCTTAGAACATTCCAACTCCCTTCAGCATTTCCTTCTAGCTGTAGGCTGTCACCCTCCCCCAGCCAGCCTAACTAGACACTAAGGTCTTGGAGAGGTGATCATTCAGTTGTAGAGAGCAGATACAGACACATTCCTTACGCAGGAAGCAACATACAAAGGAAAAGGCAAATTTAACATGTCTAAATAGAGCAGCTAGGGCACAGCTACCAACGTCAGAGATCAGATAATAGATTTACTATAGCATGTACAATTTATTTTGCATATGGGGGAGATTTATCAAGACTATCATTTTACATATCAGTCTTAAAGGGGTTGTCCAAGATAACTGGAAATTCCTACAGTAATCTAAACTCTTATTTTCTAAATAACATTATTAATCAAAAATGTATAGTGACCGCTCCAGGGACATTTTCTGATTATCCGGCGACGATCCATTTCCTCATTTCCAGAAATAGATAGTCGCTACTATATCCTCCCCATTAAACTTACCTTCCACGCTTCTTCCGGTGAGACGGCTTCTCCCTCTGTACTGATTCGGCAGGGTGCACACTCTTCACCAAGCAGTGTGCACGTGCTGCGCAGTAGAGGTGGATCATTGCTGGAGAAGAGCACGCACAGACACAGGACACAGACACATTACAAGAAGAAATGTGGAGAGTAAGTATATGATATGGGTCGGGGGTGGGCTGAGTAGGTAGGGAAGGGCAGGATAGCTAGAGTGACAGGGAGGGGGTGTATAAGAGGGAGGAGTGAGGTGAGAGGGGTTGGTGAGGAAGTTACATAGCAGGAAACAGAACCCAGTAAACAAAAGCAGGAGATACCATTAGCTCCCAGAGACACCCAGAAATCACTCAAAACACAGCTAAAGGTGTATATGTTGTAAGCTGATGGCTGGTCAGGTAATGGAGGGTGTGTACATCTCATCCAGACTACTCAGGTGGGTGAGATAAGAAAACTCCAGGAATGTTTGTTCTCAGCAGACAACTTTCGTCTGCTGAGCATTTTGGTAAATGCTCAGTACTGGGCTGGATTTTCAGGAATGACCGGTAGGATTGGTAGTGGGACCTGTGATTCCACCCCCCTCCAGTCCACACTTTGGGGATGTTCCAGCAGCGACTCAGCTGTTGAGTCTCCTCGTCAAGGAGGCTTAAGAAGCCAGCTCCAGCAGCAACACTTTGGCAGAGTTTGCCTGGAGAGCCAACAGAAAGGTCATATTTTTGTGTCCTGAATGATTCTACTGGCTTTTTGGATTTCTGTTATTGTAGGTGAGGTAACCTATTCTATGTTTAGTTAGAACCTAGCCGGGCAGGTATTTATTTTTGTATTGTTTCCTTTGTTGCTGCACTACCTTTTTGAGTGAAAAGAAACTCTACCTTTGTTTTGGACTAAAAGAAACTGGAAATGTGTGTCTATGCCACCCCACCTAGCAACCCCAGACCCTGACGGTGTGCATTTATTAACCTATTAAGGCTGAGTTCATACAGAGTTTTTTGGAAAGGAAAAAATCTGCTTCAGGAATTAGGAAATGGTTTTTTGAAACATTTTTTTTTTTTTTTTTTTTTTACATGAGGCTTTTTTGGAGCGTTTTTGAGGAGTTTTTAGTTTTTTTTTTTTTTTTCTCCAGTATAGTGTATGGAACTTGAAAAAACCCCAATGGCTTTGGAAATTTCATCGTGTCCACTGCGCATATATTTTTGCAGTGTGTGGATGGGATTTGCTATGCAGAGCCTGTAAAGTCACGTCACGTAGGGCCCCAACCTCAAGTACAACCCCATTTTTCTGTACTAACATATCTCAATTTATGTGGTAATAACATGAAGAGATGCTTTAGCTTATCCAAGTAATTTTGAGAATGGTTTTTCATGACACATTGTACTTCATGTAAGTACTAAAAATTGATCAATATTTTTTGTATTGGAGGGTAGAGCACTATTTCGCTTTGGGAGGGCATATTGTGCAGGAATAGTTTTTGCATTCCATGACTCATTTTCAGAGCCCATAAAGTACAGTTACAATGGAAACCTTGAAAAAGTGACCACATTTTGGAAACTACACCCAGAATTTAGAGTACCGAGACACATGCAGAAAAAAGGGAAACTGAGCTCTCGTAGGGAAGTAATATCACAGAAACTGGCATTTACGCTATCCCATAAACCAATTGGCTGGTACTCTACTTAAATGGTGAGAGAAGCGAATAATTAATACCACTTTATAGTGGTAATTTAATACATACTTTATAGTGATGGTGCTTACAGCCAGGCGTCTAAATCCACCAGACGCATAGCCCAGATGTCTAGGTGGTATAGAGATGCCGAAATGGGGGTAAACCTAGAGGTGCTGAACCACCATGGTATACCACCATACCACGATATGAAGAAATGCCCCAAAATCCACTTCTTTGTACAATCAGCTAAAGTTTTATTATAGTCTCAAAAACAATGCATTTTTTGATACTCGTTACCTTTTTACAATGAGTCAGGACGATGACAGCAAAACCTAATTTACATTGTTTTCTATTGTGTTTTTTAAAGGGATCCTATCTTTCAAACACATTTTTTTTCTGAGTAACACGTCGGAATAGCCTTAAAGGGGCTCTATCAGCAAAATTAGGCTAATAGAGCCCCACATATGCATGAATAGCCTTTAAAAAGGCTATTCAGGCACCGTAAATGTTATATTAAATCCCGGTCCCGTTTTTAAATAAAAGCATTAAAACATATATGCTAATCTTACCTATCGTGCACCATGGGCGGGGATAAATGATGCGACTTCAGCTTCGGGCACGCCTGCCTCTTCTGTCTTCTTGTAGTAACGCCCTTTTGGGACTTAATTTATTCAATTTTTTTAAACACTTTTGAATTTTTTTAATTTTTACATTATTTTGTTCTCCCACTAGGGAACTTGACCCAAGAATCTTCTAAGAGTTGGTACACCGCATCAGATTTAAATGTCATAAAGATTTAATTTTTTATTTTTTCAATTATACTCATGGATAATATTGTGCCTCAGGGCACAATGAAACACCTGTTATAATTAGTTTGTTAAGTGAGCCCAATTAGAGGAGGCACTACTTGAGGATAAGGTCCCCGTTGTGGATATGCAGCATTTTTTGTTGCAGATTTTGCTGCTTTTTATTTTTTTCAGGAGTGGCTTGAAAAGATTTGAAAATATAAAGGAAGCATTTAGACGTTTCCCTTCTGTTAAAGGGATTCTACCATTAAAAACTGTTTTTTTGTAGATAAGATGTCGGAATAGCCTTTAGAAAGGCTATTCGTCTCTTACCTTTAGATAGGCTATTCGTCTCTTACCTTTAGATGTGATCTCCGCCGCGCCGTTCCTTAGAAATACCGGTTTTTACCGGTATGCAAATTGGTTCTCTTGCAGCGATGGGGGCGTCCCCACTGCTGCTCGAAAACAGGCTCCAGCGACGCCTCTATCTTCTGCTGGATCCTCCCCTTCTTTTTTCGGCATCACCTCTGACGCCTGCATAAAGATTTTATGCAGGCGTCTATTAACACTATTAACATGTTTCAAGCAATATGGGAAAGAAAAATGATCTCTCTGCAGACAACTGTGAAGAGATTTGTGGCAGAAAATTGTACAGATAAAGGCATAATAAAGAAGGTTTCTACCAGACAAATTCATCTGATGAAGAGAGCAGCTGCTAAAATACCAATACAAAGCAGCAAACAAGGTATTTAACGCTGCTGATGCCTCTGAAGTCCCATGAACCTCAAGGTGTAGGATTCTCCAGAGGCTTGCTTAAACATACTATTTGGCCACCACTACACATTGCTCACAAAAAGAAACAGTTGCAGCGGTTGCAAAAAGACTAATTTTAAAACAATCTTGTTTACTGATAATTGCTGAGCAACCCTGGATGGTCCAGATGGTTGGAGTAGTAGATAGTTGGTGGATGGCCACCATGTTGCAACAAGTCAGCAAGGAGATGGAGGAGTCATGTTTCAGGCCGGAATAATGGGGAGATAGTTAGTAGGCATCTTTAGGGTCCCTGAAGGTTTGAAAATGACCTGTACGAAGTATACAGACTGACCACTTTTTTCTATGGTGCAAAAGGAAGAACTGATCCTTCTGTAGCAAAACTATCTTCATGCATGGCAATGCACCATCTCATGCAGGAAAGAATACCTTTGAGTCATTGGTTGATTTGGACAAGGAGTGAAACCCATGGTGTGGTCGGTCACCTTATTCCCTGACCCCAACCCTTTTGAGAACCTTTTGAGTATCAAGCAAAAGATCTATGAGAGTGGGAGGCAGCTCACACCAAAACAGCAGCTCTGGTAGGCTATTCTGACATCCTGCAAAGACATGCAAGAATAAACTATCCAAAAACTCACAAGTTCAATGAATGCAAGAATTGTGAAGGTGATATCAAAGAAGTGGTCCTATGTTAACATGTAACTTGGCCTGTAAATATTTTTGGACTGAAATGGCTTTTGATTTCAGTAAATGTGACCTCATAATGCTGCAAATTCAACAAACCATTTCAGTTCTTTATCACCTATAAACTTTAGAAACTCTGTGCATAATCATTTGGAACAGTGTATTTTGATTTTTTTTTTTTTTTAAAGGGGCTCTATCAGCAAAATCATGCTGATAGAGCCCCACATATGCGTGCATAGCCTTTAAAAAGGCTATTCAGGCACTGTAAAAGTTAAATTAAACTACCCCGCCGTTTTAAAATAATAACTTAAAAAAGAATGTGATCTACTTACTGAAGGTGCACGCTGGGCGGGCATTCAGGGTGCGCCATCTTCTTCTTCCCCGCCTCTTCTTCCTCTGACGTCTTCGGGTCCCGTCCTCCTCCGGCGCTTGCTCGCGGACACTGATAAAAAAAAATAGCCCGGGCGCATGCGCAGTAGCCGTAGTAGAAGCCGCGTGCTACTGCGCATGCGCCCGGGCTATTTTTTTTTTGTCAGTGTCCGCGAGCGAGCGCCGGAGGAGGACGGGACCCGAAGACGTCAGAGGAAGAAGAGGCGGGGAAGAAGAAGACGGCGCACCCTGAATGCCCGCCCAGCGTGCACCTTCAGTAAGTAGATCACATTCTTTTTTAAGTTATTATTTTAAAACGGCGGGGTAGTTTAATTTAACTTTTACAGTGCCTGAATAGCCTTTTTAAAGGCTATGCACGCATATGTGGGGCTCTATCAGCATGATTTTGCTGATAGAGCCCCTTTAAGTTGTGTAAAAAAATGTTATTGTGATGTTTGACCAATACAATTAGATTTATACTCTAATGGTTGAAGATATATATAGAAAATATAATTTGTATAATAATTTGGAATGCGGTGTACACTGCAATCCTCCATACACAGCCTCTTAATGGGCACGATCAACCATGTGGCACAGACAGTCCTGGGTCACTGATGAGATTTGGTACTACTGAGCACACTGGTGGGGGGAAGAGGGGCAGATTGGGGACGATATAGCTGCAAATATGCCTAAGGGTGCATTCACACTACGTAACGGCAGCGTGTATCACAGCCGTACATGCCGGCGCTACAGCAGGGCTGCCGAACACTTCCCAATCATTTCTATGGGAGCCGGCATGCGAGCGCTCCTCATAGAAATGAATGGAAAAAAGCAGTCCATTCATTTCTATGGGGAGCGCTCGCATGCCGGCTCCCATAGAAATGAATGGGAAGTGTTCGGCAGCCCTGCTGTAGCGCTGGCGTGTACGGCTGTGATACGCGCTGCCGTTACGTAGTGTGAATGCACCCTTAGATGTCATACTTTGCATTAGCGCTTCAGCAGCAACATACCATTACTGCGTTATGTTACCTAAGAGTTAATGGTGATTGGCATACAGATTACATGCATATGTCTACTCCTACGTCTACGCCATGCAAACGTCTACTCCTTACTGCAATTTAAAATTACCCAAAGTTCTTCAATAAAAAAAAAAAAAAGGACCATATAAATCTAGCCTTAAATAGCACCATCTAAACCCAGTCTTACAGCATAACTAAACTTTCGGACAACTTCGGATTTTCTGGCAGTATTTGTGTAATAAATACATTTTGTAATATGCTTTATTAACAAATTTTGGATCATTTCTGTGAAAACCTGCAATTTTTTTTTTAACTATTTCCGTTGTTTCTGTGTTGAGAGCTTTTGCTGCCTCTCACTGAATGTTACTGTGTTCAGGAGTAGGGGACTGTGTAACATGTAGAGAAAATGTGGGTAGGGGAGGATCACTTCAAACAGTAACATTCAGTGAGAGACGAGAACAACTCTCTATACAGTATCAAGAGGAAGAGTGAAAAAGTGGAGAATTAACAGAATGAATACAAAATTTGTTACAAAATAAAGTACCGTATATTACAAAATTTACTAATGACACAAACACTGACAGAAAATCAAAAGTTGTCTGAAAGATTAGTTATGCTTTAAAGGGAAGGTTGCTATGTTCAGAGGGTTATTGTAAATGAATACAATCTCACTATTGTCATATTCCATAAATGATATTATAATGCATAGGTGTCTTTATACTGAGAAAAGAAAACACAAGTACATAAAGGTTTTTTGTTATGTTTTCTAGGTACAAGTCCACCCAGAGCTCTGGACACAATCCTTGTGGTGTACAGCAACCAAGAAGCCTAGCAGGAAGCCTAGAACTGTGTCTCTAGGTAAACTAAACCAGTAACATAATGGCACCCACAATGCCCCCTTACCCGGTGATGTCCGCATGTACAGCATGCAAATTCCCCGTGCCCAGGACAGACACCCAAACTTGGTGACTGGCACCAGCTTTATTTTAGAAACACAATGACGCTTTCATCAACGCTCATTCCTCAGTGCAGTTACTAGAAA
The DNA here is from genome assembly GCF_031893055.1 of Leptodactylus fuscus. Classification (NCBI taxonomy): domain Eukaryota; kingdom Metazoa; phylum Chordata; class Amphibia; order Anura; family Leptodactylidae; genus Leptodactylus; species Leptodactylus fuscus. The sequence continues at coordinate 81,170,651 of NC_134267.1, forward strand.
GTGTTGATCTGCCTTCATCACTGACCCCTCTGCTCCCTACTTTCTCTGTTCTGGGTCCTGCTGTGACACCAGTACTCGGCGCCCGGAGCAGAAGGGTGAGTGATGAATGTAGTTCACCACTTGCTCTTGGGGCACAAGTAACTACAATGAGGAGTGAACGCCTCCATCAGTTTTGATGAAAATGCTTGTTGCGCTTCTAAAGTAATTATGGTGCCCATGGCCATGCGTGGGTGTCCCCAATATGAGGTGTCTCCAGTGTGGATGTTAACATAGTCTGAGTCATGCATGAAACACACCCCAAAGAAGTACAACTCTGAATGAAAACTGACACTACATTGATGTAAATTATCAGTTTTTCTCTGATCGCTCATTGAAGTTTTTTGCCTAAGACTACATTCACATGTGTGCCAGAGTGGTTGCTGTGTCAGAAGAATGATAGAGGCACCCGACCCATTATAGTCAATGGGGTGCACCGGGCTCTGTGTGTAACTGGTGCTTTTACAGTCCGCCTCTCTGTTGTTTGGAGTTCTCGAACAGACCCAAAGAATGGAGAGACAGGGCTAGTTTGAACCTAGTGTAAGACCACATTGACACAACCAAGTGTGGGGCCGATTTTGCAGTAGAATGCTATTGGATGATGCTCGGAGTGAAATCTGAATGTTATCCGAGTGCATTCCATGACGTCTATGGGGCCTTCCATTTCATTCTTATTACATGGATCAGGATAGAGCAGTTGCTATTCTGCTCCTTAGACATGAATGCATCATGGATTGCACTTGGATGTCACTTCAGGTGTCATCGACTGTATTCTGCTGTAAACTCTGATCCATATTAGACACACATTTGGTCATATGCATGGGATCTAAGAGTATGTTCACACATAGAAATTTTGAGTTGATTTTAAGGGGGGATTCTGAGTTTAAGACTAAAGATGAGCGAGTACTGTTCTGATCAGCCGATCCGAACAGCACGCTCCATAGAAATGAATGGATGCACCTGGTACTTCCGCTTTGACGGCGGCTGGCCGCTTAACCACCCACGTGCCGGCTACGTCCATTCATTTCTATGTGAGCGTGCTGTTTGTATCGGCTGATCCGAACAGTACTCGCTCATCTCTATTTAAGACACTTAGCCGCAGCAGAAAGCCAAAGCTCTAGTTTGGATTTTTGCCGCGGGGAACTGGAGGTCTGCCCTAATTCTTTCTTAATTTCCGAAATATAAAAGGCCCCTAAAGGTATATTCACACAGAGATTTTAACAAAGAGAGAAGTTAACAATTCAAAATTCCATTACTGTTACATGAGGTTTTTGTACTGCGATGAATGTTTTCATGCAGTTTTGATGAGGTTTTAGTAACGTTATTCAGCCTACCATTGACTTCTTTTGAATAGTACTGTGGATTTTGTGCTGATTCCTCGGTAATATTTGACATGCCCCTTTCTTTTTTTTCCTCGCCGTGGTTTTGAAAAACCTTATGAGCAAAAACATTTGCCTGTTGAACAGACAGCACCGTTTCCCAATGAATTGAGTAGGAGATTTCTTACAAGAATTTTCTATGTTGATTTTGGTGTGGAAACTCTCCAGATCCTTGTGGAAAGAACTCTGTAGGATCATACACTTAAAGTAAAAATCAGAGGAAATTTCTCACTGTGCAGGTCATTAATTAGGGTTAATTAGGGGTCTGATCAGCTGTGTCATCTTCAGCACTTACCAAGCACAGTGTCATATATTTGCACATTGGCTATTCTTGATATCGCACCTCGCGGTGAGCAGTGAAAGCACACGGACTCCATAGACTATAATGAGGTCCTTGCGTGTTCCACGCAGTGTCTGCAGGGAACATGTGGACAGAAAAGTACTTCATGAACTACTTTCCTCTCCGCATGGCTCATGCAGACTCCGCGCGGAAAGCACATGGACCCCATTATAGCCTATGGGGTCTGTGTGATTTAAAAAAATTTTTTCTAGGATAATCATAATTTGTTAAACTTTTTAATACAAAAAAAAATGTATCCTAAAGTAGTCACGCAAAAAACTGCAGTCTACAGGAAACAATTGCACAAGCATAAGACACACTTAGCAGACTTAACATTAAAAACAATTGTATAAATCATATTAAATTACTTGTAAAATCCTAAAATACATTGCCAACTCAAGTGAATAATTGCATGGCTGCAGGCTGCATCAAGAATGCAGAGCAGAGGTGTAGCTAGTGGGGAGCAGAGCGTGCGGTGGATCTGGCCCCACTCTTCTTTTAAGAAATTCTTTTTCATTTTGGATTTGGTCACCAAAGTTTGCTCAAAGACTGAAAAAATAGAGGAGGAGCTCTCTTCATAGGACAAGCTGAATGGATTTGAAGCCATCTTTGCATATGCAGAGAAGTCACTCGTTTCTGTTTATTTAAATACCATTCTGTTCTATGTCTGTGACGTTTTATTACGAAGGCACAAAACACATGGCTAGAATATGTGCATGGAATTTATCAACTTCTTGCACCTGATTAGTGAATTGTGACAGAAATTGAAAGGGAGCACAAAAGGTGCAACTGTGTGCATTTGATTAAATCCCAGTATATCTTCAAGGATCGTGCACTGGAAGGATGATGTCATCACAGGTCCTGAGAATTGCAGCAGCTGCTGCTGATAATTCTGGGGAAGGTAATTGGGCAACTTGACAGTGACACTAGGTTCACATGGTGCATTCTTCATCAAATGCAGACAAAAACTCTTGCATTTTCTTTTAAAAATCACCTGCAAGTGCTAGGGCAGAATTTGAGGTCACATGATCATACTCAATAGCATTTGCAGATAGTAAAGGCAGACCTCATGTTTGCACAGCAATCCATGTTAGAAAAAAAGAGGTCACATTGTGGTCATGTGACATATTGAAGAAGGGGAAAGCAGGAAAACTATAGATACTGTAACAGACAACTATTGCTATTGGGGGAATTTATCAACTCATCTGCAACAGTTTTCTGTGGTTGATGGGTGACTAATCTAATGGGTGCATTAATCTATGGCAGGTTCTTGATAATTCAGGCAAGCTTTGCACCGTTCGGGCCAAGTTCTTCTCTATCCGTTGGTGCCCCTCTGTTCTCTTTCTGTTGCAGTAAAGTGAAGTTATAACTGTTTAAACTCATAAAAAGTCATATGGAAATTAACCTAAATAGTCGTGGAGGGCAGCTTCAGCGTGCCACACTATCCTCTTACTAGTCACACCTCCCTTGTGATGTCAGGGAGTGTGAGGGCGATGTCAATCATGTACAAGGGGTGTGATTAGCAAGAGGACAGCATGACTAAACTGAAGCTGTCCCACCTCCCACCATGACTAATTAGGGTAATTGTCATATGACTTCTTAAGCTTGTAAACATTTAGGCTAGGGCTATACAGTGTCATTTGTCGTGTGATTAAATATTGCATTAAAATCATTTGACAAAAGGTCACGCAACATTAATCCTTTCCCATTTTTTTTTTTGTTTTTGACTCCCCATCTTCCTAAACACATAGCTCTTTTTATTTATTGGTTCACAGAGCCATATCAGGGCTTAATTTTTGCAGGACAAATTGTACTTTGTATTGGTACCATTTAATATTCCGTAAGATGTAGTGGGAAGCTGGAAAAAAATTCTGAATGGGGTGGAATTGGGGGAAAAACTATGTTTGTACTATTTTCTTACAGCCTTTGTTTTTATGGCGTTTACTGTGCAATGAAATGCAATGAAATATCGCCTGTATTCTATGGGTTGATATGATTAAGGCAATGCCAAATTTATATAGTGGGTTTTTTTTTTACGTTTAACCGCTTACATTTTTCCATGTATTCTAGGTATATAATTTCAGATAGCATCGGCCACGATATTTTATTTTCCTAATGTGTGTCCAAAGTTAACAGAAATTGCTGCACACTTTTTTGTTTTTTTTGTTTTTTTAAACTGTAAATTGTTATTGAACATTTTCATAAATTTTTTGTACAAACAAGGAAAAAATCAAACAGAAATAAAGCAGTAGACAAGGTAATCTGCAAATACTGCGGTCAAAGAAAACGAGAGGGGAGGAGAAAAGAGACCAGAGAGGAGGGGGGGGGGAGAGAGAGGGGAAGGGAGGAGTCATAGGCCACGTAGAGCACAGTATGCATCACAGGGCGACCATACGACCTGGAAAGAATCTAGCGTGTTGTTGAGGGAGGCAGTGAGATATTTCATTCCGGATGTCCTTAAGACGGGCAACAAGATCTGGACCTGTGGGGGGAGGGGGGGGGGAACACACTTTGTTTTTATGTCATTTTCTTCTATTGTCATTTTCTATTTAATTTTTAAAAAGCCGTACATACATTGTGCAATTTTGTGTAGCTGTTTTTTGTTTTTTTTTTGTAAATTTCCTCACTTATTTTTCCTGTTTTTTTTTTTTTTTCTTTGGGTCTGGAGTTTTCCTATAGATTTCTCTCTCTCCCTCTCACTATATATATAAAAAAAAGCTCCCACCAAATCCATGAAACAAGCTCACACGTAGTTTTTTGGTCAGAATTTTGAGGCCGTATCCTCCTCAAAATCCTGACCAAAAAGACGACTCCCATTGAAATCAATGGGAGCTACTCAGGAGTTTTTTTCCAGGAGCCATTTCTTCCGGCTCCCGGAAAAAAAGAAGATGCTCATTCTTCAGGCCGAGTCATTGAGCCTAATCCAGAGTGGAGTGTGCGGCTGGATGCCTTTGGAGTGCGCTGGCGTTCAGTTGCGGCTACCCAGCTTTTGGACTGTAACCTGAGGCGGCCTCTGCCTCAGGTTCCGGTCCAAAAAACCTGGTGTGAACTTACCCTCATACTGGGAGTAAATTGAAGTGTAGGTAGGGCTGGGACAGGGAAATCAGGAGTTGTCCAGCTATTCATTTAAATTTGAGTTCATATAATTTGAATTCACAGTCAGCTTATGTACTAAGGGCTAGTTATCAAGGGGCCAAAGGGGCGGATTTTGACAGAGGAATCCACGTCATAATCCACCCCTTTACAATGGTGGTCTATGGAGAAACGAGCTACCCTTTCTTCAGGTGGATTCCGCGGCTCGCTGAGCCACGGCTTCCGTCTGGCAGCCGCAACATCCGGCGGCGTCCCATTCATTTGAGCCGACTTCGGGGTGGGGGAAGCCGCGACATCGTGGCAGGTGGGTTTTGAGCATATTTTCACTTGGCTCCCCGAGTCAAAATATGGTCAAAATCCGCCCCCCTTGTCAACGAGCCCTAAGGGAGGGAGTGATCCAGGCATGAAATATCATGCCTGCATTGCTCCACAGCTATAGCAATGTATGTGTCAAAAACGAACACCACACGGATGATGTCTCTTTGATTTTATATACTTATTTTTTTCACAGATCCATAGATATGAATGGCTGAGACAAATATAGAACTGAAGAAAAATAGTGCATCGCTTCTGGCCCTCTGGCTGAGGTTGAATGTAGTATCTGTTCTTATCAGTTTAATATCTGATACGTCCCCAATCTGGGGACCATATATTAAATGGATTTTGGGAACAGGTAGATGGAAAAAGAGCTTGCTCTGTCCACTCCACGCATTGACCTGGTATTGCAGTGTTTCCGGGAGTAGTGCACCATTTTCTAAAAGATTGTTTTTTGTTTTTTTTTTTAGTTTCTCTACATCTCTAAAAAAATAACGTACGTGTGAAAGGCATAACAATAATGGCTGTGTGCTGTTTGATTTTTTTATTTTCATTTTCACAGAACAATTGTTAATGTCAAAGGGCCCTAAATGCTAGGTATATTTTATTCTGCTATAAATGATGATTTTAGAAAAACTGAAACTATGGAGGAAATCTGAAACTGAGTGTGATTAAGAGAAAACAATGCTGACATTGTGTGATTGTGTTAATAACCTGTAGTCACAGTCATTTGACACTTGGGACTTGAAAATGAATATTTCTAAGACATTCTTGCATTAGAGGGCAAGGCTGATGTGAACCAAATTTATTAAGGCCTGTGGGACAAAATTGTAACAAATGCGCAAATATTTTTATTTAATTTCCTGCCTGCTGAATTTGGTCTCAGCATACGTCGTATTAAGGCCTTATTTACATGTCAGTGTATTGATCAGTGATTGCATGTCAAAACCATGAACGGGTTAAAAAAACTGAATAATTGAAAATATTTTCTTTTATACCTTACTGTATAGTCTTCACTACTGGTTTTTGCTCATAGTTACTGATGCAAATTAATGACGTGAATTTTAGTGAAGGTGAAATTTATAATAAACTAGCAGGACGACGCGACTTTGCACAGCTATGTTTCATTTCTTGTTTGTGTAGTGGCCCCATAACAATTGCTCAGTTGCACTGGTGTATTTTGTATGTCGTCTGTGTGTGTGTACATAAGCGTCATGTGTATCTCAGTTTGGATATCAGTGAAAATCCTGCGATTGGTTGTTATGGATACCTGGAGTAAAGCTGTGTGCATATGACCTTGAGTAACAGTGTCATCTACAGCGCCCTGCCCCTTTAAATCTGTGAAGAAAAATGGCTGGGTAGTTATGGAAACCTGGAGTAAAGCTCTGATGTGTGATGAGCTGTGTATCTAATCCTCTAATGTGTGATAATGTATGCTGAGCTGTATATATAATCCCCTGATGTGTAATAGTGTGTGCTGAGCTGTGTATCTAATCCTCTGATGTGTAATAGTGTGTGCTGAGCTGTGTATCTAATCCTCTGATGTGTGATACTGTATGCTGAGCTGTATATATAATCCCCTGATGTGTGATGGTGTAAGCTGAGCTGTGTATCTAAACTTCTGATGTGTGCTGAGCTATGTATCTAATCCTCTGTTGTGTGTAGCTCAGTTTGGATATCAGTGTTGGATACACCTGGAGTAATGCTGTGTGCATGTGTAGCGACCATGTGTATAGCAGATGGAATATGAGTGAAAGAATTGCAGGTTTGTATTGGCTAATGCAGTTCATTGTTTTGGGAATACTGTATCTCAGGAACGGTACGTCTGAGAGAGTTGAGGCCCGGTCTGAAACCTTCCTGGACACCTGATGTATCTGTGAGCTAAATTTGGTGAAGATTGGTCCAGTTGTTTGGTCGCGCATAAAGGACAGACAGAAACTCAGAGAAATAGATAAGAGATATGGGGCCGAGGCGTCCTCATCTACCCACTCCACCAACATTCAAGAAAAAATGTGTGAGTGGGCTTCAGAACGGGGGAATATGGTTTTTTTTTTTTGCCTGAAGATAGGGGCAGGATACTTGTTGTCGCAGCTAGCTGAGAAAAAACTGCAATGAAAAAAGAATCTAGCTATCTCTCATTGAAAGTAATGGCAGTTTTCAGGCGTTTTTGGAGCTTTTTGAGGCACAAAAGTCTGAAAAGTAGCTCCAAATGAAGCAGTGTGAACATACTCTTAACAGTTTTAATGACAGATTTTTTTTTTTTTTTACTGCTTGTTTACTGTATAAAAAATAAAAACCCTAGATGTGGCCAGAAGAAGTGCCGCATCCCTTTGGAATCTAATTCGGACTTTGAGCAAAAACTGCCACAAAAAGTTAGCATGTGACACGAGCAGCCATTGCGCGCTTGTGGTTCATGTTGCTCGCCTCTTCCCACTAGAAGACCCGCAGCCGGGAGCCAGATTACCATAAGCACACAGGCGGGGATCTGCTGGGAAGTTATGACTCATACAGCTTCCTGGTATTACAGGGAATGCCCCGCTGCCCACCGAGCGAGCGCTAAATTTAAATGTTGAAGAGAAGGCATGACGGAAACAATGGGAAGCTGCAGTGTACGGCGTAATGCAATGGTGGCCAAATCCAGCTGGAAGGTCCGTTCTCCCATAGTAAAGGAGAACATGTGCTTACAAGAACCACGGGGTGGGGGCCATTCTTTTAGTTAATACCACCCCATGGGCGGGCTCTGGCTTTTTTCCTTGAATTGTAAAGTAGTTGTAGTAAGTGGGGTGTTTTGGTGCCGTCAGCGCTCATGTCCAGCTGTGGAATACACGAGGTATGTGCTCCTCCATCCTAGCCATGTCGTGTGCGGGGCTCAGGCTGCGGCCGCTCCTCCATCTGGTGACTGCTGCTCAGTGTGTGCCGGAGACAGTCACACCTCAGCCTGGCAGACATTGTAGGACACTGAGGGGATTACTGCCGTGCACGCCCTTCCCTCGCCTACTTTGAATGACTAGCGGGGAACTTTCCTGCCGTGCAGCTTAGTGAGGCTGGTCGCCCTGTCAGGCTGCTGTGAGGAGGCGCCTTGTGGCTGTGCCGCTCTCTCCAGCAAGTTGTTCTGCTGCTCTCCAGCAATCCAGGCCGCCTTTGTGGAGAGCATCATCACCCTCTCGTCCCATCATCTCCATGGTAACCAGGGAACTGTCCTGGGTATCTAGCCCTAGAATCCCATGTAATAGGGAGGGACAACATGGAGGACGCGGCAGACTGTTGCTCCTGTGCTCTTATTCTGTAGGGACGTGCTGCTGTTGTTCTAGTTCAGTGTGTGACATAATACAGTATATGGCGGGGGGGCCATGTCTATGTGGTAGTGAGGGGGACATGTAGTCACTCCACATGCAGGAGCAGGGCTGGCTCTGGCGCTTGCTGAATGGCGGGGCAGGGATTTAGTCTTGCGGCAGTATGGACGGGGTGGGGCGTAGTGTATAGTGAGGGAGTCACTGTGTGTGACATTGGAGGGACTCTCCGTACTCTGCGCTGTGTATGTCGGGAGTCAGTGTGGTGTGTCCGCCTCATGGATCAAGCCATTAGCTCAGAATCACGGGTTTACTTCACAATAATATGAGCTGTGCATTGCATGGAGATGAAGGGGATTGTTCTGTTAATAAGCTATATAAGCACTATTTTTGGTTTTGTTGTAGTTTTATTTAAAAACTACTGGAATAAATGTTGCCATAAAAGAAAATAAATACAGCAAAAAATAATTACATTCTGCAGTTCTCTGGTTGTGCTAGGATCACATGAGCAGCGGGCGCCATTTCTAAAATAGCAGACACTGACAGAGCCCGAGGGACCCAATTGGCTATAAGACTAAGGCCTGGTTCACATCCGCATTCTGGGAGTCCGCATGGGCCCCTTCCCCCCTGCACGAACGGGTTACTGAACGCACTGTGAAGCTGTGAGCTTATGAAAGAACACGGACTCCATAGACTATAATTGGGTCTGTGTGCTTTCCGCACGGTGTCCGCATGGAACATACAGACAGAAAAGTACTTCATTATCTACTTTCCTGTCCACATAACTCGTGCGGAAAGCACATCAACCCCGTTATAGTCTGAGTTCTTTATGCTTTCACTGCTCACTGCTTGTCAATGGATTATCGAACGCAGATGTGAACCAGACCTAAGGCCCCATGTAGCAGGCCGCAGCAAAAAAGCTCTGCTGAGAAAACTGTGGTGGAAAAGCATCATGTTGTTTCGCCACAGCATTTTTCACAGAAAGACTTTCTGCTTCCATTATACCTATAGGGAATCCGCCAGCATTTCTGTAAGTATAATTGGTATGTTGCGATTTCCAAATACATTACAGATTTGGAAATTCCAGAATTTCCTCTGCAGGGGCCGTTCACACGGAGTAAACGCGAGCTGATTTTGGCAAAATACACATGTAAAAATCAGACTCCCATTGACTTCATTGCTATTTTTTACATGCGTTTTTGCCATAATCTGCTTGCGTTTACTCTGTGTGAACGGCCCCTTATGGTGAATCCTATCCACTTTGCAGGAACTGTAAAATGCAGTGGACAAACCACTTCCTCTCTGCAGTAAAAATTCTGTCAGCTTTATTCTTCGGGTCAGTACAATCATGGTGATTCCAAATTTTTATAGTTTTAATAACTTTACAGAAATTCTAGATTTTTAAGAAAAAATATATCTTTGAGTCGCCATATTCTAACACCTGGAACTTTTACAAAGCTGTGTTAGGGTAAGTTCACACGGGGTATTTTGGTCAGGATTTTGAGGCCATATCCGCCTCAAAATCCTGACCAAAAAGACAGCTCCCATTGAAATCAATGGGAGCCGGTCAGTTCTTTTTTCCAGTAGCGGTTTGTTCCAGCTCCCGGAAAAAAGAACGGACATGCTCATTCTTCAGGCAGAGTCGCCTCGTGATTCTGCCTGGAAACACTCCCTCCTTACGACTAGGCCCATTCATTTGGGCCTAATCCTTAGTGGAGTGCACTGCACCGGCATCCAGTCGCGGCTACCTGTATTTTGGACCGGAACCTGAGGTGGCCTCTGCCTCAGATTCTGGTCCAAAATACCCCGTGTGAGCCCCGCCTAAGGCCACACGTTGCAAGTGGATTGAAATAGGAATGGCAAATAGAAAGGAAGCTCTTAAACTTTTCCCTTCTCTTAAATCCACTCCTGACTTTGGCTCAAAAAACTGCAGCAAAATCTGCAGCTAAAAATTCTGCCAAAATCCGCCACATGGGGCCTTAGGCAAAGAGTATGATTATGAGGTGCGATAATGATGCATTCATGGTGATGCCACAAAGCAGACAAAAATAGTCTGTTTTGCCAATTAGCAGAGTATTCAATTCATTTATTAAAACTGATTGTTTTTTTTGTTCCAAGTTAAAAGCATCTTGGTTTTGCAGGTCATTAAGCAGAAATATTCAGTTTGTAATGAATTAATGGACTTCAGTGGTAACTGGCATGATCAGCCACATCATCACTGGATCACAATCTTACCGTGTGATTGTATCTATAGTTTGTTTCTGATTAACTGCATGAGGTGGAGGTACTGCATTTATAATATGGGTGCAAAAAAAGCACCTGAAAGTGGCTAAATACTGATATTTTTTACATTGTTTTGTCAAATTGTTAATGGTGAGAGTCAGAAAAAAAACGTAATAGAGATTCAGTGTATAATCTGCAGCCACAGTCCACAAGATCTCAGTTGAGATCTTCCCTAAATAGTACGCTCAAAATACCCTCTGAAATGGTGGAAACAACATACGATTGCCGATCATATTTAAGTATAATTTTGTGGGAGAAGATTGAACATAATTATCATTTATTTGTCTGTTCTTCCTATGCTTAAGAGTAATGGAGTCCAGTGGGCAGTTCTAACAGTGAATGGCAGCCTCTCCTTTAAAGTGGTTGTCCCATCACAATGATCCTATCTATACTGCTTGTTAATGTGAGTGTAAGACTTTTCCTAAATACACTGCTTCAGCAAAACTGCTTTTTTTGTCCACTATCTTATTTTATTCATTTCTTTGTTGACACATCCCTTGACTTATCTGGTCAAAAGTCAAGTGATGTATCTGCCTGCTCTCAGGGGGGAGGGAGGAGGAGCTAAGTGCACGGGAGCGAGCCTGGGGGGGGGGGGGTAGTTTATACTTTGGGGGGGGGGGGGGCTGCCAATACAGACCCGGCGTCCGCTGTAATAGAGAGGCGGATGCTGGGGAGTGTAGACGCCGGCACAGGTGCCTGCAACATCGCTACGCTCCTGCCCTGCATGAAGCCAGCAGTGGCAAAAGCGATTCCGGAGGGGGGGGGACGGAGGAGCGGAATAGCAGCATCGCTCCTGCTGTTGCTGGCTTTATGCAGGGCAGGAGCATAGCGATGTTGCAGGCACCTGTGCCGGGGTCTACACTCCCCGGCATCCGCCTCTCTATTACAGCGGATGCCGGGTCTGTATTGCATTGTGAAGGCTGTACGTCCGATGCCTAGCTGCATCGGCAGCGCACATGCAGGGCCAGCGGCATAGAAGCGACGACTTCTGGCCGCTGGCTTTGCATATGTAACCCCGCCCACCAATGACGCAACAAAGCCGGAAGAAAGAAGAATTTACAGCAGCGAAGACTGGTGAGTATGCGATGTGGGAATACCCCTTTAAGACTGTGCATACAGAGACAGCTGTAAATCACTGTTAGGACCACCCACTGGACTTAATTACTCCTTTTAACCCTTTAAGGCTAAGGCCCCATGAACGCACTGTGGTTCTTTTTGCAGTGCTCTCAGCAGAAAGTTCGCAGAGTTTTCCTCCGTGGACTTTCTGTTACAATTATATCTATGGGAAAGCCACCGGCTGCGATTTGCAAAGCTGTAAAATCGTCTCCGCTGCGGGCAAATCGTGGTGTTTACGTCCCGTGGGGCCCCAGGCTAAAGTGGTTGTCCTGGATAAATTAAAAATTTATACCTAATCTAAACCCCCTCCCCCTGCCTAACTTCTAATACACACCTTTTTTAAAAAAAAAAAAAAAAAAAAAATGTATATGTACCCACGGCGGCTTTCCCATAGATATAATGGTAAAGACAATGGTCCGCAGAGGAAAACTCTGTGAACTTTCTCATAAAAGCGCTGCGGAAAGAACTGAAATGCAATCACGCAGCGGTTCTTTCTGCGGCACTTTAGCGGTGCTATTACTGCACATGGAGCCTTAGCCTAAAGTACGCAAGGTAGTTTGTATGTTAATGCTCAGTGACTATTTTCATATTTCTATTCCTCGCACTCCAAAATTCTTAACTTTTTTTTTTTTTTCCTGTCGAGGTCTCATTTTTTTGTACTTTCACTTTGTACTATTTTGAGGTACATATAATGTTTTGATTAACTTTTATTAATAGTTTTTGGGGGTCTGCAATCTATCAAGGGCAGGTACATTCAGCTTTTTTGGGTATCTGTGAAAAAAAAACAACAAAATTCAGCTTTTTTTTTTTCATTTTGTTTTTACGGATTTATATTGTTTTTATAGTTAAAAAAAAAAGTTGTTTTTTGATAATGAAGGATTTTCCTGGGGCCACCGCATTCTGACGTCTATAACTTTATTATTATTTTGTTAATGGAGATATGAAAGGGTTCTTTATTTGCGGGGTAAGTTTTACTTTTTATTGGTACCAGTGTGTGGTACATAACATTTTGATCACTGAGCTGTTTGTGGGGAGAGCAAGGTGACTAAAATGCATCAATTCGCGTATTGCGGTATATTTTTTTCCATGGCATTCACCGTATGGGATAAATAATGCTATTTTGTGATAGTGGGGACTTGTACGCACATGGGGAAACCTCACGTTTTGGGTTTTTTTGTTTTGTTTACGTTTTGTTTTTTTTTTTGTTTTTTTTGAACACATACTTTAAAAAGGGCATGGTGTCAAAAGAGGTATGACCTAAGTAATTTCCATTAATCCTCTGAAGAAACCCCAGAATATAATAATAGGGGTTTGGGTATGGACGTGTTTAATCCGAACAAAACTGCAGGTGGAATAATCTGTGACAGCAGCTATGGTTAATAATGTTTTCTGTAGTGTTAATATCGTCTACTGTAATATTGTTTTCCTGCACAGGTATGCAAAGAAAAAAAAACCCTACAGAGCTGGCAAGTGTCACTATATTATTAGGCTTAGTGGCCAAAGTTAAAAATGCTGAATTTAAGTTTTTTTTGTGACATGGAATAATTGGGACAGTGTGCTGACTATGAAAAACTTGGCTAGCACACTAAAAAGTGAAGATCTGTGTAAATATGCTCTTTATAACATGGTGTTTTTTCCCATTTCTTACACTGAAAGATATTGTGTGACTGTAGTATTGCAGTTATACAGTATATGGAAAACACTATAAATCCTAAAGTACTTGAAGAGCGTTTATAGACCTCACCTTTTTCCATTTGTTTTGTCTTGATTTATGTGCTGCCTGTTTTACTGCTAAAAATGTGATCCAGGTGGGATCGTGTCTTATGCAATTATCTGAAATTGCAGAACATCAGCAATATATTATTTCTATCACTTTTTGTCCTCAGCAGGAAGCTCAGTTGTTAGCATTTTTATTCTAGATGTAACAGTGTACAATTTCATTACTGATTTGGCTTTTTGGGGGGTAAAACGCATTAGAGAAATTATAAGTATATTGCAAAAAAAAAAAATCTCAAATCATTTTAAATGTTATACTTGTTGTATATAGAAATGTTTAAAGTTACATGTTGTGGAAACGCAGCAAAAAAATGCAGCGGAAAGAAATGTCAATTATACCTACAGAAACGCTGGCGATTTCCCTCTAGTTATAATGGAAGCAGAAAGTAAGCAGAGGAAACAGCTACGTGGAGCCTTAGCCTCCGACAACCATTTCTTCCTTAAAGGGGCTCTATCAGCAAAATGTTGCTGTATGAGCCCCACATATGCGTGAATAGCCTTTAAAAAGACTATTCAGGCACCGGTAATCTTATTTTAAACCCCCGTCCCATTTTAAAATAAAACTATAAAATAATATATGTAAATCATAACTGAACGTGCACAGTGGGTGGTTGTGCACGATCCGACATCATCTTCTGGCACGCCTACCTCTTCTTTCTTCTTGCAGCGACGCCCGCTGGTCCTGTCTCTTCCACGCCTTCAGCGTCCTCTTCTTCCGGCGTGATGGCTTAAAATCCCGCGCCTGCGTAGTAGTGCTTCCCTCCGGAGCGCTACTGCGTAGGCTTCGGTGCTCAGGATGCTCAGTTCCCCTTACAACTTCACGAGCGTACTGCGCATTCAGTATATCTCTTCTGGTGGTGATGCGTTTTTAGGAGGAGAAATTTGAGTCAGTTTGACCAAAAAACTGTGTGAACTCAGCCTTATCAAGTTTGCAGGTCTACTTGTATTATTCCCAGAGATTTTTTTTGGTTGAAAATCTAGTCAGGATTGGGATATTTATATCCAGCTGCACATAAATCTTGACTGTGTTTTCAACTAGTGATATCTCTGGAAGTAATATAGAACCAAATTTCTTCTTCATTGCCTATAGGGTAGGCAATTTTCTACACTCATACTCTGGAACAAACCCTGAGCTGTATGAGCAAATCTTCATGTAATGGCCTGATTTTATTTTATCAATTGGCTTGGCTCTCCACCAGTCAGGAAAAAAGGAATCACCCAGATTTCCACCAATCACAGAGCAGCACTGGGTAAAAATAAGTAGCCACCATTCTGCTCCTTGTGAACATGTCTCATAGAGAATGCAGCGGCATGAGAAGGACAAGCAGAGCATCCAGAGCTGGCTTGAAGTTTACAGTTGGTGTATTCATTGTTTTCTGAGGAAAGGGAATTATGGCAAACACTACAGAGCTAATGCTTCAGTATTCCTGGCTACTGTGATGGAGAATTTGATTAAAGATATCTGGTTCTTGGCAGGGTTTGAAGCCAAGGCCTGGAACTGTCACAAATCATACCTGCTACCTGCAGATTTTTAAATATCTCTCTCATAGACCCAAGGCCCTATTAATGGCCCCCCCAATATGTCAAAAAGTAGAATTGATAAATATCTTATCATAAACCTGCAAAGGTATGCTCACAGTGGTTCAGATATACTAAGAATTTGCGCCATTATTTTGGAGGGAAAAAGTCACAAATCGGTGGTGTGTGACTTTTTAAAAATCACTTGCAACTAAAATAGTCTACATTTTTTCCACTAGACTCGCCATTTTTCTAAAAGTGAGTGGGTCAGGGTGTGGGTAGAAAAAATGACCAATCTCAAATTCACTAACATTTACAACACTTTTCTTAACGTAAATGTTGATAGTAATCTGCATCAGCTATGAGCTGGTGTAGATTTCTTCAGAAGTTCAAGGCCTGTTTGAGGATGCAAATCTTCCATTGTCGCAGGTAATTAATGGTGTCACAGGTTAGTAATTGTATGTCTTCTATGCTGAAATGTATGTCATGGGTTTTTTTTCCCAAGTGTGGAAAAAAAAATTGTAAGAAAAAGAATTTCATTTTCATTCTTGCCATGTGTTGTCAGTATTGAAAATATGTCTCAAGAAGGTGGCAAAACCCAGGAGAGATTATGTACAGGTACAATGAGGAGTCTCAACATGAAGAACTAACAATTCGGGCCCACAGAAGGGCTAGGTTCACGTCTGCATCAGAGTCTCTATTTGGAGACTCTAGTGCAGAAACAATCAAAAATTGTCAGAGAGAAAAGTCCTTCATGGAGGGCTTGTCTCTCCGCTGGTTTTAGCATAAAAACAGCAGAAACTTGACTGGGAGCCCAACGCAAATGTGAACCTAGCCTAACATCCAAAATATCACACACAAACTATCAACATGTACGCAGATTCTAATTAAGTGCATATGTTGAAACACCCACAATGCTACATCAACACTAGCTATATGGAATTTGGGCTGTTCCTTATTGGCAATTGTCTGCTGCAGACCTCAGCAAATCCACTGTAGGATCTTAATGATTTTAACTCATACAGTGAAGAGATGGAATCTGCCATTAAGATGAACATGCTGTTAATATGAAAGTCTGGATGCTTGTTTTTCCCTGTGCAAAATTTCCACATGAAGTTGGCCTTTTCTAAACCCCATCCATGTGCACTGTACTATAATAAATTCTACTGTGCAGAATCTACAGCACAAGTCAGCCACAGTCGGGATGGGCACATTTACATGCAGCTCCTCCAAATCCTGACTATAACTTGTGATAACTCTGGAAATAAAGTGGTGGCCAAAAAAATGCACCACCAGTGAATTTTGTCAAATGTATGTGATGTGTATAAATTGAGTCCCTACAGATGATATGTATACCTCCTACTACGAAATCGACTGAAAAATGTCACGTGATATCATGTACAAAATTGCCAAATACTCGTCATCCAGGAGAGAAGAAGATAGAAATAAAAAAGACAAGAAATCATTTTAGCTACAATCATTACATTTTGTGAAATGGTGCAGTTTTTTTGGCCGCCACTGTAATATGCATAGAACTGCAATCTGGGAGTCATATCAAAGCTAAGAATCTCATCCTTGGTATATGCCACCGGGAGCACTATTTTAGGATTTGTGATGCCTGAGACATAACTGTTTGAAGTGACCACCCTCCAGTCTCATCTTCTCTGTATTCTACAGGATTTTGCACACTCTCCAGTGAAAAGCAATGTACAGTTTTCAGCTAGTAATAGAAGAAAAAATTAATGAGGAAGAGACGTGATGAATTTCACAGAAACTAGATAGAATTCATTATAAAGTATATTACAACATTTATTAATGACACAAAAGCCCGAAAGATCAAAAGTTGTTTGAATTTCCAGTTACTCTTTAAGGGGCTATGGCATTTCTGCCTAAGGATGGGCCATATCAAATGAAGAAAAATGGCAAAATGTGTGATATAGAATTAAATATACCGTAATATCCAACTTTATTGAATCTACATTAAAAGTACATATATAGTGATGACATCCTAGTGACTAGGGTGTCATCACTATATATGTGCTTTTGATGTAGATTCAATAAAGTTGGATTTTATATTTATTTCTATATCACGCATTTTGCTATTATTTGATTTAATTAGACCACACACTTTTGAGTTTAAGGATAGGCCATCAATGTTAGGTCTGTGTTGGGCCGACGCCTGGGACTCTGCAGGTCATTTGTACCAAAGCAGCGTGGCTCGTGGGATTGTTTACATGCATTCTGGAGTGCCTAAAAATTTGCTACAATACCTGGTGAAATCTATTGCCTTTATGATATTAAATTCTGCAATGTTCAAAATATGGCATAATTAATATGTCACCTTTATTCAGCCACTAGCCTCTGCCCGTGACTTCATTTGCGTGTTGTTGGAGTCGACGATCTGCCTATATTCCGCAAATTGCTGCCATCGATGTTTTCCCTGCTCCAGCGTTTCAGCAGCTCTTAAGCTGTCCTTTTGCTGAACTTGTTCCTCACACCGTGCCTGTGATTGTTCTCACAGGCACGGTGGGACACCATATAATGAACATGTTGTTGGCCTTGATGCCTGCTCTGGCGTTTCGGCAGCTGTCAAGCCGGGCTGCCGCTGAACTCATTCCTCGCACTGTGCCCTGATTGTTCCGGCATCTCAGCAGCTTGCTGGAAAGCCATATAATGATTGTGTTGTTGCCGTTGATAATCCGCCTGCTTCAGCGTTTTGGCAGCTTGCCGCTAAACCCGTTCCTCGTGCTGTGCCCATGATTTTTGCACAGATCAGATAATATGCAAATGAATGGACAGAATGGACTGAGGGTTAGCTGAGTGATTACATAGAAAGATAACAGATCTGGCTTTATCAGAACCTGAGATAAGCTGCTTCAAGAACAGTGTAATATAGTATGTGAACATAAATTCATAACAGTTGTGAAGCCATGTCATTTACCGGGATAAAAAGTCCATGTATTAATCGAGGTTACAAACTATCTATGTGCCAAATTTAATTCAAATTCGTTCATCCGTTTTTGCGTGATTGACGAACAAACATCCAAACACACACATATCTACAGTAAACACACAAACATTCAAACACACAAACTTTCACATTTATAATATTAGTAGGATTGTTATCTTGGCAATGGTTGTGAGCATTCCCTTAGATGATGTGATTGCTGCTGACTGAGCATCTAAGCAGTTAAATACATGGATCAGAGTAATCACAGATCTCTGGCATTGAAAAGGGCAGCAGCTGAACACTACAGCTAACAGTGCCGGCTCCACTTCTGATATGATGCATTGCAGAGCACTTATTAAAAAATTAACTTTTGACTATGACCTAATCTAAAGAGGTTTTATGGGACTTAAAGGGATATTCCCATGTACATAATAATATCTATATTTGTAGATAATTAAAAGTTAAACATTTTTGTAAATATAAGTAATTAAAAATTCTGCAAAATTCAAAGATTTTCTCTAACTTTCTTAGTGGTAACAGTCTGTTGTCTAGATGGGTTGCCACTGGTTACGACCACTAATGCAGAATCTTTCTATTGTCTGGGTCTTGTCAGGAACCCAGCTATGATTTTCTTATTGTAGCCGGGTTATCATGCAGGGACACTATATGTATCAGAAGATATCCCGGCCACAATAAAGAAATCATGACTGATTTTCTGACCTTAGAAAGTTCCTGCATTCATGGTTGTATCCACTGGCAACCGATCAAGACAACAGACTGTGACCACAAGATATTTAGAGAAAATCTTTAAAACTCTGCAAAATGTTTAATTACTTATATTTGGAAAAATGTTAACGTTTTAATTATAAACAAATTTAAAAATTATTATGTTCATGGGAATACCCCTTTAAGAAAGGCTATTCTTCTCATACCCTTATTATTCTGATCCCCGCCGCCGTTCCTGAGGAATTTCTTTTTTTTTCCATATGTAAATGAGTTTTCAGACAGCACTGTGGGTGTTCCCCTGTACTGTCTGTCTGAGACTGTCCAGTGAAGCCTTTGTCTTCTTCTCTGAACCGCCTCTTCTCTCACATGCTCATCGCGTTTTCATCCAAAAGCACCAGCTGCGCGTATCCATCGGCCATTTTATTGTGGCCAAACGGTAGATGCCACAGGAAAATGGCCAACGGATATGCGCAGTCAGCGCTTTTGGATGAAGACGCATCACTAGATCACAGCAAGCAAGAGACTTGAAATGGAGATCAGAGGAGAAAAGTCACCAGTATCACACTGGAGCAGAGAAACCATGTCATACACTATGCAATCTGCCACTGAGGTGCCCAGCATACATGCTAAAAGTCACAATTTTGCTAAGACAATCAGAAATGGATGGGTGTTATGTACACCCACACCAAATTAGGCAATTGGTGGGATTTAAAGTTCAGATTTTAGCCTATGAAATGTCTGCCAGTATTGGGAAGGTTAGCAATGCGGGGAGAAATGGAAAGCGGAATCATGAGGTACAGGAGTGGAAGATGTGCCATGCTAGCAACCATGAATAGAAGGGGGGTTCCATGCCTGCTTGCCCAGAATTCAATCTTTTTATGTTTTTTTTATATGAGCAGATATGGCTTTAGTCTTGTAAATGTTTTATGAATGTCGCCATGCAATGTAAAGTATATTTTCCAATTAACAGAAAGCTATATTATAACGATGGCATTAGTAACATTTCTCTTGTGCTGCTAATTTCACCCTATTAAAAGTAATGTAAACCAATGCATTTGGCGGCAATATAAAAACATACAGTATATGGTATTGTGGGATTTATCTGTTTTGCCTTGATGTTGATTTGTATATTTTAATCTTTTGCTATTAAACAGGTATTCTCCTGACAATCTGAATGGTTTTGAGAAGCTCCTGTCTCCTTTTCCTGGCAAAATATGGACATCATTGGATTTGTGAAATCTCAGTTCCTCTGCCATCTTTTTATCAGCTATGTGTTTATTGGAACTGGACTTATTATTAATTTAATTCAACTTTTTACTCTTTTACTATGGCCTTTTAACAAACAACTGTACCGCAAGATCAACTGCAGACTGGCATACTGCGTATCAAGCCGTAAGCCCTTTTCTTCCTTTTTCATTTATTTCTTTATTTTTTTGTATAGTTCAATTTATGTGTTGGGAAATGGCAGACCTTAGGTTGGGTTTTGATGACAGAATTTATCAGCCCAGCCATGTAGATAGGTTAGAGTCACCCTGAATAATTTCCCTTCTGAATCAATGCTTCCATTGCCGAGATATCGCTGTTTTTTAGCTCTTTGGAACAACGAGTGTGATTGTTCCAAAGAGGTAAATAGCAACGCACTTGTCACTCCAAAGCTTATTTTCATATTGACAAAAACAGCGATACCTTGGCAATAGAGACACCAAACAGAAAACAATGACAGAAAACAATGTTTGATTCAGGTGGCCCTAACTTCCCTATCTGCGGGGCTGGGTTGATATGTTGGATTGTTGTGGAAAATTCCTTATAATGTTTTCAGTAAGATTTTATTAGAAATTTTCTACACTATACTGGAATATTACTAAATATATAGGCTTTCTGAAAGCAACCACAGCTCTGTACTTTGTTTATCAACTGTTAACTTTGTTCCATTGACTTGAATGGGCTTCAATTTCAGTAATGAGGCGCAGCCACTACACAATATTCTGTACATGCCTGTGCCTGAGCCATAGTCCCTTAATTTTCTGATTGTAGCGAGTGCCAGGAATCAAGTCCCCACCAATCAGATTTTGATGTACTCATCCTAATATCAGTGTCCTGGAAAACACTTCTTTAAACGTTATTCATTTGCAACATTCTAGCACTTCAGCAACCTTCTTTTTAAAAACAACATAGACAAGATTACGGGTATTACAGCAGCAACTGACTTTATTTTTGGCCCTCAAAGGGAATGTTAGTTTAATGCAGAAAAGTCCTGTTAAGTATTGGTTTGGTCCTTTCTTTCATTTGTATGGGGAATTGTCTGACCTTACTCTGAAAAAGGGATTCTTAAATGGTCACTAAATTTTCAGACAACTTATTCTCATTCAATAGAACATGTAATTCTGGACCAAAATGTGATTGCACTTTAATTAAAAATGTTGATGTTTTTGGCCTGAAAATCCTCTCTAAAGTCTCCCTTCTAGCTAATTTGCAGTTCACTCCTGTTACTAGGGAAGTTTCATCTACAGAGATGCAAGATTGGTTCAAAGTGAGTGGAGGTGCTTGTTCTTTTCTCTTTTCACGCATTGAATGCATATGGGAGGGGCTGATTTTTCTCACAGCCTCCATACATGTCTGCAAACTGCTTTCTCTGTGCAAAGTACTAAACATTCTGTAAACCTTACAATGCAAGAAAGCTCTTCTATGCAATTGTATTTACTTCTGGCTGCTTGTTTGGGGATGTTATTCGCAGCCACCAAGCAGCTTTCCTGGCTGTGCTCATAGATTGATCTTTTCCTATGTCATACCTGCATGTATTTGCCCTGTATTTGCCGTTCACTGTTCCTGGGTCTCCTATATGATGGTCACTTAGTCTTTTCTCGGCTATTTGTTTTCTATTGTACAATTACTCCTAGCAGAATTACATGTAAACCAGTAGGAGAAGTGGCAGATTGCTCCTTTTGGTACATGCCCCCTCCGTAAGAGAAAATATAAAATGTGCTGCAGCCATGATGGGGATATTAGCAGCAGATAAACTAATAGGACACCTTGTAGGACCCAGGTGATATTTTAACTTTTCATGAAAACTCTGTTACCCTTTGACAATGGAGATGACTTGATCTGCCAAGTAAACCGATCCCAAAAAATAAATAAGATTGGTTAGAAATGAGTCATATGGTCTGTGATCCCAGAGAGCTTGAGAATACACAAGATCATACATTGACCCTTTTGCATGCCTATTTCTAAAGCTAGTGTTAAATTCAGTACACTTCTTTTGTGCAGTGAAAAGAAAAGGAAATTTGTGTAGGGATAAGTTTTTTAAGATCTGTATGCATTTCCTAGATCAATAGTTCTCAACCTGCGGTGACAGCCACGGTTTCCCATCCCCCACTAAGTATGAAAGTCGGCGGGCACCATCCCTACTTTAGAAGTGCAGTGAACACTTCCATTAGTACTGGAGGTGCTAAATGTAGTTGCAGAGGCCCTAGGAGAGAGAGCTCACCACTTTCTATCTGCACTGGGGTTTGTTGTGACGTCAGCACTTGATGCCCAGAACAGCGGAAGTGGGAAGCAGAGTAGAGAAACTGAACTCGGCTCACAACTTGCTCCGTGGGGCAGCTGTAACTGCAATGAGCTCCTCCATCAGTACTGATGGAAGGGTTAATTGCACTTGTAATGTAAGCATGGCGCCTGTTAAAGTTCAGAGAGTGCATGGCGCAGAGTGGTAAGTAATGAATATAGCTTACCACTCGTTACATAAGCATCAATGAGTATGGGGGCCATTATATTATTCTGAGCTATCATGTTATATATAGGGGCCATTCTACTATATACAGTATATGGGCATTTTATATGTGGAGGAAGTTTGGGAGCCATTATGCTATATTTGGGAGTTATTATATGAGGGGGCCATTATATATCCACACGCAGGTGGGTGGGGCTTACTGCCTGGCATGAGAGTGGCTGCTTTGTATGGAAGCATTCAGTCATCCGCAGTGTCTTTGATAGGTAGTACCGGGCTCACCACCGAAGTCTCCGAGAAATGCAGTTTTAATTGCAGGTTAGGTACTTAGATAGGGCCTGCAGTGTTATATCTGGACTCCTTAGGAGAAAGAGGGCTATTGCGCCATATTCAATAATTGCTCCTGACGAACGCTAACATTATAAACAGGGGAAAACGCGTAGAGATTTTTGTATGACCGACCACAAACTTTATACGATCATTATATGTTATAGATAGCGGGAGTCGATTTGCCTAATACACCTCCCAGTTAGAGAACTTTTTACTGCACTATAATGGGTATTTAGGGAGAGCGATATATACTACTTCAGGTATCAAGGAGTAATTGTCAGCAATGTTATTAGCCCAGACACCATCACTATAGTACATTTTTAACAGGATAGGAGCCAGGCTTTTTGTAGGGTAAATAAATAGTGTGGGTGAATGGTCTTGTGAATCCACTCCTAATCCCTATGCCTATGTGATTGTGGATAGGATAATGCCCCTAACCCTTCTCAGTTTAGAGACGTCTTGTGATTTTTTTCAGACAAATGTTTATTAAAAGTTATGTTTTATTGTTTTTTCACTCACTCACCATTATACTGTGAATTGGCCATTATATGTGGAAGCAATTTTGAGGCACTGTGAGGACCAGCACATTACATGTTAGGACACTGTGGGGTCGTTATACAATCATGACACACTTGAAATTTTTCCAGAAAATGAAGTATTTCTCCCAAAAAATTATTGCAATTAGACATTTTGTTGTTCCCGTTTATTTCCTTTTTGTGTATTGGAGCAACAAAAAGAACCTAAGAAAAAAAAGCCAAAAATGATATAATTTCATGCAAAACTCAAGACAATTATTGGCAGCCTTAACTTAATATTTAGTTGCACACTCTTTGGACAAAAATAACTATAACCATCAATAAGCTTCTTACACCTCTCAACTGGAATTTTGGACCAGTCTTCTTTTGTAAACTTCTCCAGTAGAGATGAGCGAACAGTGTTCTATCGAACTCAGGTTCGATCGGATATTAGGCTGTTCGGCATGTTCGAATCGAATCGAACACCGCGTGGTAAAGTGCGCCATTACTCGATTCCCCTCCCACCTTCCCTGGCGCCTTTTTTGCTCCAATAACAGCGCAGGGTAGGTGGGACAGGAACTACGACACCGGTGACGTTGAAAAAAGTAGGCAAAACCCATTGGCTGCCGAAAACATGTGACCTCTAATTTAAAAGAACAGCGACGCCCAGCTTCGCGTCATTCTGAGCTTGCAATTCACCGGGGACGGAGGTTTCCGTCCAGTTAGCTAGGGGTTAGATTCTGGGTAGGCAGGGACAGGCTAGGATAGGAAGGAGAAGACAACCAACAGCTCTTATAAGAGCTAAATTCCAGGGAGAAGCTTGTCAGTGTAACGTGGCACTGACGGGCTCAATCGCCGCAACCCAGCATTCCGCGGATCCTGAATGGAATACACTGACAGTGTATTCCCGTATACCCGATATATACCCCCGATACCCGTTCCAACGGTGTGCCCCCCCACCTTCACCCCAGAAATACCCTGCAAGTCCCCTAGCAATAGAATTGGGGCTATATACACCCACAATTTTTGCTACTGGTATATAGTGCCATTGTCTGACTGGGAATTCAAAGAATATATGGGGGTTACGTGCACCCACAATTTTTGCTACTGGTATATAGTGCCATTGTCTCACTGGGAATTCAAAGAATATATTGGGGTTACGTGCACCCACAATTTTTGCTACTGGTATATAGTGCCATTGTCTCACTGGGAATTCAAAGAATATATGGGGGTTACGTGCACCCACAATTTTTGCTACTGCTATACAGTGCCATTGTCTCACTGGGAATTCAAAGAATATATTGGGGTTACGTGCACCCACAATTTTTGCTACTGGTAGATAGTGCCATTGTCTCACTGGGAATTCAAAGAATATATTGGGGTTATGTGCACCCACAATTTTTGCTACTGCTATATAGTGCCAGTTTCTGACTGGTAATTCAAAGAATATATTGGGGTTACGTGCACCCACAATTTTTGTTACTGGTATATAGTGCCAGTTTCTGACTGGGAATTCAAAGAATATATGGGGGTTACGTGCACCCACAATTTTTGCTACTGCTATATAGTGCCAGTTTCTGACTGGTAATTCAAAGAATATATTGGGGTTACGTGCACCCACAATTTTTGTTACTGGTATATAGTGCCAGTTTCTGACTGGGAATTCAAAGAATATATGGGGGTTACATATAACTTCAATTCCAGGGAGAAGCTTGTCAGTGTAACGTGGCACTGACTGGCTCAATCGCCGCAACCCAGCTTTCCCAGGATCCTGAATGGAACACACTGACAGTGTATTCCCGTATACCCCATATATACACCCCAAATCCCCGTTCCAACGGTGTGCCCCCCCCACCTTCACCTCAGAAATACCCTGCAAGTCCCCTAGCAATAGAATTGAGGCTATATACACCCACAATTTTTGCTACTGGTATATAGTGCCATTGTCTGACTGGGAATTCAAAGAATATATTGGGGTTACGTGCACCCACAATTTTTGCTACTGGTATATAGTGCCATTGTCTCACTGGGAATTCAAAGAATATATGGGGGTTACGTGCACCCACAATTTTTGCTACTGCTATACAGTGCCATTGTCTCACTGGGAATTCAAAGAATATATTGGGGTTATGTGCACCCACAATTTTTGCTACTGGTATATAGTGCCAGTTTCTGACTGGTAATTCAAAGAATATATTGGGGTTACGTGCACCCACAATTTTTGCTACTGGTATATAGTGCCATTGTCTGACTGGGAATTCAAAGAATATATGGGGGTTACGTGCACCCACAATTTTTGCTACTGCTATACAGTGCCATTGTCTCACTGGGAATTCAAAGAATATATTGGGGTTACGTGCACCCACAATTTTTGCTACTGGTAGATAGTGCCATTGTCTCACTGGGAATTCAAAGAATATATTGGGGTTATGTGCACCCACAATTTTTGCTACTGCTATGTTGGCGTTCGGGCTTGTTGAAACTCCCGCCTTCCTGGACCTGATGGCAACTGCGGCACCTCGCTATGCCGTCCCTAGCCGTCACTACTTCTCCCGGTGTGCCGTCCCCGCCTTGCACCAGCACGTGTCACTCAACATCAGGCGGGCCCTTAGTTCCGTGCTTTGCACAAAGGTCCACTTGACCACCGACGCGTGGACAAGTGCATGCGGACAGGGACGCTACATTTCACTGACGGCACACTGGGTGAATGTAGTTGAGGCTGGGACTGCTTCCCAAACTGGCCCGGTGTACCTCGTCTCCCCGCCTAACATTCCTGGCAGGGACACGAGAAGAACACCCCCCTCCTCCTCCACCGCCTCCTCCTCCGCCACCGCCTCCTCCTCCGCTGTTAGATTGACCCCAGCTACGAGTTGGAAACGTTGCAGCACTGGCATTGGTAGACGTCAGCAGGCTGTGCTGAAGCTGATCAGCTTGGGGGACAGACAGCACACTGCCTCCGAGGTGAGGGATGCCCTCCTCGATGAGACGGCAATATGGTTTGAGCCGCTGCACCTGGGCCCAGGCATGGTCGTTTGTGATAACGGCCGGAACCTGGTAGCAGCTCTGGAGCTTGCCGGACTCCAACATGTTCCATGCCTGGCCCACGTCTTCAACCTAGTGGTGCAACGTTTCCTAAAGAGCTACCCCAATGTTCCAGAGCTACTGGTGAAAGTGCGGCGCATGTGCGCCCACTTTCGCAAGTCGACAGTAGCCGCTGCTAGCTTAAAATCTCTCCAGCAACGCCTGCATGTGCCACAACACCGGCTTTTGTGCGACGTCCCCACACGCTGGAACTCAACGTTTCAGATGTTGAATAGAGTGGTTGAGCAGCAGAGACCTTTGATGGAATACCAGCTACAAAACCCTAGGGTGCCACAAAGTCAGCTGCCTCAGTTTCACATCCATGAGTGGCCATGGATGAGAGACCTTTGTGACATCCTACGGGTCTTTGAGGAGTCCACAAGGAGGGTGAGCTCTGAGGATGCGATGGTGAGCCTTACAATCCCGCTCTTGTGTGTTCTGAGAGAATCCCTGATTGACATCAGGGATAACTCAGATCACACAGAGGAGTTAGGGATAGCATCCGATCCGTCACAGCTGGAGAGTAGGTCCACACATCTGTCCGCTTCATCGCGTTTAATGGAGGAGGAGGAGGAGGAAGAAGAGTTGTCCGATGATGTGATGGTGATACAGGAGGCTTCCGGGCAACTTCGAATCGTCCCATTGTTGCAGCGCGGATGGGTAGACATGGAGGATGAGGAGGAAATGGAGATTGAACTTTCCGGTGGGGCCAGAGGAGTCATGCCAACTAACACTGTGGCAGACATGGCTGAGTTCATGTTGGGGTGCTTTACAACCGACAAGCGTATTGTCAAAATCATGGAGGACAACCAGTACTGGATCTTTGCTATCCTTGACCCCCGGTATAAAAACAACATCTCGTCTTTTATTCCGGTAGAGGGGAGGGCCAATCGCATCAATGCTTGCCACAGGCAATTGGTGCAGAATATGATGGAGATGTTTCCAGCATGTGACGTTGGCGGCAGGGAGGGCAGTTCCTCCAGTAGGCAACCAAGTTCTCACCGGTCCACACAAACGAGGGGCACACTGTCTAAGGCCTGGGACACCTTGATGGCACCCCCTCGCCAAAGTGCCGCCACGGAGGGTCCTAGTGTCACCAGGCGTGAGAAGTATAGGCGCATGTTGCGGGAATACCTTTCCGACCACAGCCCTGTCCTCTCTGACCCCTCTGCGCCCTACACGTATTGGGTGTCGAAGTTGGACCTGTGGCTTGAACTTGCCCTATATGCCTTGGAGGTGCTGTCCTGTCCTGCCGCCAGCGCCCTATCTGAGAGGGTGTTCAGTGCAGCCGGTGGCATCATCACTGACAAGCGCACCCGTCTGTCAGCTGAGAGTGCCGACCGGCTCACTTTGATAAAAATGAACCACCACTGGATAGAGCCTTCATTTTTGTGCCCACCTGTGTAAAGCACCCCAACATGAAACTCCATGTCTGTACTCAACCTCTCCAATTCCTCCTCATACTCATCCACCATAAGCGTTGCACAATTCTGCTAATACTAGGCTCCCTCCACCCTGATTTCCACCAACTCTGCTGGTTAGAGGCTCCCTCCACCCTGCTTTCCCACAACTCTGCTGGTTAGAGGCTCCCTCCACCCTGCTTTCCCACAACTCTGCTGGTTAGAGGCTCCCTCCACCCTGCTTTCCCACAACTCTGCTGGTTAGAGGCTCCCTCCACCCTGATTTCCACCAACTCTGCTGGTTAGAGGCTCCCTCCACCATGAATTGGTCCAAACTGGGGTTTTTAGAGGCTCCCTCCACCATGAATTGGTCCAAACTGGGGTTTTTAGAGGCTCCCTCCACCATGAATTTGCCCAAACTGGGCTGTTTAGAGGCTCCCTCCATCATGAATTGGTCCAAACTGGGGTTTTAGAGGATCCCTCCACCATGAATTGGTCCAAACTGGGGGTTTTAGAGGCTCCCTCCACCATGAATTTGCCCAAACTGGGGTGTTTAGAGGCTCCCTCCACCATGAATTTGCCCAAACTCTGCTGGTTAGAGGCTCAATCCACCCTGATTTTCAAAACAAATGTTGGTGCCAACCTCAACTTACTACAAGGGCCAAATTCACTGCTGGTGACAAGCTCTCCTCACTGCAAGTGCCAAATACACATGTTTCAAGGTGTTTTCCTACTGTCAGAGAGGTGGTATTGAGTGTGTAAAGTGTGTAGTTGTTAGGCTGTGATGTTGGGGTAATAGAGGGTCTTTGGTGTGTTAGATGCCCCCAGACATGCTTCCCCTGCTGTCCCAGTGTCATTCCAGAGGTGTTGGCATCATTTCCTGGGGTGTCATAGTGGACTTGGTGATCCTCCAGACACGGATTTGGGTTTCCCCCTTAACGAGTATCTGTTCCCCAGCGACTATAATGGGGTTCGAAACCCGTTCGAACACACGAACATTGAGCGGCTGTTCGAATCGAATTTCGAACCTCGAACATTTTAGTGTTCGCTCATCTCTATTCTCCAGGTCTCTCATATTTAAAGGTGCCTTCTCCCAACAGCAATTTTAAGATTTATTCACAGGTGTCCAATGGGATTTAGATCCGGACTCGTTGCTGGCTACTTCATAACTCAAGTGCTTTGTTTCCATCCAATTCTGGGTTCTTTTTGAAGTATGTTTGAGGTCATTGTCCAGCTGGAAGACCCATGACCTAGGACACAAACCCAGATTACTGACACTGGGCCCTTCATTGTAACCCCAAATCATTTGATAATCTTCAGATTTCATGTTGCCTTGCGCACAGTCAGGGCACCCTGTGGTAGAGGCAGCAAAACAACCCCAAAACATCTTTGAACCTCCACAATATTTGACATTTTCAGTAAACGGCAGAATGATGTGCTTTACCAAAAGGCTCTCTTTTGGTCTCATCTGACCACAAGACTTTTTCCCAGATGAATTTTGGCTTACTCATGTACATTTTCGCAAACTGCAGTTTAGCTTTTTATGCCTCTGTGCCAGTAGTGGGGTCATCCTGGGTTGTTTGCCATGACGTTCCATTTCATTCAAATGTCGATGGATAGCTTGCATTGTCATTGATGCACCCTGAGCCTGCCGAACAGCTTGAATTCCTTTGGAAATTAATTGGGGCTGCTTATCCACCATCCAAACTATACTATGTTTCAAGCTTTCATCTATCGTTCTTTTCTATCCATGTCCAGGGAGATTAGCTACAGTGCCATGGGTTGTAAACTTCTTGATTATGTTGCATGCCGTGGACAAAGGAACATGAGATTGTTTGTTTATATTTTTCCACAATTTTGGTTCTAAAGTTCTCACAGTTCTCTTTTTCTGTTCTCCATGCTTAGTGTGGCACCCACAGACACACAAAGAATGAGTCAATTTCTTTAAATTTTATCTGGTTCCAGGTGTGATATTTATACTGCCCACACCTGATACTTGCCACAGGTGAGTTAGAACAAGCATCAATAAACATGTGTATAACAAAAAAATGTGTAATAGTTTTTGGGAGAAATGCTTAATTTTCTGTAAAAAATTCAGGGGTGCCAACACTTATGGCCATGACTGTATTACACATGGGGCACTCGAGGCCATTCTACTGAGATTGAGGGCCATTATACTACATGTGGGGGCCCTAAAGCCATCATATTACGTGTGGTAGCACTGAGGGGGTCATTACACAACTGTAATACAAAGAAAAAGAGCATGTCTGTGGCTCACCTGTATACAAAAATTGCATTTGCTAGATGGTGATTTCTTCAGGGTGCATGTTCAACTCCTGGACCGGAAAGGAGTGGCAGAACAGACCGAAACAAAAAAGGAAAAATCCGAAAGGTCTCTGAAGTGCATTAAAAAATAACTTTTAATAAATCAAAAATAGAATAACGTGACAAAAATACATTGGAAAAGGAAAATTAAAAAACAAAAAACTCCATAAAAAACGCTGACGTGTTTTGAGACTATAGTGTATCTTTGTCAAAGCAAGACCGCTTTGACAAAGCTAAAAGTTTTAAGACTGACTTAAGTTTTGATTTTCACAAAGTTTATTACTTCAGTGTTTTAAGACCTTTTAGTCAGATGTTTCTATGGTATACAGAAGTACAATTCTGAGCATTGCAAAAGTTTTTAAACGTTTGACATACACATCAGGTTTATGTAAAGACGCAATATTTATAGTGTCAATCCTTCTGTCGCCCTAGTATGCTGGAATTCAGCTCCTGGGCCAAATCCTGACGGATGGCAACCCATTCTTACCTAAACAGTGCTTGGAGTTTATCACAATGTGTGTTGGTCTACCGACTTTTTGAGGTTTGACCACAGATTGTCAATGGGATTGACATCTGGGAATTTCCTGGCCATGGACCCAAAATTTCAACGTTTTGTTGTTAAAGCCAGTTAATTATTACTTTTACCTTGTGACATGGTGCATCATCATGCTTGAAAGCATTCGCATTGTTCATCAACAAATTTTTCCTAGATGGTTGGGAGAGGTTGGTACTGGAGTATCTTTTAGATACCATTCTTTATTCGTAGCAGTGTTCTTAGGCAAAATTGTGAGTAAGGCCATTCACTTGGATGAAAAGCAACACCAAACATGAATGGTATCAGGATGTTCCACTGTTGGATTGCAGAAGACTCAATTTGGTGCTCACCTTTTCTTTTCTGGACTATTATTCTTCTAGAAGCCACTTGTCTCCAAAAAAAAACCAAAAAACAAACCAACACATCAAGAACAGACTGATGTTCTGCAGGAAGTACAGGAATATTTTCTTTGGTAAAGCTCCCTTCAAACTGTTTGGGATATCTGAAGTCCTCTGTCATCCCTACAGTAAAACAAGAATATTTCCTTCTACAGACTAAGCAGAGATCTTGAAAATGGTGAGGAATTGGGACACAAAGGGCTAGTTCACACGCACAGACCAAAAGTTTGGACATATCTTCTCATTCAATGAGTTTTCTGTATTTTCATGACTTTGAAAATTGTAGATTCACACTAAGGGAACAAAACTATGAATTAACACGTGGAATTATATACTTAACAAAAAATTGTGAAGCAACTAAAATATGTCTTATATTCTAGATTCTTCAAAGTAGCCACCTTTTGCTTTGATTCCTGCTTTGCACACTCTGGCATTCTCTTGATGAGCTTCAAGAGGTAGTCACTGGAAATGGTCTTTTTTTTTTTTTGTTAAACTGTAATTTTTATTGTTTTTTTCAATGAAGTTTTCCAACAAAACATATAGCATAAAGAACATCAATGACAGTAGAAATGCTCCAAAACATCTACAGCCGCCAGATCTTCCACCAGTCTTGCAGGAGTTCCCAGAGATGCTTAGCACTTGTTGGCCCTTTTTCCTTCACTCTGCGGTCCAGCTCACCCTAAACCATCTCAATTGGGTTCAGGTCTGGTGACTGTGGAGGCCAGGTCATCTGGCGTAGCACCTCATAACTCTTCTTGGTCAGATAGCCCTTACACAGCCTGGAGGTGTGTCTGGGGTCATAGTCCTGTTGAAAAATAAATGATGGTCCAACTAAACGCAAACTGGATGGAATAGCATGCCACTGCAAGATGCTGTGGTAGCCAGGCTGGTCTCTAATCTGAGCTGCTGTTAACCTGTGATTTCTGAGGCTGGTGACTCGGATGAACTTATCCTCCACAGAAGAGGTGACTCTTGGTCTTCCTATCCTGGGGCGGTTCTCATGTGAGCCAGTTTCTTTGTGGCGCTTGACGGTTTTTGCAAATGCACTTGGGGACACTTTCAAAGTTTTCCCAATTTTTTGGACTGACTCACCTTCGTTTCTTAAAGTAATGATGGCCACTCGTTTTTCTTAACTTAGCTGCTTTTTTCTTGCCATAATACAAATTCAACAGCCCACTGATGAAGCAGAGCGCGAAACAGGTGTCGGGGCTGTGAGGTTTTTTTTTTGTTTTTTTGTACTATTTTTGTATGTGGTGTCACTTTTATAGGTACTTTATCTCACACAGAAATGAGTCCTTTTTGAGGTGTTTATAGGTGGTAACTTGATGCAATATATACTCTTATAGTTCTAGAACATCTATTTACTCATAATGAAATTTTGGTAGTTTTGGGGACCCCATATTTATAAAGTGAAAAGAGATGACGGCTTGCAACACTCTTGTAAAATTCAATCTTTTAATTCATTCCATTAAAATATAGAAGAAATCACACAGAAAAAAGTGCAACGAAAAAACAGAAAAATGCCATAAAAACGCTAACGCGTTTCGGGGTGTACTGACCCCTTAATCATAGCGTGATTAAGGGGTCAGTACACCCCGAAACGCGTTAGCGTTTTTATGGCACTTTTCTGTTTTTTCGTTGCACTTTTTTCTGTGTGATTTCTTCTATATTTTAATGGAATGAATTAAAAGATTGAATTTTACAAGAGTGTTGCAAGCCGTCATCTCTTTTCACTTTGTTGGATCGTCTACCTCCTGGGTCCGGAGGTTTGGTTTGGCACCTCTGAAGTCTTTACATGTGGCGGTAAGCTTACAGCCCATTATTTTTTGTTTCTCTCACCCCATATTTATATTATACATATATAGGATTCCAGCTATTTTGGATTGATATTATATTACCTTACTAAGGACTATATTCTGAGCACTTGAAATACACTCCAACCATGTATTAACCCCTTGGATACCTAATCTATTTATTGTGAGACAACTTTAATTCACACCATAAGCTCTGGTACTAAAGGTATCTATATATATGTATTTAATGCATTCAATTGTTACTTCTTATCATCTAAACCAGGGGTCCTCAAACTACGACCCGTGGGCAGGGTTCTTCTGTCCGCTTGAGAAGTCGGACATCTTCACTTGCGGACAGGGAAGGACGGGCACGGAGTGCAAAAGAACGCACCCGATACCCATTGAAATGAATGACAGGTGTCACGGACACCGCTAGTGTCCGCTCCTAATGTACGTGACAGATTTTGAGCGGACACTACCTGTCGGACACCGACGGTAGTGTGAACGCTCACCAGAAAGGTGGGTCTGATTGATTAGAATTGTGTGCTTGTAAACTTAGCTTTTCTATATTAGAAATCATTCATAGAACCAGAAAACCCCGCTAATGTGGTAAGATATGACAATAATTAACAGATTACTCATTTCTTATTAGGCTTCACAGTTTGTCATTTATAGTCATTACCTTGAAGCAGATTTTCAGAATGAAGAGACTGAACACATGCTGGTTTTGTTTGTTCATCTGAAGTACCGCTATCAAGCAACCCTAAAAAACCTGGAATCGGTCATCTGCTGTGTGCCAACCTCCTTGGAAGGTGCATCTGTGAACATGTTGACAATAAATGAGTGCCTTGATGTCCTTTGGAATTAATGGTACTGAAATTATTACAGTTATTAGTATAAGAAAGCTGACCATTCTTTGATGTGAAGTTTAAGATCAGTTTGTTTAAAAACTAGCATTTCTGGATCAATTACATAGAATATACTTAAAGGGATCCTGTCATTAAAACTCATTTTTTTCTGCCTAACTCGTAGGAATAGCCTTAAGAAAGGCTATTCTTCTCCTACCTTTAGATGTCTTCTCCGTGCTGCCGTTCGGTATATAATCCGGTTTTCGTCAGTACGCAAATTAGCTGTCTCACAGCACTAGGGCTGGGCCCGAGCGCTCAAACAGCACTGGGGTCATCCCCAGTGCTGTGAGAGAACTCTCCAGCGCCACCTCCATCTTTTTCAGGAACGGGTCTTCTTTGCGTCTTCTTCCAGTGGTGGCTTCAAACTTCAAGGCCTTGGGCAGTCGACTGAGCATGCCTGCCGGCCACAAGATAATGATCGCTTACAATACTGTGTAAATGGCCATTTTCTTGTGACTGGCGGGCATACGCAGTCGGCTTTGCCCTAGGCCCGAGGCCTAGAAGTTTGAAGCCACCACCGGAAGAAGACGCGGAGAAGACCCGTTCCTGAAGAAGATGGAGGCGGCTGTGGAGAGTTCTCTTGCAGCATTGGGGACGCCCCAGTGCTTTTTGAGCGCTCGGGCCCGGCCCCAGTGCTGTGAGAGAACTAATTTGCATACCGTCGAAAACCGGATTATATACTGAATGGCGGAGCGGAGAAGACATCTAAAGGTAGGAGAAGAATACCCTTTCTTAAGGCTACCGTATTCCTATGTGTTAGGCCGAAAAAAAATTAGTTTTAATGATAGGATCCCTTTAATTATATACTGGCACAGAAAATGAAATGCTTTAGGGTAATATCTTTGCAATATTTTAAATTGATGTTAATGTAGGATAAAATATATTTTTATTAGGATGGAAGGCACATAGTTCTCTTGTGTTGAGTGAGAGGCCAAGAGAGATCACACACAAGGACTTAATATGGCATTAAAGTTAGGGCATATTAAAACATTTTAATAAAACTATAATAGAATTTAAAAACATCTCTAAGTTACTAGACTGGACTGTTTAGCTGAAACTTTTAATCTTCTATATAAGAAACAGGAAAAAACTTCTGAAACTATGCAATAAATGGTAGAATGTGGAAGTGTGTCAGAAAAAGTTTGCAGATAGGTAAATGATTCCTAAATTTCTTTAACTGATCATGAGGAGATGTTTTATCATGGAGATTTCTTACCCTTTGTAATGCTGGGTACACAATGGCTCATGTTTTCATTTTTCTCTTCTGTTTTAGGAATAGAAAAGTGAAATTAATGTCAGTGTTGGACCTGCCACATGACAGACACAAATGGCATCCAATGGACCCCATAGACTTTAATCTGGTCCATCTGGTTTTCATCACTGTGTCTATTGGTGTACTGGAAAAAGTAGTGCAGTATGCTGTGATATTTTTTCCTTTCGTTTTTTATAGTAAATAGCCTAGAGCATTGTTATTGTGTATTGTGGGGCTGTGTACATCTTCCCTTTTTTGTTGACAGTATGCATCAAAAAGATTTTTTTTCACATATAACTTCAACAGAAGTCTCTAATGTAAGCCTTGGTGACATACATCACCCATATGATACGGTTCTAAAAAACTTATATGGTATATTATATTGTACATATATATATATATATATATATATATATATATATATATATATATATAATTATATTTTTTATTTTTTATTTTTTTTTTTTTTTCTCGTTGGACCTCTGTATAGGAAGGTGCAGTCTCCATTGCTTACATATACAGTTGAAAAATTGTATGCCAACAGACGTCAACTGAGGGTTATAGGACACTTGGCCTCTGACAAATAAATGGAACAGATAAATTTGACTTAGACTAAGGCCCCACTTAGCGAACCGCAGCCAACAAGCAGGAAAAAAAACACAAAGCATTTCGGCAATGATCTATGCACACTTTTTGTGAAAAAGATCTGCGGATGAGTTTTCCTCTGCGAACCTTCTGTTCTTATTATACAGAAACCGCCAGCATTTACATAGGTATTATTGGCATGTTACGATTTACAAAAATGCATAGTTTTTTTTTAAATCGCAACATTTCTGCTGCGGATATTTTTCTGCAGTGTGTGGATGGGATATTTAGCCAGTATCCCATCCATTTTGCAGGTGCTGTAGAATTTCCACAGTGGCCAAATTTCTGCATTTCTGCAAGATGGGTCCCCAGCCATATACTGCAGGAATATTTACCTGCTTATACAGTACATTAAATGTATTGTACACAGTGTGCAAGCAGCAATTTTCTCTCTGCATGTTTCATGCGGAAACCACATGGACCCCATTATAGTCTATGGGGTCTGCAAGTTTCCTTAGGTAGGCTTTTTTATGTGTATAGGTTTCCGTTCGGGGGGTCCCCAAGCGGACTTCTCGAATGGAAACCCAAATGCAGTTGTGAACCGGGCCTAAGTGATATTAGTTTTGAGGGGGTTTTTTGTTTGTGTTTTTTTTTTAATATAGTTTCTGGTATACTAAAAATACTAAAATGGTTAACACTGAGAAGTTCACTTGAAAATTAAAGATTAGAGATGAGCGAACACTAAAATGTTCGAGGTTCGAAATTCGATTCGAACAGCCGCTCACTGTTCGAGTGTTCGAACGGGTTTCGAACCCCATTATAGTCTATAGGGAACATATACTCGTTAAGGGGGAAACCCAAATCCGTGTCTGGAGGGTCACCAAGTCCACTATGACACCCCAGGAAATGAAACCAACACCCTGGAATGACACTGGGACAGCAGGGGAAGCATGTCTGGGGGCATAAAAATCACTATTTCATGGAAATCCCTGTCAGCTTGTGATTTTCGCAAGCTAACTTTTTCCCATAGGAATGCATTGGACAGCGCTGATTGGCCAGAGTACGGAATTCGACCAATCAGCGCTGGCTCTGCTGGAGGAGGCGGAGTCTAAGATCGCTCCACATTCAGGTCCGATCTTAGACTCCGCCTCCTCCGGCAGAGCCAGCGCTGATTGGCCGAAGGCTGGCCAATGCATTCCTATGGGAATGCAGAGACTTAGCAGTGTTGAGCCAGTTCTGCTCAACTACACCGTGTGCCGGTCAGCCCATCAGATGTAGCAGAGCCGAGGGTGCACTAGAACCCTTATGCACACTCGGCTCTGCTACATCTGATGAAAAATCACAATTACACACCCGATAGAGCCACAAAAGTTATTTTTAATAACATTCCTACCTAAACAAAGGTTATCCCTAGCTATCCCTGCCTGTACAGCTATCCCTGTCTCATAGTCACAAAGTTCACATTCTCATATGACCGGATTTGAAATCCACTATTCGTCTAAAATGGAGGTCACCTGATTTCGGCAGCCAATGACTTTTTCCGATTTTTTTTTTTCAATGCCTCCAGTGTCGTAGTTCCTGTCCCACCTCCCTTAGCTGTTATTGGTGCAAAAAAAGCGCCAGGGAAGGTGGGAGGGGAATCAAATTTTTTTTGGAGTTTGCCACGTGATGTTCGATTCGAATCGAACACATCGAACAGCCTGATATCCGATCGAACATGTGTTCGATAGAACACTGTTCGCTCATCTCTATTAACCCCTTCCCGACATTCGCCGTAATAGTACGGCGCTGCTGGGAACTGTGTGCGCACCATGCACAGCGGGTGTCAGCCGTAATACACGGCTGACAATGCCCCGTAACACCCGCAGTCGGAACCGGGTCCGATCGCGGGTGTTAACCCCTGATATGCCGGCGATCAACATGACTGCCGGCACCTCCGGGGTTCCGTTCTAAAATGGTGCCGATCGGCACCCCCCGCGCCGGTTTCGGGGGGTGCCGGTGTTCGTAGGGGGCAGCCCGGGGTCTGATCAGTGACCCCGGGTCTGCCCCTTCACTTACCCCGTCCTCGCACCTGGCTGATCCTGCCGTAAATGAAGCTGTCAGCCTGTGCGTCTACACAGGCTGACCGCTTCCTATACAATGCAATACACGTGTAACACGTGTATTGCAGTGTATATGTAGTGAAGCGGTGATCAGCCGATCACTGCTTCAATCCCCCATGGGGACAGAAAAAAAAAAGTTAGAAAAAAGTAAAAATAAAAAAGTTAAAATAAGTTTAAAATAAAATAGAAATAAATAAAGCCCCAAAAATCCCATTTTCCCCATATAAAATGTTTTATTATGTAAAATAAAGAAAAATAGAAAAAAACATACCCATATTTGGTATCGCCGCGTCCGTAATAACCTGAACAATAAAGTTAAAACATTATTTAACCCGAACGGCGAGTGTCGTAAAAAAAAAAAAAACGTAGAAAACCGCACAAAATAATGATTATTGACCACCTTTCCCTTACAAAATGTTCAATAAAAAGTAATCAAATGGTCAGATGAAAACCAAAATGGTACCAATAAAAAGAAGAGGTCTTCCCGCAAAAAATAAGCCCTCAACCAGCTCTGTCTAGCGAAAAATAAAAACGTTATGCCTTTCAGAAGATGGCGATGCAAAAATAATTGATTTTTTTCCCTGAATTGAATTCTATTCTGCACAAATAGCAACGCATTAAAAAATCATATAAATGAGGTATCGCCGTAACCGTACCGACCCGCAGAATAAAGGTAACATGTTACTTATGCTGTACGCTGCACGGGAAAAAATAATACTAAATAATAATACAGCAGCGCTGATCCCCCAGAATGCCCCTCTTCCCCTGTCCGCGTCATAGGAGCTGGTGGGAAAATAGAATGGGATTTGGTGTACCCAATTTACTCCGCACAGCTTACACATTCACTTCGGGGTTACTAATGCTCGCTACATCACTTGATAAATTCTTTGAGGGGTGCGGTTTTCAAAACGGGGTCACTTTCTAGAGATTTCCACTGTTTTGACTCCTCAAGGGCTTTGTAAATGCGACATGGTTCCTGAAACTGATCCCAGCCAGATCTGCCCTCTAAAAGCTCTTTGGCGCGCCTTCCCTCCGGCGTCTCGCTGTGCGTCCATAGATTAGTTTACACCCGCAAGTGGGGTACTATGGTAGTCAGGAGAACTTGCATAACAAATTGTGGGACGCGTTTTCTCCTTTAACCCCTTGTGAATGTGCAAATTCTAGGGCTAAACGAAAATATTAGTAAAATAAATTCAAATTTGAAAATTTCACCTCCATTTTGTATTAATTCCTATTAAGCACTTATAGGGTTAAATTACTAGGTATATGTTGTTTTGGCTTATTTAAGGGGTGCAGTTTTGAAAATGGGGTGATTTATGGGGGGCTTTAGTACAAGGGTCTTTCAAAACCCCTTCATAACTGGATTAGTCCCTTAAAAAATGGGTTTTGGAAATTTCTTGAAAATTTTGAATATTGTTGTTTCACTTGTAAACCTTATAATGTCTGTAAAAATTAAAAGGGCTCCTAAAGTTTGATGCCGACATAAAGCAGAGATCTGGGACATGAGATTTATGATATAATTTTGGCGGTCTGACTATCTGTATGTAATGCACATCATTTCAAACTTTATAAAATGCATATTTTTCAAAATTTCCACCAAATTTCCAATTTTTTCATAATTAAACACAAAACATATCAACCAAAATTTACCACTAACATGAAGTACAATGTGTTACGAAAAAACATTCTTAAAATCACTTTGGTAAGTTAAAGCGTTCCAAAGTTATTGCCACATAAAGTGACACATGTCAGTTTTGAAAAATCGAGCTTGGTCAGGAAGTCAAAAAGTGCCATCGGCGGGAAGGGGTTAAAGATGTATGATTTTTATTTTTTACACAGCATCATGACAGTATGTGTTGAGATATTTTTATTCAATTTATAACTACATCAGATGTAGCAGAGCCGAGGGTGCACTGGAACCCCTGTGCACACTCAGCTCACGCTAATAGAATGCATTGGCCAGCGCTGATTGGCCAATGCATTCTATTAGCCTGATGAAGCAGTGCTGAATGTGTGTGCTTAGCTCAACTACTCCACCGGCGTAGTTGAGCTAAGCACACACATTCAGCTCTACTTCATAGGGCTAATAGAATGCATTGGCCAGAGTACGGAATTCGACCAATCAGCGCTGGCTCTGCTGGAGGAGGCGGAGTCTAAGATCGCTCCACACCAGTCTCCATTCAGGTCCGACCTTAGACTCCGCCTCTTCCGGCTGAGCCAGCGCTGATTGGCCGAAGGCTGGCCAATGCATTCCTATGGGAATGCAGAGACTTAGCAGTGTTGAGCCAGTTCTGCTCAACTACACTGTGTGCCGGTCAGCCCATCAGATGTAGCAGAGCCGAGGGTGCACTAGAACCCTTATGCACACTCGGCTCTGCTACATCTGATGAAAAATCACAATTACACACCCGATAGAGCCACAAAAAGTTATTTTTAATAACATTCCTACCTAAATAAAGGTTATCCCTAGGTATCCCTGCCTGTACAGCTATCCCTGTCTCATAGTCACAAAGTTCACATTCTCATATGACCCGGATTTGAAATCCACTATTCGTCTAAAATGGAGGTCACCTGATTTCTGCAGCCAATGACTTTTTCCGATTTTTTTTTCAATGCCTCCGGTGTCGTAGTTCCTGTCCCACCTCCCCTGCGCTGTTATTGGTGCAAAAAAAGCGCCAGGGAAGGTGGGAGGGGAATCAAATTTTTTGGGAGTTTGCCACGTGATGTTCGATTCGAATCGAACACATCGAACAGCCTGATATCCGATCGAACATGTGTTCGATAGAACACTGTTCGCTCATCTCTATTAAAGATGTATGATTTTTTTTTTTTTACACAGCATCATGACAGTATGTGTTGAGATATTTTTATTCAATTTATAACTAGCACAATTGACATGCGGCTTCTCTAGTCATGTTTATTATATAATATGTGTTATTTCAACCTGTGCCACTTTCAAGCTGAAATATGGAACATACAGTACTTGTAAATGTATATGTTATGCAAATGTGCATAATCCCCCTCTGCAATACATTGTAGTGACAAAGGGACAATATTCGCTGTAACCTGTGCTGTGGTTCCATTCTGTTGTCAGTTTTTCTGTTCTGTCGAAAAACTGCTAACGGCCAGGGCCGCATATTGTGAAATCACTGCAGCATTTTACATTACCTGCAAAGTGGATGGAATTCTGGCTAATCCTATCCACACATTTCAGATAAATATCGGAAGCGGAAATACTGCAATTTTAAAAAACATTGTATTTTTTTGTAAATCGCAGCAGGTCAGTTATACCTATAGAACGGCTGCCGTTTTCTGTACAGTTATACTAGTTTTTTTTTTTTTTTTTTTTTTTTTTTTTTAAAAAAGCTCTTCCTGTTCATTTTTTTATTTGAATTGATACTATATCAAAAAAGAGAACCCCCCCCCCCCCAAAAAAAAACAAACAAACTGAGAATCTCTATTGCAGTAAGGGTGTGGGTTGGTGGTATGTTAGGGTAGGATATAGGTAGTAACATTATATGTCATTTTTTTTAGTTTCTGTATTTAAATATGTGGTGTATTGTCAATCTGGCAGTGGATGAAATTATGTCCGTGTCGTGCATCCTTGTTCTAAGTGGAATAAGAGGTGATGTTCACATCACTGCACTGGAATCCTTTCTTTGCGCCAGTTCACACGGAGTTAACGTGCTCGCATTCTGGCACGTATACACGTTTCAGAATGTGAGCGCTCAAAACAGATCACATTCATTTCAATGGGTTGTTACGGGCGTATAACGCGCGTAATTTTGCGGCCGCAAAATTACGCGTGCAAAATGCGTGTTATACGCCTGTAACAACCCATTGAAATGAGTGTGATCTGTTTTGAGCGCTCACATTCTGAAACGTGTATACGTGCCAGAATGCGAGCGCGTTAACTCCATGTGAACTGGCCCTTTAAAGCTGATGCCCCACTTTGCAGAAACACAGTTTTTTTTGTTGTTGTTGTTGCAGAATAAAACCCATTATTGACTGATGTAGAAAGTCTATATGGCGGTCACTGACGGGTTAAAAGGCTTTTTTTTTTTCTCTAAATGATTTTTGCATGGGAGTTGCATTTGACTGAAAATTGTGAAAATATGATCTTAGAAATTTGATCAGGCAGAACAATTGGCATGGGATGTATGAGTATGAGATTGACGTAAGACAGTGGGGGACATGTTAGTCATGTCACACAGGTTTGATTTAGCAAAATGACAGCATGACCAGTTGAAGCTGCTGTTCGCCACCGTAATCGCATTTGTTGATCCAAGATTCTAAGCTTATAACTTGACTTTTCAGTAACTGAAAGCTTAGTTAATGGCAACATAGCAAATGCCATTTTGTGATGCTACACATGCTGGAGTAAATTTCGGGTAGAAAAAATACTTGACAGATTCCCCTTAGGAGAAGGTAACTAAAGAGTGAAAGCCAGTGTTATGTAAAGTTCTGTCATCAGATATGCAGATACAATTGGCACCAAACTAAATAGAAAAATGAAACGTTCACGTATTTGAATGTTTATTCTAAGGTTCAGTTGCTTCAAATGACTGGAAATGTTTTGGAATATTTCTGTTGTGTTTTGTTTTTTTTTTGATTCGTGTGTATAATAAAATCCTGTTGTTCTCATAATCCCAGTACATACAAAGTTCTCTATCAGTAAAAGGTATGAAACATTGTAGATTAGATTTTAGTATAAAATAACTGTATAAAAGAAATGCTTGACCTG
Source organism: Leptodactylus fuscus (assembly GCF_031893055.1). Classification (NCBI taxonomy): domain Eukaryota; kingdom Metazoa; phylum Chordata; class Amphibia; order Anura; family Leptodactylidae; genus Leptodactylus; species Leptodactylus fuscus. The sequence continues at coordinate 81,213,165 of NC_134267.1, forward strand.
TATATCATGTAATTAATTTAGTTTTTTGTTTTTTTAATCTTTTACAGAATTGGTGATGTTGCTGGAATGGTGGTCAGATACTGACTGCACACTATATACAGATACTACCAACTATTGCAAATATGGCAAAGAGAACGCTATAGTAATTCTCAACCATAACTTTGAAATTGACTTTCTTTGTGGTTGGAACTTTTGTGAGAGATTTGGTGTTCTTGGTGTAAGTATCCATAGTCCATTATATCTTAAAGTGGTCAGCAAACTCCAGTGTATACTTTAATATCTGTTTGCATCCATTTATATTCTGTCACAAGTTGTCCCTTACAGTATGCAGAAACATAAGAAAGGGAAAATGGGTCCATTTATTGTGGCGATGCTATTATATTGAGCCTTTCAGGCCTCACATAAAATATTACTAAAGCCTGCCAGTTTCTGCATGTCTCACATTACATAAAGATAATAGCCATTATGTGGTTTTTAAAAGATCATAGATTGCTTTTAGTTTGCTGGTGGAATATATTTTTTTCCAAGGAATATAGTCACATTTATAATGACTAAGTTTCAAGATCTTGTGAAGCAAAAAGGGATATGGGGCAGCTTATATGTTCTCTTTTTGAAGTGTCAAGTTTTGCTGTTCTTTGTATCTCCTCCTGCTAAGTGGATGCTTAGTTGCATTATCTTTTGAGCCTCTGGTGTTGCCGAGTGTAAGTATTTAAGGTACAATACAATGCATGCAGCATACGCTATTTCTGCTACTATGCATGTATATTTACCCCTCATACCTAGAATTATAGGTAGCGATTAAACTCGGTCTGTGCATGTCTTATTCACATCAATAAGAATATTTCTCCACAGAGTTTCACAAGCTTCAGACAACATTTACTTATTTCCAAAATAATGCTTAAATAAAATACATCAGACTATGATATTCATAGTAGTCATGTAGTTTTGAGTCCAGTGTATTCATAAGCAGAGATCCCTAAAACCTAATCTTGCCCTCTTTACAGTGGTTGGCTTGCTGCTATATTTGTGTGTGTGTGTAGGGGGGGGCACTCTTCTTATGAATATATTGCTTTGTTACGGATTTCTTGGCATTATAAAGGGTCAAAATTATGATGAAAATATTACTGCTTTGTCTCAACATGACCTGACTTTTCTAGATACGGCTGTGTCCTCGTCTTTTCCTTCTGCGAGGATGCACAACTTTTTGTAGTCTGAGGGCCACTTTGCTAGATTCCTAGGACTGTAGTAAAGCTTAAAGGTGTATTCTTATCTCAGATGTTTATGGCATAACAACAGTATAGAACCTAAAATCTGAGCTCCATTTGTAGTGAAGCCAGTAATTCAGCCCCCCTTCCCCACTGCGAATGACATTTTTGGATTTTTCTTTTAAGTTGCCCTAAAAAAGCTTCCTACCATGCCCTCCATTCACAGTGCCAGCCACCTACATATACATATACATTCTACATATTAAGAATGCATCATTTCACATATTCAAATTATCTTAACACAGACAGGCATGTCTGATGTAGACAAAAAGATCTCACAGGCTGCAGGTTGTGCACTTGCTTTAAAGTATTTTTGAAAATGGAGCATTCTCAGAGAATTAATATTAAAGGGATTTTGCACTATTAGGACTTCAATATGTCTACGTAAACCATTGTTATATCTTATACCAACACAAGAGGTGTACTACTTAGCCAAAGCGGTACACAATTATGATCTTTTGATGTGCATATTCAAAGCATGTGATCATTTTAAACATAACATTTGAATATTTTTGTTATATATGGATGCTTTCACTTCTTACTCAAGATATCCAGTTGGATGTAAATGCGCATTGTTTAGGGGGTAGTGATGCTAGTCGAATAAACTGTACACACGTTTTATTATAACAGACAATCGGAGATCTCTCCTCACTGCCGCTTAACCTATTGCAATGTTTGCTGTCAGTCATTTTGCATATCTAACAAAGTATTTTCTTGATTTATGCAAGAGAAAGGATTAAAGAATAGCTAATCTTTCAAGCCACTTTAGGTTCTTCTGGCAGAATTTGTGGCATTAATAGATATTGTAACCAGGGCCACGGAGCTGGAGTTGGGGTCTGTTTTGGGTCAAGTAAGAATACAAAAAAAGGTACAGACTCCGACTTCAAAATAAAATGATTAAATAATGCAATTATCAATATTATAATATGTATACCGTATTTTTCGGACTATAAGACGCACTGGACTATAAGACGGTTTTAGAGGAGGAAAATAGGGAAAAAAAAATATTTAATATATGGGAGTTGTAGTTTTGCAACAGCTGCAAGGCCACATTGACAGGTGACCCTGCAGCTGTACGGGGACACATAGAGTGTTTTTTTTTTTTTACGGGGCCAGATGTACTTTTTAGTTTACCATTTTGGGGAATATCTTATTGCTTAGATCACCTTGTATTGAAAAAAAACCCGGCGGTTTATGATATATGATTTTCTACTGTTATATATATTCTAGGGAAAGGAGGTGATTTAGAACTTTTATTTCATATTTTTATTATATATTTTTAAAGCTTTTTTTTTATTTTTTTTTTTACTATTTTATTCCCCCCCGGGGGCTTGAACCTGCGGTCACTTGATTGCAAGTCCCATAGACGGCAATACAACTGTATTGCCGTCTATGGGACATTCTGTATATTAGTATTACGGCTGGTCATAGACCCAGCCGCAATACTAATATAGCAGTGACAGGCCTGTTAGCCTTCATTAGACTCCCGGCTGTCACCCGAACAGGTCGGCTCTTGCGATATCGCTGCGCAGGAGCCGACCTGCAACTTCACAGGTACGGGACCGGCCCCGGGGGAGAAGGGGCCACCGATACTGACCCGGCATCCGCTGTACTAGAGAGGCAGATGCCAGCGAGGGATAGACGCTGGCACAGGTGCCGGGGCCTGAGACATCGCTGCGCTCCTCTGCCCTGCATGAAGCCAGCGGCGGGGGGACGGAGGAACGGAATAGCATCGCCCCTGCCGCTGCTGGCTTCATGCAGGGCAGAGGAGCGCAGCAATGTCTCAGGCCCCGGCACCTGCATCTATCCCTTGCCGGCATCCGTCTCTCTAGTACAGCGGATGCCAGGCGCCACATTCGGACTATAAGACGCACCCTTCTTTTGCCCCCAAATTTGGGGGGAAAAAAGTGCGTCTTATAGTCCGAAAAATACGGTAGTTCATTGCATATTTACTTTCTTCTGAATTTAGTCACTAGTTTTATCCTAAATTAGAGGAACTTTAGGGTCAGTTCACACGTGAACCGACCGCATGGGTTTTGACACACAGAGAGACGCGGCGAGCCGCGTCTCTCTCTGGTCAAAACCCGCCTGCCGCGACCATTGCTTCCGCCTGAAGATAGGACATGTCGCTTCTTTTATCCGCTTTATCAATAGTGGATCTCCGTACAAGATTTCACAAAAAGGGACCAAGACTTGTTAATAAAATATTTGGTGCTTTTACAGTATTAATGTCACAAATGCTGACAGGTTATCCAAAGTTGTTTGAAAGTTTACTTCTGCTCTGCCAAGTGTTGCTACCTTTAGGGTTTCTATCACGTTTATGGTTTGTATAAGAGGTAATCCTTCTTATCATATGCCATGTTTGAGATGGTCTGCTGCATGTCACAATTATTAACCTTGGACGATATATTTGCACCTAATTATTGTTCTGTTTTCAGCCTATGAACTGAGTACCCAATAAATTATAAAATATAACATTTGACTTTTTCCAGTTTTTTAAGCATATTAGCTTTACACTTAAAAAAAACAACTATTAGAGTTTACTGTATATATTACATACTATATTATGTTTGCAATTTTAATAATACATGAAACAGAAGGTTTTCACCTAGAATGATTGGTATGTTTCTTATTAAAATATGGCTGTTGCATACAGATTAGATATGGGACTTGGTCATATGCTTGCTTTTAACAGGCGGCACCAGATTTCCAATTTGTTGCTTCTTAAGGCACTTTTTATGTGCCTTAAGTTTCCTACCTGTCCTGTACATGTTTCTAAGATTTCCTGCTTCTGATATCTGAAATAATTACAAGAAAATGATTCATTGATCCATCAATAAGTCACACAATTAATAAGATAATCCTTTAATAGTCCCACAATGGGGAAATTTCAGTGATACAGTTTCATAGATGGTACAGTAGTATATAACAAGAGAGGAAAACACATACAAGCTCATGGCAGATAGAGAAATCCTAGGAATCATAGCAACTAAAAAAGAAAGAAACACAGACACACTGCAGGATCATTTAGTTCTCTGTGCGGAGTGATGTTAATAATACAGCCCGACCGTGGTTGGAGGACATGAGGAGGGGGGTCACAGCATGTAGCTATAACAGGCAGAAATGTTTTTTTGCAGAGGTGGGGGAAATATGCAGCTATCATGATAACATGTGGCAGTTCCTTTGGTAGGTGGTGCGATCTCCTGCTCACAGCTGATAGTTCGGTATCTTGCATCAGCGCTATTGTCCATTAACCACAAAAAAAATGCCCCAAATATCCTTCATCACAAGCCCTCCTCTTCCTTTCTTCTTACCACTGTGTTCCCCTGCCCAGAGAGGTCTGAAGCCATCCAGGTAGACAGGCTGCTGCTCTCTTTCCAAGCTTCCATAACTCCTGGGGTAGGTGGGTGATGGTAGGTTCCCAGGTTGTAACAGAGTCCCACGTGTCCACAGTAAAAGAAAGAAATACCAGTCAGCTGTAGGCATCTTCACACATAAGCAATAGACGCCAGAAATCATCTCCTTGAAAAGAAGAAGTCCACACTTCCATATAGGTTTCTCCTCCATGCCACATGGTGTCCATGCTGTCCATGTTAGCTCCTGGGGGGATGGTAACAGGCACATGTGCAGGTCTCCAGGTCTTGAGTCATTGTCCATGCTTTAACAATAGATACAAAAGGAAAAAAATACTCCACAGGGTCTTCCATTCGATTTATAGTTGCTAATTCATAGTGCTAGTTTGCTTAGTTACAGGATTCTTGAAGATACAGAGAAAAAGAGTGAAAAAGGAAAGATAAAGTTTGCTCCCAGCTTGGAGCTTCTGTATCAGGCAGCCAGCCACTCGGAGCGGCGCCTAAAAAAAAAAAAAAAATTTATATATAGCTATATGAATTTAGTTCTGTGTATGTCTGTATCTATTTATCTTAATTCTATTTTTTGAAGATCACTTCCTCAACCACTAACTTTAGATTCCCCCGCTGACACTATCAGCGCCTGGATTCCGATATAGGAACTGGTGTAGATTTCAGGTATAACTCGCTTCAGCTTTCTGGTGTGAGTTATAGTAATTCTGTCAAGCCAAGCATATCTCTGCTTTACCACTTTTGTAAAATTAGGGCACAGAAGAAACTATGTGGCGCATGTTTGGTGCATCAAAGATGTGCCACATTTACATTAATCTACACCAGAAAGTTGTTGCAAATGGGTTAGTAAATTTCCCATCATAGTGTCTATTTAGCATAATGGTAATTTTTGACGATCGCTTCTTCAACCATTAACTTTAAAAAGATTACTTAGTGTACTAATTTACTTTTTTTTGACAACCCTCTACTATTTTAACAAACAACATACCTTGTGATTTCACACTAAGATATGCGAATTACATAACGGTAACTAGAGGATTCTAGCTGTAAACATTAGTTCCCTACTTTGAAGTGCAAGAAAAGTCTGTAGTGTAAAGTGCGTGTGCCATGTTACAGTTTTTGCAAATTTTTAGGTATAATCTCCACAAGTTGATTCACATTATTAAAACCTTGTGTTGCTTGTCTTAACCAAGTTAAACAGCCTGTATTTATAGCACTGAGTTTTATGGTACATATAGTGTCCATCCCAAGGTAGCAGCAGGCACATGTGAACAAAGCCCCACCCAAATTCAGCTGCCAATGATGGCAAGATTATATGGTTCATCATTGAGGGCTCATGCAGGCATGGTTTGACTGCCTCTACATTGAAATGGACCCTTACCCGGCTCTAGTTTTGGGCTGATAATGCATTGCCCTGTGCTTTTTTGCATTGACCTATTACACATGATGTGGAGGAACAAGCTACTGGTCATTCTTCTCTCTTTCAATTCTATTGATTATCATTGGTATATGCTAGAGGCAAATGTGAGGCTAATACCCTTATTTTACTTATGAAGTATACATAAAGCAGTCAGCAATCTGATCAGGAGGATATTTAAAGGTGACAATTATTGGTAACAAGAGTTCCTATAAATGTTTGTTGATGATAACTGGCCCTCTAAAGGTGCATAAAGTGATAGCTAAATCACAATAGCTTAGTTGGGCTTCTGTAATGGCAAAACAGATGCTGAGCAATGGTGCATATCAGTTGTCAAGCCTTCATGGTTTTGAGATGCGGGTTGTAAGGACTGTCCCTTCACCCCAGGTGAGACGTAATAGAAAATTGAGTTTATGAAGACTCATCTCTTTTCTCAAGCATACCAATCCACTGAACTATTCACCACTAAATGAAACAAAAAGACAAGATACATAAATTACATATTCAGCCGACTCTCCCATTTTACAAAGGACTACTTAACACTTAAATGGCAGCAATTGGCACAGCATTAAAAGTAAATGTACAAAAGGGAGATATAATAGTAATAGACAAAATTTATATCTCCATCAAAATACAAATAAGTACATAAAATATAAATATGGATAATTATTTGGTTTGTTCTATAATTTCATTTAAACCAAAATGTTTGAAAAATTCAGAAAGAATCCCGCATCTGGAAAGGATTTCTCACATTTATTGGGATCTATTCTCAAATAGATAGTTGGAATTGTATTGGATCCTGATTGGGGCTGAAATTATGTCACTTTAATATTTTCTTATTAATGTTGTCCCTGTGTTTGAGTCTTAAATGCATTACCAGAATGGTACGTCCCATGCTACGGCATGTATTAGACCTGTGCCTGTATTGCACACTGTGAGGTGGGATGTCTCTTAGACCCCTACACTTTCTCACTTCTTCTACTCCAATAACACACCAGGAGCGCCCCTTCCATCTTTTGTTTCTCTGCTCCAGTCACATGGGGTAAAGAGACACTGCCTCCCCCGCTGCAATCCAGGTTGATGGTGCTTTCATTTAACATAGATTTATTGCTTACTGCCTGCATGCTAACCTGCAAAACACCACTGCCAGTAAGAAGTCACAGACAGTAGTTCATAAATCTTTAGCTATATTAAATTCAGGCAGGCGCTGCAGCATGTGTCTTTTCACTAGTAGTGAAAGTCAGGCATGATGTTCAAGGGAGCTGCTTCCAATAGAGGGCAGCATACGGAGGCAGTGTTTTCCTATTTACATCCTGGGAAACATATTTGCATATTCTTCCCATAATCCCCCACAGTGGGGCAAAAATTGCTTTATAAGACTCCACACACCTGACAATATCCCCATAATCTGGTCTAACAGTCTCTCACCTCTGCCAAATCAATTCTCCCTAGACTGTGCTGATGAGATCCAATCAGATTGAAACGTCGTCGTCCACAGTTGGGATGATACTGACTTGGCAAAATCCCGCATCATTGCAATTAAAGACTTGTTGGAAAGTCGGGCATGATGTTCAAGGGAGCTGCTTCCAATAGAGGGCAGCATACAGAGGCAGTGTTTCCCTATTTACATCCTGGGAAAAATATGCATATTCTTCCCACTTGTAATGAGTCACTGTCATTACTGTTCTTTGTTACCATTAGCGCAGTTTTCCAAGTTACTAGGCCCCAGAGGGCAACCAGCAGTGCAGTGTGTGACTTTACATTTACACTTTAAGTACTTAACATAAAGGGGATGTATCACAACAACACTTATTTCCTTTCCACAGTATAGGGGTTAAGTTTATGTTCAGTAAGGGTTCTGTGAGTCGGGACCACAAATCACAAGAAAGGAGGTCTTGAATCCCCCTGTTTCAATGGAGCGGCAGTTTATGGTACAATCCATTTCAGTTATATGTACATTATATAATTGGCACTCAGGTTAACAGAAGCTTTCTTGTAAACTATGTTATTGTGCTTGCATAGGACCTGTATTTTGTTTCAGATCAGACTACTTGATTTCTGTGTCCTAATCGATTAATGGCACAGTCTGTAAAATTTACTTTTATGAGGATTTCATGAATCATTTTACATAGCTCTCTATTGCCAAAATATTGCAATATCAAAAAATATTTAGCATGCTTTACAAATTTTGTTGGTCTTATAATAAATAGAAATATTCATGATCCTTCATGACTTGTTATTGTTTGTTGTCAGAGCTCAAAAGTGCTAGCAAAGAAGGAGCTATCGTATGTACCTGTAATCGGCTGGATGTGGTACTTCTTGGAGATTGTGTTCTGTAAACGAAAATGGGAAGAAGATCGAAAAACTGTTGTACAAGGTTTACGAAATTTAAGGGACTACCCAGAACATTTTTGGGTATGTTAAATGTTTTTACCAGTAGCTATTTATTTTGCTCCTCGGTATCCCTAACTTGTATCCATTTGCAATTAACATCATGTGATAAAACATTCTTCCGAGTACAGATTCAAATGTAACACTTTTTAATTTTACCAATACTTATAAAGATCTTTGGACCTAGAAAGTAAATAGTGTACCTTCACTTTAACCCCTTAGTGACTGCCAATGAGCCACTAGGGAGCTTTATTTTGCTGCACTAACTTTTTAAAGTGCTGCAGAACAATTCCTGCTTGTATGTCCCATAGCTGGTGCTTGCATGTTTAACTACTGAACACTTAACTTCTTAGGGGCATTCACACAGAGTTTCCGTGCGCTGATTCTGATGCTGAATTCGCCCGTAAATAAAGCCTCCCATTGACTTTAATTGGTTCCATTTTCCACACGGTACCCATTGAAATCAAGGCCTCTAATTGATTTAAATGGGATCCACACGGAAAACAGAACCCATTGAAGTCAATTCGAGGCTTTTTATTTCCCCGCGTGGATTCTGATGCGGATTCCGCTTCAGAATCCACGCCAAAATACTCCATATGAATGCCCCCTTAGGTGCCATGAATTATTTTAGTCACCTCACCTGGAACATGGGGAAAAAGTGGCCAAAAGTTGTTTGGACACCGCAATGGAAATGATAAAAAGTGCCATCCATCCCACAAAAAATGTACCCTCATCAGCTAGCTCCATGGAAAAAAAAAATCAAAAAATAATGACATTACAAAGCATAAGTTAATGAGTTTTCCACAAAAAATTGTCATCATTGTACATAATTTGAAAAACATAAAGTATAAATTCGGTATTGAACTAAACAACCTGACCCACAGAATAAAGTATCATGATATATACCATGTATAGTAAAGGTACAAAATTTAAAACATTGTTGGAATCTTCTTTTATTTCAACCTCCATCCAGAATGAGTGTATGAAATGTTATTAATACTTTATAGGAGCTTCATAATTATGCCATTGGAAATACAACTCAATCTGCACAAACAAGATTTCGAACAACTACATATAAAAACATAAAAATAAAGTTATGGTTTTTAGAATGTGACGTGCAAAAAGCTGACTACATCAATAAGGAGTTGACTACTCAATTGTCACTTATTTGCCAGTTCACTGATACATCCTTATGAGGTGTACGGATGAGGTCAGTGGTTGCTGTAGAGGTCACGTCTTGTTGACGGGGCTAAATATTATGCCACTGATTCAAAGCATAATCTAAAAAAAAAGTGGTTACATTTTGAAGATTGATCATTTGCCTTTGTTTTTTTCTCAGTTTCTAATACACTGTGAAGGCACACGTTTCACAGAGAAAAAGCATGAAATCAGTATGCAGGTTGCCGAAGCCAAAGGCCTCCCGAAGCTGAAATATCATCTACTACCCAGAACGAAAGGGTTCGCAGTCACTGTGCAAAGTTTGAGAAATGTAGGTAAGGAAAGCGACTGGCAAATTATTTGCTTTTGGGCCTGTTTTAACAAAACCGTCAAAAAGATAACTAACTGTATTACCCATAGCAGTCGCTCTGCAGCTTTAATTTTTCCAGAGAAGCTTAAAAAATATGAAAGCTGACCTCTGGTTGCCATGGGCAATTTGTATTTGGAGCAGAGAGACTACTAGCACAAAGGGCACCTTGTATCTTGTTTATTTGATCTGAACATAAAGATATTAAGGGCATTTGTTTCTATTGAATGGCATAACTAATGAAATCAGCCTAAACATTGGCACAACACACAAATACAAATCAAGATCAATATTTATACCGTATATAAACTATATAGCTCACATTATGTTTTTGACATGTTGTTCTTGGTTGTCTTTGTACTAGTTTTTGTATCTCATACAAGTACATTAATGATAAGCAGTGAATATGTTGCATTTTACTGTAAATCCCCACAATCACTGTTTAAGGCCTACATAATATTAGAAGAGTCTTCTGAACCCTACAGATTTTGATGGGATTTTTTTGTGTGTAGGGAGAGGGGGGTTCTGCTGACTGTTTGTTTTCCAAAAGATGATATTAGGGGAAGAAGGGATCCGGCATGTAGAATTTTAGCTAAACTGCCTCCAGAGGTTTCCAATAGTGACTGAGCCAACCTGACTGTGCGGGTGTATCAGGAAGTCTGGAATAATAGTTATTAGCAGAAAAGTATTTGTCTGAAAGCTATTGAAGGTGTAGAGGCACAGTAACTCAAGATTATAAGCCATCTGCATCTAACAAATGAGATCTCAGTGAATTGAATCGCTGGTTGCTTAAATTTTGTGAAACCAGGCTGAACAAGAGTAAAAGAAACAAGTCCAAGCTTTATATAAAGGGATACTGTGGTGATTTTTTTTTCTATACTTATTATATTGTTTGAAAGACCATCCCTTCATTATTTATATTTGTCTGCGGAAAAAAAAGCTAGCAGAACCCATTGAAATTAATGGGAGGCTTTTTTTTCAGCGTGGAAAATTCTGCACCAAATTCCTCACCATTTTCCTCTGTGTGAATGGACCCTTAAGGGCTAGTTCACACGTAAATTACGTGTGGCTTATTTTGGTCCTTATTTTGGTATATATAAACAATCTGGTCTGTCAGCAACTTGTATGGATGGAAAATGTCCTTTTATTGGAAAAAGCAGTACACCACGTATCGGTCCACACTGGGACCTTTCTCAAGTGCACCGATACGTGGTGTACTGCTTTTTCCAATAAAAGGACATTTTCCATCCATACAAGTTGCTGACAGACCTGATTGTTTTTTCTATTGCAAACTTCTTTGTCTGGAGAGGGGTTTCTGCCGTGCGTGCAATTTGTGGGATGATCCCCAGATTTGCTGGTGCTGCTGCAATTGTTTTTCTTTAAATATATATATATATATATATGTGAAATTTATATTTATTATGGGGAAGTTAGCTGGGTAGAAGCAGTGGTGCAGACCCAAACAGTCAAGACTAGAACACAAAATATGCAGCAACCTGGTTTATTCAGAGAAAAACAGGAAAATAAATAAACTTGGACTTCAGGCACAAAAAATAAAGCAAAATATAGCCATAACTTCGACAAAAACTTAATAAATACCTGCTCATCTGAGCCACTAGCTAACAGAACAGATTACCTAACTATACGTGTGGCTTACTTCCAGCCACACAAAAACAACAGGCGCATTATACTCACCAGTCTGTTACAGGACAGAACCATACACCTCCTTTCACCTCATGGAGCTGCCATGAACTGCAGGCAGACACCCACTAAAAGTTCTTAGAGTATGTTAGCCACCAACCAGTTTCACTTATAAGATCATAGATCAAAAACTATTGCTCACTTCAGCACAAACTATCTGCTATGGTTCAGAACTACCGTGTTAGACTACATTTTATTTCCCAGAATCTCTGCCTTGAACACAATGTTATCCGACCAGCTGTTGTAGTCACATGTAGGAGATAATTAACGTTCTGAAGGATTGGGCTCTAATCTGATATACTGAATTACCAGTTCAACATAATTGTTTAGATAATGAAAATAATTGAATAAAGGAATGGTTGATGATGAAATCCCCAACAATCCTATTAGAAGGCGAGATGGAGCCTGTTAGGATTATCCCAGCATGACTGTTATCTGCAATACAAAGTAGGCACACTGTCTAATCCCATACTGACCAAGGGTGTTAAAAGTGTTGGCACAATGTCTGGCTGGATCATGCAGCAAACTTATACTCAAAGTGTGTTTTTGTCTTTTTTAGTCGATGCTTCTAGCTTATAATCATGATAATGTCTCCTATGTTTACTTCCACACCACAAAATGTTAATAAAGTTCTATCTTTCCTTGTATTTTAAAAGAAACACTAAACAGAAAATGCATAGACATATATAAAGTCAGAAATTAATCTATTAAATTTTACACATATATATTCCCCAGGTGCTCGGCCATGTCACACCTCCTCCACCTCTCTGTCCTGAGAGTGGAAAAGTAGCCACCCTCTTCTATCTTGTCTACAGTAGGACAAGGGCTTGTAAAGCTCTGTTCTGTGTAGTATTCCTACAAGTCAGGCTTTATTGTGCATGGTGTCCACATTATTCACCAATGGCATATAGATCCACTCTGTTAGAGAATTTGTAGATGACAATTCCCCAGAATCTGCTGGAGGAAGAGGCACAAGGGACAGTGAGCCCTAAGCTGAAGCCCCCCACTGTCCCTTCCTATTGCCAGGCCCTATCCTACGTAATAGGCGGCAACTCGAAGACGATCCCTTCCTATATATGTGATACACAAAAACGCACACAAGACTAACAACAACAAAGGGAGGTCAGCTAGCCAGGGTTTGGTAACAGTCGAGCAATGCAGTGCCAAATCGAAGTCCAAAAGAATAGTCAGTAGGGAAGCCAGAGGTCATGGATAAGAATACAAGTAAATTAACAGCAAGAGAAGCCAGCAAGCACCAGGCAATAACAGGCACCAGTGTGAATGTGAGCCAAGACTAAATAGGGGAGAATGAACCCAACCTGGACCTGACAGGAAGGCAGGCTGTCAATCACAGGGCAAACCCAAATTTAACCACTTAATGGACAGAGGCAACAAGGGCAGAAGACAGGTGTGGTGCAAATTCAATTTCAGAACTAGAGCTGTGTTCACACAGTGCAACTAAAAACTCTAAACAAATTATCAAACTGCACACGCCTCCTGCGCCGCGAGCAGATGGTGGTGCAGAGACCCGAACAGGCAGAGATGTTACACATTCATTTCGGCGTATTAATTTTTTTTCCCACAAACCTTGTGTCCGTAAAAAATGTACATCTGTCCGTTTTTCCTTTTCCTGGATGCCTATGGGTGCCAAGCAAACTGGCATCACGAGCCACAAGTGGTTTACAATCCACGGTTGTGCACCCCTGTTTACACCTATTTCGGTACATTGTTAGCTACTTGGTGGCCACCTGTTGACTATATACATCCAAGTGGCCGTTGTTTATCTCTAAAAATCTGTATGTTCTTGCAGAGATAGCAGATGCACAAGTTCATGTAACTGCAGGAGCAGGGAGTTGGCTGTAAGTTACAGCTGTACTCCCCAGAGAGAAGGCAGAGGCTCAATGGGCGTTATTTATTACCTGCTCCTTTATTAGCCTTATTTTTCATAGGTGTGGCTTTTTTTTTTTTTTTACTAGTTTTATTGTGGTGTCTATTTATAATGTAAGCGCACCTCCTTGTTAAATGTTGTGCACATGTGTTACTTTAGATGCACCTTTATCCTTTATTACGCCCATGTACATTAGGAGTCTAAAGCTGGGAGTGGTACCTTAACTGTGGAAAACATCTTGTGTGGTACCAGTCCCAAAGAAACCCAACCCGATGGGCTACAATGACTACTGACCTGTAGCACTGGCATCCTACCTGATGAAGGTCCTAGAGAGACTGGGCCTGACACACCTACACCCCCTAATGAGCTCCGCTCTGGACTCCCTCCAGTTTGCCTATCGGCCGGGCATTGGGGTAGATGACGCCATCATCCACCTTCTTCACAGAGCTCTCTCTCACCTGGAGAAACCAGGGAACACTGTGAGAATAATGTTCTTTCATTTCTCCAGTGCGTTCAACACCATTCAGCCAGGGCTATTGAAGGAGAAGCTGAAACTTAGTAAACCTGCGTAAGTGCTTAATACCATCTGTAAAAGGAAAGTAAAATCAGCAAAAATGCAAAATGAAAGGCAGATGGCTATGGAAAACAAAACTAACTCCAAAAATTTCTTTAAATATATAAATGCAAAAAAACAAAGACAGAACAAGTAGGTCCTCTAAATAATGGTAATGGAGAGTTGGTCCCGGGGGGTTAAGAAGAAGCAGAACTACTAATTCTTTAGCTCTATGTATACAGAAGAACAGGGAGTAGTTGATGTGGGTGTTACCAATGCTGGTAATTAGGGTTGAGCCGATCCTGACTTTTCAGGATCGATTTTAAAATCCGATTTCCAATCATTTTTCGTTCGAACCCGATCCCAATTCCGATCCCAATGCAAGTCAATGGGATTTTTTTTTTATTAATCGGAGATCTGATTTTAAAAGCAATCCTATTCACTATACAGCGTGGAATCTAACAATTGTTAGAATCCACGCTGTGTAGTGAATCACTAAGTAGCCAGAGGATTTTTTTTTTTTAATCCTCTGGCTACTTAGTCCCCCTGGTGTCTACTTACCTCCAGAGATGGCTGCTCCACTGTTCTTTGCGTCGCTTCTGCTCCAGCTGCAGTCTTCTTCTCCCTTCGCTGCCCCCTCCCTGCCAGGTTAGGAGAGTGTGGGTGGGTTAGGAGAGTGTGGGCGGGTACTGGGAGGGGAGACGTCACGTCTCCCCGCCCTGTACCCGCCCACACTCTCCTAACCCGCCCATACTCTCCTAACCTGGCAGGGAGGGGGCAGCAAGGCGAAGAAGACTGCAGCTGAAGCAGCAGCGAGGTGAACAGCAGCGGAGCAGCCATCTCTGGAGGTAAGTAGCTACTAGAGATGCTACTTTAGTCTCCCATTAGAATGAATGGAGACAGCCGGTGCGCAGGGAGTTAAGGCTGTGTGCCGGCTGCTTCCATTCATTCCTATGGAACCGCAGCAGAGCCTTCACACTGAGTATACGCTATATACTCAGTGTGAAGGCATTGTGGGAAATACTACCGATCTCGATCCCACCTAAAAAGATCGTGTTCGAAATTCCGATTGCGATCATGAAATTTTCTCGATCACTGATCGGAATCCGATTTTTTCCAAACACGATCGCTCAACCCTACTGGTAATACATCAACCAATATACTAAACTGGATAAATATAGAAATGGTCCAAGCCAAGCTAAACAAAATAAATGTGAGTAAGGCCAGCGGAAAAATCGCAGCGTTTTATAGTCAGTGCAAAGTGGCTGATTTTAGCGAATCCCATGCCCAGTTTGCAGTAAAAACCACATCGTTACAGTTTTGGAAATCTCAGCCTGTCAATTATACAAAATGGAAATTTCAGTGGTTTTCCCATAGGTATAATTGAAACAGAAAGTCCGCAGAGGAAACTTCTGCAAACTTTGTCTGAAGTGCTGCGGGAAGAACCGCAATGCTTTGCTGCCTGCAGCGCTTTTTTGCTACAGCTCGCCCCATGGGCCTTAGCCTAAGGCTCCAAGTCCAAATGGATTACACCCATGATTACTTAAAGGGATTCTACCATTAAAACCTTTTTTTAGAAAAGGCTTTAGAAAGGCTATTCGTCTCTTACCTTTAGACGTGATCTCCACTGCGCTGTTCCTTAGAAATACCGTTTTTTACCGGTATGCAAATGAGTTCTTTTGCAGCGATGGGGGCGTCTCCACCGCTGCCAGAGAAGTGTCTCCAGCACCGCCTCCTTCTTCGTCCGCAGCTTCATCTTCAATGTCTTCTTCCGGCACAGGCTCATAACTTCTAGGCCTCAGGCCTTGGGCAGAGCAGACTGCGCAGGCACACAGGCCACGGGAAAATGGTCGCTTGCACATATTTTGAAAAAGGGCTCTAGGTAATTACAAATTGGTGAGTTTAACAACCTTTGTGGGGAAACTCTTAAGCGACTATATATAGGGACATGTGACTATACGTAATATTATAAGTGACAGACAGCATGGTTTTACTAAGGACACACGTTGTGAGACTAAAGGTAAGCTCACATGGCAGAAACCTTTTCCGCAGTGCAGCTTTTTTGCACGGCTACCCATGACAGGATGCCGCTCCTGATTAGGCCCCAATGAATGGGCCTAAGCAGGAGTGTGTCTCAAGCCACGGACGCCGCAGCTGACTCAGCCGCAGAATCCGCATGAAGAAAGGGCATGTTGCTTCTTTTTCCCCGCTAGCTGAAAAAAATCACTAGTGGGAAAAAACTGCTAGAGACTCCCATTGAAAAGAATGGGAGACTGTTTTGTTGGTGGATTTTGAGGTGGATTCCGTGACAAAATCCGCCTGCACAAAACTCCATGTGAACATATCCTAACCTGATTTGCTTTTATGAAGAGGTGAGTAAAAGTCTGGACAAAGGGGAAGCTGTGGATATAGTGTCCCTGTTGTCTTCGCAAAGGCTTTTGACACTGTCCCTCATAAAAATTTAATGGGTAATATAGTTTCAGGTCCATTGGCTTGGAAAATATAGTTTGTAATTGGATTGAAAACTGGTTAAAGGATCTTATCCAGAGAGTTATGATCAATGACTAGAGCTCAGACTTGTCCTCTGTTATACGTAGTGCACACCAGGATTCAGTCCTGGGTCCACTGTGATTTAACTTATTAATGATATAGAATAGGAGTAGGGAACGTACGGCTCTCCAGCTGTTGCAAAACTGCAAGTCCCAGCATGCATACTTGCTCTGCTGTTCTTGGAACTCCCATGGAAGTGAATGGAGCATGCTGGGAGTTGTAGTTTCACAGCAGCTGGAGAGCCGAAGGTTCCCTACCCCTGATATAGAAGATAGTATTAATAGCACTGTGTTATTTTTGCCGATAACACCAAGTTAGGTAGTACCGCACAGTCTATAGAGGATGTCTGTAGGTTACAAGCGGACTTAGAATAGACTGTGTTTGGGCATCCACATGGTAAATGAGTTTAAATGTGAATAAATGTAAAGATATGCATCTGGGTACTAATAATCCACATGCTACATTTGTCATAGGGGAAGTAAAGCTGAGAGGGTTACTGGTGAAGAAGGACCCTGGTGTAATTGTAAAACAGAGATTGGATAATAGCATTTAATGTCAATTAGCTGCTTCTAAGGCCAGTAGGATCTTGTCTTGTATCACAAGGGGTAAGGACTCGCAGGACAGGGGTGTAATATTACCACGTTATAAATCATTGGTGCAGCCCTACTTGAAATATGCAGATCAGTCTAGTACATAGAAAAAATGTCCTAGAGTTGGAAAAGGTTCAACGGAGGGCAACAAAACTGATAAGGGGAATGGAGGAAAGGAAAGGAACACTAAAGCCTGAAAACTAAGAAAAAAAAACTTCATGTCTGCAGGATTAGGGGCTGAGCTGCTTATCTGAGCAGTTTAGTAGAAATTGTGGAGACCTACAGTAGGTAAACAGCACATGTTTTCCCTACAGCTTCATCTTAAGTTACTGAATGGTTAGGTGCTTCAGTATGAGATCTCAGGGAGTTTGGAAGTAGGTGGAGCTTAGCCTCTATTCACTATAATGCTGCAATGAAGTGCCATTGACATTAATGGAAATAGTGCATCTCCATGGAGAATTACACCTGGGAGAGGTGAGGATTACATGTTTGTTGTTTTCACCTGCATTGTGAAAGTCAGCCAGCTTTCTCAGATTTCTTAAAGGCAAAACTAGCTAGCCGTGTCATAACTTGGAAACTCTGACTAGTAGGGTTTCTGTAGGTAGATTTTTGCATCTGCACTCTCTATTACAGCACTAACTGGTATGTTACCAAAATTTCCTGAGATTACAAAGTAAGGAAGTGGAATTATTTAGTTATATTTAGCTCTCTTCTGTCCCTATTATAGCAGTACATGGTGTAGCTAGTGTGTGTGTGTGTGTGGGGGGGGGTTGAGGGGGCCGCCATTAATACATATTTTACTTTTAACTAGATCAGTGTCTGCAGACACCGATCTAGTTAAAATCCATCCAGCAACTGTCTTGTAAACCACAAGTCAGGCCTGCAGTTTACAAGACACCAATACCAGACAGAAGACATCTGCTCTTGGCACAGGCAGGCGCTATGACGTCATAGCATCCTCCAGTGCTGAGACGCAGATGTCCTATGAGTGGACCCTGTGCATAGAGAAGAGGAGGTGGCGGTTCCATTCATCAAGGGATAGCAGGAGGGGAGTATAACTTTTTTTTTTTTTTTTTAAAGTATAGTTGTGATAGTAGTATACAGGGGAATTATAACTATAATGGAGGATTCATTAGAGCAAATTAGGAAGATGGGGGGTCATTTATATAAGGAGGCATTATAATTACGGGGGGGAGGAAATAAAGAATAAGGGGGAGGTTATTTATATTAGGGGGCATCATTTATATAAGGGGTCATTATTGTAGTTTTGGGAGAATTTAACATGTTAGACATAGACTGGCATGTTTATTATGCACTTGATGCACTTAAAGGAGCATCTCTGAAATGGCTAGTTACATCACCAACCAAAGGAGAAAACATCCTAGACTGGATCTGGTTTGCAAGTTAAGGTGGAAGAACATTTCAGTCCAAGCGTCCACCCATGTTTATGGTTTGACATAAAAACAGACAGAAAGCCATTCTAAAAATCCTACATAAATAATAGATTTTAGAAGGACAAATTTCAAGAAAGTGAGGGAATGTTTAAACAGAGAATTAAAGGGGGCATGACTTGTCATGATCCCGGCCAGCAGCTTCTAGAACAGGGTCCTACCGTATCTCCTCGCTTCTGACAACTCCATTGGACCTCCAAACCCCGTTGCGATCCTCTCTCCCTCCAAATGAACCAAGCATGGCCTGACCTGCAGGTGATTAAAACTGACATTGTGGACTAACAACTAGTGACTTCATTGGAGCAGTTTCATTCCTCAGCCTCAATTTCTCTTCAAACCCTGCATCGCTCCTCTTCTGTCCATACCTCCCCTTACTGTAAGATCATTTCACATATGGACGATATGGGAAAAAATAACCACCGAAATAATATTAGGATTCGAGGCCTACCTGAAACTTCACAGACTGCAGACTTTGTGCCCACTCCACTAGTATTTTTAATTCTGTCCTGGGAAGACCCCCTAAAGTCATATTGAAATTGACCATGCACA
This sequence comes from Leptodactylus fuscus, assembly GCF_031893055.1. Classification (NCBI taxonomy): domain Eukaryota; kingdom Metazoa; phylum Chordata; class Amphibia; order Anura; family Leptodactylidae; genus Leptodactylus; species Leptodactylus fuscus. The sequence goes on from NC_134267.1 coordinate 81,232,407, forward strand.
TCCTGCTCTTGGGCTTCATAACTCTGACCCCGCAAAACCCCGGGATATCATTTGCAGGATCCATTTCTAGGCCTATAACTAGAAGATTATGCTCAAAGCCATAAATCTCAAGACTATTGACTGTTTCTATCATCCCAGATCTCTCTAGACATATGCTACGCCAGCGGGCAGCGCTGAAACCTCTACTTGCTCTCCTCCATGAACGTGCGATTTCCTACCGTTGAGGTTTTCTGTTTGCTCTTCAGGTCCACATGAAAGACAGAATCTTCTTCCCTCAACATTCCAGATGGCCTTCCTCCACTCTCCACCCTACCATCCATACACCTTCAGCTTGAGACTTACTGATCAATGACACTAATCACGCCGATGCCTTTCCACAATCACGGAACCTTGCAGAGGACCGTGACCTTAGCCCACCAAGATCCCAGAGGCCCTGCCATAGATGGAGACCAGATCCAGACCGAGATTGCCTGACTTGAACTGTCCTTAGCCAGGTGACTCTCCCCTACCTGACTTTTGCTTGTTACTGTTATACTGTAGTTGAACTTGCCCGTTTTTTTTTCTTGTTTTCATAGTTATGCATTTACTGCTGTTTACCTGTTCACATTTCTTTTCCTCTGCTTCTCTTTAATGGCCGGGTTAGTTTTCTTTTTCTTTGACTAGTTTTTCTTCTTCTTTTCCCTCAGTGGTCACATAGCAGTAGCACCCAAGGAAAGACTAAGGGGGTGGCTATCTTTTTCCATAAAAATCTACTAGTCAAGGCACTGGATTCTTAGGTATACCAGAATGCTAGATTCCTATTTCTCATTTGCAAAATCTATGGTGTGGTATATATACGACAGCTAATCTATATCCCCCTTCAAACATAACCAGATCTGCTTCCATATTTCCACTCTATCTGCTCTTCAATTTTTTGCCCAGGGTCACCTCATTTTAAGTGGTGACCTCAACCTCGCCTTTAATCCTCTTCTTGACACCTTAGCAGGCAGAACGCATGTACCTTATAGCGCTCTAAACTAGCTCCGGAAACTACTTCACTCTGTGTTATCTGACATATTTTCTATCCTGCCGATAAAGATTTTACCTTATACTCCCATCCCCACAATTCCTATAGTAGGATAGACTACATTTTCATTTCCCACACTCTCTTCAAGTGTCAGTAGCTAAGATAGGCACAGCCTTCCTCTCTGACCGCTCCCCCATCTCATGCTCACTGCTTCTCCTGGAGGTTGAACAAATCGCTCTTGCTTGATGCTTACTGTCTGGCAGATCTCAAACTTACTCGATCACTCTACTGATACCACTGCTCCCCCCTATACTGAGGGAGACTTTAAAATGTGTCCTCTTAGGGGTACTAGAATCAAGAGGAAAGCAGGTTTGAGGTTCAAATCTCTCTTCAAGACTTAGCTACTCTGGAGGCTCAGTACTAGCAAACCCTTCAGGAATCCACTCTAACTTCTGACTACTGAGCACAAGAAACAGGAACTCCGCCAACTGAGCCATCGTTCATTCTATGAATGGGTCAACAAGATGGGACGTCTACTGGCACATGCAGTTTGGGAGTGACAAGCACCCTCCCAGGTTATGGCTATCAAACGCTTCTCCTATAATACCTCCCATTCTACTGCAGACATAGCAGCAGCATTTATTGATTACTATGGGTCTCTATATGACCTCCCTCACCCACACAACTCTAATTCGAAACCTGATTGATTGCACTCAATTCCCCAGTATATAGCTAGCACAGCCCATCCCCCTCTTGAGCCAGATGACATTGCCCATTTGGGAGCATCCTTCTCTGCCCAGGAATTTGAACTTGGAATCTCATGGTTGTCGAAGGACAAGAGCCTGTCAGCTTTACGGCCCCTACAATCTGACCTCCCGCACCATGAACATATTTTTCAGACTCTTCTACCTCTTTCAAACAATCCCCATCATCTTGCCTAAAGTTTTGTGGGTTTTTTTTTTTTTTTTTTTTTTTTTACTATACTCCTGAAGATATTCACTAAATTTATCTGGGCCTTGAGGCCTCTATACCTTGTGAAGCTTACACTCTCCAGGCCTAAAGAGAGAGAAGGGAATTGGCTATGCCAGCCAGACTGTTGTGGTGGCTGTGACCACTGCACGTAGCCTCGATTGGCATCACTCTACCCACTCTAAACTCTGGGTTGCCCTGGAGAGGTCTCTGAGCCCTCTCATGGGTCTACCTCGGTTCCATAAGCGCCATTGGTCAGACAGTGCATCTCAATCTCTCTCTTATGTCACCCAATTGACCCAGTTCTACACTTCTATTAAAAAACCTCATGATCTACATAGGATGCTATTATCTATTAAGCTTCGTCACATACCATCTCACTAGTCTATAGCATGTTACTAGAGGATTCTGCCGCTCAATTGCCAGCTTATAAGGGAGTTACAATGGTAAAATAGAATAGATATAAAATCAGCTGCAAAAAGTAGTGGGTGGTTTGAAGCATAAAACAAATCAGGAGAGGCTTAAAGAACTTAAACGGGTTGTCCAGGCAAAAATGGACATTGAATTTATTGTTGGAATTGGGTGAGGGACGTTAAAAAATGTAAAAATAAAAATTCATACTCTCCTTTCCTGGGTACTCCAGTGCCTCCCAACGTGGTCCCGCTTTCTCGGTCCAGTGTTAATGTGTGGGGAAGTCTCAGCCACACAGGACTGCTGAGGCCAACCAGTGGCCTCAGTGAATGAAGGTGATGTCACTACCTATGACATCACGGGTCTCTTCCTGAGCCCTGCCAAGGCCGTTGAGAGTAGTTGAGGCTGTAACAAGCTTTCAGCAAATGTTCAATAAGTGAATTTAAGTATGCTTGGGATAGGCACATATCTTTCCTATGATAAAGTGAGAAAAAGAGCAGACTAGATTGACCATGTGTTTTTTTTTTGTTTTTTTTTCTTCCATCAATCTTTCATAGTTCTGCTCCTTAGTCTAAAAAGTAAATCTGGCAAGAAGTGGAGCAAGAGAGAGATTTATTTCTTATTCGGCAGTTCCCTATAATAGCATTATCTGGTTTGCTACCCAGCTTTCTATGGTCCTTGAAAAGCAAATCTGTCATGACGACATGCCATACCATTTAGTAAATATAGATAAAGTCAATAGTGAGGGTACTGCATACTTAGTCTGATATTCAGAATACCTATACATACCTATACATTGGTTGTTGCTACTGAAAGCTAAATCTGCCTAATACTGCAGGAATATAGGAAAGAGGAGAATTATCAAAGTATAACTACATGTATTGGGCTGTACTTTTGTCACTTTTAGGTACAACCGGCTGGTGTCACTGAGTGTACCGTTACTACTAACCCTGGTAGTATTGGTACCACTTCTGATACTGTTACTATATCTATTTTTTACTGTAAGTTACTTGGGCGATTCATTCCAACAAAATAGTCACAGTAACTGTATAGACAAAAAGTACACAAACGAGACCCAGCACTCTCCTCCTAACCATATAACAGCTGCTTGTGTGTCAGGGGGCAATGGTTTCCCATAAATCTAAGTTATTTTAGTATTACACTTTTATTTTAATAACTATAATAAAAGTTATGTTTTAATCTTTCAGTAAGGAGACCCACCAGTTAATTCAGAAAAGATCAGACAGGGTAGCCCTGGCTTCATCTTTAGGATTCTGCAGAGGTTAGTAGAGGATGCTTCTGATGTATAGGCAGTGGTCTTCAGATCTTGCGTAATGTGGATATAAGACTAGTAAGCCAACCTATAAAGTGGTGCGTTGCACATCCTGGATTATTCATTTAATGTAATGAACTAATATATGAAGCTAGTGAATTTATAATGTGATTTCTAGGCATATGTTCACACATATCTCACATGTACATTTCAAACACATAAAGAGTTTCTACAATTGTATTTAAATGAATAAAGCCATAGATACTGTTCAATTATACCTGAAATAATGACATCAATTCTCTCCCTCCTACTCCACAGTGTCTGCAGTGTATGACTCCACACTCAATTTTAGAAATAATGAAAATCCTACCCTACTTGGGGTATTAAATGGGAAAAAGTACCATGCAGATCTTTATGTGAGGTAAGAATGCAACGAGAACTTTGTAACACACATATTGCTATGGAGCTTATATTATCATTATAGGTGTACATATCTACATTGCATCTTCAACTTTCACAGTGTTTTTCTAAGCACAAAACTGGGTAAACGCATTGTAGGAAAAACAAAAGATAGTTTGGCACAGACAGGTAAAACATTAGAGCGGAATCCTGACCATATGAGTTTACAAACTTTAGCTTATAGTTTATTTTGTTGTTGATGCTGGCTAATGTCTAAGGATTTCTCCATGGGATGTTAAAACACTTACTGTGTTTCTAGTTGGGATGAACCTCGAGTTTCCAGGCTGGCCCTTTGTCATGTGATTGGATCCAGCACCTGAGCTGCTCTGCCTTTTCCTCTGCTGTGCTCACTCATATTTGCTTGTACTATGGGAGCTGACGTTACTATAATAATAATCTTCTTTGCCAGTCCCCATAGGAGTCCAAGCGGGTACTGGTTCTGATCATGTGACTGAGGTTTGTCCCAATTAGAACCACAGAGGAAGTGTTTACGCCCCCTCTGGAGAACCCCATTTATATATGGTAATTTTATTAATTGTTCTTGGTGGATAAAAGAATTCCTGCGAAAACAGCATTCCAAATATACATTTCAGTATATAACAAGCTGCACACATTAAAATTTCATGACTGCGGCATTAAAGCAGTATGGATGATAAGACTATCAATATCTGGTCAGTGGGCATCCAGCTCTTAGCACCCCTGACAATCTGCTGGTTGTTTGGGGGGGGGCAGCTTGGCATTATAGGCTTTTCATTGTTTAAGTTTGGGTGTCTGCCTGCATTCTGTCTATTTAGTAGCGGTACCAATGCAGGGTAATTCAGCTTTATTTCAATAGGATAAAAGTTCAGATTGTTGATTGGCAAGTTGTTGAAACTGTATTAAGTATGTATACAGATATGCCTGTGTCAAACTGTCCTTAGGCCACTTTGACAGTGAAGATTTGATCAGTATTCTGTATATGTTTTTTCCACACTTAGTGTATCCTAAACACAGAAGAAAAAAACGTTACTTTTTCTAAAATACTGACCAAATCTGTCAAAGTTGCCTAAGGGCAGTGTAGTCTGTGTGAAAATAGCACTAAATACTATAAACGGAATTGTGCTGTGTGTTCTGTCACTAGTGTTTGTTCAGAAAATCTGACCTGTTTTAATCTTTCTCCAGGCGGATTCCATTAGAAGAAATACCTGAAAATGAGCAGGAATGTGCCCAATGGTTGCACAAACTCTACCAGGAAAAAGTAAGACTATCCCTTACATTTTACGTTGCTGTGCATCATATTGTAAATGTAGGAGAGTTATGTCTAAGCTTATAAACTCCCCAGCTAGCTGGTAAAAAAACAATTGAAAGCCAGAGAGCACACTGGTATTCTGGAACAAGTGCACTTAGGATGCAAATACACCGCATCCTAAGGGATGAGCCACCAACCAATTCCAAACACTTTCAACTATGGCGACCCCAAAAGACCTCTTTCATTCACAAAGACTAGGAAAACCTTGCAATGTGTTTCCAACTATTTGAAAGTGAAATGGCACAAAAATCTATCCACATTTAATAAAGAGCATACTTTCATATGACAAATAAAATACACACACAAATATATAAAATAAAGGAGTGTTCTAATCTTAACAACAGATTAATGTGGGCTGAAACCTATTGAGAGAATCTGGATGACTTAATCCCTGTTTATCAGTTCTAGGCAGCCTCGGGTTAAGGCTAAAGCCCCACTTTGTGGAAATGCAGCATTTTCTGTTGCAGATTTTGCTGTGGTTTTTTTGAGCCAAAGTCAGGAGTTGGCTTGAAAAGGAAAAGAAAATATAAAGGAAGCTCTTAGACGTTTCCCTTCTGTTAATTCCACTCCTGGCTTTGGCTCAAAAACCACAGCAAAATCTGCAACAAAAATGCTGCATTTCCGCAACGTGGGATCTTAGGCTAAGGCCCCACGTTGCGGAAATGCAGCTTTTTTTGTTGCAGATTTTGCTGCGTTTTTTTGAGCGAAAGTCAGGAGTGGATTTAACAGAAAGGAAACATCTGAGATCTTTCTTTCTATCTTCCATTCCTTCTCAATCTATCCTAGACTTTGGTTAAAAAAAAATGCAGAAAAATCTCTAACAAAAGAAGCTGCGTTTCCGCAACGTGGGGCCTTAGCCTTAATGTGGAAATGCTGCCGTTTGTTGTGGCAAAAACACCGCAGGAAAAAATTGCAGCATTTTACAGTCACTGCAAGGTGGATGGGATTCTTGTGAAATACGAGCAGCAGACATGCTACAATTTTCAAAACAGTCACAAGTTTGGAAACCGCCGCATGTCAGTTATACCTACCTAATTAAAGCAGAAAGGTTTCCTTTGCAGACTTTTTATGAAAAGCGATGCAGGAAAAACTGCAATGCGTTGCTGCCACATTTTTTCCCACAACACTTTTTTGATGCAGCCCAGTACGTGGCGCCTTAGCCTTGATGAAGAACTGTCAGATTATCTTTGTGTTAGGAAAAGAAGTGAGCAATCTGCTTTTGAATAAAATGACTAGAATTGAGAGAGGTTGAACTTTTTTTATTATTTTTTTTATCTATAAAAAAGTATAGGTTTGTTACCATTTTTTTCTAGGATGCTTTTCAAGAAGAGTACTATAAGACAGGAACCTATCCTGGCACCGCAGTTGTACCTCCTCGCAGGCCATGGACTTTATTGAACTGGCTGTTTTGGGCCTCTTTGTTATCCTACCCTCTATGCAAAGTGCTTGCTAACATGATTAGCAGCGGATCATATCTTACATTGGCCTTGTTTGCACTGCTCATGGTTATAGGTAAGTGATGGAATCTTAGTCACATTACATATTGCATATATGTAATTATTTGGGTATTGTTCTACTTCTGTGCAATATGTGCTCACCATAAACTGATCACAGAAAGTAAAAAAAGGGAAATATTCTCAAATTGACAAACTGACTGAAGCCTTTATGAACAGATGTAAGTATACGATCTGATCACTTGCATGAGACATTTTATCTTGATTCTCAAAACTCTTACCACTATTATGGTATGGAGCTTATATTTTATATTAATTTTGTGTGTTCCAGGTAAGTACTGGAAACTATTTTAATGTGTGATTCTCAGTAATTGACTGGAACTCAATATAAATCATATATCTTACTGTATATGTGTAGGCTGAAAGTCAATGGGGCAGATTTATTAAACTGTCTAAAAGCAGAATTGTCTTAGTTGCCCTTAGCAGCCAATCACAGTGCAGCTTTCATTTTGTATTCTGCTACTGAAAGCTGCATTGCATTACGTTACTTTGGGCAATGAAGACTTTTGTTTTAATAAATTTGCCCTAATTTCTCTGTGCCAGTCTTATGGGAAAAGAGTTGGATTTAGCATTTCAATGCTCAGTTATGTCTGCCAAATTACTGCTAACGATAGGGGTCCCTACACACAATATAATGCCCCCATACTTGCTAGTCACATCAGCTATTAGGCCCTGGATCTGCCATCATTGAGTAGCTTTATTCACTGCTGCACTTTACTTCCAGACACTGGGGCCGGGTTCACATCTGCATTCGGTAAACCATTCAGGAAGTTCGCACGGGGACCCCCGAACGGACTACTGAACGCATTGGCAAGCCGTGAGCTTGTAAAAGTACACGGACCCCATAGAATATAATGGGGTCCATCTGCTTTCCACATAGTGTTTGCACTGAACATGCAGACAGAAAAGTACTTCACAATCTACTTTCCTGTCCGCATGACTTGTGCGGAGACTGCGCAGAAAGCACACGGACCCCATTATAGTGTATGGGGTCCGTATACTTTCACTGCTGACCGCTTGTCAATGCGTTTGATAGTCCGTTCAGGGGGTCCCCGTGCAGAATGGATTACCGTACTCAGATGTGAACCAGGCCTCAGAATGACTTGCTTGAGGGCACGTTGGGCTGAAGAAGATTAAGTGCAGCAAGTAGAGGTTACTTCTAATTGATATCTGTTGGCAACTATAAAATAATTCAGGGGGTAATGGCCATTTGGGGGGAAAAAAAATATTATATATATATATATATATATATATATATATATAATTTTCAGTATATGGTCAGCTAATAATCTCTAGCGCTCCAAACAGTTGCTTGGGTTGTGACACCGCCCATTCATAGGAAGGCATAGAAAAGCTGACTTTTCTGGTCCAAATGGAAGAACCTAGAATATTTGGAGAGTTCCACTTATTTGTTATAGTGGAGTGCTTCTTTACTAACCAGGCAATGTTAGGTTTTAAGGGGGTTAGCCACTTATTTATGTTCTGTACTGTGCTGCAAACCGCATTTAACAAACTTTTTATGACGTAAGATCCTCAGGTGCTTGCCCATTTGTACTCCATCTTGCTGTTCATGCAGGAACTCTGATGGTGTTTTCCAGACATAGCCCCCGATCCATCAGTGGCCAGTGAAAGGACACTTTCTTTCCCCACATATTTAACGGTTATTGAAATCAGCTCAGATGCAGCCCCATCTGCATTGTTAGTCAATGACAGTTAGTGATGGACATACTGGTTCAGGTATCCCCCGCACCCCCCTCAGCAGTCATGTCTGATGCAGAATGGAGTAAGACAGGAGGAGCTTTAGCACTATGATCCTTGGATGACAGGAGCACTGCATTTTCATGTTCTAATGCAATTGGCATAATTATTAGGATGTAATATCACAGTGCTGTGGTGTAAATTATAGGCGAAAACAGTTAAGACTATTGGGCATTGCAACGTAAACAGTCAGAGATTGTAGTTGTGGTATAAAGGAATGAGAGTGGCAGGAAATGGGTAGTGGCGCAAACGTCTTGGATTACAATTGTAGGCTTTTATGTGATCTATTGAATTGATATTGATTTCGAGACCCAGTAATTCTGTGACTTGTGTATTCATTGGAGTTTGTTTTTCAGTTTCTGTCGGAGTTCGTCGCATGATTGGGGTCACCGAAATAGACAGAGGTTCCACTTATGGTAACAATGAAAACAAGCAAAAGCAGACTTAACAGTATTTGCTCCTCTTCATACTACAAAGGGAAACATTTTAAAACCTGACCCAAGGCCTTTGGACTGGGAAGCCCTGCATTGTCTTATGGGTGCTTCTAACCCTCGTGTAGGTGGAAATCCAAATCATTTGTGGTGTCAGACAGGACTGAGGAAAAAAAATACCAAGGTATTTTATTTTTAAACTGTGACAGCTCCATTATGTGGAAACACTGGAAAACCATATATACATGGCGCTAGCCTAGGTCAAATAAAGAAATAAAATCTTGATGAATCTCTCATCTCTTCTTACTTTTTGTCATATTTTTTCCCTACATTATAAGGTTTTTTGTTTTTTTTTACATTTGCTTAAATCATTCTCACAGTAAACCGTCTACAATGCCCTGATGTAATAAGAGGTTAAGTATTTGAAGCACGTTAATGTACTATTATGTTGAGTGAGTGCCAATTGGAAAAAAAAACAGTCTGGCATTTAATCTCCTCTGTGCCCTCTTGTAACTATAAATGCCAGTCCCACTGACACGAAAGCTGAGGCTGACATCACTATGGAGATGATGTGGGACCAGATTCTGTTCCCCAGGGCTGTCTCTGCTTAAAGCTTACCAGTGATTTGTCCTAACACTGACTGTACATATGTCAATACACAGGTGTAATATACTGGTATAAATTAGTATTGTTTTTTTTTTTTTTGTTTTTTTTTTTTTTGGGGGGGGGGTTTCAATGAAAATATTTTATTTAAAAACAAACACTTATACCCTAGATATTTGCTGTCCCCGTAACTATTACTACATATTTTAAATTCAGTATTTCCTGTTTGTCCGTTGGCAGTACACATATGGGATATTATCCCCCTCAATACAATTAGAAGAGGTTAACAAGCAATAGTCATTAAACAATTAAGGCCCTCATATAAGAGGAACCCCACCCTTCTCAACCTCAGTATTTTTATTTCTCTTGATGTCTTAGAAGAGGCAGGACTCTTCTTTTTTTTTTTTTTTTTTGTTTCTTAGTCATATTCAGAAGTGTCTGTAAAAGAGGGGTGTCCTCTAATGCTGCCAATTGAGCATTATAGATTGCATTATGTAAAGGCGGGTTGCCCCCTAATGCTGCCAATAGAGCATTATAGATCACATTATGTAAAGGCAGGGTGCCCCCTAATGCTGCAAATAGAGCATTATAGATCACATTATGAATTAAGAATTTTTTTTGTACTTGATTTTTTCAGTCAGATAATCTGTTTGCTTTGCAGTTTATGGAGATACCAAGTTTACTAACCGGGTGTAGGCAGCGCCATAATGCCCATGTCATCTCCAGAAGGAAGCAGATTACTATAAAATCTGACCTATGGCGCACAGATCTCCATCACCTCCAGCAGGAGGGAGACTGAGCTTTTATCTTGTCCATATAGTTACAGGTTCCTCAAAGGAGATGTCTTCCACACTAAATAGAGATCACTCTCACGAGGCAAACGCAAAAAAAATTTGTATCCCCTCCCACCTTCCCTGGTGCTTTTTTTGCACCAATAACTGTGCAGGGGAGGTGGGACAGGAACTACGACAACAGAGGCATTGAAAAAAATTGAAAAAACCCACTGGCTGCCGAAAACATGTGACCTTCCATTTATAAGAATAGCCAGCGCACTCTTCGTGTCATTTATGGTGAGAAATAGGGAGAGAGAGAGATCTGCTGAGGGCTAGATAGCTTCTAGTAGGCAGGGAAAAACTGAAGAACAACAACAGCTCTTTTCAGAGCTATACACTGCAGGGAGAGGAGTCGAGATTTCAATGGGGTGTCTCCCCAAATCAGGGATACAGAGCGAATCAGTCCAGCCAGATACGCTGAACCCAGCTTTGCAGGCAGTGTCCCACCAAACACCAAACTGATACAGAGCAAATCAGTACAGCCATATAGGCTGAACCCAGCTTTCCAGGCAGTGTGTAACCCCAAAACAGTGATACAGACCAAATCAGTCCAGCCAGATACGCAGAACCCAGATTTGGAGGCAGTGTCCCCCCAAACGCCTAACAGGGATACAGAGCAAATCAGTCCAGCCAGATACGCTGAACCCAGCTTTGCAGGCAGTGTCCCCCCAAACGCCTAACAGGGATACAGAGCAAATCAGTCCAGCCAGATACGCTGAACCCAGCTTTGCAGGCAGTGTCCCCCCAAACACCTAACAGGGATACAGAGCAAATCAGTCCAGCCAGATACGCTGAACCCAGATTTGCAGGCAGTCTCCCCCCCAAACACCTAACAGGGATACAGAGCAAATCAGTCCAGCTAGATGCGCTGAACCCAGCTTTGGAGGCAGTGTCCCCCCAAACACCTAACAGGGATACAGACCAAATCAGTCCAGTCAGATTCGCTGAACCCAGCTTTAGAGGCAGTGTTCCCCCAAAAACCTAACAGGGATACAGAGCAAATCATTCAAGCCAGATATGCTGAACCAAGCTTTGGAGGCAGTGTCCCCACCAAACACCTAACAGGGATACAGAGCAAATCAGTCCAGCCAGATACGCTGAACCCAGCTTTGGAGGCAGTGTCCACCCAAAGGAGGTGGAGGTGGAGCAAGGTTGCGCTCAACCAACAGCGTCTACCATGCCTACTGCTCTGCGGCAGCAAGCATTGCACTTCCCCACAGTCCCTGGCTTGATGGCCACATTAAGTAGGGTGCAGGGTACAAGACTAACCAGGCCCGAGCAGGAAGAGGTGTTACAATGGCTGGCGGACAATGATTCCAGCACATTCTCCACCTGTCAGTCAGCTTCTACCTCAACTCCTCCTCCTATCCAACAGTCTGGTCCTCCTTCCTCACAACATGCCCAATCTTCCCAGCAAAGTAATCCCACCTCCCAGGAACTGTTTTCAGGTCCATTCACTGTCCCTCTCTCTGTCCCACCACGTCCTGAATCACTGGAGGTAACAGATGAGTTGCTTTGTCCTTATGCCCAAACACTGGAGCATCTGTTATCTCCTGTTGTTGTTGTTGACCAGAAATCGGCCCTCAGTGACGACGATGACGAGACAGTTGCCATCAGGGCAGCTGGTTGCCATCGTCGGTGTGCAAGAGGAGGAGGAGCCGTCAGAGGAATTGGAAGAGAACGTGGAAACGTACCCCAATTTACCCGAGCTACTGGCGAAAGTGCAGCGCTTGTGCGCCCACTTTCGCAAGTCTACAGTAGCCGCTGCTAGCCTCCGAAGCCTCCAGCAATTCCTCTATCTGCCAGAACACCGGCTGATGTGCGACGTCCCCACATGCTGGAACTCGACATAACACATGTTGAGCAGAGTGTGTGAGCAGCAGAGACCCTTGATGGAGTACCATCTCCAAAACCTAAGTGTCCCTCAGAGTCAGCTCCCGCAGTTTCTGCACCATGAGGATGGCAGACTTATTCCCCCAAACTCTGCTGGTTAGAGTCTCAATCCACCCTGATTCCCCCCCCCCCCCCAACTCTGCTGGTTAGAGTCTCAATCCACCCTGATTTCCCCCAACTCTGCTGGTTAGAGTCTCAATCCACCCTGTTTCCCCCTAACTCTGCTGGTTAGAGTCTCAATTCACCCTGATTCCCCCCAACTCTGCTGGTTAGAGTCTCAATTCACTCTGATTCCCCCCAACTCTGCAGGTTAGAGTCTCAATCCACCCCGATTCCCCCAAACTCTGCTGGTTAGAGGTTCAACTCACTCCAAGGGCCAAAAACACTGCCAGTGCAATGCTCTACTTATTCCAAGGGCCAAAAACACTGCCAGTGCAAGGCTCTACTCACTCCAAGGGCCAAAAACAATGCTTTTTAAAGGCTCTACTCACTCCAAGGGCCAAAAACACTGCCGGTGCAAGGCTCTACTCACGCCAAGGGCCAAAAACACTGCCAGTGCAAGGCTCTACTCACTCCAAGGGCCAAAAACACTGCCGGTGCAAGGCTCTACTCACTCCAAGGGCCACAGAGGGATTAATGGTCTGTGGGCAGGGCCATTTTAACCATAGTGTCAACGGTGCAGGTGCACCGATTGATAGCAGGGGACAGTCCTACATTTGCTGTCCTGCTGTCCAGAGCAGTGGATTCCTACTACACCAACTCATTGCCTCTGGAGGACACCAATGAGTTGAAGCCAGTGATGAAGTAGGGAGACCTCCACTCCCCGCTTCACCTCCCGCTTACTGTCTTTGCTCCCAGTGTCCTGGGAGAAGGAGGCACAATTAGTGGGATCACTTACATTGTGCCTGATACTCCTTAAAGACTGTGGGACCAGAGAGAAGTGAACAGCGGAGAGTATTAAGGCTTGTTTTTCTCTGAGTTATACAGTTGGGGGACATGAAATTGTTCTGGCAACCTGAGGGGTGGGGGAACATGACAGTGTGGGGGTAACATGACAGAGGGGTGGGGAGACAAGAATCTGGGGAGGGGGGGAACATGGCACTGAGGAAGCAACATGATGGGGACATGACACTGTGGGGGCATCCAGAGGGACGTCATGAATCTGGGGAGGGGTAACCTGGAAGGGAACATGAAAGTGTGGGGGGGCAACCTGAAAGGGGACATTTTGAGGGGTATTTTATTGTATGGGACCACTAGGGAGGCGTTCTACTGTGTGGGGGCCATTGAGGGGGCATTATAATTTGTGCAGGTCAAGTATTTCTAAGTGGTGGTCATGGGGGGCACCACTTATGAAACCTTTGCAATGTGTTAAAACGACTCTGTCTGTGGGTCTGTCTCATGTCATGAACTCTACTTTTTAGATACATAAAGGGGTTAAAAGGAACTTTACAATGAATAACTGAACCACTCGATCATTCCCAAGGTGGGACACAACAATTGGTCACAAAAAGTCGCTCCCTCTTGAAAAATGACCTCTCAGATGCCATTGTCACTAAGGGTTAATTGTCACTGACTGGAGTTGTGTTTGATGGTAAAACAAGCAGCATTCACTGGCTGTGGTGTTGGCTCAGCTTCAAAGATGGTGTCATGTATTTGTTATTATGTTTAGATAGGCCAAAAGTAAAAATGTAACTTGCTTTATATATACCTTTAATATACACTAAAATGTCATTGTTTTGCCTCTATATACACACACGTGACTTTCTAAATATGTTATTTAAAGTAAAGATGTAAAAAAAGAAAAAAGATAACACCGAAGTCCACAGTAATACAGTAGTTTGGACTTTGCATTTACTCTCACTGTCCACAAGGTGTAGCTGCTCAACAACAGTAAATGGCACAAAAGCAAATTCACTTTGCTTACTGACAATGTATTGCCTGTTATATTATATAGCACCAGCATAGTCTTGGTACATAGTATAGAGAATGCTTCATGTTTCAGGGCCACATGTTACTGGAAAAATCTGCTCTGATGCCATATTAATAAAGACCTAGAGTCACTTTTACAACATGTGCGTCTGTTTCACCAGGATTAATTTTTCGTAACAGAAGTGTGATCTACAATCTTCAACAGTAATGTACCATATTAGCCTTGGTTTGCACACTACACACATAATTCGATACAGCATTGCATTACATCCTTAGATTTCTCCTGTCTTCTTTTTTGTAGATCTGTTTCTACTTGTAACTGCATCACAACTGTATCATGTAAATGCACCCTCAAAGCTACACCATCAGGGGTGAGCCTGCTCCTTTCGCCGCCCGAGGCTAACTGCAGAAAGTGGCCTCCCCAAACCACCGCTCGGTGATAAGCCAGTCCAGGACAGCTTGTCCTGGACTGGCTTAGGTTAGCAAAAAATGCCACCTTCCCTGAGGCCCTGGCATAGCGCCACCTGAAGCGCTCGCTTCAGGTCGCCTCATGGGAGGTGCGGCACTGTACACTATCCTATACTTTCTACCCAGCACATACAAAAATCCCCATTTTACCATTACACAGTGGCGTAACTACCGCGTAGACAGCTGCCACAGGGTCCGGGACATTAGGGGGCCCGGTGACAGCCGCTACCTTTGCATTTTTTTTTTTTTTTTTTCTTAATAGGCCGTTTCTGGCTGGAGTCCAGCCGGTAACGGGCCGTATTCACTTACCAATCTTGGCTGGGCTCGGTAAGTAACACCGCGGGCCCCGCAAAGACTATTATTATACTCGGGGGTCTTTGCAGATCCCAGAGTATAATGATCGGAGACCCAGGAGAGGTAAGAAACATAAAAAACACTGTTACTTACCTCTCCAGGCTCCGGGCAGGCTTCGTCCTAGTTGTTTGACATCCCATGACCCCGGCTTGCTTCCCAGGTCATGTGACGTCTGACGTCATTGAAGAAGGACGACGGCGGAGGCCGACAGTGTAGGAGCCAGGGAACAGGTAAATAACAGTAGTTTTTTATGTTTTTATTCCCCCGGGTCTCCGATTATTATACTCTGGTGTCTGAAAAGACCCCAGAGTATAATAATTGTTTATGGGTGTCCACTATGGGCTATAATACTGTGTGCAGGGGCCACTGAGGGACATAATACTGTGTGCAGGGGCCACTGAGGGACATAATACTGTGTGCAGGGGCCACTGAGGGACATAATACTGTGTGCAGGGGCCAGTAAGGGACATAATACTGTGTGCAGGGGCCACTAAGGGACATAATACTGTGTGCAGGGGCCACTGAGGGACATCATAGAGCGCGCAGGACATATAATAATGCCCTCCAGTGGCCCCCAGACAAGCAGCAATGTCTCCTTGTAATCCTCATACAAGTAATAAGATCCCACCAGTGACTCCCAGACAACTAATAATGTCCCCGACTGTAGTTGTGCTATAAAAAAAAACAAAAAAAAAACCTTACCCATCCTCTGTTCCCAAAGCTCTGAGGTCCTCCTGCTTCTCCTCTACAGACCAGTGCCTCAGGTTTTCAGCAGGCATCATTAGCTGATGCCCGAGTGTTAGAGCTGGAAGCTAAAGCCTTCTTTGCTGTATCATTCTATTCAACCGCATCAGCATTCTATGGATGTCAATGTAGTTTAAAGTTAAAGGGGACGTGCAGCCATTCCCCCACCAGATTGTCGCAGCACCCCTGTGGGGGTCTGAAAGGCACTCCGATTGGGAATCTGGTGTATGGGCCAGTAAATCCTTCTCACATCCAAAATTCTGTAGTATAAAATCAGCCTTAGACTTAAAAATTTAACCCACGAAATATAAGATTCCATGCTGAGAAAGTGGCAGTTTGTCGTCAGTTCAGGAGCACCAAGGTAAATAAAATTTGAGCAGGTAATATTGGGTCATACAAAGCCTCCTGCGCATGACCATGCGCAATATATGGCTCAGTAAAAACAGCACAGATGACACATGGATTGATACCTGTATCTCATCCGTTGATTTCACTGACCAATCCATGAAATGAATGTACCGAGCTGCAAATACGGACAGGTATAGGACTTGCTCCATATTTCTTGACAGCCGCAAAAACTATGACTTTGTCTATGGGCCCATAGCAATTCATGTGTCTGTACTTCAATCCACGATCAAAAGTATAGTTGTGTGCAAGAGGCTTAAGTGCCTTTACAGAATACCTCCCAACTTTTAAAGGACAGAAAGAGGGACAAAGTGTCGGCGGGCCATGGCAAATTTAGCTCTACTCACTTCTAAATTGACTCTGCCCATTCCCATCCATTTCTCGTTGGGTAACCCTGAACCTCAAATTTCTCTCACCCTACACAGTACATCCTGCACCTCAAATCTCTCCCACCCTACACAGTATACCCTGCACCCCACATCTCCCCTCTCCACAGAAAATTACACCCCACATTTCTCCCATCTTCCTCCTCTGCATGGGATACTTTTCTTCTTGCAAGCAAAGACACGCCTAGTCACGTGACAGTCTGATGTCAGAAAGGTCCTTCTGAGTGCAGTATTTAGCCTTAACTGGGATAGGGGCATAGCGGGACAAGCGGTAAGCCGTCTGGGACAGCAGTCCAAAATCGGGACTGTCCTGTCGTATCCGGGACAGTTGGGAGCTATACTTTAGGGTGGGGTTCATGAGCTGGGATAAGCTGAGACTGTTGGCAAGTGTATTAACAAAAGAAATTGCAATAGCACTTCACTAGCGCCAAAAGCATTACTGTGGTTTATATTAATACATATAATTGAGACTCCTAGAGGACTTTATGATCAAATTGTGTGAGCTCATCTGCCAGCAAGAGGTGTATTAAGCGAGCAGCACAGTTTATGGTGGACTGGAGGGGGGCGAGAGTTTTTGCAGGGAGGCCATGGAGATGGGTGTTACAGATTCTTGAGTAGGAGGCAGCAGGAGGTGTTGGAGGTTTCTATATGCGATTTAAAGGATAGGTCAGAATCCAGGATTATCCCAAGGCAGCGAACCTGTGGGACAGGGGTAAGTGTGGTTCCATTAACTGTGATAGATGGATGAGGTAGAGGGGCTGTTCGAGGTGGGGCGAAGATGATGAACTCTGTTTTCTCCAAATAAACAAGAAAGTTCTCTTCAGCTCACCATATCCATGGAAAAAGCAATTAATCCATAGTCCTGGGAAGCAAAGGAAAGCTGTATGGACTTGTGCCAGCGATGGATGCGTACAAGGGGTAAAATCCAGCGTTAACTAGGAAGGATCCAAATCAATTCAAAGGTAAGTATAAAATATAGCTTTTATTTTCATGTAGGTAAAAAGTTACAGTGTAACTAGATGGAGTTGGTTACTTCATGTCGGAGCTGGCATGAAAAGAAACCAAGCACCAATGCTTATAAAACACACCTGAGTGATCTAACTCCACCCATAAAGGTTAACTCTATGTTGACGATCAAACTTATAAACTTATTTAAAACTGAAAATGTATAAATATATATTAAAACACAATAGTATGCGATACTTCCATCATACATGATGATCCTTTCAATAATCATATTAAAAATTGTTAGAGATTTAGTGATACACATAATTCTGTAATTATCATATGCCATGTTACACAGGGAGACCATTTTCTTCATCTTGAGTTTGAGAAAAACGGGAGGGGAGAAAGGAGGCTATGGCCGCTAGACACTTTGCAACTCTAGCCAGCAGAGATGTAACGTCTGGTCCAGAGAGTTATATTTCATTGTCATCAGCATAGCAATGCTATTGAAAACCATGAGACTCTAAGAGTTGGCTTAGGCCGAGCATGTAGACGGCGAACAGGAGGGGTCCTAGGATGGAGTCTTGGGGGACACCTACAGAAAGAGGGCGAGATGCGGAGATGATTGGCGATGTATGAGGAGATCCAAGTAAGTGCCAGGTCTGAGATGCCAAGGGATGAGAGAGTCTCTAGTAAGAGGGAGTGGTCGACTGTATCAAAGGCAGAGGAGCAGTCAAGGAGGAGGAGGACACAGTAGTGACCCTTGGCTTTGGCAGTAAGAAGGTTATTAGTGACTTTGGTTAGGGCAGTCTCTGTGGAGTGACGGTGTCTGAAGCCTGACTGTAGACTGTCAAACAGTAAGTTGGATGAAAGACAGAAGGATAGTTTTGGAGTGAACGTGTTGCTTAAGGAGTTTTGAGGTGTACGGAAGCAGTGAGCCACAATAATGACTTCAGAGAGTTTGGGGATGAAATGTGACAGGATTGGGTCAAGTACGCTGGAGGTGAGGTGGGATTTAGAGATTAGGGTGGTGAGCTTTTCAGGGTGGAGAAAGTTTAAAGATGAAGAGCAGCGAGCAATTGGATAGAGTGGTTGTAGGGTGAGACTGTCTCTGATGGTGTCAATTTTGCTTTTAAAATAAGAAGCAAAGTCATTCGCTGAGATAAGTGATGTCGGAGAGGGAACAGGAGGATGGAGAAGGGAGTTGAAGGTAATGAATAGCTGTTTGGGGTTGCAAGAAAGGGCAGATATGAGTGTGGTGAAGTAGACCTGCTTTGCAGAGGTGAATGCGTTCTTGAATGTGAGTACTTCCTCTTTATATCTGAGGAAGACCTGGGAGTGGATTTTCTTGCAGGGGCATTCTACAACCAACGAGGCACTTTGCAGTTTTTTTTGAAGGGGGCCACAGAGTGAAGGACTTAAGTAATGGTAGTATTATAGAAGGCAGCAGGAGCATCTGTGCCCTGGAGTGAGGATATGTCAGTGAGTGGTTGGAGAGAGTCTTAGAGCATGCAGATGTCAGTGTGGTTAAGGTTCCAGCGGGGGCATGTTGATTTAGAGGTTGGGGGGGTCTATTGCCGAGGAGAGGGCAGAGAATGTCAGCAGGTTGTGATCAGAGAGAGTGGATGCTGAGTTAGAGAGGCTGCATAGAGAGCAGAGGCTGGTGAATATGAGGTCCAGCGTGTTTTTGGAGGCTGATTTTGAGGTGGATTCAGCGTCAGAATCAGTGCCAAAAAACTGTGTGCACTGACCCTTAGGGTAAGTTCACACTACTGATACGCTGCCTGATTCTGAACGTTAAAACACGTTCAGAATCAGCGCGTATAAAGCAGTTCCCATTCATTTCAATGGGAGCCAGCCAGCATATGAGCGCTCCCCATTGAAATGAATGGGCTGCTTTTTTCACTACGAGCGCTCCCATTGAAGTGAATGGGAAGTGCTTGCGTGTACGGCTCAGCATGAGCAGAGCTAGCCGTACACACGAGCACTTACCATTCACTTCAATGGGAGCGCTCGTAGTGAAAAAAGCAGCCCATTCATTTCAATGGGGAGCGCTCATATGCCGGCTTCCCATTGAAATGAATGGGAACTGCTGTATATGCGCTGATTCTGAATGTGTTTTAACGTTCAGAATCAGGCAGCGTATCAGTAGTGTGAATTCACCCTTAGAGAGATCAGAGGAGGCAGTGAGGGACAGGAGACTGGAAGCGGAGGGGTGGTTTATGTTAGTGGGGATGTTGAAATCACCTATAATGATGGGGGGAGGGTGGTCTGTGGATAGGAAGTGTATTAGCCAGGTGGTGAGGTGGTCGATAAAGGCAGCAGTTGGTCCTGGTGGTCGATATATGACAGCCAGGAGCAGGTTGGATAGGTTTAAGATTTAGGTGCTTCCGTGCACTGATGTCGGTAGTGTGGAAAGAACAGACAGTAGGGATTTATTGGGGTGGTCCAGGAGTGGGAGATCTATCACCAGAAGTAAGGAATAGCAGGGAGAGGGACAGTAGGTGTAAGTAGGAGAGGGTGTGGGGAGGTTGTGTGTTTCTGGGGCAGAAAGCTTCAAGGTTTGTGAGTAGCTGTGCAGAGAAAGTCATATGGTGGTGTAGGATAGATGGAGAGATAAAGATTTCCTTACTGACAAGGCTGGTTTGTGGTGGAAAAGTGGTTTGTTTGTTTTTTACAAGTATGGGAACAACAGTGATTATAGTGAGAAGCATTTCTATTAGCCAATAGATTGGTTTTGCTTAGTGGATTTTTGTTACCTTCTAGTCTAATTCTGATCTGCACACTTAGGGGTCAGAATGACCTATGTACTTAGATTTATATAGCCTGGCAAGACATTTGTTAAATGTGCATCAGGTGTAAATAATAGAGATGAGCAAGTAGTAAAATATTCGAAAATTCTAAATTCAATTTGAGTAGACCTCAATATTCGACTATTCGATCGAATATTGAATCCCATTATAGTTTATGGGAAAAACATGCTCGTTTCAGGGAAACCAAAATTTGACCAATTGGACTCACCAAGTCCACAATGACATCTCAGGAAATGATTCCAACACCTCTGGAATGCAACTGGGACAGCAGGGGAAGCATGCCTGGAGGCATCTAACACACCCAAGTCCCAGTATTACCCCTGTGAGAGTCAAATCCTCTAATCTTGTATTTTGGCAGCCATCTTGTACTCTTTCACATATAAATTGTATAAGTATGTATTTTTCTGCTTAAGTCAAGGAGGCCCCTTGTTAGACTTTAAGGAATGTGATAATGAACGTTAATGCATAGGTTGCTAATCCTTATCTCTCAAGGGCCTCATTTTGAGAAGATGCAGCTGACTTTGTATATCTCTTATCTCCTTTACATGATGTATGGACACATAACCAACAAAAGTATTAATCTTATGGTATCTGGGCACTCTGTCATATTTTATGGTATATGAAGGTCACTTAGAGTGTGTATAGACACAGAGTTTATGTAGCTTATTGTTAATTAGGTTGGAGCATGTCATCTTATCTCTTTTGCCATGATATATACATATAGACATAGTCTGGGATGTTAGCTCACACATAAGTATTTTGAATCCTTCTTTGTTTCATGGGAAAGTCCATCCCAGTTTGGAAAGTTATAATGAGCCTCAGCCAATAGTAATGTGCCAGGCTTATCTTATATCTCTATAACTAATCATGTTATACTAATTAGAATAGCCAAGCCAGCTCTTTGTCTGTAATGTATTTAAACTACCTTTTTCTTACAATAAAATTAGAATTCACTTGGTACACCATCAGCTGTGCGTGTGACTTCTCCAGGCCTGCGATCTAATCTCTAATTAGGACCTCTACAACATACGGAGGGATCCATTGATGTCCCTATCACCCCACTATCACAGCTTATCAACTACACACTCCAAACTCAATATAACCACTATGGAAAGTGGGAAAAATACTTGAAAACTTTCTTTCCTCTACATTAGTATGGACAGAATGACAAATTTAAAGCTAAGAAACATTAGCATGAACCCCTTTCAATCAGGTTGCCCATGACAACCACAGATGGCATAGGCAAGGGGGAAATCAAACAGACCTCCAAAAATTACTTTTCAGGCCCTTGGGGTGAGGTAGCAGCAGAGTTTTAGCAGCAGAGTTTTAGGCCCTTGAGATGAGTTGAGCCTTGTAGCAGCAGAGATTGAGGCCCTTAAGGTGAATTGAGCCTTGTAGTAGCAGAGTATTAGGCTCTTGGGATAAATTAAGGATTGTAGGAGCATAAAATTATGCTCCTACGGGATGAATTGAGCCTTTTAGGAGCATAATATTATACTTTTGGTATGAATTGAACTTTGTAGGAGCCTAATAATATGCTCTATGGATGAATAGAGCCTTGTCGGAGCATAATATTAGGCTCTTGAGGTGAGCCTTAATGGGGTGGTTTTAAATGTCATTTTTCAACGGTGATGGTGGAGGAGGAGGAGGATGAACTGGAGAGCTGGAGCAGAAACATGGAACTTCATGTTGGGGTGCTTGACACTGGTGGAGATGCAAATCCTGGGTCAATCCATTGGCTGTTCATTTTGATCAGTGTCAGCCGTTAAGCACTGTCAGCTGACAGATGGCTGCGCTTATTGGTGATGGCAGGGCAGGACATCTCCAAGGCATAATGCGCCAGTTCCAGCCACAGGTCCAACTTTGACACCCAATACGTGTAGGGCGCAGAGGGATTGGAGAGGACAGGGCTGTGGTCGGCCAATTACTCACGCAACAGGTGCCTATACTTTTCCTTCCTGGTAACACTAGGCCCCTCTGTGGCCGTAGTTTGGCTAAGGGGTGCCATTAACATGTCCCACACTTTGGAGAGTGTTCCCCTGGTGGGTGTGGACCAGATGGTGACAGTTAGCTCTTGAAGGAACTCTCCTCTCTGCCGCCAGCGAGGGTTGATGGAAACATTTTAGACCATTCTTCTTTGGCAAACTGCTCCAGGTCCCTGAGATTTGAAGGGTGCCTTCTCCAAAATGCCATTTTGAGATCCCTCCACAAGTGTTCTATGGGATTCAGGTCTGGACTTATTGCTGGCCACTTTAGAAGTCACCAGTGCTTTCTCTCAAACCATTTTCTAGTGCTTTTTAAAGTGTGTTTTGGGTCATTGTCCTGCTGGAAGACCCATGACCTCTGAGGGAAACCCAGCTTTCTCAGACTAGGCCCTACATTATCCTGCAAAATGTGTTGGTAGTCTTCAGACTTCATAATGCCATGCACACGGTCAAGCAGTCCAGTGCCAGAGGCAGCAAAGCAACCCCAAAACATTAGGGAACCTGTGCCATGTTTGACTGTAGCAACCGTGTTCTTTTCTTTGAAGGCCTCTTTTTTTTTCCCCTGTAAACTCTATGTTGATGCCTTTCCCCAAAAAGCTCTACTTTTGTCTCATCTGACCAGAGAACATTCTGCCAAAACATTTTTGGCTTTCTCAGGTAAGTATTGGCAAACTCCAGCCTGGCTTTTTTATGTCTCTGGGTAAGAAGTGGGGTCTTCCTGGTTATCCTACCATACAGTCCCTTTTTATTCAGACGCCGACGGATAGTACGGGTTGACACTGTTGTAACCGCGGACTGCAGGGCAGCTTGAACTTGTTTGGATGTTAGTCGAGGTTCTTTATCCACCATCCGCACAATCTTGCGTTGAAATCTCGTCACTTTTTCTTTTCCGACCACATCTAGGGAGGTTAGCCACAGTGCCATGGGCTTTAAACTTCTTGATGACACTGCGCACGGTAGACACAGGAGCATTCAGGTCTTTGGAGATGGACTTGTAGCCTTGAGATTGCTCATGCTTCCTCACAATTTTGCTTCTCAAGTCCTCAGACAGTTCTTTGGTCTTCTTTCTTTTCTCCATGCTCAATGTGGTACACACAAGAACACAGGACAGTGGTTGAGTCAACTTTAATCCATTTCAACTGGCTGCAAGTGTGATTTAGTTATTGCCACCACCTGTTAGGTGCCTCAGGTAAGTAACAGGTGCTGTTAATTACACAAATTAGAGAAGCATCACATGATTTTTCAGACAGTGCCAATACTTTTGTCCACCCCCTTTTTTATGTTTGGTGTGGAATTATATCCAATTTAGCTTTTTGACAATTCTTTTTGTGGTTTTCCATTGAAGACAAATTAAATGAAGATAATACCAAAGAATTTGTGATTGCAATCATTTTCTGGAAGAAAATGAGTATTATCTGACAGAATTGCAGGGGTGCCAATACTTTTGGTCAACACTGTATATATTCAATGTTCACTATAGTGTCACACTATTTCTATGTTCTGTTTATATAAGTGTACACTAAATTGGGCGTTGGACACAGTAGTAACCACCAGATCTCTCACATTAGGGGAAAGGATTGTCAGATCCCGAGATCCAACCCCACAGATCAGGTGGCTAAATTAAACTAAATTGTTATTTTAGTGTCATTGCTGGGTGGTAAGGAACGCCCCCTCTGACAGTACAGGGCTATGGACGAGTACTGTTAGGGAAGACGTTCCTCACAGCCCAGCTAGATTGTCAGAAACGCCCTTCTGACAGTGGGCAGAGATCGGTGCCGTTCCAGCCTTGGGGCACATAACGGAAAAGCCTACAGTGCACTGAAAGGTCCTCTTTAAGTGGTAAGTAAGGCTCTGAATATCTATCTCAATGCAATATTTTACTTTTTTCTTTTTTTAATAGGTTAACAAAGATTGTTTTGACTTTTGTCAGTATATAGGGTATTGCGTGCATATAAGGGCTTTACTTTCTCCGCTTTCTCTCCTGCAAGGATGTATTAGTACGTCCTTGTAGATTTAACTACTGACCGTATGGGCATATATAGTCAGTGGGTGGTGAGCAAGAGAAAAAAAAGCTGAGAAAATATGGAGGTCAAGGGAACGCAACAATTTTTGTTATGCGCTGTAGGGAACATTATCCTGCTGAAAGAGGCAGTTGCCACTACGGAACACAGTTAGCAGAAAAGGAACCCACTGAAGTCAATGGGAGGCTTTTTTTTCAGCGTTGAACTTCCACATCAAATTCATTACCATTTTCTTCCGTGTGAATGGACCTTAACAAGTTTCAGAGTAAGGCTTTAACCTTCTAAGCCATGGAAAGTATTCGCTCCACAGCAACAAATCTTTGTTGGATATTTGTGAAAAAATGTAAAGGCTGCAGTCGATGGCACTGGTGAAATTGCTACTTTCTATGTTGTTGTGGTTAAAACTTTTTCTCATCCTCTGTGTCTCCCCCCTCCCCAATGATATCATTCCAGATGAGTGGGAACAAAATACCATATAATGTCCTAAAATAAACCATTTATTAAGAAAATGTTCTTCCAACTTAGTTAACTTTTTTTTTTTTTTTTTTGCATAACAAATCTGAAGCTGGTCATAAAATGACAGGTTCACAGTGCACTCGACAAACAGGGGAAGTAAAAACATATACAAAGTTCAGAATGCATGGTAATACTACAACTTGCGTCAGAGCTTGATACGTTGAAAACAGTACAATGTTTATTACAGTTCTCATTCATATGAGAAATAAGCTGGAGAACAAATTAAAACACAATGGTCCATGTACAGTAGTAATGGCACTTCACTGAAACATGCAGCTTTGATAAAAACAAAAAAAAAAAGACAAAAAAAAACAAATAAACCACGTGCGGGACACTGTCACATGAAGAAAATGTGCCAAATAACATGTACAAGAGCAGCAGCAGCAGAAGTGACAGCTGTCACCTGTGCAGTCTTAAGTCACAGTATTTTAAGATGTTGCACTGTGTGACTCAGCTTAGTCTTTATGTAAATATTACATACAGTAGTGATTAAGAAATGACTTGCTGAAATATATTGGGCCATATCTTTTAGACAGCTTCATTCTTCATCTGTGCAAACCTGGCAATCAGAAAAATAGACCGATAAGACTAATTTTGTTTTCAGAATCCAAACAGATTAAGAACTGTGATCTTCTTTATTCAGGTGACTTGTTTGCAGTACTCAATAAATAGCTTTATTTTATTTATTTTTCTTAGATTTTTTTGATTGTTTAAAAAACAAAACAAAACATGACTTTACTTTGGTTGTCATAGTACTGGACTATCTTTTTTACTATAATGTATTAGCATACATCTACTACTAGGAGTTTTATGGGCTATGGCTGAAGTGGCAGATTTGTTGCAAAAATGTCTGCAACTGTTCTGTACATCTGTGTTCTGCAATACAATATGTTACACAAACAAGGTAATTCAGATGCACGGGAAGATTTTAGGCCCCAGCAATTTCGGCAACAAACATTTATGATCAAATACAAATGTCCACAACACTAATTGTAAGGTCCTGTGATGGAGCCCTGGTAATACTCTTATTGTTAGTTTGGGTTTCTCTCAAAATATCCCCATCTTCAATCTAATGAAGGGTTTATAACATGAGTCTAATGAATACCATACTATTGAACCGGAACTTGAAAGGTCACAAACCTTGACAAAGGGATGGTCAAGTAGCTGGCTAGCAGTCCATCTCTTCTTTGGATCACTTTCCATACAGTGAGAAAGGAAATCTTTACCTTCTGGGCTCAAACAATCTGGAATTGGAGGCTTGTGCCCCATGCCTACTTTGTACATAATTTGGAAATTATGTTCATATTCATGCCATGGTCTCTGTTTCATCAGAAATAAACAAAACAAAACATGAATGTTACTTTTTTAAAAAAAAAAAAAAAAAAACAAAACAAAACCCAAAACACATATATATAAAAAAAAAAGACCTAGAGGATAGAATATAATGTTTGTTAGGGAATTAATTTAACAAGTGAATATAGGGGAGGAATTTGAATGTTCTAGCCGCTCATTATTTTTACAGTTAAATGGGTTTCACATCTCTGGATTTTGTCTGCTCTCCTGTCTACTATACCCAAAGTGCCAATGTGACAGACCGTTCACACCAGCTGGAATGTACAACATGGTTACCTCTAAATCTACCTATAGAGCTACAAGAGGCACTGACCAAGCACTGTTCTAGCCAGTATCAGGACTCAGCAAATGAAAGCACTTTGAAAAGTTGACGGACTGTTCCATGAACAGAGAATAGAGGTGGGCCATAACAGGGACTCACCTCACAAGCCTGACCACTGCTAATGGACAACCAGTGCACTATATCATGGAGACATTGGCCTAGATTATGAAGACTGGTATACCTCATGTCAGTCTTCACAGTCACAGAGCCAGCAGAGAGTGTGTGCCTCATATGACGAAGACAGA
This sequence comes from Leptodactylus fuscus, assembly GCF_031893055.1. Taxonomy (NCBI): domain Eukaryota; kingdom Metazoa; phylum Chordata; class Amphibia; order Anura; family Leptodactylidae; genus Leptodactylus; species Leptodactylus fuscus. Next base: position 81,259,331 of record NC_134267.1, read on the forward strand.
CTCGTAAGCTGGCATACATTCTCCCCATCACTTATGCCAGATTTCCAGGGTAAATGATGATACATTTGGAGGAGCTAATGGCTCCACCTCCTGCTTTCACCATGCCCCCTTTTCAGGAAAGTGGTAAAGGCAGGTCAGATTTAAAAAGTTTCAGGTTGTTTGACTTTTTTCTGGCGTACAAGGCATAATAAATATGTCTCATGATTCTCAGCTGTCATGTCGTAACTAGGAGTTTTTAAATCAAATCCTATATAATACTGATCCTAAGGGCCCCTTTACACGGAGGATACGCTGGCTGATTCTGAACGTGTGACACATTCCGTATCAGCGGCGTTAAAACAGATCCCATTGCTTTCTATGGGAGTCGGCATACGTACGCTCCCCATAGAAATGAATGGGCTGCTTTTTTCCATTCATTTCTATGGGGAGCGCACGTATGCCGGCTCCCATAGAAAGCAATGGGATCTGTTTTAAACGCCGCTGATTCGGAATGTTTACACGTTCAGAATCAGCCAGCATACACTCTGTGTGAAGGGGCCCTAACACATAGATTAACACCCTGTGATACTGCATCCTGAGTGTTTTAGGAATGGATTCAGACTGGAGGTGGACATCTCTTACCTTGCCAGTGACCATTTCAATTAAGACACAGCCCAGACTCCAGATGTCAGCTGCACGGCCATGCCCTTCTCCTTTAGCTCTTGTGATGACCTCTGGTGCCATGTATGCTGTTTTTTTTAAAATAAATAAATACATTTTTTTAATTACTCAGAAGAATTTGATGAATAATCTTTTACTATAAAAAGGACTCCAGCCATCATCATAATGTTCCAGTAAAACTTTTAAAATGGATATTTAGTTGAAAGTTGGTAATAACCCCTAGACGCACCAGAACATACATGTACATCCTGGAGTAGGTGACTAAATATTGCATCCGCTCTGAAGCAACTGGATGCACTGTCTGTTAGGTCTGTGCTGTTTCAGAATTGCCCAAGATCAGAGAAGACTCTGATTTCTGGCATTTAACCACTCAGATGCCATAGTCAAATGCAACCACGGCATCTGAGTGGTTAATTTCACTTTCCCTTTGAGAATCAGCAAATGTTTTTACCACAGTCGGAAAAGTAACTGTTAAAGCTGAGGTATGACAATTTTTTTTTTGAGGATGAATTAAACTATATAGAAGACCGGAAAACCATTCATCTACCGTGTTTCCCCGAAAGTTTGACACCCCCTGAAAGTAAGGCATGCGGGGTTTCTGTTGAATTGCCTAATATAAGGCATCCCCCGAAAAAAAGGCATGCCCGGCAGTGGTGTGCGGGGTTTCGGGGGGCGGGGCTTAGTGGTGGTTTCGGGGGCGGGGCTTAGCAAGCTCCACTTTACTCCGTGTGCACAGCAAAGCCGGCTGCTGCCTCTGCTGTTGTAGGATGAGCTCTCCCAGCTCATCCCAGAGGCAGAGACAGCAGCTGCCATACAGAAGAGGCAGCAGGCGGCTTTCCTGTGCACACGGAGCACAGAGCATGGCTGCTGTGTCAGTGAAGTAGAGCTTGCAAAGCTCCGCTAAGCCCCACCCCCCGAAGCCTCGCTAAGCCCCGCCCCCCGAAGCCTAGCTCACCACTTCCAGGACGAACAGCAGCACCAGCGCTGCTAGGAAGAAGGGAAAGGTAAGTATGATAACTTCCCCCCTCCCCTACACTACACTACCTACAACTGGCAGTCATGCTGACGCTCCACTAAGGAAGTGCCGGCATGACTGCCGGTTGTAATAAGGCACCCCTCGAAAATAAGACAGGTCCTATATTTAGAGTGACAATTTAATATAAGACACTGTCTTATTTTCGGGGAAACACGGTAAAATACCAGAGGAATCCTCTTTCTAAAAACAATAGACATTAAATCTGATTTTACCTGCCGTTCCCAGTGTGCTGTTTACTTCCCCAGGCATGGTCTGAGCATTATTTTTGAGCTTCACTGAGCAGCCAAAATCTCCCAATTTTATTAAGTCAGCAGATGTTAGGAAAATATTTGCTCCTGTAGAAAAACAAACATAGACACCAATGGAGTTAGGGATAGGAGAGATAAAAGAATTATGCATCACTTGTTATATTCATTCTATTACATAAATTACCAGTAAGGGAGACCTATTGTAATGCCACAGAAGGTTCTCAAAATTCCACTTTCAGATTTTTATTTTTTTTTTATACAAAAGAGAAGCAAACTTGCTAAGCCTAAACCAGAGAACAAGGTGTACAAATAGTTTTGAGGATTTCTTTCAAACGTGAAGTAAAATATTGTGTAGGCCTGCCTTGTAATGCCATAACTGCTCTGACTCTTCAAAGTGTGAACTTCACAAAAGTTCTGTGATATCTGGCAACAAAACGTTTCCAACAGATTCTTTTGGTCTCAAAGTTTTAAGGTAGGGCTTACATGGATTTTAGTTATCTATACAGCACATCTTGTAAACTCAAGACAAAACCTTGGAACTTTTTTTTTTCAAATTTCTGAAATCATTCGTAAGCATGTTTTGCAGTGTGGCATGCTGCATTCTCCTGTTGAAATAGTTATAATAGCCAGCCAGCACATTTCTCCAAAGTGTCTTAAACAGAGTCTTGCAACCAGAGCTTCACATTGCTCCTATGCGTGCATATTACCCATCATGTATCCCAGTGCCATGTCTTCCTTCTTCCATTTCTCCCATCTTCTAGTTTTAATGTCGTCATCCCTTTTCACTGGCATTCAGGATTCAGCAAGGGAACTCTAAAGTTGAGTTTACATGTGGATTTTTGGACCAGATTTTGAAGTGGAGGCTGCCTCAGAATCCGGTCCAAAAAACGGCTAACCGTGACTGGATGCCGATGCAGTGCCGCGGCATTCCACTCTGGATTAGGCCCAAATGAATGGGTCTAGTCGGGAGGGAGGTGTCACGCCGCGGTGGATTCTGACGCATCAAAAAGGGAAGGTCGCTTCTTTTTTCCGCGAGCAGTACAAAACCGCCAGCGGAAAAAAGAAGTGAACGGCTCTCACTGAAGTCAATGGGAGGTGGTTTTTTGGACCAGATTCTGGATTCTATGTGAAAATCCGGTCCAAAAATCCCCGTGTGAACCCAGCTTAACTTGTCTGTGGCGCCACACACTGCAAGCTGCAATGTGCTGTGTATTCTGACACCTTTCTAGCCAATAATCTTTTTCCAGAAACTGTTCTATAGAAGATCAACATCAAATGGCTCTGACCCATTTGTTTAGCCATCACAATTGGGAAATTTTCAAATGTTGCTCAGATCTTTACTCTCGTCTGTTTTCCTGCTCCCTACACATCAACTTCAAGAACTGACTGTACCCTTGTTGCATAGTATGTTACACCCCTCTGATAAATGTAACATTGCAGCAAGATAATTACTGGTATTCTACTTACCTCATGTTAGTGGTTTTACATTAATTCCCAGATTCCCTAGGGTGTGCTCACAGCAGTAAAAAATGCATCATAAAAATTGTGTGAACTATTCTTGTTTTTATTGGCAAGACATTTATTTCTCATTTATTTTATTGGGGGACAAACCACCATGGCTACTAAGAGACCAATACTTAGAATATCAAAAAGATGTCAGTTCCACCTCTAAGCGATATCTTTTCCAGACACTATGCTAGTAAGTTTTAACCTAGTGTCCGTATCCGCAGGTTCCATATGTAGCTCTTATGGCCGGTGATGACATCCCTGGAGACGGCAGCATCCTGTCATCCATCAACTTCTGTGATGTTCCCCTCTTAAGTTTTTCCCAGATGATGGTGTACCTCTCGGCCATCCTCCATTCCAGAGGAGTTGCTGTGATTACATATATGGACAACCTCCTGGTGCAAGGTCTCTCCAGGGCTAGTCGCCCTTCTGTTTGTGCATCTCCCTACTGTCCTCCTGTTGAACTTTAATCTTGTCCTTGAGATGCTTCAGAGTTCCCCTTTTGAGACTTTAGTGAGATCTCTCTTTGATTTCTGTCCTGGACGGTTTGCTTCCTGGTGGCCATTCCCAGGGTGTTTGGTCTGATTCCCTTTTCTAAAAGCCTTTTTTCGTTTTCTATGAGGACAAGGTTGTCCTTCGTCCACCACCTTCTTTTTTCCTAAGGTGGTTTCTTCCTTCCACATCGTCAAGAATATCATCTTACCATTTCTTAGTCCGAACCCTTGTGAGTAATCTCTATTTTGCCTGGATCAGGCAATTCGGGTCTATTCGTCTCTCTCTGACCCCTTTATTTGTTTGGACACCTTGTCGTTCTCCCTCTTGCTCGCTTATGGCCTGGCTGTTTCCAAGATTTCTATCTCCTGATGGATTCAGTATGCTATCAGGGAGGCCTATCAGCCTATCCTCGAAAGTTGTAGGTGTCTCCTGGGCTATTCTGCATCATGCTTTCGCCACCCAGGTCTGCAAGATTGCTACCTAGGCCTCTGTGCTCACCTTCTCCAGGTGCTACCAGATTCATTCTGTGTTCTCTGCCGATACCAACTTGGGTTGTAAGGTTCTGCACGCAACTGTGTGCTGGGTTGCTCGCATGGCAGTATAATTCCCAACCTCTAGGACTGCTTTAAGACATCCCATGTTGCTGTGTCCACCAATGAAATAAGTGAGAAAATTGGATATTTGTACTCACTGTAAAATGCTTTTCTTGTTTTGTTCACTGTTGGACCCAGATTCCACCTTTTTTTTTTGTCCGTTTTTGGGTTGTGGTTGTTGAATGAATACAACAAGATAAGGATTTTACCACCACTATGAAATTCCACGTCATATGCATGAAGTTTTCCAGTCTGGTTTTAATGTGGTTTAAGTAGTAACATGAGACCTCCATGGATCTGACTTGTTTCTCCAGTACTACCAATGATGCTAGATCAGATTAAGTTCTAGAGAATTTGGGGACCAGGTCAATGACTTCTTTTCATGCTCCCCAGTTTTGTGGCAGGGCACATTAACCTGCAAAAAGTAGCCTAGCTATTGCAATAACACTTGTCACAGCAAGTGGTGAATGATAAGTTCTTGAAGCTGATGTATTGGAAGTGTTAAAGTAATTGTCCAGTGTCAACAAATAAGTGTTATTGTCTGTACATATAATATAACTCGGCATGATTTTCTAAATCTCTGCTTGCTGTGATTCATTGTTTTCTTCTGTCAGACAAATATTAGTTCATGGTCATGTGATAGACACAACTGTGCATGGTTTGTTACCAGGCAGGTATCTGATTACTGTGTAGAGACTATGAAAAGCTGTGCACCTATGTGTCCATCATATCACCAGGGACTGATTTTTATCCACTGAATCAAAACAAGGACTAACAGGTAAGTAGAAATCTAGAAAATGATGGGGAGCGAATACAGAACTTACAGTGGAAAATTCTACAACTTTTCATATGCAATAACATTTACTTACTGAAACTGGACAACCCCTTTAATGCATCCCCAATTTCCCAGTTTCCAACATATCAGCTATAATAACTCATTGTTCATTTCGAAGGGAAAATGTATTTATTTTTCTTACATCAAATGTATTTCCATTACCTTTAATGTCCCGATGAACAATGCCATGATCATGAAGCACATTTATTGCAATTGTGATCTGCTTGGTGTAAAGACGTATGACGTGTTCCTGAAGACCAAGCCTAGAGACTTCCTCTAAAGTACCTTCGTCACAATATTCCATGAAAATGTACATTTCTTCCTAGATTGATGGTAAAAATAAACATTGTTATATGTAAGCACACTCCTTGAGCACTGGAGTTTCAACAAGCTTTGTTACGTAGTTAAGAAATTAGAATAAAGATGCCAAGTTCAGATTTTACTTAGGGTCCATTCACGTGGCAGAATCTGCCGCTAGTTTTAAGGTGGCTTCCACCCCAAAATCAGCATCTGATTCTGCCTCCCTTTTTAATCAATGAGAGGCAGAAATACAGCAGAATGCTGGAGGAAAAAAAAAAAAGCTTACTGCTTGACCTTTGTCGCAGAGTTCTCTTGTCACAGGAAGGAAAATCGAAATCTGACCCTACACCGTAAAACCGTAAAGGGCAACAATCCCTTTCACATGGATACCAATCCTATTAATATTATAAATGTGAAAGTTTGTGAGTTTGTGGGTTTGTGAGTTTGTGTGTTTGGATGTTTGCATTTTCGGATGTTTGTTCCTCAATCACGGAAAAACCGCTCGACCGATTTGGCTGAAATTTTCCACAAACATAGTTAATACACCCGATTAAACAATAGGCTACTTTTCATCACAATAGCGCACATACATTTGTGCCAGGACCCCCACAAAACCCAAACTCACACCACCATCTCTGCAATCTCACACACTTTGGACCATAGCAAGCCACAAAATTCATATTGCTCTCTCCAGCCTCGCCCCTAACCCCACACAATCACATATACATATACTTTACCACTTTGCCCCTCACCTTAACGATACTCCAGGAGGCTCTCTTTAACGCTCCGGAGCAGCCATGTTTGCCGACCCCCACAGCTCTGACAATCCGCGACACCGCCCACCCATGTCAATACCCCTAGGCGGTCTAATAAATGCAAAAAAATTTTTTTAAAAAAAAAGTAAAAAAAAAAAATATAAAAAAATAAATAAAAAGGATTAAAAATTCAAATCACCCCCCTTTCCCTAGAACACATATAAAAGTAGTTAAAAACTGTGAAACACATACATGTTAGGTATCCCCGCGTCCAAAATCACCCGCTCTACAAATCTATACAAATATTTTTCCTGTTCGGTAAATGCCGTAGCGGGAAAAATGGTCAAAAGTGCCAAACCGCCGTTTTTTCACTGTTTTGATTCAGATAAAAATTTGAATAAAAAGTGATCAAAGCAATAACATTTCCCGAAAATGGTAGAACTACAAAGTACACCCAGCCCCGCAAAAAAAGACGCCCTATACATCCCCGTACACAGACGTATAAAAAAGTTACGGCTGTCAGAATATGGCGACTTTTCAAAAAATAATTTTTTAACACAGTTTTGGATTTTTTTTTAAGGGGTCAAAATGTAAATAAAACCATATAGATTTGGTATCCCCGGAATCGTAACCAAACACAGAATACAGGGGACATGTCATTTTGGTTGCACAGTGAATGCCGTAAAACCAAAGCCCGTAAGAAAGTCGCAGAAATGCATTTTTTCTTCAAATCCACCCCATTCTGAATTTTTCCCTGCTTCCCAGTACATTATATAGAATAAATAATGGCGGCATCATGAAGAAAAATTTTTCCCAGGAAAAATTAAGACCTCACATGGCTCTGGGAGCGGAGAAATAAAAAAGTTATGGGGTTTAGAAGGAGGGGAGTCAAAAACGAAAATCAAAAAATGCCATCGGCGGGAAAGGGTTAACTTCAAATCCCTCTGTCCCAAAGTCACTATGTAAAGTTTCTCACAACACCGTATATATAGCAGCTCTAAAACAAAGTAACTGCAACACAAAAGTCTCACGGATTCTCTGAATTACAGAAAAAACAAGATACAAAGTTACATTTCATATCCCATACCTTATACACAGTACGAAAACCTTACCCACACCTGTATATACCCACTGCTACAATCACCGCAGACGAAGTCGCGGGTACCAGCTAGTTATACCATATTACTAAAAAAATTTCCTTCCCAACTTAAAACTTGACAATCAATAAATCCCTGGATCAGCCTCTCAGCTCTAAAATCCTATTTCCTATCATTTATAGTTAGAGTAAGTATAACCCTCAATTTAATGTTTTTGGACAGTGGATTCCAAATTCAGCTTATCATCGGGATAATGCTCGGTTTTTCAGAGGAATATCTCCATCAGATTGCAACACTTGGCCTGCTCGTCAATAGACTTATCACCAATCGAGCAATGTGAGTATACAGAGGCCCAACAGCAGGCAGCAGCGGTGGAAACCGGAGCTCCAGGGACTGGTGAGTATGTTTAACCCCTTAAGGACACAGCCCAAATGTATGTTAAGGACCAGGCCTATTTTTTCAAAATTGACATGTGTCACTTTAAATGGCAATAATTTTGAGACGCTTTAATTTACACAAGTGATTTTGGGATTATTTTCTCGTAACACATTATACTTCATGTTAGTGGTAAACACTAATCAATATTTTTGTATTTACTTATTTAAAAAATAGGAAATTTGATGGAAATTTGGAAAAAAATTGCAATTTTCAAAATGTGAAATTCTCTGCTTTTCAGGCAGATAGTCATACCACCCAAATACAGTAATAAATATTATCTCCCATATCTCTGCTTTATATCGGCATCATCTTTTGATTGTATTTTAATTTATTTTGGACGTTATAAGGCTTACAAGTGTAACAGTGATTTTCCAGATTTACAAGAAATGTAACTGTTTGTTTTTTTTGTTTGTTTTACACACTTTATTTTTTTTTTTTTTAAAAAACTTTTTTACATTTTTTTTATTTGTGCTGCAAGCACACTAGAACCAGTGATCAGAGAGGATCGCTGGTTCTATACTAACTACAGACTGCAATACACGTGTATTGCAGTCTATAGGAAGCTAGCCATGCAGATGCATAGACTAGCTTCCCCTCGTCCTGGCATCCAAGGGGTTAACCCTCCCCCCATCGGAGCTAACACAGACTCCAGATGCTGCCGGCCAAACCCCTAGGGTGCCATGATCACTATGGATCATGGCACCTTAAGGGTTAAACAGTGGGGGGTCAGTGCAATCACCGTCCCTGCTGCTACAGGGGAAGCCTGGCTGTCAGATACAGCCGGCCTCCCGTGGAGATCGCATGGGCTCTGCTTCTGAGCCCGTGCGATCTCAATCACGTACAGGTACGTGGGAATGCGGGAACTAACCACATTCCCTGACGTACAGGTACGTGATTTAGCGTTAAGGGGTTAATGTTTCACCTTTCCCCGACCTCCATACGGAGTTGTAAAATTCCTGGACAACAGCTTAAATAAGCAGTCAGTACAACAATGAATACAAGCCTCAATATACCGTAGTTTGCTTTCAATTTACACAACTAAAGGAATAAACTAAAAACAGCTTAAAATGGACACTATTTCTTTTTGCTAAGTGGTTGATCTCACACATTTAGTTTTTGACCAGGCTTTGTTGAGCTTGTGATGAAACGTAGAAGTGGATGAATACAAAAATTAGAACTGTTCTTTATACCTTCACTTGCTTTATGATCTATATACCTTGTTTTAGCATTGAAGCTGCATGTAAAACCTGACCAAAACTGAAGGAGTACAGGTATCACTAATGTTTGCCATATATTCTTTTGCCATATATATTCTAACATACACTAATTTGTATTAGTGTATCATAGTATTAAACTTACTGGAAAAAATGCACTTATTTTATGGAAATTTAAAGCATATTTGGTGTTTCAGGAGACTTTTCAGGATAAGGAGCCATGTATGTGCATGGGATGTAACACTCTTCCTGGTTATTATATGACTTATAGACTATTCCCTGTCCCTAGAGGGCAGCATACAGAGGTTACTGTTCTCCTAATTACATATTTTTTGCCCAGAATCCCTAGCGGAGCAGGAATGACTTGTAAGTCTCCGTACGCCTATGTAGGCACACACTCTCCCTAATGTGTATGATTATCCCCTGACCCTGGTCTATAGTCTCTCACTCTGCCAAATCAGTATCCCTGCGCTATGCTGAGGAGGTCTAAAAGACTGAAATAGCGCTGTCCACTGCTGGGAATCTGTTCCTTTTGGAATAGAAATACTAATTTGGCAATAAACTCTGCATCATGTCAGTAGGCTTTTTAACTGAGTCATGCATGATGTTAAGGGGGCTGTCCCTACAGGGCAGCATACAGAGGTACTGTTCTCCTAATTACACCCTGGAGAATAGATTTGCATATTTTTTACTCAGAATATTCTTAGGGAATTACTGACCTTTTACAGCTCACTCCTCCTCCTCGCCTCTCCACAGACATGTAGAGAGATGGAGTCATTACATCTGTGTCGGAGACTCACCGCAGAAACCACAAGAAATTGGCAGAGAGAAAAGTCCTGCCCGGAGAACTTTTCTCTCTGCTGGTTTCACTATAAAAATGGCAGACACCCAATCTCTGATAACATCCATTAAAAATTTTCTCTGCTATTTATTAAGTACAATGGTCCCTGTTTAAACTTATATTTAAGACTAATCTATATGTAAATTTACCTACTTCAAACAGCATAAGATTATATTTAGACAGAATGCTTACTCTGTGAAGTTCCACACCAAAGTAGCGAACAAGGTTAGGATGTTTGATGCCTTCAAATATTTTCAGTTCATCTGCAGTTTCTTTAATTGTCTTATGGTCATTTGGCTGAAAGCGGATCTTTATAAAAAAAAAAAAAAAAAAAAAAAAAAAAAATCAATTAGATAAAATTACAATAAAGAAAATTATATATTTTTTTTAAATGTAGATTGTGATTCCCATATAGGGCTCACAATGTACATTTTTGCCCTATCACTATGTCTTTGAAGTATTGGAGGAAATACACGCAAACACGGGGAGAACATACAAACTCCATGCAGATGTTTGTCCTTAGCAGGATTCAAAAAGAGGACTCCAGCATTGCAAGGCTGCTTTGCTAAACTCTGAGCCACCACGTTGCCCCTAATTAAACTTTTAAAAGGGACAAAAAATACTCAAAACATGTTACATTAGTAATAAAAAAGAAAAATGCAAAAAGTCATACTCTGGTTCCTGTGAACACATCAAAGTGACCACTTGACCAATTACTGACCAGAGAAATGACTAGTTACGGGCAGTGAATGTGACAGTGTCCAGTATATTTTGTAAATCATTCTAAGCATCTTTAATGTAAAAGAACAGGCTATTTAACTTCATCTGAAATACCCACAATATTTTTTCCCTTTCTATTGTTCCCCATCAATCATCCATGAGTTCCTCAGCTAGGACAGTGCATCAAAATTAATATAGCATAAAACCTTGTCAAGTCAGGACCAATAGCCATTAAATTTTATGTAGTAACCAGATGTTTTAAACCTTTAATAAGTGAATGTGCCTGATAGTGCTGCATTCAGTTTTATAAATAGAATTAGATGAGTTTTTCTGCCACATTTGCCAAATTTGTGTGTGTTTAATTAGACAGGGCAAGTAATGTAATGCAATATTTCTACTATTATTGTCATTAGTGAAAGCCAATTTTGTTCTGCTGCCAAGCTTCACAAAGCTCATGCCTGTTCCTTTAGTCTTTACAGAGAATGATCCAAAGCTCTCACATTGTTACTAAATAGTATCTTGGGAACAGGCTTTCACTGCTGTCAGGATTGACTCATTCTTCTGAATGTAGGTCAGAATAAATTGTTTTGTATCTAGGCAACAATATCTCAATGAAGAGCAAAATCAGCAGAGGATTTCATTAACTTATTCATATCAGGTTCTAGAAGTCAATGGTGGATGTGTTAAATTATTAGTGTGACTACATATGTATCATAGGCCTCTACTTTAAAGGATTGTTTTTTGTTTTTTTAAATATAGCTATTAAATTGGAAAAGTAGAAGAAAAAAATATTGCGACTGATGGATTCTGTGTCTTATCTACATATATTTCATAGCCATCAGTATAATAAGTGAGGCGGCTGTTGCAAGGAAATTTCCTACAGAAAACAGGAAGTCTCAGCATATTATATGGCCTCACCAAAAAATTTAAAAAAATATGTTTAAAATAAAACTTGATTAATTAAGTCATTTTCTGACAGCACACTGCCTTGGTGTTTCCCATTTCAGTATTTCTGGCTATATCCATAGGATATGCCATAAATACCTGACAGGTCCATCTATGTTGGGAACAGGGTCCCATCTGTTCTGTAACTCATGTACAATTGAACTAACAAATGTGCGCATGTGCTGCCCACTTTCCATTCATGTTCTGGAGCAGATGGAGTCCCGTTCTCGAGATAGATGGGCTCAAATCTATCATGCATTTATGGCATATCCTATGCTACAACTAAAGTTGTTTATCCTACAATCATACAAATATCAAGATACAGTTTTTTACTAATGCGGTTCCGGGGTTATGTTTTCATTACTGTGAATTGGGGAGAAAACATAATTCACCATCAAACTTACCTCTTTCATAGCCATGAGCTCTCCAGTATCAACATTAATGCATGTGTAGACTTTCCCATATTGACCTTCACCTATACAATGAAAGAGGTAGTATAAATTAGTGCGAAAAATTATATATATATATATATATATATATATATATATATATATATATACACACACACATACATATACACACGGTATATATATAGCAAGCTACATTGTGAACATCACACAATACTCGAGTTTAATGGTTTAGATGACATTGTTGATTGCAAAACCCTCAGAATTCCTTCAAATATCTTGAAACTATTATCAAAACAATATAAGTACTAACTTACCAATTTTGTTTCCCCTCTGCCATTTGAATGTGACTTTTCTCATCCCAACATGCATGAAGTTATCATAGGACTTTGGAGTATCACAGACTTGTCCTATGATGTTTCTCCTTCTCAGTTCATTGTATCTTTGATCCTCAAATAACACAATTGTTTTATAGACAGCATCTAAAGGTCGGTGCCTGGCTGCAATGTCTGTGTAAATATAATAAATAAATTACTATTGGGATTATTCTAAGTACCTTTTTTTAAAAAAAAAAAAATACGTATAATGGCTAGGAGACGCTCACTTTAATACCTCACTCCAAAAAATCTAATAAGACTATCTGGACATGTTGGTAAGCTAAAGCAGAAATTATTTCAAATGCTTTGGTCATCGTCAGGGTAACATATAAGCAACGTTTTCATTGGAGAATTTATGTCTGTTTATGTGCCACATACCCACATTTTCCTCCAACAATTCAATGTTCATACTAATTGTAATGTAGCCTGTTAGTTGTGGGGTGGACTTCCACCCAAGCGTACCTCGAGTCTGACTGATTAGATTCTGAAGCTCCCAACTTCGTCTTGTAGAACTTCCTTGGTCTGCTTTTGGATAAGTAGGCTCTTAAACACATAAGACAATTATAACGTTAATAAAGAGGAAATCCAAAGAAACGTGGTTATCTTTATACAATTATCATTACCTTCTCTCTCCTCTGTTGGGCTTGAATGTCGGCTTAGGGATTTAAACTGCAACTCTGATGCAATGGAGGCTAGTCTGTCATTCTCTGGGACACTTGAACCCCTGCAAAAAAAACAGCAAGACATCTGTCACAAAATCATTATAAACACTGTATCATAACACAAAATAAAATATCACGTTATTAACAGTGCTGGTTGTAAATGAAACCTAGATGGCCTACATGTGACTATGTGGAGAAGATCAGCAAGAGTGCCTGCTATGTCCCCACTGATCTGATAATAGCAAAATTAAAACAAATAAATAAATAAATATATTGTTTGACAAGAAATAAAATAAAGAAAACTACTGGAACATTAAGATGACAGTTAAGGTTGAATACTATCTGTTGCTCTGGTTGTAAAACAGACCAGAACAAAAAAAAAAAAAAAGCTGCAATGAGAAATACCGGAATAGAAGAAGTCACTTATCAGTTTAAGAGTCCTAAAACTAGCAACGTGTGCAAATAAAAATACAGGGAATGCAGCAGAAAGGAGTCATGCACCAAAAAATATTTAGCAATATGTATCAGATACAATAATTTTAAAAACAAACATTTCAGGCATAGCAAGGTAATATATCACAGGCAATGCAAAAATGAACATGCAAGAATAGTCAAACTGGTAAATTTTAGGATTGCCTGTACAAAGAAATGAATATATTACAAATAGGTTTGGGTGAAAAGCCATGGCCAAAAGCAGCAAAAAATATCAACACATTTTTAGATACATCTCTTGCCTTGGGTGGTGCTTAGTAGACGGGAATGGGTGATGACTTACTGGAAAGGAGTAGCACTTAAAATGAGAACATTAACCTAAAGTAAAGCAAATGTTAAGTGGTATAGACTTTGGTACAAGTGTAGATTTAGTGCTCTAATTTGTTAACCAGCATCAGCCACTGTTAGGCTAGAAAGTTTTAAAATGGGGCAAGTTGAACTTGGCACTGTCAAAAAATTAAAACCGGACAAGTAATTCTGCCCAAATATGTGCAAACAGACTGATAGATTTATTGTATATCCAGCACTCAAATAGGAGGGAAGATCCTAGGATGTCTGCACCAACAAAACCACTGACGCTAGGTTCACACCTGCGTTCAGCTGTCCGTTCTGTGGTTTCCGTCTTCTGCATGCCAGAAGACGGAAACCACAGACCGGGTCCGGCCCTGAGCGGTGGTGAGCGTTTTAGGCTCTCCGCCGCGAAACCGTTTTTTTAAATCCGGACACAGAGTACTACATGTCCGACTCTGTGTCCGGATTATAAAACCCGGTTTCGCGGCAGAGAGCCTAAAACGCTCACCGCCGTTCACGGCCGGACAGCTTTCTCACCCTTTCAAATGAATGGGTGAGAAAGAATCCTGCAGGTTTCCGTCTCCTGCTCTGTTTTATGCAGGAAACCTGAAGTACGGAGTGCTGGGCGCAGATGTGAACGAGAAAGTATTTTGTATCATGCATTTGTTGGGATTCAGACAATGTTCTTCTGTAGATTTAGGAAAGACTGATTTTCAAGTGTTAGAGCATCAGATAACAGGAATCAACACTGACTTATGATATTATGGGGAAAATTTATTATGCCATGTTTGCCAGTTACAGATAGGTGGTGTCTGGGATTTACAATTAACTGGTCATGAGCAGGTCCAATACTGTTTTGTAGTGATGAAGTGCCCTGCAAGTACTCAAAACTGAGTGTCGGCATCACCAGCGCAACCAGTAATTGCCTACAGTGATCATGTGTCCATGTACAGCACATTATTACTAGGTTAGTCAGCAGTGACCAAGTAGGGACCACTGGTTTGATAGTGCTGGAGCAGCAGGGGATTGAACAGGTACTGGCCAGGGTGAGCACAGTTAACAAACAAGCTGTGTAATACAGAAACCGAAGCAAGCTGAACAAGGGAGAAACTATTGCTACTGTGATTGGTCCTCCCCCAATTGTCTGCGTAAAGGATGCAACTGGTGGACCAACAAGAATTTGCTCATTGCTCAGCTGTTCGGCAACACAAACAGACTGGGTTCACGTGGTGTGTTTATTTTTAATAAGAACTCCATGTTTTGGATTTTTGTTTTCTTTTTGTTGCAATAATGCTTAGCCCACATATTACTATACATTTCACCTGTGAGCAAACAGCCATTAAACTGAAAACCTCTGGTCTACAGGCTTAGTAAAATGTGTATCCCATTACTGAAAATAAAAGTAAGCCATTATTGATTTAGCCATCAATTAATTATTTCTCATTACTGGATGAGTGGCTTTGATCCTACCACATGTCTTGCAATGAGAAATAGCCTGGAATTAATCCGTATACTTCCCAACTATCCCAGATTCAGTGGGACAGTCCGGTTTTCTGGGTGTTGTCTTGCAGGAATTACATGGAGCCTTCTACTTCCTGCTTCACCATTCAGCCTCAGTCTCTCCCGGTGGTAGCTTAGGAGCAGGCAGGGACAACATAGTGACTAATACATTGTGCATGTTACTCCTAGTCTGCCAGCTGCAGAAACTGGCATGGACTGCAGGCAAATGGAGCAAGGCGAATATTGAGGAGACTTTATACATACTGTGCGGGTTACAATCAGGGGGGCACTATACGGTGTGGGAGCACAAAGGGACATTTTTGAGAATGTGTGGGGCAAAAGGGGACATAAGCAGAGTTGAAGGTGTTGCTCATGACACCCATAATCACTGTAGTATATTGTACGCAGAACAGATTTGTCCCTATTAAAATTGGGTTTTATGAATCTATATTTCACAAAGTGAAGGCATCTGAGGTCCTAGGACTGAATGCAACTATAACTGCATTGGCAGCACTGTAAGGCAGAACCCTTAAACAGGGAATTCTCAGAAATCAGATTCCAAGGAGTGCTTGTTCCCGAATACGTACCCTGATTATTGGCCTTTCTAATAGGGACTTTAAATACATTCATTAATGTTTCTCTGTATTTCCAAGATTTGTTTTCCGTCACATGCCTCCCTGAGGATCTGCACTCTCAGCTTTATGGTGAAGTATTCTCTTTTGCATAAATGTGTATTCTTCCTCCTCCTACCTCTCACAGTGACAAGCTGTGATTGTGGGAGAAAATGGAATCCAGAAATCTCTTCAAAAATATATAACAATGTAGAATATACAAATATAAAAAAAATATACTGTGTGTGGACAGTGCTCACCTGCTCTGACCACAGATGCCTCTACGGTGTTCAGGAGCAGATTAAAATAATACATCAGTGCAGGATCCAACTACACGTGGGTTTGTAGTCAGTAGGCACAGAGTGGCTTCTGTCCCATGTGTTGCGCATAGTCTATATTCAGAAATTTGTAGGATATTTTTGATAATGCCATATGTATGTAAACTTCTTTATTAAAAAATAAATAAAAAATCCCAGGATACAACTGTTAAGGGTCACAAAGTGAAGGACCTGTCCAAAAATTCTACAAAAGGCTATGAGCTTTGCCCCCCAGATTTACACAAGTTTATGTAAGTACAGGACCAGCAGCTGTAGATTTTAATGGCATTCTTGTATAGCATTTAATGGTTTTTAGGGCTCTAACTCAAGGATGCAAATAAATAAGAAAGCAAGTAAAATAAATTAGTGTGCAGCCAGAAGTTATAGTAGATGACCTAACAAGCTGTGGCACTACCTGATATCATTTGTAACGCTGATGGATTTTTGTAGAATTTTTGTAGAATCACTACAAAGAGGAATAGGGAGACCAGCAGTTGTGTTGGAATAGAACTTCACATCACATGAGAAAACACGATTGCTGTGAGAAGAAGAGAAAGAACAAGAATAGTTCTAGAAGGTAAGGAACAGGCAGGAGGATCCTATGGGTTACAAAATAAATGTACATCTAGCGATTATATGTTTAAGGTGGGGACACAATATGGACACTGTAGAATTCCCATTAGGAAAGTTCTGCAGCATGCCCCTCTGCAAGTTGACATCGTGAAAACCACCTATAATTTGAGTGCTTTTTGCTGTGCCACAATCTGCTGATTTTTCTGTTGGCCCCTGCAGTTTTCAACATTCGATTTTATAAGTGCGTGTATTGGCTAACCATATGATCCTCACCAAATAATGCATTCATCTATCCATCCAAGTCACCATCGATTGACATGTTTTAGAAAATGCACATAAAAAAAAGTAATATTAAATGCTACAAATACACATCTGATGATAAACACCATAAAAATGCTGTAATGATTTGGATGTGTATTTATACTGGATCAATCACAGTAAAGCTAAGTAACAATGTAGTTAATAGAAGCAAATGTCCAGATATACAAAAATTACTTGGAAAGTGTATAGAATGAGGTCAATAAATATTTATGATCATTTAACATTTTAAAGGGATTCTATCACTAGAATACCCTTTTTAAACTAAATACACGCAGGAATATCCTTAAGAAAGGTTATTCTTCTCTTTATTATTCTGATCCGCACCGCCGTTCCTTAGAAATATCTTCTTTTTTTTCTTATGTAAATGAGTTTTCTCGCAGCCCTATGGAAGTTTCCCTGTGCTCAAACAGCACTGGGGGGCGTCCCCAATGCTGCTTGAAAACTCTCCAGCAACGACTCTTGTTTTCTCCTCCGCTCTGGGAATGCTCCCAGGGCTACGAGAAAATTCATTTACATAAGGAAGAAAGAAGAAATTTCTCAGGAACGACGGCGCAGATCAGAATAATAAAGGTAAGAGAATAGTCTTTCTTAAATAGGACTTTCACCACTTGGGGCATATGCGGTTGTATATACCGCTAGAAAGCTGACAGTGCGCTGAATTCATGAAGCACTATCAGGAAGGGAGGGAGGCATTCCATCCCAATCTCACAGTAGAGCGCTATAGGCTACTGTGAGGAAGGGCGTTCCTGGCTGACTGTCAGAAACGCCCTTCTGACAGTGAAGAGCTACGGTAGCGGCACCGATAGCTCTTCACCCGGGGCACAGAACATGAAAGTCGAATTCAGAGCACTGTCAGCTTTCTAGCGGGACATAAAACCGCATGTGGGCCAATTGGTGAAAGGTCTCCTTTAAGGCTAATCCTATGTGTATTTAATTTAAAAAGGGTATTCTAAATATAAGAATCCCTTTAAATAAAGACACATTACTTCAAGAAACAATGGGTTGTATTTACTAAAACATGACAAACATATTGGAATTTGTACCACAAAATGGAGTACATGGTGCATTCTAAATTAATTTTCGACACTTTTTATACCTGCATGTACTGTTTAAGAAGATATTGCGAGAAAGGGGACTAACTAAAGGAGAGTTTTTAAAAAGTTTTATATATTAAAGTGTAACTTGATTTTTGTGTCATTAATACATTTTCTAATAGACTTTTGATTTGCTTCCCTGTTGAGAGCTATCGCTGCTTTTCACAGTGTACAGGCTTGCATGAAATGAAGAAAAAGTGAGTGTGGGGGAGGGTCAGTTATATTTTCCACATTTTATAATGCCTGAGATAAGAGTCTGGTGTTGTATGAAAGAGGACTTGCAGTTCTATCTGTATTATTTCCAAAGGTATTGTAAGTTGAAAACACAGTCAAATATTTACCGTATATGCAGTTGCACGTCCTCTGCATCATGAATCTAACTATGAATTTATATGAACTCTTTGGGTTTTTGTAATAGTATAATGTTATACTGCTTTTTTGAGTATTATTCAACTACTGTTCAATGTCCAACAGGATCTGAACTACTATCACTAAAAAAAAAATAAAAATAAAATAAAATAAATTATTTAAGTGAAATTTAATATGCCTTGAAAAGAAATGATGTCCAGGCTTCAGACATCAAGGTCTACCTGTAGTCGTATAAGTCTTATACTCTTTTTGACTACCAAAATATACCAGAATATAATACATACTAATAACATACATAAATGTAGTGGATAAAAGACCAAGAATATCCACCCTTGTGTGGATCAGCGTATTTAATTTCCATCTTGGAATTGTATGTCCAATGTTACTATGCAAGTATGCCTTAATTTACTGGAATGCTCTATAGAATTGTGCAGTCTGCTATGCTTTCTCAGAAACTGAAAAACAAACCCATAAACCTCCACTGTATACAGATTCTTTTACTATATATGCCAAGAGCTCATAAGGCAAATTAATGCATATTACCATATTCAAGAAAGGACCATAGGAGTACAATAATGGACACTCATAACAAAACAACGTCACGCACAGGGGAATAAGAGCCTTAGATGGAGAGAGTCTCCACAAATATCCTCAAGAATAAAATCAAATTGAGTTGATATAGTCTCTTACCCATTCAAACATTATCCATAAGAAGTTGCAGAAATCTTACTACATCCCTCAGGGGTAAGACATGATCTCTGCATAACTGGCATTACTAACAGAAATGGACAATTCTGTTGGATCTTACACAGAAATAACTTAAACATAAAGAATTGTCAAATACCTAAATCCTTCAGGTGCAGGCGTGTTCAGATGGGGATTTGGTGGATCACTGTGACATCGAGGCACCTTTACAGGTCTTGGACTATTGCGATGTGGAGCTAAAAACAACACATCATAACTTTAAATGAGGTTAATTAAATGGCATGCAAATATAAATTAACAAACTGGCCTACAGTATGAAGATTAAGATCATTTACTAATACTTCTGCTACTACAGTCATCATTTAAAGGTCAACCAAATCTATTATAAATACATGAACGCAAGGAATACATGTCACTGGCGTGTACATTTAAGTATCTGTTCCATTTGCATTCAGTGTCAATGTAATCCAAAGACAGATTGATTGGGAATTTAGATTGGAAGACCTATATGGGACAGTGACCACAATGTCTGTAAAGCGCTGCGGAATATGTTGGTGCTACACAAGTAATAGAAATAGTCACTGGTGTAAAAGTGATCAACTTTCTTACCAGTTTTAGTCAATATATAGTCATGATTCCAGCAACAAAAAAATGTGTCACCTCTGGGACCCCCACCTATGTTGAGTACAGGGGTCAGGAAACCTAGACTCACCAACCCTATTAGCTTCTGTAATTGTTAAGAATGTTCAGACAATCTACTCTCCATGAAATAGTATGTACTCCATTTGCTTGGAAATAAATGACGATTTGGTACATTTTAATCACATGGCTTATCCCATTGATCTTAACTATAAACAGATAAGATAAATAGGGTAATGCATCTAAGTAAAGCGTATACCAAAATAATATAAAGTGCATTAAAAATTAACTTTTAATAAATATTGTTTAAAAGTTGCATAACCACAAGATAAAATGGTCTAAACTAAGTGTGTGGCAACAGGTATATGCTGCACTCTAAGGGCTAGTTCACACGTAAATTACAGTACGTGTGGCGTATTTTGGTCCAGAAAAAAAACGCTTCCTAACTAGGAAGCGGTTTTGGACCTTGCCGCGTTTTTTGGAGCGTTTTTTTTGTAAAAACAGCTTCAAAAAACGTCAGGCGGTTTTCCCCTCCCTTATAGTGAATGGTCACAAAAAAACGAGTCGCTTTTTTCGGTGTGTTTTTTTACAAAAAAAAACGCAATAAAAAAAGTGACACGTTTTTCGCCTCCCATTCACTTCTATTGCTTTCTCCATAATATATGTATTGCAGAGATACAGCAGCAGCTAAATATGTAACCAAATAATAAAATGGGATGAAAGATGCTATTGTTGTCAATAAAACTCATCTTTGTGCCACTGCCCAGGAAACACATTAATAACAAAACAATCTTCCATTCACATTGAGCTTTTTTTTCCAATGCAGCTGCAAAGCCACACATTTAAATATTTTCCTTATCACTGCTGTCAAGTGAGAAGATCTGCACATTAATAATCTTTAGTGGAACAGAAGATCAGTGTTTTTTACAAAAAAAAAACCCCAAAAAACACGACAACAAGGACATGTTTTAAATTTAAGCTATGCTAGGTTTGGAAGTCCTAAAATTCCTGTCGTTGTGACTCTGGCCACCAAGCCAATAATATGAGGAAACTTCCTGTTTTCTCTAAGATAATTCTTTGCAGCAGCTAGATCACTTTTCGGCAAACTGATGATCACAGCTATTATGCATGTGTGGAAGACACAGAATTCACCAATTACAAAATGTGTTTTCACAGCTACTCCCCTTCTGTGCAATGACCTATGCACAGGTTACAAAGCATGCCAAGAAAACTCTCCCATAAATGTCAATAGCATTTATTCCAGACCATTGTGTATATGGCACACTGTCCATCTGCAGGAGATAGGAAGTCACAAACTATTTTAGGCTTACTGGCAAGAGTTAGAAGTTTTTATTTATTTATTTTAATCTAGATAATGTGAAAAATTAGAAACAACATTGTCAAAAAGTCTTAAAATATGTTGAATATAAAAAAGGTAATTTTCTGGCGATACATTCCCTTTTAATTGAAAGAAGCTTAAAAGTTATTCCACACCCACAAGAACAGGAAGATTGCAAGAACCCAAAAGAATCCCATATGACTAGTAGGATTGTGTGCATGTGTGACCACCACTCCATTTACTTATATGGGACTGCCCAAGATCACGTTTCAGGAGCCCAAGAGAAATGAGAAGGAGTCAGACAAGCACACTACCGTTCCATGTACAGGACATAAATCCCTGTTCTCATGAATGCTGGGGGTCCTAAAGGACAAACCACCTGTCGAACGAAAATGTATCCTCTTCCTGTGTATAGGGAATAAGTCTAAAAGGAAACAGGTTACCAGGAAAATGCAATCTAATTTACAGGCTTCATGTTATAGAGCAGGAAAAGCTGCACGGAATGATTTATAGTTATGTGGGGGAAAGATTCAGTATAACCTTTCATTTAAGAATTTATTTCTCTGTTCTTTCTATGCTTAGAAGGAGTAATGGAGTCCAGTAGACAATCCTAACAGTGATTGTGCCTACAGAGCTGTGGACCACAGTTAATGTCCAGTGCTGTTACCCTGCGATGATATCAGTAATAGCAGTAATCGTGATCCGTTTGGTTTCATGATCCATCACGTGACCAAGGACTGATTTTTGTCCACTAGAAGTAAACAATGACAGCAAAAAGAGATCTAGAAAACTGTGTTGAACTGATACAGAAAGAATACTGGAAAATTGTATTATTTTATTAGACAAACTATAACATTATTTATTGAGACTGGACAACTCTTTTAAGAACTGTTTCAGATGGCATATTTTGTGACATACAGACTGTATGTCAGATGTAATTCCTTGAGTTGTCCTGGGGCCCAGACTTAAAATACTATATTCATACAAGATATTGGGAGCTGCTGTCTCCTTCATTGTACAATAACATGAGATATCTATGATGCTGTGAGACCAGGACCCTGCACAGTCTATCAAGCAGTAATGTACACTTTACACAATTCCTGCTGAAACATTTATATTTACTAAATAAGAACAAACACAACATGAAAAAAGAAAAGAAAATCTAAAATTGTTAATATCTTACCAAGGTACAAACCTGTGACAGGACTATGGGGTTTTCCAATAACATGGCCAATGCATTCATTCATGAGTGCTTGCAAACTCTAAACAAATCAGAAATAAAAGACAAAGATAAGACATAACCAAGGAAACACATAATGGACACATACAATAAAAACCCATTATTAGCTAGTGTCCACAACCAACTCTTAATATATTTAATTAGACTAATTTTCATTGTATATAACCATAGTGTAATGTATATTGAGTGAAGCAGAAGGCTTTAAAAGAATGGGGAGATCTTTCCAGATCGCAAAATTATTAGGTTCTTTCTGGTCTGTAGCGCTGAAAATATGGCTGCGACATAAGACTATAGATGCCTGAAGTTTCATTATTTTGGTAGCCAAACAAATCAACATCAAGATTGGCTGAGGATTTTGGGCAGTCCCACATTTTTCCCCAGTGACAGAATTCACAGATGACTAGACAGACAAACTTCCAGTTAGTGGTGTCTGTCTTTTAGGTCTTTTGAGTGTGAAAAGGGGTAAGTGAAAAAGCTGTAAATCTCCTTCACATGAAATAAAGAGTAACATAAATAATAGTTTGCTAGGTGAAAGAATTGAAAAAAACAATTGAGATAATATATCTTGGAATTATTTACTCCAGAATATTGTATAAAACCAAATCTTGAGAACAAGTTTTAAAAAAAACAAAGCATACCAGAAAGTCATCCTCAGGAAGAGCTGAAATAAACACTGGTTCAATGGCTTGGAGATAGTCAAATCCGTGTGTTGCCCATCTACAATAGTGAAGATCTTCATTAACAGTTTCAGTACAATGATACACTTTATTTACATATAAATGTTTGGCTTACATGAAATGAGAAGCAGTAGTCCTGTGTAAGTCAGTTTCAGTCTCATATGGTAAAACAGTCCTATATAAAATTACTT
This sequence comes from Leptodactylus fuscus, assembly GCF_031893055.1. Classification (NCBI taxonomy): domain Eukaryota; kingdom Metazoa; phylum Chordata; class Amphibia; order Anura; family Leptodactylidae; genus Leptodactylus; species Leptodactylus fuscus. Next base: position 81,282,819 of record NC_134267.1, read on the forward strand.
TATACAGAACTGCTTTACAACTAGGGAGAGGCAGCAGTCCTATGTAATGTATGTTCATTCTGACATGGTAACTTACATATGACTGCTACCTCTCCCTCCATGTAAAGCAACCCTGTGAAAAATTACTTGACACAGCATTACTGTACATGGAAAAGCTAATAAAAGCCCTGCCTACTTGTACTGATTCCTCCCACTTTCATTGAGCCACTTATAAAATGGGGCCACTTTAAATAAATAAAAAAAATTCCAGGGCCACTTTCAGTTCCCAATCTGCTCATGCTTACTGGTATCTCAAAAATGATGTTAATTCATAGTATATTAGAAAGATGTGCAACATTTATTATCAATAATAATAATAATAATAATAATAATAATAATAATAAGTAAAGGAGTTGTCCCAGAATCACAATTCATTAGGTAACTCAGTGTCATTCAAAAGTACATGGAACTCAGAAAGGTACGAATGTATACAGCCATCACTATCAGTTTTATAAAAGACTGAAAGGAGTCCTGAGGTCCCAGTGCCCAGTGGTAGGACAATCAGTGATTAGGTAATGAACACCTACCCTGCGTACAGCTTACAACTCCTGCTTTTGGTACAAACCCTTTAAGTGTTAAACATATAAAACTGGAAACCCCTTTACCAATAACTTCTCTATCTATTATCGTATCTGCATCTCCAAGCCTGACAGCAAATTAACTGTCTGAATTGAATTTCCTGTTTAATGAAGCGCATATATATTTATATTACCTTGGTCTGGTGCCTCGACCACTTTCACATTTTGTCAGCACATAGTTCATCCACTTTCTGGCAAAGCTGATGTATTTCTCCCCAATTATCTGTCTGAATTTCCCAGACATCAGACGAACAACTTCTTTGTGGTACTTGAAGAAAAAAAATCTTAACATCAGTAATTGTAGCTTGTTTTAAAAAGATACAAGTTATACTAGCTCAATGGGAAAATGCCAGCTTGCAACATTTAGATGTAAACAGTCTTTAATAAAAAGAAATAAATACCATCTCGTGTACACAATTACAATGCAGAAAAATCAGCTGTTCTAAAACTGCACATATTCATCCAGGTATTTAACACTCATGGTGAAAATCTGTTTTTTAAACATCTGTGAAAATATATATATGAAGAAGCGTAAAATTCAAAGAACTCTCTTTAAAATGAGCTTTTAAAACTGCACATGAAGTCAAACACAGGAACTATACTACACCTACAGTATACAGCAAAGTAAAATTCATAAGTCTAATTTTTCTGTTTTAGTCAACTAACACTTTCTAGTGTATTCTACTTCATCGCAACACAATGATCTGTTGACTGGTACTTTCTTTGCAGGATGTTTTTCTGATCATTATTACATAGTTTACCATCTTATTAATTAATTTTGTCAACCAATGCTTGTATTTAGGTTTTGGATACCACATCCCACTCATCTGTAATGTAAAAGTGTGTGATCGTGAACTATAACATGGTAGACAGAGACATACTAATAGTGAATAATCTTTTTTTCATCCTAGCATTCCTCTGAATACAGATCATTGCAAATTAGAGATGAGCGGCACGCTCCATAAAAATGAATGGATGCACCTGGTACTTCCGCTTTGACGGCGGCCGTCCGCTTAACCCCCCGCGTGCCGGCTACGTCCATTCATTTCTATGCGAGCGTGCTGTTCGGCTGATCCGGACAGTACTCGCTCATCTCTATCGCTAATATTGTTCAAATGGCAAACAGAAAAGAAATTAAGATTATTTGTCATCTGCAAACAAAAGAATCATAGCTAGTTCCAAAGAAAAAGAAAAATGAAATATTAAAAAAAGAAAAAAAAAAAGTTAAAAGGCCGAATAATTTTGCACGCCCACTTTTCAGTTTTTTATTTGTTAAAAAAGTTTAAAGTATCCAATAAATTTCGTTCCACTTCACAATTATGTCCCACTTGTTGATTCTTCCCCCCGAAATTAAAATTTGATATCTTTATGTTTGAAGCCTTAAATGTGGCAAAAGGTTGAAAAGTTCAAGGGGGCTGAATACTTTTACATTCACTGTGTTCGCATTTACCCTTCCTTTATAGCAGTTCTACACAGACCATAATCTCTCCAGCAATCTCTGCTACAGTAGCAATGTGGATTAGAATTACAGAATTAAAAACCGTAGCAAAGTGATACAGTGTTGGCCAAAAGTATTGGCACCCCTGCAATTCTGTCAGATAATTGCAAACACAAACTCTTTGGTATTAATATCTTCATTTATTTGGCTTTCAATGAAAAAACACAAAAGAGAATGAAAAAATTATTTTTGTGGTTTTCCATTGAAGACAAATTAAATGAAGATAATAATACTAAAGAATTTGTGATTGCAATCATTTTCTGGAAGAAAATGAGTATTATCTGACAGAATTGCAGGGGTGTCAATACTTTTGGTCAACACTGTATGTGCTGTAGGCTTCAAACATGTAGCATGGAAAATTCACCCAAGGTCCACAAACCTACAGATAAATCACAGGGAAAACCACCCAATTTCATGTGGTCTCTATTGCAGCACCTACTAGAGGAACACGCTGCAGATCTTCCATGCACAAAGGCAGCAGAGTGCTCTCTGTGTGTGCGATCTTGCCTACGAATGTGTGAAAATGGTGACATTTTGCTTTGGAAATTCAAGTAGCTAAAGGATTTGAGTGTGTTAACAAAATTAATTTTTTACAAAGGAAGCTGCTTACAGCCTTTTTCCTGTAACTGAATGTAGATAAACCCGTTTAAGGTAAATTATTACAAGAAGCAGAGTTAGAGCTGACAGATTCATGGGGAATTGGTAAAGCTAGTAACATATGTGGTCATATAATTCTGAGTAGAGTCACACCTCAAATCTTGTCGCTGTTGACAGCACATGCAGTGAACTACACAGAAAACCACAACCCTAAAAATAAAGCAAAGTCTGTGGCCATTTCTATCTTCATATACTTACTACCAGGTCAGGAGTGATAAAAATTACAATGTGTAAGTCATTATCACACAATATCCTTTTTGCTGCCAATGACATGCGTCATACTCCACGATCATAAACGCTTGCCAGGGCTAGAGCTTAGCCAAGCTCATGATTTTTTTATTTTTTTTTGGGGGGGAGGGGGCAGCATGAATAGGTACTTTTGATTAATATGTAATTTAGAAAGTAGTGAAATTTAGATTAGTGTAAGATTTTATAGTTAAGTTTTTCAGAACTGAAGGTCATCTGCCTATATAGACCAATTTAACAGATGGACAACATGTATCTTACACAGCTGAACTTACCTCAAAACCAAAGTTGTAACCTTGAATCATGGCTTCTCGATAATATTGCAACAAGCTGGAAGAATCTGATTCATCCTCCTCAATTTCAAATTCAGAGTTGTACAACTGATCCAACTGGTCTATGCAGCTGTTAATCTTATTGCACAGGTCCAAAGCATCGCTCTGTTGCAACAAAATAAAACAAATTCTAAGAGTTAGAGATGAGCGAATAGTATTCGAAACTCTAGTTTCAAATACCTCGCTCCCATAGGAATGAATGGAAGCGGCCGAACACCAAGGGGTAAAGCGCCGGCCGCTTCCATTCATTCCTATGGAGTGATGTATTCCAAACTAGAGTTTCGAATACTATTCGCTCATCTCTACTAAGTGTCATTTTCCTAGCAAACCTTCTGTGTGTACCACAGTAACATCTATCAATAAAATCTCATTTAAAATATCTAATTTAAAAGTTTAGAGTACATACAATCCTACTGTTCCCCTGTGTTCAACACGCCTGTCTGTATATATGGTGCATATATTCATATCTTCATACAGATCTATGATTATTATACCTAGTGTGCAAATTTTATATATAAAATATAAATTGTTATTTTACATGGAACATACATTCTGGGACTTAAAGGGGTATCCCCATGAACATAATCATATCTATATTTGTAGATAATTAAAAGCAAAACATTTTTACAATTATAAGTAGTTAAAAATTCGGCAGAGTTTTAAAGATTTTCTCTAACTATCTCGGCGATGACAGTCTGTTGTCTTGATCGGTTGCCAATGGATTCAACCACAAATGCAGAAACTTTCTACGGTTTCTACAGCCATAATAAGGAAATAAATCATAGCAGATTTTCTGACCTTAGAAAGTTCCTGCATTCTTGGTTGTATCCAATAGCAACTGATCAAGACAACAGACTGTGACCACAAGATATTTAGAGAAAATCTTTAAAACTCTGCAAAATGTTTAATTATTTATACTTGCAAAAATATTTAAGTTTTAATTATCTACAAATTTAAAAATAGTTACATTCATAGGAATACCCCTTTAACTTATCTGAATTCAGCGCACTGTCAGCTTTCCCGTTATGTGCCCAAGGGCAAGAGATATCAATGCTGTTACCAATATCTCTTCACTGTCAGAAGAGCGCTTCCTGAGAGTCTAGCTGGGCTGTGAGGAACGTCTCTCCTGACAGTGCTGTCTATAGCTCTGTACTGTCAGAGGGGGTGTTCCTTACCATCCAACCATGACGCTAACCTGTAGGAAATACCCCTCCCTCCCCTCCGACTGTACTCATTCATAGATTAGTTCTGTGTTCTTCACAGTTTCTGAACATAATGGGAAAGCCGACAGTGCACTGAGTTCAGCATGCTGTCAGCTTTCTAGCGGTATATAAAACCGCATGTTCCTGAGGACATTAAATCTGAGATGAGATCTCTGCGTGACTTCAGGGAACACCAGCACTGAAACAGTGGAAGATTAATCAAGTGGGTAATAGGTCTTTTGTTATTTTATACCACTCATCCTTGAATAAATTGAAAAAGTATTGGATATAAATAAAATCATGAAGTTAATTCAAAGTTTTTTTTAATTGACTTTGAACTAACACAACTCTAGCACTATTTGGAGAAGAACAAAACAAAAAGCAAAAAAATGCTGAAAAAAAAGTTGTGTTTTTCGTAAAAATTCTACATATGAAATCACTTTCACCTTGAGTTGATGCAAAGCTTCTGCAATCACTGGATGGCTGGATGTCTGTTCAAGCTTCAGAGACAAGATGTCCTCAACTGAGTTCTGAAAAAGTTTTCTAGTGCGTAACAGATGAGCAGACTGTATTACCACAAGCAGGAGATTATCAACCTTGGGTAAAATTCAGAATAAAAGGTTATTTTCTGGCATTGTAACCAAACAAAAAAAATACAAAAACACAAATGACCAGAGCTTTTATTGTTAATAATAGTGCCAAAATATTCTGAATAATTTTTGCTGAACAGACATTTACCTGCATACTTCTCAGAGTGTCAACAGTTTCTACAGGGGGCACTATTTTCACAGTCTCTCCATCCCAGCTACCCCAGCCGTCCACCACTTGCTGCTGGTCCATCTCTGATTGCTTTGTCATCAGTAAAAATGAATCATATGCAACATCTTCACAGTCCTTAGAACAGTTTATACCGGCTGCAGCATTCAGTAATTGTAAAATAACCGTTCTTCCTTTAGAAAAATTATCTGGCACAAACACATGCAGATTTTCTAGGGTGGGAACTAATACCTAAAAGAAGATGGAAAAAAGAGAACCATTTTTAGTATCACACATTGTTTATTTCTGCATAAATACTACCACCAGTCATACCATAGTCTTGCATAAACAATGTCACCAAACTCAATGTAACGCAAATTGGTGCTAGTTCTTCCTTTAATTTTCACTGTTCAATGATTGTGAGGAGGTAAAACTCCTCTCTTACACTTTACATTTTGTCGGCAGCATGTCATCCATTTACAAGGCAATATGTCTTGATGAAAGGCAACCACTTACTGCTGAAGCATATAAAAAAAATGTAATCAGTGCTCAAAATTAGTATTTTTGTACTCATTTGTGAGTATTGTCTCATTTTATCCAGCCATCCAATGGAAGTGAATCAAGTCAAGGTCACATATGTGCACCATGTTCTAATCATCTATAGGTGTCGCAAGTGATCAGGCCACCAGAGGTCAAACACTTATCTCTTGAATAATGTCAATATGGTTAGAGGCTAGTAAGAATGTTTGACATAGTCGGTCCACAGTAGTCTAAATGCTGACTGACATGTCAGTGAACACAAAAATAGGACTGGTACTGAAAGTTTTACACTTATGGGTCAAAGACAACCAACATATTTTTTTTTTCTTGGTGCTTTACAAAACAAATCTGTGGCTACTTTAAATAAAGTTTGTATTCACTTTCCATTTCTCAAGTTGTGCTACTAATCCAACTTTAAGGTGCCACTTTGCTAGAAGTCACATGTAACCAAACAACACTTTCACTTCAAACAGAAAGAAGAAGAAGAAAAAAAAAGGCAAAATTCATAGAATTGAGCACAAGATAGCTCAGTAACTTCATGGACTTGTACTGCTATTTCCTAATTCCAGTCTATTCTGACATCCATCTCCTTGGGACAAGTATTGCAACTATTGGCGAGTTAAGGCTCTGGCCTCTTTTGTTATGCTTAATTACTGTAAAAATCCTACAATAAGAACTACAGTTTAAAAAAACCAAAAAAAAAAAAACAATACATGTTCAAATAATAAAACACGGTCATGTACTTGTCATTTACCTTTGAATAGTTCTTGCATTTTAAGTAAGTTAACAAGTCTCCCACAGATGCAGAAAAAGTAAACTCTGCAGCAATCTCCAAATCCTGGAAAGATAAAACTGGTTAGCTTCGAAAACAATCAAAGACAAGTTATCTTCCCATCCATAAGTAATGACTGCTACATGGACTAAAATGTATGGGCAACCCTGCTAACATGTCCAACTTTACTGTCCTCTGCCTTATTGAGGGCAATCCAAAGTAGTGGACTCCAGCAGTCTGCATAAGAGTAAATAAAGCCTTCATTTACATACAATTGTGAGGACAGGCAGATTACATTTAAGCAGACCCCTAACAGGTTTCCTTTAAGAAATATTTAATATATAATAATTATATATAATTTATGTACAAAAGGGCACATAGGAATAGAATTCTAGGAGGAAGGGGGGTAGAGGATTATTAGTAATTGGTACAAACAATGTAAACAATTCCAGGACCTGAGACCCTGACAACTGATAAAAACCTGGAATTGTTTACATTGTTTGTACCAATTACTAATAACCCTCTACCCCCCTTCCTCCTAGAATTCCATCCCTATGTGCCCTTTTGAACATAAATATGCATCCTTCAGAAATGGTTTTAAATTTACTTGAGAAAGGAGCCGAGAGTTTCGAAACGTTGTAATCTGTCATCATTATTAGTTAGCCATTAAAAAGGTATCAACTACTGAAGACTATCAAGTTTTTATATATTTCCTACCCACTGGCTAACACGGTACGAGAACAAACATTTTCCTTTATTAAGAAAAATATTAATATATTAATATAGTTCTTATTAATCTTAATATAAGAAAAGTCAGTGAAAAACCATTATTACATTAATGACTACATTTAATAATGTGGTGACCTGGAATAGCTCTATCCCGTTCACAGTTTTGTTCTGCATAGATGTGACCTGGCACTCTCAGGATGGCTGTCCAGTTCCAGAGATCAGACATCCACAAAAACATAGGGATGGCAAAACTTAGCAATATGCTATCTCTTTATAAATAAAGGGATATTCACATCTTAAAAACAATAATAAATTGACCAAGATTATAACAGAGCGTCAAGTCAGACATACTTCAAACACATACAGTACCTTTCTCAGCATTTTAGCAAAACAAAGAGCCTTGGATGCCCTCTCTCTGGCTTCATGAAAAAGTTCTTTCAGGGTACGGCTGGTTTCGATAACTAATCTCCTGTGGAAGACACAAAAGACCCAATGGTGCATATTTTAGAAGAACGTTGATAAGGTTTGTAACAATGTGTATGAAAAGGCAGCATATTTGCTCAAGAAAGCACAAAAAGTATTATATTTCACCATCACCAATTTTTAGCATCTGTTAATAGGCTCCATTCCACCGATTCCAACACATTTGGAATTTTTTCTCTAGTTTTCACCATTCCTGAGTAATCAATGCATTAAGTTTCCATGCCTGATATGCTACTTAGTCTTGGTACTGTCAGGTGGGCAGTGTCTGGCAGAAGCAGGCAAAGGGCAAAATAACACACCTTGCATGCAGCTGCCTGACAGTACAGAGCCTAAATAGCATATGAGGCACCAAATCTGCATGCATTTCTCAGGAAGAGCGGAAGCCAGAGAAGCTGCTGTGCCAAAATCAGAGAAGTACCACCTTTAAATGATGCAGAGCTGAACTTTACAGAGGTTGTGAAAAATCCTCTTTAAGCACGCTGAAACATTAACGTCTGAATGGAGACATTTATTTTTAAGTTTGGGATAAAAAAAAAACCAAACACATCTATACCAGTTATTGTTCAAGCTTGCTATTGCACTCTTGGCATTAGTCAGTTATCAATTCTCTACTATTCAGGGTATTCCTGGGGGTGTGCTTTCCCAGAAAGTGCCCATATATGCTGATCCTTGTCTACATAGCAGGTGATGATCCTTCCCTGGCCTCAACTGAACTGTGTGGTTCCTTTCCAGGTCTACAGGTGAAATGAACCAAGTCGGTTATGATGCCTGCCATTCCAGACATTCCCTACCAGTGTCATATCATATAGTTACTCAGTTTAAATACTTTGGAGTACAGGCATATTTACCTCATCAAAAGTGCACTGCACTGAATTTAGACCCCCTAGTGGCTGCCATTGGCAAGCAGCATAGGTTTTGTTTTGGATTTTAATCAATCTGTTCAATATGGTCTACTTACCCAAGTTCGTGTACTTGTTTCATTTCTCCAGTGTTATACTCCCAAAGAAACGGTTTTGCCAACCTGAGGGTGCTATAAATTCTCTTTACTGGCAACGGGTATGGCCAAATTTATACTGGTTTGCCAAATACTAGCTGGCCTCCCAATTAATATATGCCCATTAGTTTGATTAACTTAGACATGAGTAATGGGGGAACCATGTTAGTGGCCACTTTGATGGGCTTAAATGGGCTTCCGAATTTACCCCACCTTGAACTTCTACCCGAAGTCGGTGCTGTGGGTGAGGGAAAGTGTCAAATTTTTATCAAGCCTTTCTGAAGATGAGGCATTACTGACCTTTGCCAACATGGGGTCCCTGGGAGATTATTTTTTTTTATGTCCTTCCAACTGTGCCATGTGGTTTGATACCAGGTCCATATTAAAGGGGTTTTAAGGGCCAAAACAATGGATGGCCTATCCTAGTACTACATAAATGGGGGTCTGACACCTCTGAAAGCGGACAGCTTTCTTCTCTGTTTAGTTGCCAAAGCAGGTACTGCGGATCAGTTCCCATTAATCTGCAGTGACACAGATCCACAAGTCATTATTTTTAGCCGGGAAAACCATGGGCCTGAACTGTATTTGTAGACATTGTAGAAAGTCCTACATGTTAAAAGTTTTTAATATAAGTTAAAACTTAACAACTGAATGAGGTGTCAAGACCAATAGAACTAAAGTTACTGCATTAATATAGTACAATAACTAATATTACTACTTCACAGAAAAAAAGGGGAAAGAGACTTCTACTGGCTTACCATTTATTTAGATACTAGCAGGAGGACCCAGCTTCCAGTGGTTAGATTTCATTTTTCGTTTATGCAGTGGTCCCATAAGAATTGACCAGTATTGCACTGGTCAATTTTGTATGTTGTTTGTGTGTGTGTGTGTGTGTGTGTGTGTGTGTGTGTGTGTGTGTGTGTGTGTGTGTGTGTGTGTGTGCCCATAAGCATTGTGATCATGTGTATCTCAGTTTGGATATCAGTGAAAAACCTGTGATTGGTTGTTATGGATACCTGGAGTAAAGCTGTGTGAATGTGAACTTGTGTAACAGTGTCACCAACAGTGCCCTGCCCCTTCGAAGCTGACCTACACCAGTGAAGAAAAATGGCTTGTTAGGGAAACCTGTAGTAAAGCTCTGATATGTGATAGTGTGTACTAAGCTGTGTAGCTAATCTCTTGATGTGTGATGTTGTGTGCTGAGCTGAGTACCAAATCCTCTGATGTGTGATACTGTATGCTGAACTGTGTGCTAATCCTCTCATGTGTATTAGTGTGTGCTGAGCTGTACATCTAACTCTCTGATGTGTGATACTGTGCTGAGTTGTGTATCTATTCTTCTGATGTGTACTGTGCTGTGTATTTAATCCTCTGATGTGTGTATCTCAATATGGATATCAGTGTTGGATATCAGCTATGGAAACCTGGAGTAACACTGTGCGCATGTGGAGTGACCGTGTGTATGGCAGTTGGAATATGAGTGAAAGACTTGCAGGCTTTTATTAGTTAATGCAGGTCATTGTTTTGGGAATACTTTATCTAAGGAACGGTACGTCCGAGAGAGTTGAGGCCCGGTCTAAAACCTTCCCAGACAACTGATGTATCTGTGTGCTAAATTTGGTGAATACTGGTCCAGTCGTTTGGTCGCGCATAAAGAACAGACAGAAACACATTTTTATATGTGCACACAAGTGGACAAAATTGCTGGTACCCCTCGTTTAATGAAAGAAAAATCCACAATGGTCACAGAAATAACTTGAATCTGACAAAAGTAATGAATAAAAATTCGATGAAAATGAACACATGAAAGTCAGACAATGCTTTTCAACCATGCTTCAACAGAATTTTATTTTAAAATAACACTCATGAAACATGCCTGGACAGAAATGATGGTACCCTTAACTTAATATGTTGTTGAACAACCTTTTGAGGCAATCACCGCAATCAAATAATTCCAGTAACTGTCAATGAGACTCAGGATTGAAGGGTGCCTTTTCCAGACGGCATGTTTCAGCTCCTTCCAAAGATGCTCAATAGGATTTAGGTTATGACTCATACAAGGCCACTTCAGAATAGTCCAATGTTTTCCTCTTAGCCATTCTTGGTGTTTTTAGCTGTGTGTTTTAGATCATTATCCTGTTGCAAGACAAATGACCTGCGACCGAGACCAAGCTTTCTGACAGTGGGCAACACATTTCTCTCTAGAAACCCTTGATAGTCTTGAAATTTCATTGTACCCTGAACAGATTCAAGACACCCTGTGCCAGATGCAGAAAAACATCCCCAGAACATAACGGAGCCTCTTCCTTGTTTCCTGTGCACATAGAGCTGATGTGCCTTGCCAAAAGTTTGATTTTTGTCTCATCTGTCCATAGGAGATTCTCCCAAAAGCTTTGTGGCTTGTCAACACGTAGTTTTTTTTACTATTACTTTTGTCAGATTCAAGTTATTTCTGTGACCATTGTGGGTTTTTCTTTCATTAAATGAGATGTACCAAAAATTTTGTCCACATCTGTATGTGCAGTGCATGACTACCTCATGGAGTTCATCACCGTGTGGAGATGGTGTGCTATCTTGGCCTAGTATAGAGGGGTACCAACAATTTTATCCATGTGTGTATAAGAGATAAAAATGCACCATGATGCTTTTTATTATGTATAACAATGAAGGAAGGCAGTCACTAGAATTCTTTCATTATTATTTTAATATTAACCGGTTAAGGACCAGGCCCAAAAGTATGTTAAAGACCAGGCCTCTTTTTTCAAAACTGACATGTGTCACTTTAAATGGCAATAACTTTGAGACGCTTTAACTTACACAAATGAATTTGAGACGGTTTTCTCGTAACACATTATACTTCATGTTAGTGGTAAACACTAATCAATATTTTTGCATTTATTTATAAAAAAAAACTAGGAAATTTGATGGAAATTTGAAAAAAATTGCAATTTTCAAAATGTGAAATTCTCTGCTTTTCAGGCAGATAGTCATACCATCCAAATACATGAATAAATATTATCTCCCATATCTCTGCTTTATATTGGCATCATCTTTTGATTGTCTTTTAATTTATTTTGGACGTCACAAGGCTTACAAGTGTAACAGCAATTTTCCAGATTTACAAGAAAATTCTCCAAACCAATTTTTTAGGGACCACTTCAGTTCTGAAAGTAATTATAAAGGCCTGTATAATAGAAACCCCCATAAATTACCCCATTTTCAAAACTGCACCCCTCAAATTATTCAAAACAGCATTTGGGATGTTTGTTAACCCTTTAAGCATTTCATAAGAATAAAAATAATATGGCAGTGAAATTTAGACATTTCATTTTTTTTCACTAATACATTCATTTAGACCCAAAATTAACACATTCACAAAGGGTTGAAGGAGAAAATGCATCTGACAGTTTATTGTGCAATTTCTCCCGTGCACAGAAATACCCCACATGTGGGTGTAAACTGATTTTTGGGCACACGGCAGTGCACGAAAGGGAAGGAGTGACACTGGGTGTTTGAACAGCATATTTTGCTGGAATAATTTTCAGGCACCATGCCTTATTTGCAGAGACCCTAGAGTACCAAAACAATGGAAACCCCCCAAAAGTGACCCCATTTTAGAATCCACACCCCTCACAGAATTCATCAAGGGGTATAGTCAGCATTTAGACCCTACAGTTGTTTCACAGATTTTACTAACATTGGGATGTGTAAATGAAAAATTACTAAAATGTCACTTTATCTCCAAAGTTTTCATTTTCACAAGGGGTTAAAGGAGTAAAAGCCCCCCACAGTTTGTTAAACAATTTCTCCTGAACACGGCAATACCCCATATGTGGCTATAATCTGCTGTATGGGAACATGGCGGGGCTCAGAATGGAAGGAGCGCTATTTGGCTTTTGGATGGCAGATTTTGCTGGAATAATTTTAGGTGCCATGTCGCATTAGCAGAGCCCCTAGAGAACCAATACAGTGGAAACCCCCTAAAAGTGACCCCATTTGGGAAACTACACCCCCCACAGAACATATTAAAGGGTAGAGTGAGCATTTTGACCCTACAGCTGTTTCACAGATTTTATTAACATTGGGCCATGAAAATGAAAAATTACTTTTTTTCCAACAAACTGTCAATTTAGCCCCAAATTTTAATTTTCACAAGAGGATAAAGGAGAAAAAGCTCCCTAAAGTTCGTTACACAAATTCTGCTGAACACAGAAATGCCCCATATGTGGTCATAATCTGCTGTATGGGAACATGGCGGGGCTCAGAATGGAAAGAGGGCTATTTGGCTTTTGGAGGGCAGATTTTGCTGGAATATTTTTCAGGTCCCATGTCGCATTTGCAGAGCCCCTAAAGTACCAATACAGTAGAAACCCCCTATAAGTGACCCCATTTTGGAAACTACACCCCTCATAGAATTTGTCTAGGGGTAGAGTGAGTATTTTGGCCTCACAGGTGTTTCACAGATTTTATTAACATTGGGACGTGAAAATGAAAAATTACTTTTTTCCCCAATAAATCGTCCATTTAGCGCCATAGTTTTAATTTTGCAAATAGTTTAAGAATTAAAAGCCCCCCACAGTTTGTTACACAATTTCTTCTGAACACGGCAATACCCCACATGTGGCCAAAATCTGCTGTATGGGTACATGCTGGGGCTCAGAATGGAAAGAGCGCTATTTGGATTTTGGAGGGCAGATGTTGCTGGAATAGTTTTCAGGTGCCATGTCGCATTTGCAGAGCCCCTAAAGTATCAATACAATGGAAACCCCTCAAAAGTGACCCCATTTTAGAAACTACACCTGTCAAGGAATGTATCAAGGGGTATTATCATTTTGAGCCTAAAATGCTTCCCAAAAATTAATGTACAAAATGAAAATTGAAATTTTTAAAAATATGCCATTTCGGTGCCCAATACGTTGCACCCACTTTGTGTTGTCAGAGACCTGCACTCCTAAAACTATTAAGTGGGCCATCCCGGGAGTCAAAAAATTATATATGTGGGTGTAAACTGCTGCTTGGGCACACAGCAGGGCTCAGAAGGGAAGGACCACTGTGCGTTTTAGCTTTTGGGGTACAGATTTAGAGGGACCCTCTGGGCGCCATGATGTTTTTGCAGAGCCCTGGAGGTTCCAGTAAACTGGAATTCACCAAGAAGTGACCCCATTTTGTAGGGGCAATTTTAGGGTCTCTGCAAATGTGACATGGTGTCCAAAAACGAAGAATCTAAATCTGCACTCCAAAAGCACATATTGCTCCTTCACATCTGCACCCTGCTGGGTACCCAAATACCAGTGTATGCCCACATGTATGACACTGATGTACCCCGGATAACGTACTTAATGCCATATGTGGGTAGAAATGGCTGTTTGGGCACAGCCGGGGACAGAAGGGAAGGAGCGCTATTTTGGTTTTTGGAGCACAGTTTGGTTTTTGGACGTCATGCCACTTTTGCAAAGCCCCTGAATTGCCAATAAAGTGGAATCCGCAGACATGTCACCCTATTTTGGACACTACCCCACTGATGGGATTTATCAAGTGGTGTAGCGAGAATTTTTAACCCTTGAGTGTTGCATTTATTTAGTTTCCAGAAATGAAATCGCAACTGATAGAGAAGTTAAAAATGAAAATTTTACAGATTTGCCATTTCAGTGTGCAACATGTTGTGCCCGACTTATGTCAGCAGAGACACTCCAAAAACTGTTAAACGGGTATCCCAGGCACAACAGCTTTCAGAGCGTTCATCTCTGATACAAGGTGGGCACAACATATTACGCACTGAAAGGACGTATTCCTGGAAAAATGGTCATTTTCACCTCTCACAATCCACTACAGTTATAGTTATATATATAAAGTTATAGCAACACTTGGGGGTTAAAAATGCTGTCTGTACCCCTGGATAAATCCTTCAGGGGTGTAGTTTCCAAAATAAGGTAATTTATCAGGGGATTCCAAATTACTGGCGTTTCAGCTCTACAAAAGTGTCATGGCATCCAAAAACCAAACCGTCTGTGCTCCAAAAACCAAATGACCCTTCTTCCCTTCTGTGTCCGGCTGTGCCCTAATATCAGTTTATACCCACATATGACATTATGTCCGTTATCCGGGGTACACCAGTGTCATACATGTGTCATACATGTGTCATAAACTGCAGTTTGGACGTACAGCAGGGTGCAGAAGGAACGGAGCGCTATGCGGCTTTTGGAGTACAGATTCAGATGTTTGGTATCTAGACGCCATGTCATGTTTGTAGAGCCTGTAAGGTAAAAAAGTGGATTCCATGGGGTACCAGGAGTGACCCCATTTTGAAAACTGCACCCCTCAAAGAATTTATCAGGGGGTGTAGTGAGTATTAGTATCCCGGACGTGACTGCACAGCGGATGGCGAAGAGGGAATGTATAAGCTGTGCGGAGGACATTGCAAACACCAAATTCCCTACTATGTCCCCGTAGCTCCTATGATTGGGGGAGTCACTCTGGGGGTCACTTCTGGTGTCTGTTCCCTCATAAGCTGTAAATCTGGGGTGTCCCCTGATATCCGCTCACACAGTTTATATATTCCCTACATGACGCACCCAGTTGTGTTCTAATAATTTGGCGATTTTTGAGGGTTTTTGTCTTCACATTGTGAGATGCTATATTTTCTTTATGTTTCTGGTGACGCGGCCATATAAGGGCTTATTCTTTGCGGGATGAGATGCATTTCGTAATGACACCATTTTTGGGTGTCTACATCTTATTGAATACATTTTATTAACCCTTTTTTGCTGGATTTAAAAAAAAAAAATCAATCCTGGCATTGAGTTTTACTTTTTTAATTTTACACCATGCAGCGTACAGTATAAGTAACATGTTCCCTTTATTCTGCGGGTCGGTACGGTTACGGAGATACCTCATTTATAGTATTTTTTTATGTGTTACTAGTTCTGCAGAGGAAAAACACATTTGGGGACATAAATCAATGTTTTTTGCATCGCATCTTCTAAGAGGCGTAACATTTTTATTTTTCGGTTGACAGAGTTGGTTGAGGGCTTATTTTTTGCGGGACAACCTGCGCTTTTTATTGGTACTGTTGTCGGATGCATATGACTTTTTGATCACTTTTTATAGCATATTTTGTATGGTGAGATGGCGAAAAATCATTACTTCCGGTGAGTTTTTTCCGTTTTTTTTTTCCGGCGTTCGCCGTGTACATTAAATATTATTTCAGTTTTATTGTACAGATTGTTACGGACGCGACAATACCAAATATGCATTGTTTTTATTACTTTTTAGGTTTTTTTTATATAATTCATTTTCTATTGAGAAAAAGGGATTTTTGGGCTTTATAACTTTATTAATTTTTTTCATACACTTCATTTTTTTTTTACATTTTTTTTTACTTTTTCATGTGTCCACTTAGGACACTTCAATCAGCAGTACTTTGCTGATATAGAATGCCATGTGAGACACAGCATGCAGGTGTCCCACATGGCATTCCGTAGCAGGATGTCAGGCTGTGTAGACGCACAGCCTGACATCAGAAGGTCCTGGCAGGATCACCAGGTATTGTGGGGGCTCCGGGCAGTCTGGGGTCACTGGCCAGACCCCAGACTACCTTTTACTGCTATCGGCACCCTCCGATCTCGCCGCGGGGGGTGCCGATCAGCTTCAATTGTCGGCGGACAACTTTTTGTATCCTTCCCCTGAACAACTATGTTGAACAATCTTTGTTTTCAGATCATTTGAGAGTTGTTTTGAGTAGCCCATGATGCCACTCTTCAGAGGAGATTCAAATAGGAGATCAACTTGCAATTGGCCACCTTAAATACCTTTTCTTATGATTGGATACATCTGGCTATGAAGTTCAAAGCTCACTGAGGTTACAAAACCAATTTTGTGCTTCAGTAAGTCAGTAAAAAGTAGTTAGGGGAATTCAAATCAATAAAATGATAAGGGTGCCCATACTTTTGCACCGGTCAAATTTTGGTTTAATGCATATTGCACATTTTCTGTTAGTACAATAAACCTCATTTCAATCCTGAAATATTACTGTGTCCATCAGTTATTAGATATATCAAACTGAAATGGCTGTTATAAACACCAAAATATTTAGAACTAAAAATGATTAAGATTAATAGGGGTGCCCAAACTTTTTCATAGGACTGTATAGGGTAAGAGCCGAATATACACTTAAAATCAGTCATTCACTTTTCTCCCCACCAGTGCAATGCTCCAATTTTAAAATACAGCTTCTGCATAAATCTGTATTGGGAGCCAGCACAGATCTAAGCAGGACAACCGGAAAAGAATTCACTGACTCCTCAAACAAGCTTCTCAAAATTCTTCTTTGCTTTCCAAGATGTAACTAAACCTCTTACTCAAGCTTATGTCATTTTGCAAACATGTAGAGTTAAGAGAGAGCCTTGCAAATTGGTCTAATTCAGGGGTGTCAAACTCATTTTCAACAAGGGCCACATCAGGATTATCGTTGCCTTCAAAGGGCCATGTTTGGTGTCAAAATACCAACATATACTGTACTCTTTTACAACCAACACTACCCTAATCACACAAAGGGTATACTGTTTTTCAACTTGAAGCATAAACATGTATTCACATTGTTATCTTTCTTTAATTTGCCTTGTGCATCAGTTATTCTCTTGTTGGACATTATTTCTCAACTCCACTTGGAAAACTGTCTAATGTGCAAGTACAGCAATTTGTGTCCTTGTGACTTCACTGAACCTCTGCCATGTGCTGTGTCCTGGGCTGTTGTGTTGCTGACGCCTAAAGAGGTCCCTCCTGTTTTCCTTCCTTGCTCCCTGTCACTTGTCTCCTGCCCCTGAACTTGGATTCCCTGGATGTGTTTGACCCGGCTTGCCTTACAGAACTCTCCTCTGTGATCCTGATTTGGCACCTTCCTGACCTTCTGTATATGAGCTTTGGCTTCCACCTGACCTCCCTTTTGGATCCGGTTTTTGACTACTCCGGTTACCTCCAGTGTATGACCCGGCTTCCCTGACTGCGCTTCTGCCTCTGCCACCACGTGACCTCCAGTTATCGACTTGGCTTGTTTGACCACTTATCTGGGTGTACGTGGCTCTCTGGGCAGTTGCAGATCTGGGCCTTGGACTTTTACCAAATCCAACTCCACTATCAGGAGCTCTGGTGAAGAACTCTGGGGGCAGCACGGTGGCTCAGTGGTTAGCACTGTAGCCTTGCAGCGCTGGAGTCCTGGGTTAAAATTCTGCCAGGAACAACATCTGCAAGGAGTTTGTATGTTCTCCCCGTGTTTGCGTGGATTTCCTCCCATACTAGAAAGACATACTGATACTATATGGGGCTCACAATCTACATAAAAAAAAAAAAAAAAAAAAAAGACCTCCAGGGCCTGGTTCTGGAGAGTGTAGCACACCCAGGACTGTTCTGGTTGCCCAGGACTTACAGAGTTATTTGTTGCATCAGGTTCCTAGCACAAGCACTGTATCTTCCTTGAGCTACCCTGTGAGATGGTGTGGAACTACTTTATTTTTGAATGCCAATATGCTGTTCTTGCTACCTGCTGTTGGCCCCAGCCCCTCTGACAAACAATGAGTAAACCACAACATACCATGCGGGATGATCTGAAGCTAATTCACTTACGAGCAACAAGATGCTGCCCTTGCTCCCCACTTCCTGTGCTGGCACCACTCCCTTGCCAAGCGCTACTTTCTTCCTCCCACAAGTGAAATAAGTGAGAATCCTCACAGGCAACATAAAATGGCCCGGATTTGGCCTGTGGGCCTCATGTTTGACACGTGATCTAAGTTGAGGAAAGTTTCCCTGAATTGAGTGGTGAGGAGTGGAGGGAGGTAGAGATCCTTACTTGAACCTACTTTGATACTTTAGTGAATGCCAGAGCAGGCATTTTCAAATCAATTCCGTTTACTTTAAAGAATCTACTATACTTGTAGTCTTAAAGGGATATTCCCATGAACATATTTTAAATCGTAAATAAGTTAAACATTTTGCAGCATTTTAAAGATTTTCTCTAATCATTTCTGAGGTGAATGTCTGTTGCCAATGGTTTGCGACCATGACTAGAAAAATTTTGGATGCCTTGATACCCACCAATGATTTCCTTGTTGTAGCCAAATTATCTTCTCACATGTGTAATGCCCCTGCCTGCTTGATAACCTGTCCACAATAAGGAATTATAGCTAGGTTTCAGATAAGTACCAGAGCATAGAAAGTTCCTGCATTCATGATCATATAAATTAGCTACTGATAAAAGACCACAGGTGTCACCAGTGAGATGGTAAGAAAAAAAAAATCTTTAAAACTCAGCAAAATTTAAAAATTCTTAATATTTGCAAAAATGTTTAACTTTTAATTGTCTTCAAATTTAAGTACCGTATATACTCGAGTATAAGCTGACCTGAATATAAGCTGAGGCCCCTAATTTTAGCACAAAAAACAGGGAAAACTTATTGACTCGAATATTACATTAACGGAGACATCATGGTCATGTGCATTACAGCTTAGTAACTCCATGTGCCTCATAGTAATAGTTGACACCATTATGTCCCTCACATTAACCCCTGTGTGCCTCGCATAAGAGTTACTGATATGTGGGACATATGGAGGTAATAATTATGTATCTTCATAATTAAAGCTCCTTTATTAATACCCCCATGTGTCTCACATATTAATAACCCTTATATGGGGCACACAGGGGTTAATATGAGGGACATGATGAGGTTAACTGCTATTAATGTAAGGCACATGGAGTTACTGAAACTAAATTAATAACCCCAAATGCCTGACATTACTAGGAATAGTAACCCCAGCAGGTACCTGTGTGTTTTACTTTCACTTTACTGTAGCTTCCTCTCCTCGATACGACAGACATCTTCTATGATACAATGAATCCTGCACACTGGCCACTGACTTATCTGCAGATCTTACATTCTAGTGGCTACAGGACCTTTGATGACATCAGTCACGTGACCTACATGACAAGCCAATCACAGAGCAGTAGCACTAAAGGACCTCGCCCTTTGTTTAATTTATGCAGGTCCTTGCAAGTCTCTGTGCTCCGTGGTCCCTGACTCCAGTATAAGTCGAGGGGGGCTTTTTCAGCATAAAAACTGTGCTGAAAAAGTCAGCTTATACTTGAATATATATATATATATATATATATATATATATATATATATATATATATATATATATATATATATATATATATATGGTATGTCTATGTTCATCGGAAAACTCCTTTATCCGCTTCAGTACGGGGCCAATTTTTCACTGGTTTAGGCCCAAACATATTTTCAGGTTTTTTGGTATATGCAGTTTTGACTGCTAACAGATTTTTTCATTCAACTGTCTGCTTTTTTTTTTTTTTGGTGACACATACAGCTTTATTTTTATGTTACTTTTTGTTTTTGGAGGTTTTTTTATATCTGGGAAAATGTAACCAAAAAAAAGAAAAAAAAGAAGGGAAAATCTGTTTTTCACATTGAGTTTTTTTTTTTTTTTTTAATATCACAACATGATACTAAAAAACTTTTTAAGGCCCCACGCTGCAGGAAAAACTGGCAGAACCTAATTGCGTTTTTTCCTGCAGCAGTTTTAACAGAAAGTCTAGAGGTAAACACACACACCCAAAAAAAATAAAAATTTCTAAAAATAAAACTGCTTAACATAAAAGCTATTTTGAAAAGTAGCCGAATTTGTAGTGACACATCCCTAATTAACTACTTTTATAAGCTTCAGTGTAGCAGTGCAGACCTGTATGTGTGTCAGTGCTGCTTCTTACGGACTTGTGATGGCATCAACATATGCAGCAGTATAAGAGACAGGGTCAACTCCCATCTTAACTTTCCAATGGGCTGTGTGCATTCATACTCAAACAGCGAGAAATATTTTATCATTTTTAACATTTCCTGAAATGTGGAAAGATACTTAAAAAGCAGCAATTGCTGGACAGTAAGTTACATTAATTGTAAATACACACACACACACATATATATATATATACATACATACACATACACTCACCGGCCACTTTATTAGGTACACCATGCTAGTAACGGGTTGGACCCCCTTTTGCCTTCAGAACTGCCTCAATTCTTTGTGGCATAGATTCAACAAGGTGCTGGAAGCATTCCTCAGAGGTTTTGGTCCATATTGACATGATGGCATCACACAGTTGCCGCAGATTTGTCGGCTGCACATCCATGATGCGAATCTCCCGTTCCACCACATCCCAAAGATGCTCTATTGGATTGAGATCTAGTGACTGTGGAGGCCATTGGAGTACAGTGAACTCATTGTCATGTTCAAGAAACCAGTCTGAGATTATTCCAGCTTTATGACATGGCGCATTATCCTGCTGAAAGTAGCCATCAGATGTTGGGTACATTGTGGTCATAAAGGGATGGACATGGTCAGCAACAATACTCAGGTAGGCTTTGGCATTGCAACGATGCTCAATTGGTACCAAGGGGCCCAAAGAGTGCCAAGAAAAGATTCCCCACACCATGACACCACCACCACCAGCCTGAACCGTTGATACAAGGCAGGATGGATCCATGCTTTCATGTTGTTGACGCCAAATTCTGACCCTACCATCCGAATGTCGCAGCAGAAATCGAGACTCATCAGACCAGGCAACGTTTTTCCAATCTTCAATTGTCCAATTTCGATGAGCTTGTGCAAATTGTAGCCTCAGTTTCCTGTTCTTAGCTGAAAGGAGTGGCACCCGGTGTGGTCTTCTGCTGCTGTAGCCCATCTGCCTCAAAGTTCGACGTACTGTGTGTTCAGAGATGCTCTTCTGGCTACCTTGGTTGAAACGGGTGGCTATTTGAGTCACTGTTGCCTTTCTATCAGCTCGAACCAGTCTGGCCATTCTCCTCTGACCTCTGGCATCAACAACATTTCCGCCCACAGAACTGCCGCTCACTGGATGTTTTTTTCTTTTTCGGACCATTCTCTGTAAACCCTAGAGATGGTTGTGCGTGAAAATCCCAGTAGATCAGCAGTTTCTGAAATACTCAGACCAGCCCTTCTGGCACCAACAACCATGCCACGTTCAAAGGCACTCAAATCACCTTTCTTCCCCATACTGATGCTCGGTTTGAACTGCAGGAGATTGTCTTGACCATGTCTACATGCCTAAATGCACTGAGTTGCCGCCATGTGATTGGCTGATTAGAAATTAAGTGTTAACGAGCAGTTGGACAGGTGTACCTAATAAAGTGGCCGGTGAGTGTATATATATATATATATATATATATATATATATATACACACATACAAATATATATATATATATATATATATATATATATATATATATATAAATATATCTTGACTGATGTTAGTTTCAAGTGGATGTAGGGACCCATTGTGTCTGGTCATGACTGAAGGTACTCCCGTTCTGGGATAGAAGTAATTTCAAGATAGATGAAGTTTCTACATGATCATTTTCAGTTACTGTGAATTTTTAAGCCTGGTTCACATCTGTGTTTGGCAAATCCATTCGTAATCAGTATTTAACATCTTCAAAAACTGATTTCAAGTGGTTTGACTTCAATGGGTTTTAAAAGTAATCAGTATGTAATCAGTTTGTGACATTCCATCTAGTTTCAGATTTTTGTGCAGAGAGAAAAGTAGAACTTGCAGGACTTTATCTCCATACTGAAAATAAAGATTTCAGATGGACAGCAAGCAATCAGTTTTGTTTTAACATTGAGGTCTATGGAAAACAGATTACAAACTGATTACATACTGATAGCAATCAGTTTGTGTCCATTTTGTGGATGCTCAGAATGAAGAAGGGGGAAGAAAAAGAAAAACTGATTGGTCAATAACTGATTAAATACTGAGGGCGGGTTCACGCCTATGCCTGGTCTCCACTTTAGCCAATCCGGCGGGTTTCCGTCTTCTGCCCCGAGAAAGTGGACAGGGATGCAAACCCGGCGGTCAGTTTTGAAACCCATTCACTAGAATGGGTTTGCAAAGTGACCGCCTGTGTACGTCTTTTGCCTGTCCGTGGCAAAAACGTTTTTTTTTAACCGGACACAAAGTCCTGCATGTCCGATTTTGTGTCTTGTCACAGGCTATAATAGGGTCTGCCTGGAGTCTCCAACGGAGAACCTAACGTTACTGGTATAGCAATAACATATTCCATAGCGCTTTACAGACATGGTCAGTCATTGTTCTATATAGGGCTCACTATCTAAATTACTTATCGGAATAATAAGAAAATATGCCTTAGAATTGTTATTTCATGAAGGATACAAATATAAAAGACGTATCTGGGAAGGCAACAGGTCTTTTTTCATCATGAAAATATGGGTGTAAGGTACGTCTAGCCTCATTCTACTAATCTGATTAATAAAACTGACTTTACAAGCTCAAATATGAATCATATCCTTTTCCTGGAGTCATAAAACCAGTGTGTACACCAGATTTACAAACACAAGCCTTGTCCATGTATAATCTGGAAATTAGATGCAAGCCTGGCTCTGTTACAGCTCAGCGCTGACTTACTATGTATCCACAATATCTGAAGAAAGTTCACAGTAGTCTGAGGGGGTTCAGCAATGAACTGATTCTCAAGACTACTGGGAAACATTATCTTCAGCTGTCACTGTGAAGGGGGAACCTCACTGCATAGAAGATGAGAACTACACTAAGAAAAAGTAAAGATGTAATCCATTTGTTAGCACACTTGTGAGGTCCATTCTGAGTATTGGTATAGGACCACTGTGTACAACCTAAACTGCCAACGTGGAAAATAGGTTTCTAGCTTGCATCTCTCTATATACCCAGTTCTCTTACAAAGCAATTTAGAAACTGGCAGCCTAAAAAAAAAAAAAAAAAAAAAAAAACAGTGCAAGGCTGGGTTCACACCAGTGTTTGAACTATGTTCAGGCTTTCAGTTCCCGAATCCGCTTGAAAAATGCGAAGAGAAAAGTCCTGCAAGGAGAACGTTTCTCTCCATATTGTTTGAGTGGAAACCTGGCGGACCCCATTATAGTCTATGGTGTCCACGGGTAACTGCTTTCTAAGCGGGTTAGCTTTCTGTTTCTCAGGTTCCCAAGCGGAACCGTAGAATGGAAAGCTGAATGCTAGTGTGAACCTAGCGTCACCATTATATTTTGTGCTTCTTCTCCATCTTCAACATGTGGAACTAAAATATAAAACTTGTATTGCCATATATTATTCAAGCCTCTGCATTGTGAAAATGAAGACAATTATGTGTGATAATTTCACAAGCAATAACATGAACACATAAGCAACAAGCATAACACAAGTAATTCTTTCTATGACAGAAGCAGAATACTTTCCACCATACTCAGCTTACCTTATTTCATCAGAGACATTGCCATCATCAGTGTTGGCCCACAATTCATCACAGCTGTCCTGTAAGCCAGAGTCCAGGAACTTCCCTGTGGATTTCAGTAGCATTCCTGCTATATCACTAAAACACAAGATTGCAGATTAAGGTCATCCACTACCCATGGTACCAGTTAGACCTTGTTCACACGATCTTTGTAAACTACATTTGGAGCATGAGCAGGAAAACTCCTAGGCCACACTCAAATGTATCCAGAATGCCCCATTAACACTGTGGACAATTATATGCACTGGATCTTGCTGTACAAAACAGCGTAGAACACTACAGTATGCTATGAAGAGGAATATGGTAAACAAGTCTTTTGTGTGATATCTATAGATTACAGTACAGCGCTATGGACTCTAATGTCAGGAGGGGCGTTCCTCACAGACTGTCAGAAACTCCCTTCTGACAGCGAAGAGCTATGGTAACGGCACCGATAGCTCTTCACCAGGGGCACATAACAGGAAAGCCAATAGGCTCTCTAGCGGTATAGAAAACTGCAGACATGAAAAGTCCTCTTTAAAAGTTCTATACAGCTTCTTAAAATAATATTTTTAACTGCAATCTTAAGGGGTTATATGCTGGTTTTTTTTTTCTCTCTCTCTCTCTCTCTATATATATACACACACAGCATTCACTGTGTGATATAATGCATTTTTGTCCATGTTTTTCAACATTTTTACTATGGGACTTGAAAACTAGGAAGTGTGATTGTATGATACACTTCAAAACTCTAGTAGAGTGTAAATACTTAAAGGGGTTGTCCACTTTCAGACCAATATTAAGAGACAAATGTTATTGTTTGTACAATAAAAAGATATGCAATTTTCCAATATACTTTCTGTATCAATTCCTCACAGTTTTCTAGATCTCTGCTTGCTGTCATTCATGTTCTTACTTCTAGTGGATAGAAGTCTGACCTTAGTCATGTGACTTACGGTCCATGGTCATGTGATGAGCACACAGGTGCACAGCTGATTACCAGACAGATGTCTGATTATTGTGCTATGACTGTAACGAGCGGCACCTGTGTGCTAATCACATGACCATGGACTGTAAATCACATGACCAGGGTCAGACTGCTATCCATTACAAGTAACAGAATGAATGACAGAAAGCCGAGATCTAGAAAACTGTGAGGAATTGATACAGAAAGTATATTGGAAAATTGTAAAACTTTTTATTATACAAACGATAACATTGGTCTGAAAGTGGCCAACCCCTTTGCCCTCAGATGGTGACATGGGGTCTTCAATAGGCCACCCTGTCACCATGACAACACATCATCGCACCATGATTGTACTGTTTGGTGCCAAAAAGGATAAAATATTAGCAAATCTTTTAGATGCCATAGTCACTATAGACTGCAGAATCTAAGGAGATTAAATACTGAAAAGGGCAATGTAACAATGTATATAGTGGATGAAAAACCATAAGACTTTCCTACCAGAAAAGCTTCCCAGCCTGAGCTTCTCCTCCTCGTATGTAAGGAGTAATTTCTTTGGTGAAATTCCATTCTTCCTCTAGAAGATTTTTCAAACTATGTGATGCTTGAGGTAACTCTTGCAACATCTGGATCCAGCTCCGCATGTAGTCAAAGTACACCTATCATTGGTGAAGGATATATCTGCATCAGTGTGTGTAGTTTAAAGCAGAATATTTAAAGTGTTTTTTTTTTGTTTTTTTTTTTCATGAAAGGAAGTTAACTTTTAGATCAATGGAGGTCCAATTGCTCAGCCCCCCACTGATCGGGACAACACCGGAGTATCGCTCTCCATTCTGAATGGAGCAATGATTGGACAGCCATTCATTTCAATGGAAATGCCGGAGTTAGCCAAATTAAAGCACTCAATTATCTCTGGTGCTCCCATTGAATTGAATGAAGAAGTGCGTGAATTGCCCAACCATCACTCCATTCAGAACAGGGGAAAGTTCTTCAGTCTGGCATCCTCTTCACTCAGTGAGAGGATGCCACACTATAATCTGAACAAACATCAGTGTTGATATAGTCTTAAAAGATTAGGAAAAAAAAAATTGTAAACATATATATAGTTGTAAACCACTGTGTGTACCGCTATGCTGGGGAGAATTATTACCACTATACAGACAATTACCAAACAAAACACATAAAATAAAATCCACTAATACCTCTATACTAGGCCCAGGTAGCACGCCACCTCCACACGGTGATGACCTCCATGAGGTAGCCATGCACTGTATATACACACGTGGACAAAATTGTTGGTTTCATTTAATGAAAGAAAAACCCACAATGGTGACAGAAATAACTTGAATCTGACAAAAGTAATAATAAATACAGATTCTATGAAAAGGAACAAATGATAGTCAGACTTCGATTTTCAACCATGCTTCAACAGATTTTATTTTTTTTTTAAATAAAACTCATGAACCAGTCATGGACAGAAATGATGGTTCCCTTAACTTAATATTTTGCTGCACAACCTTTTGAGGCAGTCACTGCAATCAAATGATTCCTGTAACTGTCAAAGAGACTTCTGCACCTTTCATCAGGTATTTTGGCCTCCTCCTCATGAGCAAACTGCTCCAGTTGTCTCGGGTTTGAAGCGTTCCTTTTCCAGACAACATGTTTCAGCTCCTTCCAAAGATGCTCAATAGGATTTAGGTCAGAGCTCATAGAAGGCCACTTCAGAATAGTCCAATGTTTTCCTCTCAGCCATTCTTGGGTGTTTTTACCTGTGTGTTCTGGGTCATTATCCTGTTGCAAGACCCATGACCTGCGACTGAGACCAAGCTTTCTGACACTGGGCAGCACATTTCTCTCTAGAAACCCTTGATAGTCTTGAGATTTCATTGTATCCTGCACAGGTAGATGCAGCAAATCAGCCCTAGAACATAACAGAGCCTCTTCACAGTAGGAACAGTGTTCTTTTCAAGATATGCTTCATTTTTCTATCTGTAAACATAGAGCTGATGTGCCTTGCCAAAAAGTTTGATTTTTGTCTCATCTCTCCATAGAAGATTCTCACAGAAGCTTTGTGGCTTGTCAACATGTAGTTTGGTCATTATTACTTTTGCCAGGTTCAAGTTATTTCTGTGACCACTGTGGGTTTTTCTTTCATTAAACAAGGGGGACCAACAAGCATCACATCAAGTAAAGGGTTTATCTGGCCGAATTTTTTTTATACTGATAATCTATCCACAGGACAGCACAACACTATGTCAGTATGTGATCTGTCAGGGTTCGACAACTCATCCCCACACAGATCAGTTTTATTAGCAGCTTCTGGGTGCTAGATGCTGCTTGTGAACAGGATGCCACACTGCTCCTATTCAAGCAATAGGAACAGCACTGCAATTATCCAGAAACACCACTGAACAATGGATGGCGCTGCTGTGCCACTCCTATTACTTGAAAAGTAACGGTGCTGCATCCTGTCCAGCTATCAGTACCACCTCTTAATAATAACAGTATCTCCTTATAAATACATATACAAATATATATTTATGGACGAGCTATTTATAAGGAGAGACTATTATTAATAAGACTAGGGGATCTATTCTATAAGGAGGGATTTCTAAAAAGGAACTAACAATAGCAAATGTAATAGGGGAACTATTATAAATATGTTCCCCCCTCTTTTTTTTTTTTTAAGCAATTTCTCATAAAATATTAAAACCTTTACTCACCTTAACACACTCCCCGGATGAGTCCTGACGCTGAGGTCTCTCCCTGCTTGTGGACTCCAAGAGCAGGTCCAGCGCACAGGGCTCGATATAGTGACGTAATCGCAACCCATCCTGTCTTCTAAATAGTTACCTATGTCAGAGCAGGGACTTTGTAGCTCCTTGCGCTGACACAGATGTCCATGGTATCGGCATGCATAGCACGTAGATACACTTGTTATTAGGGCTGCCCCGATCCCAGTCACCTGACCAAACGTCTGGTACCGCGTATCCTGGGGCCTCTTAGGAGACGGGGGCCCTGGGCATTTGCCCAGTTTGTTCCCCCCTAACGCCAGCCCTGCATCAGTGAACAAGTATTACCACAAATGCTCATGAGAACATGAATTAATCTCCATAGTGCGTCTCCTTCAGTACAATGCTCTTTCCAGTGCCCCCTCCACAGTATGTAATAATACATATTATTTATATAGCACCAAAATATTCTGCACCACTTGACAACATTGACACACATGGCAATACCCATAAAAATATCAGCACCCAAAATGCAAATTAGGCTCTCTGCTGTCAAGTGGGTGGCCTCTGTTTGCTTTAACAGAGGACCACCCACCTGACAGCAGAGAACTTAATAGCATATTAAATGCTGAGACTAATCAAACTAATTACTTAGGAAGGGTGGGGAATAGAGAAAAAAAATTCCAACTGCACCGAAATCAGTGGAGCGGCACCTATTAAAGGATGCAAAGAGAAGGAACTGATGGAGGAGGTAAAACATTCACTTTAACTACTATGCATATTGATCAAAGAACACCTGTTCTGTGTGTAACATTACTAGTAACTGCTATGTACAGAAAAATTATAACCCTGACTTTCCATGACGGGAAACAAAAAAACAATGTAATCATAAAAACCACTTCAGACCATATGAACAGATTCGGTAATGCATAATTGCAGGGCCTAAGGATACAAAGAACCCAAAGAGATTAGTCATGGCCTGCCTCTTTAACCCCTTCCCGCCGATGGCATTTTTTGATTTTCGTTTTTCGTTTTTGACTCCCCGCCTTCTAAACCCCATAACTTTTTTATTTCTCCGCTCCCAGAGCCATATGAGGTCTTAATTTTTGCGGGACAAATTTTTCTTGATGATGCTACCATTAATTATTCTATATAATGTACTGGGAAGCAGGAAAAAAATTCAGAATGGGGTGGATTTGAAGAAAAAATGCATTTCTGCGACTTTCTTACGGGCTTTGTTTTTACGGCGTTCACTGTGCAGCCAAAATGACATGTCCCCTGTATTCTGTGTTTCGGTACGGTTCCAGGGATACCAAATTTATATGGTTTTATTTACATTTTGACCCCTGAAAAAAATTCCAAAACTGTGTTAAAAATTTTTTTTTCTAAAAGTCGCCATATTCCGACGGCCATAACTTTTTTATACGTAGGTGTACGGGGATGCATAGGGCGTCTTTTTTTGCGGGGCCGGGTGTACTTTTTAGTTCTACCATTTTCGGGAAATGTTATTGCTTTGATCATTTTGTATTCAAATTTTTATCAGAATCAAAACAGTGAAAAAACGGCGGTTTGGCACTTTTGACTATTTTTCCCGCTACGGCGTTTACCGAACAGGAAAAATATTTTTATAGATTTGTAGAGCGGGCGATTTCGGACGCGGGGATACCTAACATGTATATGTTTCACAGTTTTTAACTACTTTTATATTTGTTCTAGAGAAAGGGGGGTGATTTGAACTTTTAATACTTTTTATATTTTTTTATATTTTTTTTTTTTACTTTTCTTTTTTTTTTTTTTTTGCATTTATTAGACCCCCTAGGGGTGTTGAACCCCAGGGGGTCTGATCACTAATGCAATGCATTACAATGCTAATGCATTGCAATGCATTGCAAAAAATCATCATCTCTTTTGCAGGCTGCATAGACCAGCCTGCAAAAGAGAGAATTTGCAGACCGGCTGGGAGCCTTTAACAAGGCTCCCGGCTGTCATGGCAACATGACGTCGGCCCTGGAGCATGCTCCAGGAGCCGGCGATCCCTGCCAAAATGGCGGCGCCCATGCGCCGCCGGGAGAATGGCGCCTCCGGCGCCTTTGACCGCAGCGCCGGAGGGGTTAATGCCTCCGATCGGTCCGGGGACCGATCGGAGGCATTAGAGCCGGTTGTCTACTGCTTAAAGCAGTAGACACCCGGCGGCTATGGCGGCCGCCCAGCTCCCGGGCGGTCGCCATAGTTACAGACCCGACATGCGCCGTACTATTACGGCGCATGTCGGGAAGGGGTTAAGGCTGGGTTCACATCTGTACTGAAGTTTTCATTTGGAGACTCTGTTGTAATGGCTGCTGAAAATCAATAGGCAAAAAAGTACAGCATGTCAGACCCTTTTCATCTGACAGTTTCACTTCAAAACAATGGACACCCGGCAAATTCCATGATGTAGTCCATCAAGTAGCATTCGTCATCCTAACAGACATTAATTGTTGCAGATAACGGATACAGACTTAGACTCTGTCCGTTCCCATTCACAACTATGTGAACAACATTACAGATGTGATCTACCGTCATGTTTGTTTACGTTAGTAATGGAATAAAGAGTCCTGTATGCAAGACTTTTTAGTCTGTTATAACAGTGAACAGACAAGAAAAAGGATAGCGTCCGTCATGTTGTTTACATTAGTGTCAATGGGAACGGTCACAGGCTAAATCAGTGTCCATTTTCTGCAACAGTTAATGTCCGTTGGCATCATCCTATGACGGAAGTCAGTAATGGACATTAACAAAGGTAGTCTAAGAAGTAAGCCTCAATACTTTTCTCCATATAGTGTATATTATATTCTCCACATAGATATATTATAGCTCTTCAAAAAAAAAAAAAAAAAAAAAAAAAACCTTTAGTAAATTCCCTAGGCATTTATTCAATAGACAAAGTAAAGCTTACCATTAACATTTTATGCAGGTCTTCCTCAAAAGCATCTATATTACAGTCAGGCTTGCGAAAATCATTTAATACTTCTCGTAGCATGAACTGATAGTATTGCTTCATAACAAGTCCACCTTTCAACACTTCTTTGCACTCTCTCGCTAACTGCAAAAAATAAAAAAAATAAAAAATTACAGCGTTATTTTTTGATGGAGTATAGAGTACATGCATAATACTTGTGAATCATTAAGTGGCAGTAAAATCTCAAGTAGGGGATACAGGGGTGCAATATATGGAATGTATCTAAAGCATAATCTAGTTTGTGTTACCTGTTACTGCTTGCACTTCATTCCAGGATCAGAACTCAATACAGATGCAGCAGGCTTCATCAGTTACTGTATTCAAATCATAGAAAACCGCAGCACACAGCGTATTAAGGTGCTTGAATTATTGGAGATTTATTAAAAGAAGAGTATTTTGTATGCGTCTTATATAACGGGCTTTATTCACGTGTCACAACATCTGTACTACATTTCGTCCAATGCAGTAGAATAAAGGCAGTCTTTGACAAAGATTTTGTTTTTGGCACACGTTTGACAAGCACTCCTCATCTTCTAACACAGATTGGACTTAATAAAGATCACATCTGACTGAAACATTGTTCACTTAACCTGTGTCAAAGACTTCCTATATTTTACTGGAATAGATGAAATGTACTATAGATGATGTGACACGTGAATGAAGCTGCTATACTCAGCACTCATCAGTGACATGTAAATGAAGTTGTTATACTTTACACTCACTGATGTACCAATACAACCTTGATACAGTGCATGCCGTAGTTTTGTTCTATTTAGATATATGGATTGGAGAATCCTCCCACAGAGCAACAAGTCCATAGCAATGCAGTACCTCTGTTTGTTCGCTAGTTATTGCATGCAGGCCACAATAAAATAGTGCACGACACTAAATACACGGTGTAAGCAGTTCATCTACTGCGAAGAATATGTGACATTCCACATTACAAGTGGAAGGATCCAATAACACAAATTATAGGCACTTATAATATGGCTCCTACAAAGAGTCATACTGGGAGCCTTGTTTCATGGAGCAGAGAGTTATATCAATCCATGGGAAAACATAGACCTAACATGAACGGAACCTTCTCTATCTCTTGTACATCACAAGGAATAAGTACAGTTGAGGAAAAGCTCAACATGATTAGCTTGAGATAGGATGACAGCTTAAACCTTAGGCACTTGGTGGCCTCATGTCACAGTTGAAGAGGTAAGTAAGCCAACAAATGCTTAATTTCATTACCACCAGGGTTATGGCCAGATCGGCACCAATTGCTGCAGTCCATAAAGCTTGATGCCACCACAACTCCATAGAAAGGAGTGGGAAGGTTGAATTAGGGACAGGAAGTGATCAACATTCAGGGCTTTAAGACACTAAGAGTTAAATTTTACTGATCTCATTTTTTATCAGTAAGATCCATATGAGATCAAGTCAAGTTTTATGGGAGTTTTAACACATTTCCCTAATCAGGGACTCTGAATATACCCTTAGAGGACAAGACCATGAACTGAAGCTTTATATATCAGTGGTCCACCCAACATCTCTCACGGCTGATGTGCTCAACTGTGCATGAAAGTGTAAAGACTTATTCAGCAAATAAAGATTATTTTTCGTAGAATGTATTTTCCTATACATTTTCCATTACAATTCAGTAAGTTTTCTACTTGCTTGAGAATAGAAACCTGCTTTTTCCCAGTCAGAATAGTGCTATTTTGCCCCATATTTTTGACAGAAGACTAAAATAGATACTGGCAAAAAGTCTAACGTGTGAACACAGACTTTATATTAAAAAGTAAACTTTCAAAACAACTTTTCATTGTAGATGTAGTTGTAGTTTTGATTGTAGGCTGTAGTTCTACCAGAACTATTTCCACAGATATCACTGGTTGAAAATACAATTGGCATTGAAACATTTATATGCAGCTGTAAAACTACAAACTTCGTGTCATATGAAAGACAGGAATCTATTATGCAACACTATCAACGCGTTTCTACATTGTATAATGTCTATGACATAACAGTTTGAAGTGACTCTCCCCTACCATCATATTCCCTGCATTACACACAAGTCCGTACATAATCCACAGCGAGAAGCAGGGTACTGCTCTCAAAAGGGAAGCAAGGGAAATAATGAAATGCAGGATTTCACATTGTTAATAACGTATATTACAAACTATATTCATGACCCAAATATTGCCAGGAAATCAAAAGTTATTCAAAAGTTAGTTACAACTGAAATGTTCTAAACTTTAAGCTATGAAATTGAAGAAAACAAAAAAAAACAAAACAGTATATAATTCATCCATTAGCAATGCATTACCAATAAATAAGCAGTGGCGTACATTTACATTTAAATAGGACTTTTAATGTCCTAATCAATGTGCCATATATGCGGTATTCTATACTGCTATAAGGCCAACAGTGCACTGTTATCAGCTTTCTCGTTATGCGCCCTGGTGCTGGAGATATTGGCGCCCTTAATTTCTGCACTGATATCTCCCTACTGTCAGTAGGGTGGGCCTTACAGCCTGGCATCATGGCTGGGCTGTGAGGAACGCCCCACTCCCAACAGTACTCTTCCAAAGGTTTGTAATGTCAGGGGGGGAGTGGCGTTCCTCACACCCTTCTAACAGTGGGGAGACATTGGTGCCCAAACTAATGACGCATATATCTCCATCACCGGGGTACATATCGGGAGAGTCGACTGAATTTAGTGCACTGTGTGTTTTTTAACGATATATGACAACACACACTGATGAGGAGGATATGAAAGGTCCTCTATAACTCTAGCAAAAAAAAGAGGATAAAAAAGGCAAACACAAACACACCTGTGACATTTTTTGTATGTATACAAACCAATTTTCATATATAATTGATTTTCATAATATTCATGAGCAAAAAATTTTGAAAACATTGAATCCAAACCTGTTTAATGCTCAGAAGTGATGGTTCCCCAGCTGGCCTCTGTTCCAATCTCAATTTGAGACATTCATGAATTACATTTAAAAGTACACGACAAAGGACTAGAAAGGCTGGCTCAAAGGATGGCAAGTCCATTGCACTGAGTTCTTCTAAGGAGATAGGGTCACAAGATGGTTCCAAGTTCTGTGTACAAGTAGAAGACTGCCTCAACAGCTCCGGTAAATAATCTGAACATAACATGAGGTCTGGGAACTCTGTAGACTGTACTCATAAAAACACAAAAAAAAAACAAACACAAAGCCAATATTAAAAAATTTCAATGATACTGTAACTCTATATCAAGTCATGGGGTTGAAGCCTTTACTACCATGTTTGACCATTCATTCAGATTTTTACTTATAACAGCTGTCTTCTGTTAGGCTGGTCTTACACGACCGTAGTGGTTTTTGTGGTCCGCAATTTGCGGATCCGCAACACAAATTTCACTCTAAAAACTCATTCTGCAGACATCTGTGTCCAACCGCAAAGTGCATCCGCAACGTTCCAAGTGTATCAGTATTATGCGGATCCGTAAAAAACAAAACACCACAAAACACACATGTTGACATCCGCAATTGTGGATATAAACTGATGTATGTTCAGTGTCTATCCGCATAACTGCACGCGCCCATAGACTTATATGGGACAGTCCGTGACGTAAAAACACGGCCATTACGGACATGCGGTATACTGTCCGGACTACAATTACGGCACGCCACACCACGGACAAAATCTACGGTGGTGTGAAAGGCCGCAAAGAAAACAGTGGGTCCGCAATTTAAAACCCAGAGGACCATTTGCGGTCTTAAACTACAGTCGTGTAAGACCAGCCTTACACGACCGTAGTTTTAGAGTGCAAATGGTCCGCAATTGTGGGTTTTAAATAGCGGACCATTTGCGGACCCACCGGGCCTCTTACACCTCCATAGATTTTGTCCGTGGTGTGGCGTGCCGTAACCGTGGTCTGGAAAGTATACCGCATGTCCGTAATGGCCGTGTTTTTACGGCACGGACTGTCCCATACAAGTCTATGGGCGCGTGCAGTTTTGCAGATATACACTGAACATACTTCAGTGTATATCCGCAATTGCGGATGTCAACATTGCGATTGGGGGTGTGTGTTGTTTTTTGCGGATCTGGGTGCACATAGAGCCTTGCGGATGCACTTTGTGGTTGGACACGGACGTCTGCGGAATGAGTTTTTTCAGTGAAATTTGTGTTGCAGATCCGCAAATTGCGGACCGCAAAAACCGTTACGGTCGTGTAAGACCAGCCTTAGTTAGCAAGAGAAATACTTACCGTATATACTCGAGTATAAGCAGAGTTTTTCAGCACAGTTTTTGTGCTGAAAAAGTCCCCCTCAGCTTATATTCGAGTCAAGCGCAGGGGGGATATTGTTATATACACTCCAGACACTGTATTGTTTGCACGGTGTAGGTTGCATTCACATTCTACTGCGGTTGTCCAGCCAGAAGGTCCACGGGGAGTGCAGCGGGATGCCCTCACTGTCCGGCTCCTGCGGCAGCTCCAGGCTGGTGATGGTTTAGGTGCACCTGCTCCTTGCTCTCCGCCTTCAGCTGCTGCAGGTCTGGACCTGCGGGGAGCACCAGCATTGTCACTAACTGCGCAGAGAGTCAGCAGTTTCGGAGTCGAGTCCACATGAAGATGGCACTCCCCGCGGGTCCGGACCAGCGGCAGCTGAAGGCGGAGAGCGAGGAGCAGCTGCACTCCCTGTGGACCTTGCCGCCAAAACTGCCGACTCTGCGCAGTTAAGTGACAATGCTGGTGGGGTCCACAGGAAGATGGCGCTCCCCGCGGGTCCGGGCCGGCGGGAGCTGAAGGCAGAGAGTGACGAGCAGCTGCACTTGAACCATCACCTGGAGCTGTCGCAGGAGCCGGACAGTGAGGGTATCCCGCTGTACTCCCCCTCGACCTTCTGGCTGGACAACCTTCTCTCCCTCTGCAGCAGAATGTGAGTACAACCTACACCGTGCAAACAATACAGTGTCTGGAGTGTATATAACAATATCCCCTTCAACCCCCACCACCCCCTTGAAATAAATAAGTAAGAGTGATCTTTCAACTATTTATCCCCTACCCATAGAATAGGGGATAAATACTAGATTGATGTTGATGGAGGGGTTTTGGGATGCAGTAGGTGCCGGGGAAGGGGGGGGGGGTGTTTTGGTTGTCTGTCTGCCCCTTCCCTGAGCTTAAAGGGGCAGACTCCCCCACTTGGAATTCAGTCTGACTACAGCCAGGCTGAATATAGGGTATCTGCAGTGCTCCTATTCCGTCGGGAATGGGTTAATAGGAGCACTACAGATACCCTACATTCAGCCAGGCTGAGTTCCAAGTGGGGGGGAAAAAAAAAAAAAAAAAAACAGTCCTCAAGCTCAGGGAAGGGGCAGACAGACAACCAAAACACCCCCTCCCCCTTTCCCAGCACCTACTGCTACCCAAAACTCCGGCCATTTTAATTTTTGAAATTTTCCAGCAGCTGCTGCATTTCCCCCCTAGGCTTATACTCGAGTCAATAAGATTTTCCAGTTTTTTGTGGTAAAATTAGGGGGGGTTGGATTATATTTGGGTCAGATTATACTCGAGTATATACGGTAGGTTCAACAGGCTAAAAATGCAGTAGAGTCAGACATCACTTAGAATTGAATAAAAGCCTCAAAGATTTGTTCTTATGACATTACAAAATTGTTCACCCATCACATAAAGTACAAACTGTAATTTTCTAACAATACAAAATATTCCTCCTATTACCCAGAAACAGTTTTAAAATAAATGTACCTAAAAGCAGAAAAAAAAAAAAAAAAAACAACTGAAAAACAAGGGGATGATTTGTATCTATTATTTAGGGCCTAGGCACAGGTAAGATATGTCTAGACTGAAAAGATTAAAATGAAAAAAATACATTTTCTCCAATCTTTACAAAACGTTGCACTGTAAAATAATTTTATATGGTACACAATCTGAAGAAAGGTACCAGGGGGTTGTACAATATTAGGAAAATTAGAAAAAGCTTAGCTTTGGATCACAAGGTAAATGTGATGCTGAATTTACATCAACTGACACTTTGGTGTCCAGCTGTCAACAAGTGGTGACTAGAGTGTTCCTTTACTGACCCTTTAATAGGGTAAGCCAGCAATTATATATGTCCTACCTGACAGTTCAAGGGAACCTGACTGTCTTTGTTTACAGTTCACCTTACTTAAGAAATTCCTCTTTGAAGAGGACCTGCCACCACTTCATGGGGAGAGCTAATTAAAATGGTCTAAAATTCAAAAGGTTTTGCAACCAATCACAACTTTTTCTCAAGAGCAGATTACAAAATTAAAGCTACGCTGTGATTGGTTGTTATAGGCAACTAAAACAGTTTTAGTTTTAGACCGCTTTAATAAACCTGACACCATGTTTAGTAGAAACTGGTATTCTCCATGAGAAAGTTCTGAAGCATCTCTGCAATGTAACATTCTTCTTATTTAGTGGGTTAGTTTTTTTTGGCATCATAGCGGATTGAATCAAAAACAATCCACATGTGTGGATGCTGTTTGTGTCCTTAAAGTGAACCAGTCAACGGACATTTAAAAAAAAATGCGCAATTGTAACAGGTATACTTGTAACAGAAAGTCAGCAGAGGAAACTTCTACGAACTTTCTATCTAAAGCACTGTGGGAAGAACGTTGCTGCCGCGTTTTTTTCCCACAGTGCTTTTTTGCTGTGGGACGTCCCATAGGGCCTTAGCCAATTGCCATTGCCAATGAGGGTGTGTCCCTTCACAGTCTGACACTGTCAGGCCATGTAGTGACATGTACCCAACTAGTAATACCCAGTTGTAAATGTATTCAAATTATTTAATTAAACATAAAAGAACAGTAAAATGCAGAGATGGTCCAGAAATATTATTTAATGGGGAATATGTGTGTGTTTACTAAAACAGACATGTGACGAGAGCTGAGCGATCCTGTTTAAACTCATATGCAATGACACATAGATCTGCTGACCCTGTTAATAATGAACTTTTTTTTTTAAATCAAATATATGTTCTACAGCCCATGTACACTAACCTCCAGTTTATGTTCAGTCCTTATCAAAGCTGTGCGTGCTCTCTGAAGCGAACCATGCATTAGTTTATGAAGCCTTATAATTAACTTTCGCAGCCCCATTTGCTTTAATGCCTTGTCCACAAATGGTCTGTATATTGAAGTTAAACAATCCCTACTACAGCCAGTTTCATGGCTGCATTCTGATGCTGTCCAGCAAGAGTCATCGTCCAAAACAAGTCTATCCAATTTCTGACGATGGCTGTCCTCTTTGTCAAAATGAACCTTTAAATTGTTGTTACCGTTATTATCAGAATCCCGCCTGCCATCCCACATATTGTCCATCTCATCTTTTTCATCTTCACTTTCTTCTGTACAAGTTCCTGAGCCTTCTGTGCTCATAACTCCTTCGTGTTCCATGTCATTGCTCTCTTCTTCTGGACCATTTGAAGGACGTGGTGAAGGTATTTCAAACACTGGCCAGCCAATGTCAGAAAGGTTTTTTATACCTAAAACAGTTCCCATAATCCTGAGCTTGTGATTCAGGTCCTTGGTTATATTAAGCCATAAACAGAGTGCCTGCACTCGTGCTTGAAAATCTTTTGCAGCATATTTTTCATAGTCTCTCTGGAGAGCTTGTAAAGATGGGTAAAGTGCCTCAATATACTCTAGAAGTTCCATTATCTGTTTTACTTGCTCAAAAGAGATTCTTTGTTTCTGGATGTGGTCATGGTAGCTTGGGTGACCACTTGTAGCAGAATCACGAGAGCCTGTACATGTGCCCTCTGAAGAAGTCCCATTGAGATCTTCCCCATTGCTGACAGTCAATAGTCTCCTATAGTTTACCTTAAAAGTGAGTATTTCATTAATGATTTCTGGTATGGCCTGTCGAGCTGTATACAGATACAAGTCTTGGTCATTGATGCTGCGACCGGCATGCCAGGCTTGTAGTTCCAGCCAAAAAAGTTCATGTGATCTATTAAACCATGTGGAGGAGGTGTTTTCCTGACTCCTCTGTTCCCTTTCTTTTTTTTTGGAGACTGAAGTTAGCTTAAGCAGAAGACGAAGAGTCTCAAAAAATTTCAAGCGGTCAGCTGGACAGTCTGTTCTTGAGGTCTGTCGTGTTGTCCTGGCAATAGGAACAGGCACAGACACTGGTAGCTTGGCACTGCTACTGCCAAGGCTGAGGTAAGGCTTATTAAGATCAACATCTGGTATAGATTTTTTTGGCAACGATCCACAGCTTGGATCCAGCATAAAAGAACATTGCACATTTTTCTTGCGATCTCTTTCATTTGTCCTGAGCGTTGCTCTGTTCTTCTTTTCCTGACGGTAGCTGTGATCCTCTACGTTATCTGAATTTTTATTTATCTCTTTTGGAGCTGTCTGATTTGGTGTGCTCATCTTTTCTGAAAGGTATAGAAAAAAAAAAAAAGTTACATCTGGCCAAATGTTTTACTCTATACTCCAAGTGTATATAAGTAAAAATGTTTTAACCCTTCTACAGCTTTTAGTTGTTTTTTTTACTCAAAATATCTCAAGCATGTGGAATCGGGAAAGCTTTTAGATTAGTAGGGGGTCTAATCCCTACTGATCAGAAGAGGGGGGGGGGGGCTTTTGTCATGTACTCTCCTCAATTCATTTCAATGGGAGTTCTAGAGATATCTGAACTACAGCACTTGATTATCTCTGGTGCGTCACTGACCACGGTGACTAAAATTTCTCCTTATCAGTGGGGGGGTTTGAGCTATCCATTGGTAACTAACTTTTGTGATAAAACCCTTTAACCCCACCACAGCTTTGAATGCCTCCTGCTCAGGGGTTTAAGCAGAATACACTACAGTTTATCCTGAGCAGATAACGTACAGGGAGACTGCAAAAGGAGCAGTCACTGCTCTAATTCCAGAGCTGCAGGGGTTAGAGCTGCGATCTTGATCTGGTTTTAAAGAGGACCTTACATGTCCTCATCAATGTGTGGCTTTATATACAGCTAGAAAGCCGACAGCCCTGAATTCTGTGCACTGCCGGCTTTCTAGTGGTATACACAACTGCACATTGATGAGGACATGAAAGGTCTTCTTTAAATAAGACCAAGATTATTACTGTAGACTACCTAGATTTCATGGGTTAGTGAGCTACACATACTCACAGCTATCACTTTAACCAGTGTGCAGGAGAACACATGCAGGTGACAGGGAGAAAAGAAGGCTTCTATTATTCTCCTGCCCATGTCACTTCACTTGTGCTTTTGTTCATCTTGTCACCCACTCCATTATCAATCAGAAAGCATACTTGCTATTTTCTCCCCCCTTGTTAATAAAAAAAAAAAAAAAAAAAAAAAACACTTCAGTAACAACCCCTAAAATAAAATTAAAAGTCACATGTACAACATATAAAGTCACATTAAAAAGTGTAAAATCGCTGAAGGGTTAAGATGTACATCATGAACCAGATTTGTGGCAGCAATATTTATTTGAGCCATAAATTCAAACTCTGCAATAAAAAAAAAATTACATTGTGACTGGATAAATGTAAATGTCACTGGCAACAGGAATTTGTGTGCTGTAAGAAATACTAAAACTTTAGCAGAACATCTTTATCTATAAATGCTGAAAAAAAAAATCTCAATGTAAATAGGATCTTTCATCACTTAGGGCACGTGCGGTTTTATGTACCGCTAGAAAGCCGACAGTGCACTGCATTCAGCGCACTGTTGGATTTCAAGATCTGTGCCCCAGGTAAAGAGCTATTGGTGCCGGTACCGTACCTCTCCACCGTCAAAAGGGCGTTCCCGACAGGAATACAAATACAGAAATGCTGTACATACATTAACAAGCAGCAGTTCAAAGTGGACTCTGAAGACAGAAAATATGGTGGATGTCGGGTAATGTGCGTGCTATGTTCTCATTAATGAGAAGGACTTGCATCTAACTGCTTGAATAGGCAGCTTAGTATTAAACACATAAATTCTTGGTATTGACGGACATATAAATCATAGAGATTGCATGGCACTGCCACTGTACCCACACAATCAGAAGCAGTACCCTGGCCGCCACATTCTTGCTGCAGTTGCCAGTTTGATCAACTAAAAAAAAAAAAAAATCTATATATCTATATTCTGATGATGCAAAAATAAATTATTTAACCACTTTAGTACCGGGCTATTTTGTGGTCCAGGACCAGACACATTTTAGGTTTATTTTGTATGTGCTGTTTAGAGGGCTGTAACATTTTTCTCATACATCTCATTCAACTAATTTTTGCGTCTTTTTTCAGGGACACATAGGACTTTATTTTTATGTTGTTTTTATTTTCGAATGTGTTTTAATTTTTTTTATATCTGGGAAAATATAAACATAATAGGAGGGAAATTGTGTCTGGTTTCCACTTTTCTTTTTTTTTAATTTAATAACACAAAGTGCAACTGAAAAACTTTAAAAAATAGTTTTTCCTCTCCATTACGGTAACTTTTATTTTATATGGTGTTGTTGGGTGTGGGGCTATACACTTTAATAACGTCATTTTATTGGCGTATTATTTTTCTTTTTTTATTATTATTATTATTATTATTATTATTATTATTATATTTTTTTTTTTTTAAAAAACATTTTTTTTATATTTTTTTTCAGATGGTGTCCCGATAAGGTCATAAGACCTTTGGGGACATCTGATCACTTTTCGTTTGTACTGGAGGCTGATTTCTCCTATAACTGGGGCTGGTACATTTAGCCCCAGTTGCAGGAGGAATACAACCTCCTGCATGCTGTATACACACCTTATAGAGCTGTATACACAGCGATCAAGAAGGCAGGGATGGGAATAAACCTTCCCTGTCTTCTCTCTGGGAGCTCTGGCTGAAGTTACAGCCGTCTCCCAGTTAAAGCAGCTGCACGATCTTGTGCAGCTGCTGTGTTCTGAATGGACGTACCGGTACGTCCTGTCAGAACAAGGCAACCACTTCCCGGACGTTTATACTCTATGGGCGGTCTGGAAATGGTTGAAGTGTTTTTATTTGCAATAGAAATAAAATATAAATAGTGATCACAGGAGACCTTCAGAGTCATTATACTGTACAATGAACACCATAAAAACGCCCCCACCCAAAAAAAAGAACAATTGCAGAACTTCTATTTGTTTTGTCCCCCCCTTCCCAAGTAAAATAATAAAGTTTTATATGTATCACAAAATGGTTTTATTAAAAAGTACAACTTGCCTCACAAAAAAATCTAGCCATCATATGGCGATGTCGATTTACGGTCCATTGTCATGTCATCAGTACACACGTGCACAGCTGATTACCAGGCAGGTGTCTGATTACTGTGCTGTGACTGTAATGATCGGCACCTGTGTACTTATCACATAACCGTGGACTGTAAATCACATGACCGTGGACTGTAAATCACATGACCATGGTCAGAGTTTTATCCATTAGAAATAACACAATAAAACACAGCTAGCTGAGATCTAGAAAACTGTGAGGCATTGAAAGTATATTGGAAGTATATTGGAAAATTGTACAACTTTGTATTATACAAACCATAACATTTGTCTCTAAATATTGGTCTGAAAGTGGACAACCCCCTTTAAGTAATATAAAAATCACAACATGTGTCACTGTTACCCAGTAACTCACCTTTACATAGAGTTCGAGCGGCGGGCCTCCCTGTGCAGTTCCGCTGATGTTTAGTTGACATGCGTTTCATCTGTCGGGGAGTGCTGGGAGGAGAGGTGCCGTAGAACGTTTCGGCATTAGCCTCATCTGAAAACTCATCAGCTTCACAACCCAAATTGTCTCCAGCCGCATTTTCTGTTTTACGCATGTGCCTGAAATGCAGAGTACAACGTAAATGCAATAACTGGCAACCAAAAAGAAACAAAGTTAGTAAACATTATTAAAGGGATTCTATCAATAAAAAAAAAAAAAAAAAAAAAAAAAAAAAAAGCAGCAGCCGACGAGTGCCACTTTGGGAATCGAAGTGGCCAGCTGCTAAAGCAGCGAAGAGGAGGAGAAACACATAGGATGCGTCAGAAAGACAAGACAGAGGCGGGGCTGAATGCGATAACGATGCTGTGCTGAGCATAATTAGCATAAAAAAAGAAAAGCTGAATAAATCACGGGGAGGACCTGCAAGATAAAGAGATGAATAGCCTTTATAAAACGTTATATTTTTAATGATAGAATCCCTTTAAGATGATGGAGAACAATGTTGCAACTCATTTATAACGCTTGGATACATATCACCATTGCATTAGAATTTGTTACTATGACTTTTGGTTAATGGTTGTAGCTATGTGACGCTCGGTTCGCACCTGCGTCTCGGTCTCAAGTTTCCGTCTTCTGCCTGCAGAAACCGCAGAAACCTGTCAGACCGTGTCCAACCCTGAGCGCCGGTGAGCGTTTTGTGCTCTCTGCGGCGAAACCATTTTTTTTTAACCAGACACAAAGTCCTGCATGTCTGAAATTGTGTCCGGTTAAAAAAATAAACTGTTTCGCCGCGGAGAGCACATAACGCTCACTGGCGCTCACAGCCGGACACTTGCCTGCAGGTTTCCGTCTCCTGCCCAGTTTCGGGCAAGAAATAGAAACCTGAAATCGGAGACCCCGGGTGCAGATGTGAACGAGCCCTAACTTGTAAAAAGAATTGATTTAAAAGGACCTGTTACAAGGGCTGTAAATCCCAATAACATACATAATATGGTGCTGGCACCCTAAGCATTATGGCGTTTTGTTTATCCAAATCTCTACAACCATTCCAAAGGCATAAGCCCTTTTTGTGTTGATGCTAATTTTGGTATACTAGCCAAGTGGGCGTTAATATTGTGGTTTCTATGGGGGTGGGGTCTCCGTATACTGTATGTCATACAGTGTTATCGCTATCTTGGCTAGTATTGCCTAATTTGTGTTAACACTAAAACAGCTTTTATCTTTGGATAAACAGTGTCTGACAGCGTCTATAAGATGATATCACTGATATCAAAACTTTTTGAGGCAATTCCACTGACATACATTTTTCCAGCAGTTTCAATAACTGCTTCCAGTGCCGGAACTACATTATCTAACAGTGATGCAAGTGCTGTAAACAGACAGTGAATCATTATTAGTCAGGTGCATGAAAATGCTTACAGTTAAAAGAAGGATCGACCTGTTTACTGTCAGCAGCTACACAGAATGAAGGTATAAACAGGCAAATAAAAACATACCCCTTAGCAAACATTGAATCAGCATCAGTCCAGTCCACACACAACACGTGTGTCAAAACTTTGTTGTTAAGTTGACCAATTAAAGGGATTTTCCAGGCAAAAAAGACCTGTTAGTGCTATTAATAGGTTAATAACAGCAACCAAATAACTTTAGCAGTGTTTTGAGCGATTTCTGAGTTTCTCTTGGAGCTCCTGGCATCTTCTGTATTTGTTTACATGGGTAGCATCCTGTTCTGTTCTCCTACAACTACCATGATGCATTGCACTTCACTCAGTGCTGACTCGCACTGCCTCCCCATCTTA
The DNA here is from genome assembly GCF_031893055.1 of Leptodactylus fuscus. NCBI lineage: Eukaryota > Metazoa > Chordata > Amphibia > Anura > Leptodactylidae > Leptodactylus > Leptodactylus fuscus. Next base: position 81,327,205 of record NC_134267.1, read on the forward strand.
CTCCCTCCAACTCCCTCTCTCACACCCCCTTCCACTTTCCCCTAGTTAGTCCGCCCACTACTAGCCCTTCCCAACTAACTAACTCAGTCCACCTCATCATACTTCCCTGTCTTCCTGTCCAGATCTTCTGGGCACGAGAGATCACTTCCTTCTGTGGGGCCAGCCAGCTCCTATTCTTGATGTCTGCCAGTGCCTGTGCAATAGAGTGGGCGTGCCGGTACACACTCAATGACAAAGGTATGGACGGTTGGCAGACAGCAAGAAGGGGAGGAACCAGTATTGGGGGGGAGGGGCATTCCTCACAGCTCAGCATCATTGCTAGGCTGTGCATTATGCAATAGATATGTGCCAGACCTGAGTTAAAACTTTACAACCAATCATGTTATGCTAATTATACTAATCCCTCCTTTTCTTTGTATACACTATATCACCCTGTATAATACACTGTATAATGTATTTAAACGTTACCTTTTCCTGCCATTTAAAGAGGACCTTTCACCACCTGGGGCACATGCAGTGTAATACAACTTTAGAAAGCCGACAGTGCGCTGAATTCAGCTCATTATCGGCTTTCACGTTCTGTGCCCCCTGTGAAGAGCTATCAGTGTCGGTACCATAGCTCTTTAGTGTCAGTCAGTCATGAATGCCCCTCCTCACAGTAGCGTCTATTGCGCTATACTGTGAGAGGAGGCGTTCCTTACCGCCCAGTGAAGATGCTGAGTAGTGAGGAACACCCCCCTTCCCTCCTGATAGTACTCGTCCATAGACAAGTCATGGGGGGGGAGCGTTCCTTACCGCTCAGCGTAATCGCTGGGCGGTAAAGAGTGCCCCCTCTCACAGTATAGTGCAATAGATGCTGCTGTCAGAAACACCCCTCTGACAGCGAAGAGCTACGGTACCTGCACCGATTGCTCTTTACCGGGGGAACAGAACAGGAAAGCCGATAGTGCGCTGAATTCAGCGCACTGTCGGCTTTCTAGCAGTATATAAAACCGCATGTGACCCAGGTGGTGAAAGGTCCTCTTTAACACAACTCAATATATACATTATCTAGTTGTGTGTGTTTGTCTGAGCCAGCTCATATACCCATCACTACTAATTTGGACTTTAATATGATGATACTTAGAGCGGAATGCGCTCACACTACATATTTTTATACCATAACAAATCCTCTTAGATGTGATAAGGACAGCATGTGAGCCCTGATAGGTTTGCTTGGAGATGAAATAAAAATAATTCATTTAAAAGAATGCTAGACTTGCAAATTTGCTTTAGAAAGCTAATCTTTAACATAGCAGACCATTTTCAAAGTTCAAAACACCAACCCTGCAACAAAATACTAAATGACCAATTTTGTTTTGCTCCTTCCAAAGTACAAGCTTTAGTCACTAGAAACATCTGTTATGCTTGAAAAGGTAAAACAGTCACCCTTCCCCTCCCCGTAAAAAAGGGTCAAAACCCAGGGTGAACAATACTTTTAATAATTATAATATTTTTTAGTCTGTCTTTTTTGCGTCAATGAGTATCCGTCAAAAACTTATAATGTGCAGAGACAACGCTGATGTGAACGCAGGCTTGAGTGCTTCAAGTCTATACAGTTATGAAAACTTTTCATGTTCTCTGCAAAGCAAGCAACATTGCCAATAAACATTGCTTAGGCTAGGTTCACGTCTGCATTTGGGTTTCTGTTCGGGGGAGGGGTACACTTGGGGACACCCTGAACGAAAATCTAATCTGCTTAAAAAAACAGTTACCTTCAAAAAACCACGTACCCATAGACTATAATGGGGTCCACCGGTTTTCCACATAAAAAAGCGAAATATGCGGAGAGGAGAGCACTGCGGAGATCAGGCGCAGATGTGAACCTTGCCTTATACAAATTCTGCCAAGCTGTAAATGCTGTAAGTCAAGAAATATTATAGCACAGATCCAGCCACCATCATGTCAATTACCGTATATACTCGAGTATAAGTCGACCCGAATATAAGCCGACCACCCTAATTTTAACACAAAAACCGGGGAAAACTTATTGACTCGTATATAAGCCGAGGGGGGAAAATGCATGACATTCTGTTTGTGCTCATGTTAATCCTAGCCAGCTTCAGGCCTATATGGTAATATCCCAGATGTCACGTGGTCTGGGATATTACCATATAGGCCCAAACCTGTGGTAGTAGTAATAGCCTGTTACTGCTAGCACAGGCTTTGGGCCTGTATGGCAACAGGCTGCTACTGCTACCAGAATGCTTTGGGCCGGTATGATAAGACTTAGAAGTCTTTGAATATAGACAATTGCAGCTCCATTTTATTCTTATACAAATTAGCTGAAAAGGGCTTTAGGGGAGATTCTGCTGTCCATCTCTTCTACCCATTGATTAAAGGGATTCTACCATTGAAACAGTTTTTTTTCTAGTTGACACGTAGGAATAGCCTTAGGAAAGGCTAGTCTTCTCCTACCTTTAGATAGCTTCTCCGTGCTGCCATTCCATAGAAATCCCGGTTTTCGTCGGTATGCAAATGAGATGCTGCAAGAAAACTCTCCAGCGATGCCTACACAGTAAGAAAGCGGGCATTTTCTTGTGGCCTCTGAGCGTGCGCAGCCGGCTCTGCTCTACAAGTTTGACCGTCTGCGCCGGAAGAAGACACGTGAAGAGGACGTTCCAGATGAAGATGGAGGTGTTGCTGGAGAGTTCTCTCGCAGCGTTGGGGATGCTCCCAGTGCTGTTTGAGTGCTTGGGTCCGCCCCCAGTGCTGCGAGAGATCTCATTTGCATACTGACGAAAATCGGGATTTCTACAGAATGGCAGCGCGGAGAACACATCTAAAGGTAGGAGAAGAATAGCCTTTCTTAAGGCTATTCCTACGTGTCAACTAGAAAAATAAAAGTGTTTTAATGGTAGAATCCCTTTAAATTACATCTCCCACTTTGTCTGCAGTTAGGGGTGGTTATTAGAGATGAGCGAGTAGTGTTCGATCGAGTAGGTGTTCGATCGAATACTACGGTATTCAAAATACTCGTACTCGATCGAACACTACTAGCTGTTCGAAGTTTAAGGTTCGATGCAGAACCAGCATTGATTGGCAGTATGCTATACATTCTGCCAATCGACGCTGGTTTTTCTCTTACCTTTAGAAGTCTTCTCCGTGCAGCGTCCCAGCGGCGTCTTCCGGCTGGAATTCACTCTGCCTAAGCATCCGGCCTAGGCAGAGCCAACTGCGCATGCGCGGGCATGGCCTCGCATGCGCAGTCGGCTTTGCTCATGCGCGGGCATGGCCTCGCATGCGCAGTCGGCTCTGCTCAGACGTCGGGCCGGTAGAGCCGACCGCGCATGCGCAGTCGGCTCTGCCTAGGCCCTGATGCCTAGGCAGAGTGAATTCCAGCTGGAAGACGACGCGGGGGCGCTGCGCCGGGAGAAGACTTCAAGGGGAATCCAGCCCGACCGTCACTCGTGGACTTGGTAAGTATAATTTTATCGAATATTGCCTAACCGTGAAACAAGCATTTCCCCCCATAGACTATAATGCGATTCGAAATCCGTTCGAACAGCAGAACAGTGTGCGGCTGTTCGAATCGGATTTCGAACCTCGGACATTTTAGTGTTCGCTCATCTCTAGTGGTTATCTATAAAGGAGAACAAAAAAGAAATGCCCTAAAGACCCTTTCGACTAATTTGCATAAGAATAAAAAGTGGATTTTCTTGAAAATGGAAACAATAACAAGCACAAAACATTATCCTAGAAAGCCTGAGACACACCTGCAGTATGCTGCTGCCTGGAACTCTGCGCAAGCTGTATCTGCTTGACTACTGTATAAATGGTAGAATACTACAGATGATAAATGAGAAGGGGATTCATATTGCTGATACACATCCATAGTCCAAGCTCTTCTATGTGACAGATGCATTTCTTACTCACTACACAAGTACTTCAAGCACGTATAGTGTAGCCACACTAACCAAGTACAGAAATTCTTATACAAAGAATTACATGCAATACAGTGTTTATGTGTGACTGATTTGTTTTTGGTTTTTTATGAAGAAAATTCACCTCACTCTTTTTCAAGAAGACGACATCTGTGACATGTTCATTATTATAGACCACAATAAACCTTTTGGTTGAAAACACTGCTTTAGATGCTCCAAATTCTTGATGGAGATGTCAGCCCATTCCATAAACACACAACATAAGACATGCTCACAGGCTCCAGAACTGCCTTCTGTACTGAGATTCGTCTTGTAGGAAACTTCCTACACCAGTGAGTCACCCAAGTCTCCACCCTGAGCATAAAGCATTACCAGCAGTCACCACATAGATACTAATCCAATACATGAAAACAAAATGTAAAAACTGAGTAAATATACTGCAACAGAAAAACACTTTAATTGTTGGTGACACAGAATCTCAGCTTGCCTCTAAATAAAAAAAAAAACTAACAAAAAACCTGCAGAACTTGAAGGGAAAAAAAAACTGCATATAAAATAACAACACCTGTTGGAAGCTGTGATATAGTGTTCACATGAAATTCATGAACACACAACCTAGGAACATTTATTTACAGTAAAGGGAATTTAGCCAGTCAGCAGCCATCTTTAGACTCCTAGATTTCACTTACTCTATATCTTTCTCCATTGGCCGTAACATTTTAATCACCACCACAGTATAACGATCCACAATGGCCCCCGCACAGTATAATATGGATTGCACATGCACAGTCCATTATACGGCGCTACATAACAGCAGGATTCCCCACCACCCACTCTACAGAGGTGCCAGGTGGCAACTCCTCTTTCTGAGGTGTTCCAGCCAGTGCCTCCTCTTTGAACTGCCCCTTAATCCCAGTAAATTTACCTTTGCCTCCTTTCACCTCTGGACTTCATCACCAGCTGGCAGCTCTTCCATGCTCTATTGTGAATGCGTAGGTGGCCAGCCCACATAATGACATCCCAAGATCTAGATACCCACAGGAAGAACAAGTAAGGCCAAGTTCACACGTGAATTACGTGTGGCGTAATTTGGTCCAGAAAAAAAATGTTTCCTAATTAGGAAGTGGCTTTTGGACCTTGTAGCATTTTTTGGTAAAAACCCACCTCAGAAAACGTCAGGCGGTTTTTCCCTCCTGGACAGTGAATGGACCGTAAAAAAACGCGTTGTGTTTCCGCCTTCCATTCACTTGTATTGACTTTCTGAGGCGGAATCCGCCTCAAGAAAGGTCGTCGCTCCTTTTTCCACTAACGGCAAAAAAGAAAACGCTAGCGGTCTACATAGACCACCATTTTGAGGGGGCGGATTTTGGCATGGATTCCGCACCATAATCCGTCCCCTCTGTGCCCGTGTGAACAGGCCCTAACTATAATGGAACTGGGTGGTGGACTTCTTACCACTGACATTCCAGGGTGGGATATCCATTAGACCAAGACCCCAGAATATCAGCGGAAAGGCAAAAAAAAAAAAAAAAAAAAAGTAATTTATTTAGGTCACATGACCAACATATATTACAATAAAGCTAAGAAAAATGAATAATAAATGTTATTTAGAAAGTTGGAAGGGGGAACATTGGGGCCTTATGGTTAAAATATAAATTTATCCTGGACAATCATTTATTAAAAAAAAAAAAAAAAAAAAAGGCCCCAACTGGTGCAGGGCCCAAGTCTTTTATAAAGAGGCTCTGGCCATGCATTGGCATTCCAATCGAAAAGCCTGGCGGGTAGAAATTTAATTCTGCTTCATTTTCTACACTGTGAACGGGGACTTACAAAGTTTTTATATTAACCTGTACTATTAATTTATGAAAGAAATGTTTTATATTTGGAGGCACACTTTAGGATTAAGATCTACAGGATCTGTGGGGCTCCAACCGCTGGGACCCCTGTTCATCAAGAGAACAGAGTTCCTAAAACAGGGGTAGAGTATGTGGACTACTTCTCCATTCAAAGTATATGCATCACAGATACAAATACAGCAGTTGACCATCAATCCCATAGACTGTAAAAGTAGAGGTTGTATGCATGTACCCGGAGGAAACCCATGCAAACACGGGGAGAACATACAAACTCCTTGCAGATGTTGCCCTTAGCAGGATTTGAACCCAGGATTCCAGCGCTGCAAGGCTGCAGTGCTAACCACTGAGCCACCGTGCTGCCCTATATTTCCCTTTAACAAAAACTCAGCTGATAAAAAGTAGCGAAGGGGGTGCACCGAACACACAATATGGGTCATGTACCAAGAATGCACCACATTTACACCAAAAAAACTGACACAGTTGGGTCATCAGGGCTCGTTCACATCTGCGTTCATCTGTCCTTATTGCAGGTTTCCGTTTCCTGCATAAAACAGATGCAGGAGACGGAAGCCTGCAGGAGACTTTCTCACCCATTCATTTGAATGGGTGAGAAAGCTGTCCGGCTGTGAGCGGTGGTGAGCGTTTTGCGCTCTCCGCCGCGAAACAGGGTTTTATAATCCGGACACAGAGTCGGACATGCAGTACTCTGTGTCCGGATAAAAAAATCCGGTTTCGCGGCGGAGAGCCTAAAACGCTCACCGCCGCTCACGGCCGGATCCGGTCTATGGTTTCCGTCTTCTGCCATAGAACGGAGACATGAACGCAGGTGTGAACCCAGCGTTAGTAAATTCCGTTGGGCTTGAGCTGCAAACTAAATTCTTGCCAAGTGCATTGAAGTATTACGTCTTTACTTAAAAGTAAGGTGGTGCCAGGAAATCACCTATTGTTTAAATCACGTTTTTATGTTAAATATTTTTTTTAAGGCTTTTGATGGTGAGGTTTCTAATTTTCCATGTTATCTATATTTAAAAAAAAAAAAAAAAATCCTAAAAATACTGCAATTCCAACTCCTGCCACTGTGTCTAAAATAATTTGTGATTTTGTCTTCTGGAAATGGAACATGAGCCATAAACACAATGGTCTGGAGCTGTAAAAGCTGTGAAATAACCTATTGTGACTGGTGGATTCTGTGTCTGATCTACATATAAGTCACAGCTATGGTCACCAGTGTGCTGATAAGTTAGGTGGCTGCTGCCAAAAATGTTACAGAAAGCGCAAAGTGAAAGAACTGCAGGAGTTTTGAGAATTTAATAGGATACAGATAATAACATGACATAACAAACCTCACTAAACATTCTTTATAAATATGGTAAACATAAAACTTGTTTTAAAAAAAGTGGGTAATTTTCTAGCTACAGATTCCCTTTAAACAGTCTCTAGCAGAAGTCAAAATAGTTCACTCTTGGGACAAGATTACAAATCAAAATCTTTCACAACCATTTCCTATTTGTACAGCTTCACTTACACTGGGGCTATCTGTACTTTTAAGTATTCAAGGAAAAGGAAGCAATTATTTAGTACATGCGCAGTCCAATACATGTGAGTGTGACATCATTCATTCATAGTTCACCACATGTTTATTACATGTAGCAACATACAACTATTTCCAACTGGAATCAACAATTACCAGGGGACAGAATCCTGGCTAAGTGTGATAATTTAAGAAATGCTGAATATAAAAAGAAATCTGCAAAAGCAAAAAATAAAGATAAATTTACTGTTATTTGCTGAGTGTTATTTACACTTGGCTTGCTGAAGCTCTGACTTAATACAGTTATGGATCATCTTACATTTCTACAAACTAACAAGTAAATAAACAACAGCCAGGCCTAGCAACAGGGTCAGGCTCATTCTAACCTCTGGAGTCATCATCCAAAAGGTTTGAATAGCTACATGAAAACTGATTAAAATTCTGATCAAAGGTGATTACGTTATTATTACTGTGTCTGTTACCTTTGTATCACATTACTGTTTTCCTATGTCCCTCCATACCCCTCCTACCATTACCCCTCTCCTTATCTTTATCTGACCCCTAACTTCCCAAAAGGCCTCTTTTGGATTGCTTGCTGAATCACTCTACTGTAAATTGTTATGGAGTGCAGTGAGTATAAGGCATCAATCCTTCATTACGAAGGGCCGCTTTGGGCAACAGCCTCCAAGAATCTGCGCCAGGGCGCCCAAACATTCAGGAAGAGGTCATGTTGTCTATTCGTCCAGCTAATAATTTACTCAAACCGGTATATCTGGTGAACTGTCTCATGCTACAATTTAAGGGGGGGGGGGGGGGGTTCTTGTTTGAGCCAGAAAAGCGGGATCAGGGATTTGGCCACTTCTAGAAGTGTTTCAAATGTATGTATTGGCCTTGGGGGATGGAGAACACCACCAGCGTGGGCGTCAGTTTGGGACAGTCATTAGTTATAAGATCTATCTGCTCTGCTATCTGTTGCCAAAAGGGCTTTATTTTCTTGCACATCCACCAGAGGTGAACATAAGAGCCAATTCATTCTCCGCAGTGCCAACATAGATCAGAGTCAGACAGATTATGATCATGTAGCCATTTTGGTGATCTGTGCCACCGGGAAAGCACTTTGAAATGTGATTCCTGCATTCTGACGCAGGTCGAAAAACCGTGAGACCTAGCTAAGACACAGTTTGTCCTGCTCAATAGTGGATTCTATCCATTTCCTACAGGATGATACTTGGGTCAGTCTTGCTTAAGGCTCAATTCGAATGCAAGTTCATAAAAAAAAAATACTGACCAAAGATAAGTTCACAATTTAGTTGTGAGTAACATTTCGCTCACATCTGCGCTCAGTGAATGCTTGGGGATTCCGTTCCCCTCTCTGCTTTAAAAATGAAGAGAGAGAATTCCTGCAAGCAGGACTTTTTTTCCAAACTGTTCAGGCAGAGGCCCAGCAGATCCCAATATAGTCTATGGAGTCCACAGGTAACCGCTTTTAAAGCAGATTCCGTTTTTTCAGGTCTCCAAGTGGACCCAAAGAACAGAAACCCAAGTGACGATGTGACCTTAGCCTTATACAGCAGCTACATAACAATACACTCTAGGGAAAAGTTAGCTGAACACAATTTCAATAGGATTAGACAACTATATAATGGCATGGGGCCCACCTGACATTTCACCAACAGATGATTACGGATAGAAAACAAATATTGGACATGATAATAGTCAATGCCTGCTTCTTATCTTCTCCATGGGGATAAGATACAGCTAGGGCTCTCTTGCAGTGGTTTACTCCAATTGCCCCACTGAAAACTGCATACACCGAGTGTCATCTACAACTGAGGCCATACAAAAGGAATTTTTTCCTATACACCTAAACCATAAATACACAAAGTAAGAGAGTGTACATATTTTAGGCTTCAGTGACTGCTATATAGAAAATATGCTATCAATACCGAAAACAGAACAGGATGACCATATGAAGCCCATAACAAGGATGTAAAGAGTCTGCTGGTTTATACATCCACACTGTTGGTATCATGCACACTGTACAGATGGATCTCCTGTTTGGTACAAAGTACCCCCGTACATGTCATACATATGTATAAAACAAACATAAGAAATCTCTCCTCCATCCAAAGATAATAAACTTCCATTTCCTTTAAATACAGCCTGAGCGGCACTTACATACCTCTTTTATATACTCCGCTTGGCTCTCTAAGCAAAATCATGTCTTGATGGCCCAGCAAGTGACATTTTAACCGTGCATAATTAGGATTCAGTGTCAGTGAAGAAAAATGCATGGACATTACTTGCCAAAGACTCTGTCCCAACAGGTTTAACACATGGTGCTACTGACAGTTGTAAAGGTAATTTGCTTCAGACCAAATTAAGGTCAAATGATCTACCCCAAACAAGAACTTGCACTGACTGCAAAACCCTGGGATGTTAAAGGAATACCACAGTGCAAACAAGCTCTGACAAGACATCATGCAGTAAAATTAGGAAGCAAACAAGTGGAAGAAGCACTTGAGAGAATGACATAATGCACATTACACTGAATGGCAACTTTATTACAGACACCTGCCCTGTTATGAGGAGAGCTTCCTTGTATGGAAATGACACGCATAGCCCTAGCGTGCAGCAAATCGGCAAATCGGAGACTTTCAGTGTGAATCCACATTAGAATGAGTAGCAATGGAGCAATCTAAGCAACTCATGATTTTTAGACTAGAAGCAACCGGTTTAAGAAAAAATAAAAAAAATTGCCGACCCAACCTTGTAGGGTTTTCTCATGCAACAGGGTTGAAAGTCTAGTGAGGAAAAATATGCCATTAAAAGGTATTGTGTGGACGCAAACAACTCAGCGACAGAGGAGAATATGAAGAGTCGTTCGGCCAAACCGTAGGTGGAGTAAACTAGAAGAAGAGACATAAAGACCTGCATAAAATATGGCCTTGAGGAATCCCCAACCTGTTTTCACTGAGATATTATGTGCAGAAACCTAACAAAAACAGTGAATAGAGTAAAAAGGTCTGAAAACTTACTGAATGCATTTTAGGTAAATAAAACATAAATGCAACTATGTTTAACTGAGGCCTGGTTCACATCTGCGTTCGGTTTTACATTCGGGGAGTCTGCTTGGGGACCACCCCAAACGGAAACCGAATGCATTAAAAAGGGGTTAGCTAAAAAAGCGCATGGACCTCATAGACTATAATGGGGTCTGTGTGTTTTCCGTGCAGTGTCTGCACAAACCATGCAGAGAGAAAAGTACTGCAAACATTATTTGTACAGACACCACACAGAAAACACACAGACCCCATTATAGTCTATGGAGTCCAAGTGGTATCTTAGATAACCACTTTTTAATGCATTCGGTATTCTATTCTGGGGGTCCCTAAGCGGACTCTCCGAACAGAATACCGAACGCAGATGTGAACCAGGCCTGATCTGGCTCGCTCAGTATGCTATTAAAACATGTTGTGAATAGTTACAATAGGAGCAATAAAATAACTATAAATATAGATAAGAGATATAAATAATATACATTCAAGAAATAATATGAATTAACCCCTTAAGCACATGGCCCCGTTTTTCAAAATTGAGGTGTCACTATATGTGGAAATAACTTGACGCTATAACTTGTCCAAATGATTTTGAGACAGTTTTTTCATGAAACATTGTACTTCATGGTAATGGTATATATTGACCACTATTCTTTGCATTTATTTATTAAAAATAAATAAAGGAAATTTGAGGGAAATTTGGAAAAATTAGCATTTTTCAAAATGTGAAATGCTCTGCTTTTCAGACAGATAGCCATACCACCCAAATACATTAATAAATATTATCTACCCTATCTGTGCTTTATATTGGTTTCATCTTTTAATAGTCCTGCTTTTGAAGAGAAGATTTCGCTGTAATAATTCTTGGGTGACATGTCATATTTGTGGAGCCCCTTAATTATCATTACAATGGAAACCCCCAAAAAGTGACCCCATTTTGCAAACTACACTAAGTGGTATGGTGAGCATTTTGAGGTTTGGAGTCTGGATGCCATGTCACGTTTGCAGAGTTTCTAAGGTACCAGTAAAGTTTAATCCCCTAGGGAGTGACCCCAAAAATCTGTGTGGAGTACACTGGGACACCAAATTCCCTATTATTTTCCCAGTAGCTCCTATGATTGGGGGGTAGGGGTCACTTCTGGTGACTCTTCCATTGCAAGCTCTAAATCTGGGGCATACCCTGATATACGCTCACACAGCTTATACATTCCCTTTCTGCCACAGCCGATTTTGTTGATTTGGGGTTGCCATCACATTGTATAACTATATTTTTTTTTTTTCTTGTGATGTAGCCATATAAAGGCTTGTTGTTTTGTAAGATAATATGCATTTTCTAATTACACCATTTTGGGGTGTCTATTACTTAAAATGTTATTAAATCTTTCTGGGTGGCTTGAAACCCAAGGGTCTGATCACTAATGCATAGTATTATAAAACTGCTAAGATTCTAATATAGGCTGAAGGGAGCAGTCTGTAATACTCCATATATAATAGCATGCCTGAGAGCCTTCAATTTCACTCCTGGGGTTGGCAATTCACACCAAAATGGCGCCAGGGAGATTAGATTAATGCCCACAATCCGGATTGCCACCAGGTCTCTGCTGTATAATATAGCAAAAGCTATGGCAGGAGCTGAGCGGTCACCATATTTAAAACACCCAATATCTGCCGTAATAGTATGGGAAGGGTTAAAAGAGGCTTCTGGTTTTGGAGAATCCATTTTTGCTAAAATTCCACTGAAAATAAGCTTTAATTGATCGTAATCAAAGAAAAGTTTTCAAGCAATCATGATTGTGATTTGGGTCATAACCGCCAAGCCCTAGTTGTAACCCTTTATTTTCTAAGAGACAAACAAAAAGGTTCCTGCCAACTTGGAGACTATGAGTTCATTTACATACAATCATCCAGGATCCATATATTTTGAATTAAAAAATATATATATGACAAATTGTTCAGGGTGAAAGCAACAACCCAATCATGTATGGTGTATTTTATTTTGTACTTAGCGACGAATCCTCTTTAAAACATATGAGGAATGTCCTCAAGTGGGAAACATTCTTTATAGTTAATCTCAGCAGCATATATTTTATGTGTCCTTAGGCACAGCACACAAATGGTGATCATAATACACATTTTGCAAGTTGCAACAGCCAGCGTAACTTAGATGATACATTTTTGGAATAGCAATCAATTTAGGGGAAAAAAAAGTGCTCAATAAAATCAGAAGAGGGACGATGCTGTATAACAAGTTTCTAGTATAACATATAATAATAATATAGAAGCAAAAGCAACCACAGTCATGTAAAATACATAGTATTACGTAATAAAACAAGCTTGGCAACAAAAGAACAGCTATATCATAAAGGTCACTATTCAAAGGCGTATTAACAGTGGGCCGAATGTTTGGTGAAACGCCCAGTACTCTGCACTTCCAGTTGCTGGGAATGATTTTCCACAGTCATAAAGCCACACCCACACATGCTTGGCGTCAACTGCTGCAAAGAACTAACCTGTATCCAGTCTGCATCCAAAGGTCACACAGGAATCACACAGGGACTGCAAAGCTGTAATGCTTTATAAAAGAGAGATAAGGTGTATTTAGAAGGAGCTACCTGAAAAGTGGTATTTATTACATTCCTTTTAAGTGTCAGGTAGCAGTTACCTGGAAAAGCACATAAATAAGCCATGATATGCATCAGGGAACCACAATACTCCTCCTGCAGGGGCATATTTATGAATAGTACTTATTGCTATTAAGAAAATATACTTATTATATGAGTTACGGTATGTTATGTTTTATGCTTATCTTATATAATCTGCAGCACTTTACAAATCATAAGGTTCATGTATAGACAGAAAGATACATTACAGAGTAATACAATAACTGACACAATAGGAGAGAGGGCCCTGCTTGTGAGATCTTACAATCTATAAAGAATGAGTCTTTGTAAAAATGAGCCATTTATTTATTTTTAATAAATATTATTGATATTTTAAAAGTTCCGAAAAATCCTGTAGTTCTGTCTACTGAGGACAGGGAGACACCCTGAGAAGACAGGACCCAATAAGAATGAACGTGTGAGCAGACATGTGGATTATTATTTTTTAATGGTGCTAATTGATTTATAGCAGCTGTTAACCTGTTCTCTGCCAGTGGCAAGGAGCAGCAATCAATCCTTACCAAGTTCACTGTACTATTTCAGAGGATATCAACACATTCAAAATGGCTTCCGTCTGCTCAGAAGCAGAGCAGCTCCAAAACCAATCTATGGCTAAGGCCCCATGAGACATCCAGCAGCAAAAAAAAAACACAAAAAAAAAACAAAAACGCGGCGGTAACACATTGTGGTTCTTAGTGCAGTGCTTTAGACAAAGTTACAATCATACCTATGGGACAACCACCGACATTTCTGTAGGTATAAATGACATGCTGCGATTTCTAAAACTGCGCCAGTTTTGGAAATCGCAGCGAGTCCGCACCATGGTTTTTACCACAAAGTGGGCATATGATTCGCTAGAATCCTATCCACTTTGCCCTGACTGTAAAACACCGCAATTTTTCCCCTTTCACACTTAGGAGTTAGGCTAAGGTTGTGGCCCCACATTGTGGAAACGCAGCTTGTTTTGTTGCAGATTTTGTTGCGATTTATTGAAACAAAGCTAGGAATGGATTGAGCTGAAGGTAGAAGGTAGAACTTCCTATATATTTCGCATTCCTTCTATAGCCATTCTTGGCTTTGGCTCAAAAAAACTGCAGCAAAATCTGCAACAAAAAAAAGCAGAGATTTTGCATCGTGGGGCCACAGCCTAAGGCCCCACATTGCGGAAACGCAGCTTTTTTTATTTCAGATTTTGTTGCGTTTTTTTGAACCAAAGCCAAGAATGGATACAAAAGGAATGGGAAACATTAAGTGAAGTTCTACCGTCTGCTCATTCCACTCTCGGTTTTGGCTCAAAAAACCACAGCAAAATCTGCAACAACAAAAAAAAACTCCATCTCCGCAACGTGTAGCCTCAGTCTTAGGCCCCACAATTCCCCATAGGTATTAGGGTGTATTCACACAGAGGAAAATGGTGAGGAATATGGTGTGGAATTTCAGCGCTGAAAAAAAAAGTCTCCCATTGACTTCAATGGGTTCCTTTTTCTGGACCCTAATTGTAACAGAAAGTCCACAGGGGAAAACTCTGCAAACTTTCAGTCTAAAGCACTGAGTAAAGAACCACAATGCGTTGCTGCCGCGTTTTTCCCCGCAGAGCTTTTTGGCTGCGGTACGTCCCTTGGGGCCTTAGACTTAGGGTGCATTCACACTGAGTAAGCGCTAGCTTATTCTGAACGTAAAACACGTTCAGAATAAGCGGCGTCTAAAGCAGCTCCATTCATTTCTATGGGAGCGGGGATACGAGCGCTCCCCATAGAAATGAATGGGCTGCTTCTTTCACTCCATGCAGTCCCATTGAAGTGAATGGGGAGTGCCGGCGTGTACGCTCCGGCATGAGCAGAGCTTGCCGTATACGCCGGCACTCCCCATTCACTTCAATGGGACTGCACGGAGTGAAAGAAGCAGCCCATTCATTTCTATGGGGAGCGCTCGTATCCCCGCTCCCATAGAAATGAATGGAGCTGCTTTAGACGCCGCTTATTCTGAACGTGTTTTACGTTCAGAATAAGCTAGCGTTTACTCAGTGTGAATGCACCCTTAAGGAGTATTTTTACTCTTCAAGAAAAAAAAAAAAAAAAAAGCAACCTCTGAGCATAACCCAAAACATGTATTTATGCCAATTTGAGGAGGATAACACACTTTAATAAAAAAAAAAAAAAAAAAAAGTCCAAAAAATGGGGTCAGACAGCGTGGGAAAATCCCTTTAGGAAGAAGCCTCACATTGAGAAAATGCAGCATTTTATAGTACCTGCAAAGAGGATGGGGTTCTAGCTAATCCCATCCACACAGTGCAAAAAAAAAGAAAAATCTGCAGCAGAAAAGCTGAATTTTCAAAAATGCCCACGTTTATAACTGAGGAAACACTGGCATTTTTCACATAGGTATAACAGGAGAAGAGAGTGCTTAGAGAAAGACTTTGCGAAAATGCAATGAAAAATGCTACAAAAAAAACAAAACTGTGATGTATTTCTGTTGCCATTTTTTTGGGCTGCAAGGAAAATCAGACTTAATGTGGATTGTGGATAATGACTGGCAGTTTCGCCTGACAGCCAGCTGAAAATTCCCAGCATGGTTGGTCTGTTTGGATCTGTTGTGCAAAGGGTCACATAATGGAAAAAAAATCCAGTAGTGCTTGATCTTTTTGCAAGTAGTCAGCACCCTCAGTTGCAATGCGACTCCATATACACACTGGTGACTGACTAGCAGGACAACATGGAAATCTTTTGTCACGAGATCGGAGCCTTTTCTATATTATCCTATTTCATCCACAAAGCTCAGTATAGATACTATATAAATGACAACATCTGACTACAAAGTCAGTGCCTCTATACAACAATAACATATTTGTTGCATTTGCTTCCCACCAGATGGTATGTCTGAGTGAATTAGCATGTTCAGACACTTTTCACATAATATGCAAGAATAATCCTTTCCAACTGGCAGGCAAGGAGATACTTGCTATACAGTACCACTTCTCCCTCGGCAGTCTGTTATATTCCATAACAATCCCTTCTGTAGCTATGACAATGAACTGGAAAAATGGCTACAATGAGATAAGTAAGAACCCTCATCCAACATTCTCAGAAAGGGAGTTTCTATATCTGGTGTAAAATATTACTATTAACTAGGGATGGTAGATTATGATCCAACTCAAAATCATGATGCATTAAGATTTTACCTTGATTATGATCAATAAATACGGTAGATATTTTAGGACACTCCCCCTTTTTGTTATTGAGTTTTGGTTTTGGTTATTCACATATCCAGGGTCGGACTGGCCCGCCGGGGAACCGGGGAATCCCCGAGCCTTGACTGTCAGTCCTCATTTCCCCAATGCAGAAGCATTGGTCAGAGGCCCGATCGGGATGTCAGGGGCTGGTTCGGGCCCTTGTCCAGTGCATTTGCATTGACAAACTGAGCACTGATAGTGGCAGGGGCCAGACCGGTAAACTCGGGGCCCCAGGCTGCCGGCAGCGCTGTATTGACTAAAGATGGCCAGCTGCTGGCAGTTTCCCAGGGCCCTGATACTTACACAGGGGCCTCCTGCCAGTGGGATACTTTCCCTATTAATGTAGGGAAAGTATACATCGGGAGCACAACAGGGGCAGTGTGTATGTGTGTGAGTATATATATGAGTGTGTAGGTAACTGTTGCAGTTTTTGGAAATCGCAGCACTTATCTACGGAAACACCTACAGTGTCCCTATAGGTAGAATGGAAGCAGAAAGTCCTCAGAGGAAACCTCTGTGGAGTTTCTGCAAAAAGTGCTGCAGGAAAAACTGATGTGTTGATGCCGGGGGTTTTGCCGCAGCGCTTTTTTGCTACGGGACGCTGTGTTAGGCCTTATCCTTATAGTGTGATGTACAGTATATTGAAATGTTAAAGAGGACCTTTCATCACCTGGAGCACATGCGGTTTTATATACCGCTAGAAAGCTGACAGTGTGCTGAATTCAGCGCACTTTCGGCTTTCCTGTTCTGTGCCCCCGGTGAAGAGCTATCGGTGCCGGTACCGTAGCTCTTCACTGTCAGAAGGGCATTTCTGACAGTCTGTCAGGAACATCCTTCTTCCCAGCAGTGCCTATTGCACTGTACTGTAAGATCGGGGAGGAACGCCCCATCCCCTCTTGATAATGCTCGTCCATAGACGAGTACTGGGGGAAGGTGGCGTTCCTCACCACTCAGCATCTCACTAGGCGGTAAGCAACGCCCCCTCACACAGTACAGCACAATAGATGCTACAGTGAGGAAGGACGTTACTGACTGACTGTCAGAAACGCCCTTCTGACAGTGAAGAGCTACGGTACCAGCACTGATAGCTCTTCACTGGGGACACAGAACATGAAAACCAATAGTGCACTGAATTCAACACACTGTCGGCTTTCTAGTGGTGTATTAAACTGCATGTGCCCCAAATAGTGAAAGGTCCTCTATAAGGATTAAGCGCAACAGCAAGACACAGTGTTTTTCATTGAGCTTTTGTCCCCAGCACCCCATTGTCCCTGCCTGTGCCTGTTCAGTCTCATGGCCTCATTTCTGGAAATTCTGTACTTAATTGGTGTCAGCGATCACATGAGGTGCAGGACTCCCAGCAAGGAGGCGTCGGTATGAGACTAAATGGACACTGGCGGTGGACAATGGAGTAATGGGGACAGGTGAAGGCACTTTTTATTTATTTATTTTTTATTTTACACCTCCAACCAGGCACATGGGTTGCTCCAATTCCTGGACAAATCTTTAAAGGATTTATCCATCTTTATAATATTGATGGTCTGCCCTAAGGATAGGCCATCAATGTTACATCTGTGATGATACAACAGCCAGGACCTCTGCAGATCAGCTCTTCCAGGACAATGTGGCTACAGGTAATGGTAACACTTCTCGGAGCTGCGCTGTTCACTTTCTATACAGAGTGTAGTAGTAGGTTTAGGTAGTATGTTGTTGCACATTGTATGGTGGGTGAGCAGCATGGCTCCCGAGATGGTACTACCTTTAGCTGCCCTGTCTCGGTATCGCTGGTCTGCAGGGTCCTGGTGGTGGGTCCCTAGAAACAATTCCACTGGTGGGCCCTAGACACCCCAGTCCGACCCTGCACATATCAGCAATCTTGACTGGATAGCGTACAGTTAATGTCATATCCTTTACCCAATGGCAGAGTAAGACAGGAGTGCAAAAAAAATTGAAACAATGAACGTTAGTAAGTTCATATCAATTAACTGGGCTGACTTTCGATTAACTGCTCAGTGCTACTGTTATCCCTTTCCAGAATTAGGGGTCATTCACATGGAGTAAAGTAGCGCTGAATCTGCTACGATAACTCGTGGCAGAATCAGCGCTGATAAAAAGACTCCCGTTGAGTTCAATGTGTTCCGTCTTCCACGCGGAACACATTGAAATCAATGGGAGGCTTTTTAACACATTGATTTCAATGGATTTCAATGTGTTCCATGCGGAAGACAGAACCCATTGAACTCAATGGGAGTCTTTTTATCAGCACTGATTCTGCCGCGAGTTATTGTGGCAGAATCAGCGCCACTTTACTCCGTGTGAATGACCCCTTAGGCCCCAATGTTGCGGAAATGCAGTTTTCTTGGTGTAGATTTTGCCATTCTTGGCTTTGGCTCAAAAAATGCAGCAAAAAATTAAAAAAAGTGCGTTTCCGCATCATGGGGCCTCAGTCTAACGGCTCATGAACACTACTTGGTGATTGGACAAAGTCATCCGTGTACCGCCCATGCTTCCACGGCCCCATTGAGGTCAGCGAGGATAGAAACAAAACAGGACAGGAATAGGGCCTGGCATGAGTTGTGCGGCACACACTGTTGGCCTGCACATAGTCCATGAAAATCACTGTCGGGTGTAAGGGTACAAATTTATGTTTCTGTAAAATTGACAAACATATACCGGTACATAGCTATTAGTATAAAGAAAACAATTTTAGAGGATTAAAACGTATTAGATGATCAAATAACTTTATTGAATGAGGGAAACTAATGTTATACTACACATATGCAGTCAGACATTTTAGTTTGCATCAGCAGTCACCTGACCACAAACAAAACATGACCACTTCTTGAAAATCTTGCAAAATAGCACCTGTGTCTAATAGTGTGAAATCAGGGGCATCCTGACGTGTCAGACTCACCTGAAAGTTTTCTATATGACCAAGTAAATTACGCAATCTGAGAAAGTTGTGCATCTCTCTTCTTGGCCCGAGTGCTCCACTGTCCTCCCAGTGCAGACCGATCCTGCTGTTGGCTGTCTTTTTTTTGCAACAGTTCTCACCTGCTGTGACGTCCTAGGCCACTTCCACTGAGACTGCTGATTGGACACAGAGATCATGTGACCATGTGAGGCCAATCGGCAGTGTTAGGAAGGGACCCAGGGACATCAGAAGTAGTGACATCCTTGAGTCCCTTCATTAAGGTCATTCATTGATTGGCCTCAGTGGTCACGTGTGCTGAGGACTTCTGTCAGAAGAAAACAACAGAGCTGCAGGATCGGACCATGCTGGGAGGCATCGAAACACTTGGGACAGGCGAGTTTTTTCGTTTTTTTTTTTTTTTTTTTACCCCTGACTGTACTCTAACATAGCCTTGAACTGTCCAGAGGGTGTTTCTTACCGCTCAGTGATGACAATGAGCTGTGAGGAACGCTCCCTCTGACAGTTCAAAGCTATCTTAGAGTACAGTCTGGGGTGGCGTTCCTCACAGGCCAGCCATGACGCTAGGTTGTATGACCCACACTTCTGACAGTGGGGAGAGATTGGGGAGCTGGTGCACAGATTGGGAAAGCCAACAGTGAGCTGAATTCAGTGCACTGTCTGCTTTCTAGCAGTATATAATACTGCATATTTAAGGCTAGGGCCCCACGTTACGGGAAAGCTGTTTTTTTGTTGCAGATTTTGCTGAGATTTTTGAGCCAAAGACAGATGTGGATTGAGCAGAAGGGACACGTTTTCCCTTTGTATTTCCCATTTCTTTTGTAGCCATACCTGGATTTGACTTAAGGGAAGGAAATAAAAAAAAAAAAAAAAAAAGTGAAACAAAAAAAAGAAAAAGAGAAATAAAATAAAATAAAAAAGGTATTTCTACCTGCCAAAATAGTGACTACCACATCTTGAAAAAGAAATACTACTTATTTTAGAAAAAACAAAACCGTACTGGATAATGGTAAGCAACCAATTATGCAGCATAGTCAATGATGGGGAACTTTATTTTCACAAAGTGCGGCAGCCATGGTTAGACTATGGTTTTGATTTCATGACAACAATAGTAGTATCCGATTAGTACCAAGTATGCTGGACTAGGAACATGACAATCTGGATATATTATATCACTTTATTTTCCCTGCCTGAGGATCTTCCCAAGTTTACAGAAAACTGACTGCTCTTGTTCCACATTGTAGAATAATGTACCATTTTTATAAAAACTGAAATTTTTCAATAAAAATTATTTAAAACAGAGAAAAACTGTTGTAATGGGACACCCCTCACTCCAGCCAGCGACCACTGTAACTAGATTGGTAACTATAGGCAACCGCACTTTATTAATCAATCAATCAATCAATCAATCTCCTATTCTCGGCTCTGATTTGAACAGTTCATGCAGCGCTACTGCTATGTCAGCAATTCTGCTAGGGTCCAAGTGTCTTGTAATACATGTAGTCAACCATGAATTTTGTAGGCACATTGGACTGCTTAGAAAGTCATCACCTAACACAGCATCGAATGGTCAAATAAAAAACATCTGTCCAACTTTTTTTTGTGCAAACTGTTTGCCAGTAATACATCAGGACAGCGGTAAAATTAGGTAGTGAAGAATACAGTACAGTTAGCAATGCCAGGCTGTACCAAGAGTACCACAGACATACAAAAATTGCAGAGGACTTCGATAAGTCAATGGCACAGACTGCGCCCCCTCCTTCTGCACAATCTGGTGTGACAAGGACATATTAAATAGGATATTAATCATGATCACCTGCACTGACATTGCACAGAAAAATACCATACCTGAATACACAGACACCCACTAACATGTTACTATGAACCAGTGTCCTCCTACTACTAACACTTGCAAAGAAGACCAACTAGCACCGAATTTCCTGGAAAGTTGTGTGTTCCCTGTGGTAACAGGGACGAAGCTCACTGCCCATTTGCAGGATCAGCTGCAAAACTCCCGGGATCCAGGGAGGGAAAACTACAAGCAGGATGTGAGGAGATTTCCAGTCCAGCAAGAGGCCAGTGATGCCAAGCACTAAGGCGCCAGAGCTGGGGGCACCGACTGTGCAGAGCTGGCATGTATGCACACTGCAATATCCATGCACGAAAACCCTGTACGGTACCTACCTCATAGGAGCAGGATTCACGGCCAGCCTCTATTCTCGTTAATGCACTCCAAGAGATCCCACAGACAATAACGTCACATGCATTTTGTGTAAAGAGTCCTGATGCACAAGAAACTCAGGATGCAAACTCTATAGTCGCAGCTTCTTCTGTTTTCTTTCTGTCCCCTCTAGTTGCAAGATGCAAGCGACAAGTACCGAGTGGCTCACTATTTGCCAGGAAGGGAGCCGGATACTCCCGCGCAGGCGCCTTCCCCATTCACTAACACAGGCTCACTATTAGGCAGCTACTGAGGGGAGGCTCTGTCGCACGCATTGGTTTGCATATGGAGGAGGGCAGAGTGTCCGCTTCCCTGCAGGACTAGGTCGCTACTAAATAGGTTGATGGGGTGCATTACATTCCAGAGATAACAAAGATGACGGCAGTGTTGTATAAGATGTCGCAGTGTGACGGCGCTGTTGCTAGCTCCTGGATTACTGCGCTTAGGCCTAGAAGGCGGGTGTGACTCAGGAGTAATGGCTGAGGCGGCTGAAGTACAATAAGTACATATTGCCCTCAAGTGTTTCGCATTGTCAGTGCACACAAAGTGGCGGCGATACAGTACAATGTCTGTGGTAATGGCCTCCTCACTTATCATTTACATACAATTACTTGGCTCAGGCTGCAGCAGGGATAATTACATTAGGGCAGACTGAAGAGGTGAAGGCGCGCCAGCCATTCCCCAGAGAAGTGACCATTTAGTCCCCTCAGGACTACAAGTGTGTATGAGACACAAGTGTATACACTACAGCTTGTATGGCCAGATAAGCAGTCCAGGACCTCAGGCTAAGTTCAGACTATGCATTGTTATGGTGAGGTGTCCGAACGACATGTTTTGAAGTTTGGGAACAGCAGATGTTACGTCTGTGAATGTTATTGCCTGAAAAAATACCTCATCAGTCAAATACATCATTCTTCAGATATGCTATTTGTTTTATACCAAAAAACAACCATGGAGTTCTAATTTATTATATAAAAAATATAAATGTTTATTTATATTAATTTATCTATTATATATATTAAAACACACCCCAGTAGGATACAAGAAAATATCAAATCCACCCCTATACCCACTACTCAATGAAGAACCAAATGGAAATGACTGGCTGTATATCATATACCATAATATATACCATACACTTATTATAAACATCATACCGTAAGTTCACATTGTATAATTGCAGTTCTACAGCACAACATGCTTCATACATAATCCTGCTTAGGGCTAGTTCACATGTGGGGCGCCCGCGCGGGTTTTGACACAGAGAGAGACGCAGCGAGTCGCGTCTCTCTCTGGTCAAAACCCGCCTGCCGTGACCATCGCGGTCACGGCTTTCCCCTCCTATGTCGGCTCAAATGAATGAGCCGACACAGGAAGGTGCTGCCGCTAGGCGGAAGCCGCGGTCCAGCGCGCCGCGGCTTCCACCTGAAGAAAGGACATGTCGCTTCTTTTCAAACTTGTAGTGGCTGTGTAACAGAGAAAATTTGAACACGGGAGGGTCACTTCAAACAGTTATAGCTTGGACATTAAAAATTTGTAGTCAACTAAAAGTAAAACATATTTGCAAATATAAATAAAGATTTTGCAGGTTTTTGAATATTTTTTTGAACCATTATAGTGGTGGCAGTCTGTTGTCCTGATAGGTTCCTTATGGATATGACAATTATTGTGGCTTGATTATCTTCTCATACATGCACTTTCCCTACCTGGTAAACTGGCCAAAATAAGGAAAATAGTTGGTTTCTTACCAGTACCAGATCATAGAAAGTACTTGCATTTATGGTCATATCTATTGGTAATAATGATAAAAGACTGTTACCACTATTTGAATGTGGTTATGTCTGAGAAAATAATTCTAGACTAAAGGGCCAAGTTGCAGAAAAACAGCGTTTACTACTGCTGTGGAAACTGAGTGGGAAAAAAAGTTGCATTTTATGGTACCAACAAAGTTAATGAGATTTTGGTTAATCTCGTCCATACATTGCAGAAAAAAGATAATCCTTTAGGCTGAGTTCACACGGAGTATTTAGAGGCGAATATGGCCTCAAAATCCTGACCAGAAAGACGGCTCCCATTGAAATCAATGGGAACCATTCAGGTCTTTTTTCCGGAAGCCGTTTGTTCTGACTCCCAGAAAAAATAACGGACATGCTCATTTTTTAGGCCGATTTGCCTGCGAATCCACCTGGAGACACTCCCTCCCAACTAGGCCCATTCATTGGGCCTAATCCAGAACAGAGTGTGCGACTGGATGCTGATACACTGCACTGCACCTGCATCCAGTCGCGGCTACCCGTTTTTTGGTGAACTGCCCTATCTTGACGTGGATTCCGCTGCGGCGTCAAGACATTCCCTCTGGACTAAGCCCATTCATTTGTGCTTTAAAAAAAATATAATAAAAAAATATAGTAAATAAAAGTTCTAAATCACTCCTTTCCCAAGAATACATATAAAAGTAGAAACTGACTGTGAAACACATACACATTAGATATCCATGTGTCTGAGAGTGCCCGGTCTACTGAATATAGGGTATCTGTAGTGCTCCTGTTCCGTCGGGAAGGGGTTAATAGGAGCACTGCAGATACCCTATATTCAGCCAGGCTGAATTCCAAGTGGGGGGAAAAAAAACTCAGTCCTCAAGCTCAAGGAAGGGGCGGACAGACAACAAAAACACCCCCTCCCCTTTCCCAGAACCCAGCAACTACTGCACCCAAAAACTCTGACCATTTTAATTTTTGAAATTTTCCAGTAGCTGCTGCATTTCCCCCCTCGGCTTATACTAGAGTCCATAAGTTTTCCCAGTTTTTTGTGGTAAAATTAGGGGCCTCGGCTTATATTCAGGTTGGCTTATACTCGAGTATATACGGTATGTTGTAGACAGGGAAAAATTATAGATGGCAGGTACCTTCCACTGAGGTGGCTGGTATACAATGTGACTGGCTGGTGTTTGGGTCCAGGATTTAGGAGTTGTTGCAAGCCCAGGCTTATACTCCAGTCCTGGTTTTGCTGGATGACCCAAGTGTCCAGCTATTACAGAGTTGAAGATACGCAAGGGAATGGGTGTGGCCATCTCTTGGCTGAGAAAGCTGTTGAACACACTGCTCTGTGTGTCTGGAGGAGAAAGCCCAAAATCACCTGGTGATAAAACCTTGGAGAATTACTTTCTTTGTATCCTGAAGTAAGGACTATTTATTTGTTACTTGATTTTGTACCTTCCTGCTAAAGCAAGCTGTTTTGATTTATCTTTATTCTGAAGTAAGTTATTTTTATTTATGAACTAGTAGACTGTGTGAACTGCTACTAATAAGGCTACACAACTGTGCGCTGCTATCCCTGCCTCCATCTGCCTGATTTACCTAGTAACCAGCCTACTCTGATGGTCCTACATTTACAATGTTAATCTGGCAGCTACCCTACTACTGTGTGTACATACCGTATTTTTCGGACTATAAGACGCACCTAGGTTTTAGAGGAGGAAAATAGGGAAAAAAAATTTTGAAGCAAAAACTGGTAAAATATTTAATATATGGGAGTTGTAGTTTTGCAACAGCTGCAAGGCCACATTGACAGGTGACCCTGCAGCTGTACGGGGATGTATAGGGCGTTTTTTTTTTTGCGGGGCCAGATGTACTTTTTAGTTATACCATTTTGGGGAATGTCTATTTCTTAGATCACCGTGTATTGAAAAAAAAAACAGGAGGTGATTTAGAACTTTATTTTTTTTTTTTTTTTTTTTTTTTTTTTACTATTTTATTCCCCCCCGGGGGCTTGAACCTGCGGTCACTTGATTGCAAGTCCCATAGACGGCAATACAACTGTATTGCCGTCTATGGGACATTCTGTCTATTAGTATTACGGCTGGTCATAGAGACCAGCCGCGATACTAATACAGCAGTGACAGGCCCGGGAGCCTCATTAGGCTCCCGGCTGTCACCTGAACAGGTCGGCTCCTGCGATATCGTCGCGCAGGAGCCGGCCTGCAACTTTACAGGTACGGGGCCGGTGGGGACCGGCCCCGGGGGAGGAGGGGCCGCTGATACTGACCCGGCATCCGCTGTACTAGAGAGGCGGATGCCGGGGAGGGATAGACGCCGGGGCCTGAGACATCGCTGCCCTGCATGAAGCCAGCGGCGGGGGACGGAGGAGCGGAATAGCATCACTCCTCCCGCTGCTGGCTTCATGCAGGGCAGCGATGTCTCAGGCCCCGGCACCTATAATGGCGTCTATCACTTGCTGGCTTCCGCCTCTCTAGTACAGCGGATGCCAGGCGCCACATTCGGCCTATAAGACGCACCCTTCTTTTCCCCCCAAATTTGGGGGGGAAAAAAGTGCGTCTTATAGTCCGAAAAATACGGTAAGTGTATATGAGTAATGTCATAACTAGAATTTTTGAGACTAACACATAATAGTTTTCAGAATTTACTTCTTTACTTTTCATATTGGTGATTTGTCTTAAAGTGTAAATTAAAGGGGTTTTAACATTTAAAAAAAAAAAAAAAAAAACCTAACTATTTTTAATGTGTTGCACCCAAATACCTTTAGCCGTGTTATGAGTGGCTTCTGGGAGTTTCTGGCCTCCTCTGCATCTGTTTATATGGATACCTTCCTGCGCTCTTAGCCTACAACTACCATGATGCATTGCTCTTTACTCAGCTCTCCAACTCGCTCCCTTCCCCTCCCTCTTTCATACCCACCTCCTTGTTTCCCTAGTTATCCTTTAAAAAGGCTATTCAGGCCCCGCTAATCGTTTTATAAAAGACCACCCCATTGTAAAGTATCACTGTAAAACCGTATATGATACTTACCGTGAGCATTGCGTGTATGCCTCCACGTTATCCTTGGTTGACGCCCTCCTCTCGTTTCTTCTTGGTAAGATGTCCTCCTTCCCTTGCGATGTTCGGCCTCCATCTTCCTTTATTCCGACAGGTTTCAGCGAAATCCCACTCATGGGACGGAATACAATCGCAATTGCAAGTGATGTGCTTTCAAAGCACACGGACCCCATAGACTATATTGGGCTCCGTGCGCTTGCCACGCATTGCCCGCACAAATGATTCGTGCGGGCAGTGCGTGGCAAGCACACGAAGCCCATTATAGTCTATGGGGTCCATGTGCTTTGACTGCACATCGCTTGCAATTGTGACTGTATTCCGTCCAGGGGCTGTCCGTGTGGACTCCTTCCGGACAGAATACAAACACTAGTGTGAACCAACCGTAAGGAAAAAAAAGATTTGTCAGAAGCAGTAATCTCCATCCTGCACAATAGGAAACCAGTCACCTCCGCAATTTATCTCTGCATCTGGACGGCCTTCCCTTCTCTATAGAATCATGGAATCTAGCCTCTTCAGTTCCAGGTAGTTCTGTGATTCTGGATTTCTTACAACAAAAAAAAAATCTCAAAGGGTTTAAAACAGTTACCCTAAGGCTGGGGCCCCACGGATTGGAAATGCCGCAGGGAAAAAATCATGGTGTTTTACAGTAACTGCAAAGTGGATGGGATTATTGCAAATCCCATACCCACTTTGCAGTTAAAAACTACGCCGCGATTTCCAAAATGGTGCAGTTTTGGAAATCGCAGCATGTCAATTATATCTACAGAAACGCCAGCAGTTTCCACATAAATATAATTCTATCAAAATTTGTAGAGGAAAACTCTGAACTTTCTGTTTAAAGCACTGTGGGAAGAACCGTGCTGCATTCCTGCCGCTGGAAAAAAAAAAAGCCTCCCATTGAAGTCAATGGGAGACTTTTTTTTTTTTTAGCACTGAAATTCCACACCAAATTCCTCACCATTTTCCTCCGTGTGAATGAACCCTTAGGGCCTCAGGGCTCACTCAACTAGAGCTATCTCCACCTCCTGGGGTGCTGCAGCTTTAATTGATCAGCGCTGCCTGGCTGCGACATGTCGTTTATAATTCAGCTCTTTACTTCGGAAGGAAGTCCTGCCCTAATTAAGTAATTCATCTGTTATTCCTTCTGATTAGTGTCCTTGAGGCAGCTGGAAAAAGCAAAAATTACTCTTACTTGTAAACTCACTTTCCATAACCTCCACAACAATACAGAATTTTTCCCTCCCTTTGATGTTTTAATAACTTTTGTCATTTCAAATATATTTTGACTTCTCAGTCTCTGATATATGGGTGCATTCACACTACGGATACGCTCACTGATTGGGCCGTACACGCCAGCGCTTCCCATTCACTTCAATGGGAGCGCTCGTAGAGAAAAAAACAGCCCATTCATTTCAATGGGGAGCGCTCGTATGCCGGCTCCCATTGAAATGAATGGGATCTGCTTTATACAGGCTGATTCTGACCGTGTTTTAACGTTCAGAATCAGTCAGCGTATCAGTAGTGTGAATGCACCCACTGGTACATTTTGGAAAATGAAACATTTTATTCTGATTCCAAGCTGTTTCCTGTTCAAGTGAGAGATGGGGAATCCTCCAGACCAGACCTGGGCAAAGCCCGGCCCCCGGGCCATATCCGGCCCTCTGACTGATTCAGTCCGGCCCGCACAGCTTGTCTAGGGGGCTTGTCTTAGTGCCGGCAGGACAGTGCAGGAAGATGGAGACATGTGAGTGTGTGTCATAAGGTACTGGGGAATGTGAGATGCAGGGGGGAGTGTATCTGTCTGTCTGTATGTGTCTGTGTGTGTGTCTCAGTAACCTAGGGGCAGAGATAGAAGGGGAATGTTATACTAGGGCAGAGATGGCAGATGGAGGGGGGGGGGGACATGAAACTGGGGGAGAGATGGAGGGGGGGGGGGGACATGAAACTGGGGGAGAGATGGAGGGGGGGGGGACATGAAACTGGGGGAGAGATGGAGGGGGGGGGGACATGAAACTGGGGGAGAGATGGAGGGGGGGGACATGAAACTGGGGGAGAGATGGAGGGGGGGGGACATGAAACTGGGGGAGAGATGGAGGGGGGGGGACATGAAACTGGGGGAGAGATGGAGGGGGGGGGACATGAAACTGGGGGAGAGATGGAGGGGGGGGGACATGAAACTGGGGGAGAGATGGAGGGGGGGGGACATGAAACTGGGGGAGAGATGGAGGGGGGGGGACATGAAACTGGGGGAGAGATGGAGGGGGGGGGACATGAAACTGGGGGAGAGATGGAGGGGGGGGGACATGAAACTGGGGGAGAGATGGAGGGGGGGGGACATGAAACTGGGGGAGAGATGGAGGGGGGGGGACATGAAACTGGGGGAGAGATGGAGGGGGGGGGACATGAAACTGGGGGAGAGATGGAGGGGGGGGGACATGAAACTGGGGGAGAGATGGAGGGGGGGGGGACATGAAACTGGGGGAGAGATGGAGGGGGGGGGACATGAAACTGGGGGAGAGATGGAGGGGGGGGGACATGAAACTGGGGGAGAGATGGAGGGGGGGGGACATGAAACTGGGGGAGAGATGGAGGGGGGGGGACATGAAACTGGGGGAGAGATGGAGGGGGGGGGACATGAAACTGGGGGAGAGATGGAGGGGGGGGGACATGAAACTGGGGGAGAGATGGAGGGGGGGGGACATGAAACTGGGGGAGAGATGGAGGGGGGGGGACATGAAACTGGGGGAGAGATGGAGGGGGGGGGACATGAAACTGGGGGAGAGATGGAGGGGGGGGGACATGAAACTGGGGGAGAGATGGAGGGGGGGGGACATGAAACTGGGGGAGAGATGGAGGGGGGGGGGACATGAAACTGGGGGAGAGATGGAGGGGGGGGGACATGAAACTGGGGGAGAGATGGAGGGGGGGGGACATGAAACTGGGGGAGAGATGGAGGGGGGGGGACATGAAACTGGGGGAGAGATGGAGGGGGGGGGACATGAAACTGGGGGAGAGATGGAGGGGGGGGGGACATGAAACTGGGGGAGAGATGGAG
This sequence comes from Leptodactylus fuscus, assembly GCF_031893055.1. Taxonomy (NCBI): domain Eukaryota; kingdom Metazoa; phylum Chordata; class Amphibia; order Anura; family Leptodactylidae; genus Leptodactylus; species Leptodactylus fuscus. The sequence goes on from NC_134267.1 coordinate 81,356,503, forward strand.
GGGGGGGGACATGAAACTGGGGGAGAGATGGAGGGGGGGGGACATGAAACTGGGGGAGAGATGGAGGGGGGGGGACATGAAACTGGGGGAGAGATGGAGGGGGGGGGACATGAAACTGGGGGAGAGATGGAGGGGGGGGGACATGAAACTGGGGGAGAGATGGAGGGGGGGGGACATGAAACTGGGGGAGAGATGGAGGGGGGGGGACATGAAACTGGGGGAGAGATGGAGGGGGGGGGACATGAAACTGGGGGAGAGATGGAGGGGGGGGGACATGAAACTGGGGGAGAGATGGAGGGGGGGGGACATGAAACTGGGGGAGAGATGGAGGGGGGGGGACATGAAACTGGGGGAGAGATGGAGGGGGGGGGACATGAAACTGGGGGAGAGATGGAGGGGGGGGGACATGAAACTGGGGGAGAGATGGAGGGGGGGGGACATGAAACTGGGGGAGAGATGGAGGGGGGGGGACATGAAACTGGGGGAGAGATGGAGGGGGGGGGACATGAAACTGGGGGAGAGATGGAGGGGGGGGGACATGAAACTGGGGGAGAGATGGAGGGGGGGGGACATGAAACTGGGGGAGAGATGGAGGGGGGGGGACATGAAACTGGGGGAGAGATGGAGGGGGGGGGACATGAAACTGGGGGAGAGATGGAGGGGGGGGGACATGAAACTGGGGGAGAGATGGAGGGGGGGGGACATGAAACTGGGGGAGAGATGGAGGGGGGGGGACATGAAACTGGGGGAGAGATGGAGGGGGGGGGGACATGAAACTGGGGGAGAGATGGAGGGGGGGGGACATGAAACTGGGGGAGAGATGGAGGGGGGGGGACATGAAACTGGGGGAGAGATGGAGGGGGGGGGACATGAAACTGGGGGAGAGATGGAGGGGGGGGGACATGAAACTGGGGGAGAGATGGAGGGGGGGGGACATGAAACTGGGGGAGAGATGGAGGGGGGGGGACATGAAACTGGGGGAGAGATGGAGGGGGGGGGACATGAAACTGGGGGAGAGATGGAGGGGGGGGGACATGAAACTGGGGGAGAGATGGAGGGGGGGGGACATGAAACTGGGGGAGAGATGGAGGGGGGGGGACATGAAACTGGGGGAGAGATGGAGGGGGGGGGACATGAAACTGGGGGAGAGATGGAGGGGGGGGGACATGAAACTGGGGGAGAGATGGAGGGGGGGGGACATGAAACTGGGGGAGAGATGGAGGGGGGGGGACATGAAACTGGGGGAGAGATGGAGGGGGGGGGACATGAAACTGGGGGAGAGATGGAGGGGGGGGGACATGAAACTGGGGGAGAGATGGAGGGGGGGGGACATGAAACTGGGGGAGAGATGGAGGGGGGGGGACATGAAACTGGGGGAGAGATGGAGGGGGGGGGACATGAAACTGGGGGAGAGATGGAGGGGGGGGGACATGAAACTGGGGGAGAGATGGAGGGGGGGGGACATGAAACTGGGGGAGAGATGGAGGGGGGGGGGACATGAAACTGGGGGAGAGATGGAGGGGGGGGGACATGAAACTGGGGGAGAGATGGAGGGGGGGGGACATGAAACTGGGGGAGAGATGGAGGGGGGGGGACATGAAACTGGGGGAGAGATGGAGGGGGGGGGACATGAAACTGGGGGAGAGATGGAGGGGGGGGGACATGAAACTGGGGGAGAGATGGAGGGGGGGGGACATGAAACTGGGGGAGAGATGGAGGGGGGGGGACATGAAACTGGGGGAGAGATGGAGGGGGGGGGACATGAAACTGGGGGAGAGATGGAGGGGGGGGGACATGAAACTGGGGGAGAGATGGAGGGGGGGGGGACATGAAACTGGGGGAGAGATGGAGGGGGGGGGACATGAAACTGGGGGAGAGATGGAGGGGGGGGGACATGAAACTGGGGGAGAGATGGAGGGGGGGGGACATGAAACTGGGGGAGAGATGGAGGGGGGGGGACATGAAACTGGGGGAGAGATGGAGGGGGGGGGACATGAAACTGGGGGAGAGATGGAGGGGGGGGGACATGAAACTGGGGGAGAGATGGAGGGGGGGGGACATGAAACTGGGGGAGAGATGGAGGGGGGGGGACATGAAACTGGGGGAGAGATGGAGGGGGGGGGACATGAAACTGGGGGAGAGATGGAGGGGGGGGGACATGAAACTGGGGGAGAGATGGAGGGGGGGGGACATGAAACTGGGGGAGAGATGGAGGGGGGGGGACATGAAACTGGGGGAGAGATGGAGGGGGGGGGACATGAAACTGGGGGAGAGATGGAGGGGGGGGGACATGAAACTGGGGGAGAGATGGAGGGGGGGGGACATGAAACTGGGGGAGAGATGGAGGGGGGGGGACATGAAACTGGGGGAGAGATGGAGGGGGGGGGACATGAAACTGGGGGAGAGATGGAGGGGGGGGGACATGAAACTGGGGGAGAGATGGAGGGGGGGGGACATGAAACTGGGGGAGAGATGGAGGGGGGGGGACATGAAACTGGGGGAGAGATGGAGGGGGGGGGACATGAAACTGGGGGAGAGATGGAGGGGGGGGGACATGAAACTGGGGGAGAGATGGAGGGGGGGGGACATGAAACTGGGGGAGAGATGGAGGGGGGGGGACATGAAACTGGGGGAGAGATGGAGGGGGGGGGACATGAAACTGGGGGAGAGATGGAGGGGGGGGGACATGAAACTGGGGGAGAGATGGAGGGGGGGGGACATGAAACTGGGGGAGAGATGGAGGGGGGGGGACATGAAACTGGGGGAGAGATGGAGGGGGGGGGACATGAAACTGGGGGAGAGATGGAGGGGGGGGGACATGAAACTGGGGGAGAGATGGAGGGGGGGGGACATGAAACTGGGGGAGAGATGGAGGGGGGGGGACATGAAACTGGGGGAGAGATGGAGGGGGGGGACATGAAACTGGGGGAGAGATGGAGGGGGGGGGACATGAAACTGGGGGAGAGATGGAGGGGGGGGGACATGAAACTGGGGGAGAGATGGAGGGGGGGGGACATGAAACTGGGGGAGAGATGGAGGGGGGGGGACATGAAACTGGGGGAGAGATGGAGGGGGGGGGACATGAAACTGGGGGAGAGATGGAGGGGGGGGGACATGAAACTGGGGGAGAGATGGAGGGGGGGGGACATGAAACTGGGGGAGAGATGGAGGGGGGGGGACATGAAACTGGGGGAGAGATGGAGGGGGGGGGACATGAAACTGGGGGAGAGATGGAGGGGGGGGGGACATGAAACTGGGGGAGAGATGGAGGGGGGGGGACATGAAACTGGGGGAGAGATGGAGGGGGGGGGACATGAAACTGGGGGAGAGATGGAGGGGGGGGGGGACATGAAACTGGGGGAGAGATGGAGGGGGGGGGGACATGAAACTGGGGGAGAGATGGAGGGGGGGGGGACATGAAACTGGGGGAGAGATGGAGGGGGGGGGGACATGAAACTGGGGGAGAGATGGAGGGGGGGGGGCATGAAACTGGGGGAGAGATGGAGGGGGGGGGGCATGAAACTGGGGGAGAGATGGAGGGGGGGGGGCATGAAACTGGGGGAGAGATGGAGGGGGGGGACAACTGGAGGGGGCATTAAACCATGGAGGTTGGTGGAGGGGACCTGTCTGCCTCTAGTTGCCCCCAGTTTAATATCACCCTCCAGCTACCCCTACGGTTTTAATGTCTGCTTCCAGCTTCCTGATTTTAATGTCCCCCTCTAGTTGCCCCCAGTTTTATGTCCCGCTCTAGCTGTCAATTTATTGCCCCCCTCCAACTACCCCCACTGTTTAATGTCCCCCTCCAGCTGTCCCAGCTTCATGTCCCCTCTAGTTTCCATCAGTTTAAACTGGGGCACTAGGAGAGGGACTTAATACTGTGGGGCAGTTGGAAGGGAACATTACAATGTGGGGGCATATAATGTACGGGTGACTGTAGGAGGATTATACTTTGTGGGGGCACATGGAAAGATGATTGGGAATGGGCGGAGTCAACATAGAAGTGGGTGGAGCTAAATTTGCCATGGCATGACCCTCTAGCATAGTTTCAATTTCTTATGCGGCCCCATGGGAAAATTAATTGCCCACCCCTGCTCTGGACTATTGCCATGTGGAGGCTACAGAAAATCTGATTATCGATAAAATAACCTTCACTTTTCTGGCAGTATTTCTGAGATTAATCAATTTTGTAATATGCTTTATTAACACGTATTGGGCCCTTTCTGTGAAACTTGGCATTTATTTGTTCTTTCCTACTTCTCTATTTAGAACTAGATTTTCTGTCTATAGTATTTCTAGAGATTTCACTGATTGAAACTAGTCAGGATTGGGATTTTTAAAGGTACCTGCATGTAGGTGAGTTGCACTTTATATCTAAATTGTTATGGAGTAATCAGATGAATTGCAATATATTGCAAAGTCATTCCTTGCCATGAAAATTAACTTACCGTATATACTCGAGTATAAGCCGACCCCCCTAATTTTAGCACAAAAAACTGGGAAAACTTATTGACTCGAGTATAAGCCTAGGGGGGAAAATGCAGCAGCTACTGGAAAATTTCAAAAATTAAAATGGTCGGTGTTTTTGGGTGCAGTAGTTGCTGGGGAAGGGGAGGGGATGTTTTGGTTGTCTGTCTGCCCCTTCCCTGAGCTTGAGGATTGGTTTTTTTTCCCCCACTTGGAATTCAGCCTGGCTGAATATAGGGGATCTGCAGTGCTCCTATTAACCCCTTCCAGACGGAACAGGAGCACTGCAGATACCCAAATTTAGCCTGGCTATAGTCAGACTGAATTCCAAGTGGGGGGAAAAAAACAGTCTCAGGGAAGGGGCAGTTAGACAACTTTTTTTTCTAGCTACGGCGTGTACCGTACAGGAAAAATATTTATATAGATTGGTAGAGCGGTTGTTTTCGGACACAGGGATACCTAACGTGTATGTGTTTCACAGCATTACTTTTATATGTGTTCTAGGGAAAGGGGGGGGGGGTGATTTGAATTTTTTATACTTTATTTTTTTTACTTAATTTTTTTTTTTTTTTGCATTTATTAGATAGACCCTCTAGGGGTCTTGAACCCCAGGGGGTCTGATCACTAATGCAATGCATTACAATGCATAGAGCAGCCTGAAAAAGAAAAGCACTGCAGCCGTGGAGCCTTTACAGAAGCGCTGAGGGGAATCCCCGGCTGCCGGAGCTGAAGGGGAACTGTGTTCGGTCACCTGCAAAAGCGATGATGGGAATCCCCGGCAGACTCGGCTGCCTGGATTTCCCCTCAGCGCTTCTGCTGGCCTTAGTTTCCCTTCAAATCCAACAGCCAAGGTCTTCAGGTCTGCGCTCTTCCTTCAGGTATGTGCTCCTGCCGGGGATCCCCCCTTCAGCTCCGGCGGCCGGGGATCTCCCTCAGCGCTTCAGTGCCACATCTCTCCTCTCTCCAGGGGAATGGCAGCGCCTGCCGCTTCCCCACAGTTAAGGGCATCTCCACTGTAACTCCGCCATTACCACTGTAAGAGTTACAGTGGAGGTGCCGATTCTAATGGCGACCGCTCTGGAACATTATAGCTACAGACTACGCAGCTACCGTAGTTACAGCCCGGCATCCAGACACCTGGGCGGGTGCCGGGCCCTGCAGCATCGCCATGGCGATGCTGTTATTTCAAACTACAGAAGTACTTACGGTACTTCTGCTAGAAGGCCCCGGTACTTCTGCCAGGAGCGTGGGGCGATGCTGAGGCCCGGCACCCGCCGCCGTGTCTGTATGCTGGGTCTGTAACTATGGTATTACCGTAATGACCCGAATATAAGCCGAGGCAGACTTTTTCAGACCAAAAACTGGGCTGAAAAACTCGGCTTATACTCGAGTATATACGGTAATCACAAAAACTGCATTTCCATTAACCCCTTGAGGATGCCGCTCAAAAGTACCTTGTCTGGGATAAAATACAAATTTTCCCCTAAAGTAGACCCCCTCCCCTGCCTAAATTCTAATTTACTTTTATTAAAGAAAAAAAAATTGTATAATTACTAGAGATGAGCGAACAGTGAAATATTTGATATTCATTTCGATTAGACCCTCAATATTCGACTATTCGAACGAATATCGAATCCCATTATAGTCTATGGGAAAAAAAGATTCAGGGGAAAGCACTATTCTACTAAGGAGGGTCACCAAGTCCACTATGACACCTCAGCAAATGATGACACCTCTGCAATGCAACTGGGACAGCAGGTTTAAGCATGCCTTGGGGCATCTAACAAGTCCAAGTCACAGTTTTACCCCACTATCACAGCCTATTAACTAGACACTTTCCACACTCAAAAGACCCTCTAAAAGTGTAAAAATACCTGGAAACTTTCTTTCCACCCCAATTTTATGGACAGAAACCCAAATTTAAAGCTAAAGAAACATTACCAAGCTCCCCTTTAAATCACATTGCCCATGACAACCACAGATGGAATAGGCAATGGGAAATCCAACAGTACCCACCCTTAACTGTCACTGTGTGTGTGTGTGTGTGTGTGCGTGCGTGCGTGCGTGCGTGCGTGCGTGCGTGCGTGCGTGTGTGGAGTTCATCACAAGGCTGACAGACCCAACTCCCAATGCTGCAGCACAAGCAACCAGCAGTCAGACTAAGATGGTCTCTTCTTCAAGTAAGACACAAGATTCTTTGGAACCAACAGGAAAACCCAGTGATTGCCATTGCAGCAGTGCCTAGGCCATCTTTCAGAGCAGTTCATTCAGAGATTGAATTGGAGAAAAATAAGGACATTTACTGTGATCGAGTCTTCATGCACATTAGTGGGTATGGACAACCTAACGTACAACATACTCATGCTGAGCTTGCCTCATTACTGAACACGATCAACCAGGATAATCAGGGCTGGAAACAGCCATCAGATCTTACCGAAAGGAATAACCCTCAGTTTGGAAAAAAGCCATCTAAAGGTTGCACCTTTAATTGAGTTGAGCCTTGCACTAGCAGAATGTTAGGCCCTTATGGTGAGTTGCACCCTTAACCAGCAGAATGTTAGGCCCTCTGGGTGAGTATAGCCTTTAACCAGCAGAATATTAGGCTCTTATGGTGAGTTGAGCCTTCAACCAGCAAAATGTTAGGCCCTTTGGGAGAGAAGAGCCTTTAAAGGGATTGGGAAAATGGCCGCTTGCACAGTATTGTTAGCGGCCATTTTCCCGTGGCCTGCGCAGTCTGCTCTGCTCAAGGCCCGACGCCTAGAAGTTACAAGCCTGCGCCGGAAGAAGACATTGAAGATGACGCTGCGGACGAAGAAGGAGGCGGCGCTGGAGACAGTTCTCTGGCAGTGGTGGGGACGCCCCCATCGCTGTTTCATTGCTGGGGCCTGCCCCCATTGTTGCAAGAGAACTCATTTGCATACCGGTAAAAACTGGTATTTCTAAGGAACGGCGCAGCGGAGACCACGTCTTAGTTGTTCGCCCTTTGGGTGGATTGAGCCTCTAACCAGCTTAGTTTTTGCCCTTTTTGGTGAGTGGAGCCTCTAATCAGCTTAGTTTTTGGCCCTTTTGTTGGAGTGGAGCCTCTATCCAGCAGAGTTTGGGGGATTTAGGATGGATTGAGCCTCTAACCAGCAGAGTTTTTGGGAATTAGGGTGGATTGAGCCTCTAACCAGCAGAGTTTGGGGGAATAGGGGTGGATTGAGCCTCTAACCAGCAGAGTTTTGGGGAATCGGGGTGGATTGAGCCTCTAACCAGCAGAGTTTGGGGGAATTAAGGTGTATTGAGCCTAGAAGGATCAGAATTGTGCAACGCTGATGGTGGAGGAGTATGAGGGGGAGGAGGAACTGGAGAGGTTGAGCACTCACATGGAACTTCATGTTAGGGTGCTTGACACTGGTGGACATGTAAATGGTGGGTCAATCCAGTGGCTGTTCATTTTGATGAAAGTCAGCAGTGTCAGCTGACAGCCGGCTGCGCATATCTGTGATGATGCCACTGGCTGCGCTGGAGACCCTTTCCGATAGCACGCTGGCAGCAGGGCAGGAACGGACCTCCAAGGCATAATGCGCAAGTTCCAGCCACAAATCCAACTTGGATACCCAATAAGTGTAGGGCGCAGAGGGATCAAAGAGGACAGGGCAGTGGTCGGACAGGTACTCCCGTAACATGTGCCTATACTTGTCCCTCCTGGTGACACTAGGCCCCTCAGTGGCGGTAGTTTGGTGATGGGGTGCCATTAACGTGTCCCAGACCTTGGAGAGTGTGCCCCTGGTGGGTGTGGACCGGATAGCAGTTGTTAGCCTCTTGGAGGAACTCTCCTCTCTGCCGCCAGCGAGAGTTAATGGAAACATTTCCATCATATTCTGCACCAGTTGCTTGTGGCAATCATTAATGCGATTTGGCCCTTCCCTCTACCGGAATAAAAGTCGAGATGTTATTTTTATACCGGGGGTCGAGGATTGCAAAAATCCAGTATTGGTTGCTCTCTAGGATTTTGAAAATCACTCCAACATGAATTCAGCCATGTGTGCCAGTGTTACTTGTCATGACTTCGCTACCCCAACGGAATGCTCACTCTCCATTTCCTCCTCCTCCTCCCTTTCGCCCCGCATCACTGAACTTCCCCGCTAGCCTCCTGTGTGACGATGAGATCATCTGCCACTTCGTCATCCTCCTCCTCCTCTTCCTCCGTCATTATACGCTGTGAAGCGGACAGGAGTGTGCACTGACTATCCTGCTGGGATGGTTCTGCTCCTATAACCGACTCCTCAGCGTGCAATGCGTTATCCCTGATGGCGATGAGGGATTCTCGCATCACACACAGGAGCGAGATTGTTACACTCACTAGTGCGTTGTCACAGCTGGCCCTCTTGGTGGACTCCTCAAAAACACGTAAGATCTCACATAAGTCTGCCATCCATGGCCACTCATGGTGCAGAAACTGCGGGAGCTGACTTTGAGGAACCGTTGGGTTTTGGAGATGGTACTCCATCAAGGGTCTCTGCTGCTCACACACTCTGTTCAACATGTAGTACGTAAAGTTCCAGCGTGTGGGGACGTCGCACAACAGCCGGTGTTTGGGCAGATGTATGCGTTGCTAGAGTGATTTGAGGCTAGCAGCGGCTACTGTAGATTTGCGAAAGTGGGCGCACAAGCGCCGCACTTTCACCAGTAGCTCGTGTAAGTTGGGGTACATTTTTAAAAACTGTTGCACCACTAAATTGAAAACGTGGGCTAGGCATGGAACGTGTTGGAGGTTGGCAAGCTCCAGAGCCGCTACCAGGTTCCGGCTGTTATCACACACGACCATGCCTGGGCCTAGGTGCAGCGGCGAAAACCATATCGACGTCTCATTGAGGAGGGCATCCCTCACCTCGGAGGCAGTGTGCTTTCTGTTCCCCAAGCTGATGAGCTTCAGCACGGCCTGCTGACGTATCCCCATGCTAGTGCTGCAGCGTTTCCAGCAGGTAGCTGGGGTCGATGTGACGGCAGCGGAGCAGGAGGGTGGTGTTTCAGAGCCCCTGTCAGGAATGTTGGGCGGGGAGATGAGGTAGACCGCCCTAGTTTGTGACCCGGTTCCAGCCTCAACTACATTCACCTAGTGTGCCGTCCATGAAATGTAGTGTCCCTGTCCGCATGCACTTGTCCACGCATCGGTGGTCAAGTGGACCTTTGTGCAAAGCGCGGAACTTACGGTGACACATGCTGGTGCAAGGTGGGCACACCGGGAGAAGTAGGGACGGCATAGCAAGGTGCCGCACTTGCCATCAGGTCACAGAACACCTGACTTTCCACAAGCCGGAACGGCAACATCTCCTGGGCCAGGAGTTTGGAGATATGCGCATTTAAGACTTGTAGCGCTGTACTTTTGCCTGAGCTCAAACATCTGGGAGATGGTGGGTTGCTGGTAAGATGCGCATGATGGTGCAGGAGAAGGAGCTGAGGCAGGAAAAGGGGAGGATGAGGGAGAAGTCTGGTGGAGGCAGATGTGGAGGTGTCCTGGCTGGTGGTCTGGACTGCAGCGCCAGCACTGGCAACAGTGGGAGAGGCAGTGGCGGCAACGCCGGACGATGATTGTCCTGCGTTTGCTCTCTCCCACTGAGCCCAGGGCTTGCATTCCAAATGACGGCACATGGCAGTGGTCGTAAGGCTGCTCTTTTCAGAGCTCCTACTCAGTTTCGAGATGCAAAGTGTGCAAACCGCACTATATTTGTCCTCCGCGCATACATTGAAAAATCTCCACACCACCAAAGACTGTGGCCTCGATGGGGGAGTTTTTCTAGGCTGGCTAGAATAGGGAACATCTTGGGCCCTGCTGGCAGTGGCCTGGCTTCAGTGAAGCAGCTGTCCTCTGCCTCTGGACATGTCTCTAGCCACCCTCTTTGGTGCTGCACTTCCCTCCACATGTACACTGCTTTCTCTGCTTGACCTCCCCCCCTGTCCAGGTCGGGTTGGTGTCCTCGTCGTCCACCACCTCCTCTTTCAATTCCTCACTCGGCTCCTCCTCCTGCACACTGCACATGGCAACAGGCTGCCCTGATGGCAACTGTGTCTCATCATCATCACTGATGACGGGTTGCGGAGCCACAACCACAAAATCGCCAGGAGATGGCGGATGCTCCAGTGTTTGGGCATCAGGACACACAAAGTCATCTGTTAGCTCCTGGGATTCGTAAAGTGGTGGGACAGAGTGATGGACAGTAAAAGGACCCTAAAACAGGTGGGGAAGGTGGGATTACTTTGCTGGGAAGATTGGGCATGTTGGGAGGAAAGAGGACCAGACTGTTGGGTAGGAGGAGGACTTGAGGTAGTGGCTGACTGGCTGGTGGATAAGGTACTGGAAGCATTATCCGCTAGACATTGTAACAACTGTTTCTGGTGCTCGGGCCTGGTTAGTGTGGTACCCTGCACTCTGCTTAATGTGGCCATCAAGCCGGGGATTGTGGAGAAGCACAATGCTTGCTGCCCCTTAGGAGTAGGCACGGGATGCGCTGTAGCTTGACCGCAACCTTGCTCCCCAGCTGCATTTCTACAGCCTCATCCCCGTCCTTGTCCCTTTGCGCTAGCCTTACGCATTTTGAGATGTATATAAATGCTAATTTTATGGTGTATACACTGAGGAAAGCTGGACTGAGCATATATAGCCTGATGGATTTTCTGTATACCACTTAGGTTTTTTGGGGGATATACACTGAAGAAATCTGGATTGAGAGTATAGGGCCTGACAGATTTTCTGTATACCACTTAGTTATTTTTTGTTTGTGGTATACACCGAGGAAAGCTGGATTGAGCGTATATGGGATTCTATATACCCTATGTGAGTATACAGGTTTCTGCTTACCCCTATGGGACCGGTATATACTGTATGCCAATGGTTGGGAAAAAAGGGCTTTTGGGATATTTTGGCAGGTTGAATCGATATACCGGAGGTGAATATCTCCTCTCCCTGCAGTATAGCTCTGAAAAGAGCTGTTGTTGTTCAGTTTTCCTGCCTAACAGAAGCTACAATTCTATCTGACCCTCTGCAGATCTCTGTCCCTATATCTCCAAACTGCAACTGAGATGGGGCCACACGGTGGCTCAGCGATTAGCACTGCAGTCTTGCAGCGCTGGAGTCCTGGTGTTCAGGACTCCCGCCAAGGGCAAAAAAAACATCTGCAAGGAGTTTGTATGCTATCCCCGTGTTTGCATGGATTTCCATCCCATATTCCAAAGACATACTGATAGAGCTCACGATGTACATTTTTTCCCTATGTGGGGCTCACAATCTACAAAAACAAACAAACCCCGCAACTGAGACGAACATGGCGGCCACTATTCTTATAAATCGGAAGTCGCATGATTTCGGCGCCAATGGCTTTTTCCTATTTTTTTTTCAATGCCTACATTGATGTAGTTCCTGTCCCACCTCCCCAGCACAGTTATTGGTGCAAAAAAAGTGCCAGGGAAGGTGGGAGGGGATACAAATTTTTACTGCGTTTACCGCGTGGTATTCGATTGGAGTCGAATATCTCGAATAGCCTGATATTTGATCGAATACTTATTCGATCGAACGTTGTTCGTTCATCTCTAATAATTACCTATATCCTTGGGGCAGTCATGTGACCGCCCCAGGGGACACTTTCCAGAACATAATCAGTAATGACATTTGTGGCTATAAACTGCTGTTTAAGCACAGCTGGGCACAGAAGGGAAGGAGCTCTATTTTGGTTTTTGGTAGACTTTTGATCACTTTTTATAGCATTTTGTTTGTAAAGCGATATGGCCAAAAATCATTATTTCTGGCATTTATTTTTGTTTCAGTCTTATTGTACGGACCTATGTATGTATTGTTTTTATTTTTTAGGGTTTTCTTTTATATAATTTATTTTATACTTGAAAGGGACACTTTGGGGCTTTATTTATAACATTTTTTAAATTTACTTCTATTTTTTTTTTCTTTTCCTTAACATTTTCTACATGTCCCAATAGGAGACCTGAACCAGTGATGCTCTGATCGATGGTTCAGAACTATATACCATGATACACGTGTATTGCAGTGTGTACGGGAAGTCAGCCTATACAGACGCATTGGCTGACTTCCTCCTATTTCCTGAGAAAATAAATATTGTCAACCCCCCGATCTCACCGTTGGGGAGGGGGCAATGAGTGTCATCTATGTGGCGGAACCTTTTGGATGCCGAATTCATGTTTGACTGCAGCATCTCTGGTATTAAAAGTCAATGGTCTTTTTTTTCAGCACTGATCATTTCATGAATTATTGTGCTAGAATCAGCGCCACTTTACTCAGTGTGAACAGACCCTAACACCTGCTCCCAATGCCACCTACACAGTTAGTGATCAGGTGGCCAGCCCTTGATGTACTATTATGTCCATTTGCGCCAAATACAAGACACCAAGATATAACAGTACACCGTATGTTGCTAAGGGGTTAACCAGTTTTCAGTCCATTTCCAAACTATTTTTTTTTTCTATGCCAATGGACCTGACTTTACCTACGAAATGTTCAGGAACCGTCTAGGAACTTTGCAAAGAGCAGGAACACTATATCCACAGTCTCACTCCTGTCCTGACTTCTAGTCACCTTTTCTTCATATAAACAAATCAAATCAATTTGTCCTTAGTAAAACCATGGTGTCTGTCACTTAATAATAATATGTATAGTCAAATACTTCTGTATATAGTTTATTAAAAGCCCCTCAGTTTCCCCACAATGGGTGTTCAACTCAACGCTCTGTAATTATCTGGGGAAGACCTTTTCAAAATGGGCACGGCATTTGCCTTGTGCTAGTTCCTTGGCACTGTACCAGTCATTATAGAATCCCTAAAAAGTATAAATAGAGGCACATATCTTAGTTGGTTTTAGTCACCTTTTACAGATTACATGCTTTACAATTCTCAAAGGCTACAGCTGACTGTTTTAATTTTAAATATTTTTTAAATGCCTGGGTTTTTTTTTTATTATCTATTGTTCTTTTTAGTTGTGCCTGTTGGTAAACTTATAGGACCTTTAATGTCCTCAGGCACATGCAGTTTTATACACCGCTAGAAAGCCAACCGTGTGCAGAATTCAGCGCACTGTTGGCTTTCCTGCTATGTGCCCTGGGGCTGGAGATATAACGGCACCGATGTCTGCCCACTGTCAGAAGGGCATTCCTGACAGTCTAGCTGGGCTGTGAGGAATAACCCCTCTGACAGTACTCATCCATAGCCCTATACTGTCAGAGGGGGGCATTCTTTAATATCCAGTGATGAGGCTAAACTGTGAGGAATGCCCTCCCTTCTCGACTGTACTCAACCATAAATTAGTACTGGGGGGGTGTTCTTCAAAGTTCAGCATCATCGCTGGGCGTTAAGGAACACCCCTCTCTGACAGTACTGTTCTGTGGATGAGTACTGTCAGAGGGGGCTTTCCTCACAGCCCAGTTAGACTGTCAAGAACACCCTTCTGACAGTGGGCAGACATCTGTAACAGCACTGATATCTTAAGCCCCAGGGCACATAATGGGAAAGCTTTCTAGCAATATATAAAACCGCATGTCCCTGAGGACATGTAAGGTCCTCTTTAAGGCATTTATACTTATTCCCTATTACTCTACAGTTTGCTAAATACATACTCCACATAAATTTACACTTCTCCCACTTAACATTTATACATAATGAACTTTAAAGCCATTAGCCCCTCCACACAATGTAATGTCCCATACTCCAGCGAACCTAACATTTTTGGGGGTTGTCATACAACAAACTGCTATTACAGTCTGTGGTCTCCTCTAAACCCTAGAGTATAAGTGGAGGCCCAGAATGAGTCATGGATCTCTGAGACCTGTGATTGGGCCTCATTGGTCCTTGATATCATTCAGAGGGCTGGAGACTGCTATGGGACATTATTCTGTTGTGGATCTTTGGTATGAATGGAGGGGTGCCTATGCTTTTTGAACAGCCGAGGACCCATGGTACCTGTAATCCAGCCCTTTACATACTGGTAACTGGATTTCCTTTTTACCTCTATAGCAGCACTGAGTTTTTCCCTCCTGTTTATTCATACATGCATTATACAGGCATTTGTATTGCTTTTTTTAGTCTTGCCTTCTGTATTGATAATGTTTGTGATTGGCTCGTTGCATTTGTGTGGGTTTTTAGGGTTCTCTGTTATTTAATGAAGCAGGTTGTTTCCTGTCCCTGGTGATAGGGAAATCCTGCTGTGGGGATTAAAGGGAAATCCAATTACCAGTAAGTGTAATTATCGTCTTTTCTGCCTTCTCTCTTGGACAGTCTCTCTGACAGAACTTAATGGCCTAATTTTCTCAGTGTACTGTTATATGCTTCCCTTAGACCCTTATTGTGCTAGCAGCTCACATGGATTTTTAGCACCTCATATGGATTTTCCCAATATAGCTATGACTGTTATGCACAGTATATTAATAAATATATCCAGTCAGAGAACATGCTTTTATCACTATATCATATGACATGTCGGGTGTATTGTAAGCAGTAACTTCCGGTCTCGTCAAATGACTTGCTGGAAGTGGTCATGTGACTAGAATGGGACTGGAATAGACGTGTGTAATGCTCATATCTGGTCATGTGACACATTACATCACTGCCAGTCGCATCAGAAAGCGTGCTGGAGGCCAAAAGTCATTTTCCATTTGCCCATTCCTACCTATATGACCTCACTTCGGGCCACAATGTTTGCTGTGACTGAAGGTGACTTCACTGGAAGTCCACCTCCAGTTCTCTTTAAATTCCATCAGTGCACACTTTTTTTTTTTTCCAACTTTTTTTCAACCCAACTACTGTGGCCTACATCGATCCATATAGTGTGTGTGTATATATATATATATATATATATATATATATATATATATATATATATAAATTTTTTTTTTTTTTTTTTAATCTACCTATGTCTATTACTCCATAGCATCTTTAGCTTTGGTTCCATTGTATTAGAAAGCTAAGCACTGTCTGATTGCATATATATATATATATATATATATATATATATATATATATATATATATATATATATATTTACACATGCCTGATGAAGGTCTATACAGACTGAAAAGTCAAATTTAGCTCCTTGAATAAAGTTTAGTGTGTATTCCATGTTAACCAGTTGACTATGCCGTAATTTTACATTTTTTTATTTTTTTTACATTGCTCCTCTCAGAGCACCACAGTCCTGAGTGCTGTATCACAGAAAGCAATACAGTAAAATAGAGAAACACTGCAACTATTGATGTTCATTTACAATCTATTGTTCCAACCGAAGATTTCACTTAAAAAGAAAAAGTTAACACAACACTCACTGCTCATAGGCAAGAACACGAGAAAGAAAAGATCCAAGTTCCTATGAGATACAGAAGACTACAACAACCACTTGGTCTATGAATGGGAAGACCGCTGTCTCACTTCGTCCTTCAAACAGGACATCCTCAATGTCCAGCTCAGAGAGCGACCTCCCAGGATATTGTCCCGCTTATTTTTTTTAGGAGAACGGCGCAGACCCCACCACCAAGAAGATGAGGCAGGGCGACCAATGTAAGCAGAGATGACCTATCCAGAATGACGACACTATCACAGGTAATGATGCATCATTAGTCATTAAAGGGGTTGGCCACTTTCAGACCAATATTGACAAACAAATGTACAATAAAAAGATATACAATTTTCCAATATACTTTCTGTATCAATTCCTCACGGTATTCTAGATTTCGGCTTACTGTCATTCATTCTGTTACTTCTAGAGGATAAAACTTTGACCGTGGTCATGTGACTTACGGTCCATGGTCATGTGATGAGTACACAGGTGCACAACTGATTACCAGGCAGATGTCTGATTACTGTGCTGTGACTGTAACAAGCGGCACCTGTGTACTCATCACATGACCATGGGCTGTTGATGAGTACATCAACAGCCCAGTTTTTTCTGCCCAGTTTTTGTGCTGAAAAAGCCCCCATCGGCTTATATTCGAGTGAGGAATTTATTTATTTTTTTAAGAGAGGGGGGAGTCTATAATTTTTGTGGTAAAATTAGGGGCCTCGGCTTATATTCGGGTCGACTTATACTTGAGTATATACGGTAGTTTGGGAAATTTTATTGTAAATCTCTGTTACACTTGTAAGCCTTGTAACGTCCAAAATAAATTAAGACAATCAAAAGATGATACCAATACATATCAGAGATAGGGTAGATAATGTTTATTTATGATATATTTGACTGAAAAGCAGAGCATTTCACATTTTGAAAATTGGGATTTTTTTTCCCCCTCACATTTCCCCCTTTTTTAAAAAATAAATAAATGCGAAAATATTGATTAGTGTTTATCATTAACATGAAGTACAATCTCAAAATCACTTGTGTAAGTTAAAGCTTCTCAAAGTTTTTGCCAATTAAAGTGACACATGTCCTTTTTGAAAAATGAGGCCTGTTCTTTAACACACTTTTGAGCAGTGTCCTTAAAGGGGTTAAAAACACATGATGTAAACATAAAAAAAATAAACAAACCCTTTAGGTATCCCTGTATGTGTATAGGTCTGCACTTTGTAAAGATAATGTTATTTGTCCTGTACAGTAAATGCAGATATATATATATATATCTGCATATATATATATATATATTGCAATGCACAAATTAACATATTTTGATCACCTCGCTTCCCCTAAAAAAAAAAAAAGGCAATAAAAAATGATCAAAAGTCATACATAGCAAAAAAAAATGTTACCAGTAGAAAATATAACTTCGCCAACAATTAATGAACCATCATTATTAATCTCCATCCCTAAGAATTAAAAAAAAAAAAAAAAAAAAAAAAAAAGTTATAGGCGTCAGAATATGGTGACCCTGGGAAAATTATTCAAAAAGTGACATTTTATTTGTAATGGTGATTGGTGATTAAAGTATGATAAAAGCAATATAAATATGTTATTGCCATAATCGTAATGACCCTCTAGACAAAGTTGCTGTGATTTTTAATGCGCAGAGAACACCATATATAATATAAAATACAATTTTTTTTTTTCTTTTTCACAAGGAACTCCTAAAAACTAATACATTACATGCACCAAAATGGTGCATAATGAAAGTACAACTCTTCATGCATAGAATAAGCACATACCTATGTTGACAGAAAAATAAGTTATGAATTTTGGATGACAGGGAAGTAAAATATGAAAAAAGCAGCTGAGAATTAATCTACCAACTACTCCTCATCATTAAAGGATTAACTAGAAGAATTAGACACCCCTGATATTTACTATACAAAAAGGGGAAATTCCTTAGACCAGGCCAAATTTTTGTGTTTTTTAGTGATTAATGAGGACTTTTCATGAGTTGGGGCACATATGGTTTTATATACCGCTAGAAAGCCGACTCTGCTCTAAATTCAGCGCACTGTCGGCTTTCACGATCTGTACCCCAGGTGAAGAGCTATCGGTGTCGGTACCGTAGCTCTTCACCATCAGAAGGGCGTTCCTGACAGTCAGTCAGGGACGCCCTTCTTCACAGCAGCACCTATAGCGCTGTACTGTGAGAGCAGGGAGAAACGCCTTCTCTCTCTGTCGGCACAGTACTCGTCCATAGATGAGCACTATTAGGACCCCCCCCCGTTTCGGAAAGCATCAGTGAACTGTAACGGAAAGGGGGGAATGAGGAGACCTGCCGCCTGCACAGAGGTGAGGAAGCATTCTCCTCTCTGTGCATAACCTGTATGTGACCCCAGGAGGAGGGTAGCAGAGACTTCAGTCCTTGTTACCCCCTCTCCTTTCAATCATAGTATACTGTACTTTTGCTCTCTGTCATATACAGGAATAATGTACCATATTTTTCGGACTATAAGACGCACTTTTTTTCCTCCAAATATGGGAGGAAAATGGGGGGGTGTCTTATAGTCCGAATGCAGCGTCTGTGCGTCTGTGTCCCATTCCTGTCCCGTCTGTGCGAAGCAAAAGGAGAGCAGCGCTGTGCCGAGAAAAACACACCTCCTTCAACTGTCTGGCCTGCCCCTCCTTCCCGCCTGTGTCGCTTCATTGCAGGAGCGAGATATGAGAGGCAGGGAAGGAGGGGCGGGCCAGACGGGTGAAGGAGGCGTGGTTTCAAGCTTGCCAAGAAAACCACGCCTCGTTCACCTATCTGGCCCGCTCCTTTTTCTCTTCTTGCATAGCTTCACTGCAGGAGTGAGATCTGAAATTAGAGTTGATCCTATTTCTTTCCATAGTATTTCTTCTGACATCCACCACATTAGTTTAGACCCTGAATGCCTCCTAACATCAGAATGAAAAATAACCTACGTTTTTCATATTAGGTGTATTGTGCTGCCACCTACTGCCAGGTACTCCATATTAGCGACCTCCGTAGACATTAGACATCGTGAGAGAGCAATTCAACACCATATTGAATTCCAGCATTACCGATGGAGGGCGCTACGAACTTGTAAGTCATTTTCAGCACAATTTCCGGATACTTTTGATCACATAGTGTATATATTTGAAACCAGTGGTTTACATACACTATGTAAAAAGACAGATGCATATTTTTCTCACTGTCTGACATGAAATCAGAAAAAACCTTTCCCGGTTTAGGCCAATTAGGATTACACAAATTATTTATATGCAATCTTCTGGTTTAATAAATGGATGTCTAGGCTGGTTGAGATGCTGTCCACTGTATTTATTACAGTGAGTGTATTGCCATGTACTTCCTGTGCAGGATGGCTATACCCTATTATTTCTAAGAAATAGTAATCCTGACTTTTATTGAAAGAATTTAGTAAATATTGTCCATAGAGGTAATTTCATTTTTAGTGCTATGTGTATGTATGTGTTTTCAGTTACTCCTTAGTATATCACTAGGTAGCAGTGTTGTATCTGTTTTCCCATTATGTCTATTTTCCTATGATGAGGTTTGTATAGGGATATGAGAGAGACTATAACAAGTAGATTTCAGAACTGTTCCCATGTTACAGCAAATCATTCAAGTCTCCAGCTGTCAGTTTCTGGAAAATGCTTGTGTTTTTGTATGATCTTCTGAGGAGAATAGCAGTATGTAAACCCATTATTACTGCACAGCCTGTAATGATATCCAGCTGAAATTTATTGAGTTTCACTTACACAGAACTGAAAGCACCAGCAACCTTGGGACTGGATATCGACAGGTATATTGCTGAGTGAAAGTACCTGGCTTCTCCATAAATGTCCTGTATTGTAATGTGGTGGTACAACACCTTGTGCAGCCTGTTACAAAAAGAAGCAAGATTATTCTTGCTGTGAGGCATTGTTATACAATGCTGAAATCAACAGATAAAGCTTCCTTAAACCCCTTACTGACATTCCCGCTTCTTTGTACATCAATCTATATGCTATTTGAGCGGTATAGCATTATCTGTGATATTCACTGAGAAAACATGAATGCAAAATGGTTTCCTCTCCAAATATCTTATCCATTCAGAGTAAAAAGGTTCTTTCTCTTCCACCAATAAAGCGGCTGTCTGAATCTGCATGGGCATGCGCCAATTCAGACATCCACTCTGGCGGTAGGATTCTGTCGAAGAGGCTAACCTGGTGTTTCACAGGCATACATGTGATGCTGCTGAAATAATTGAGTATTTGGAAGAATTCTCTGATCTTAGTGGCACATCTGGATCGGAATATTACCCATCAACAGATGAAGACACTGAGCTTTCCTCCAATGTTACAGTTGTGATCCAACCACCGGGTGCCAACTCTCATAAGTGATTGTAAGTACTGCAATGTTTGGCGTGGTTCACATCTGCGTTTGGCATTCCTTTCAGGGAGTGCTTGGGGACCCCCCAAATGGAACACTGAACGCATTGACAAGCAGTTAGCAATGAAAGCACACGGACCCCATAGACTATAATGGCATCTCCGCAAGAGTCACGCAGAGAGGAAAATAGTTCATGAAGTACTTTTCTCTCCGCATAACTCCTGCAGACACTACGTGGAAAACACATGGACTCCATTATAGTCTGAGGTCCATGTGCTTTCATTGCTCACTGCTTGTCATGTACCGTATTTTTCGGACTATAAGACGCACCTAGGTTTTAGAGGAGGAAAATAGGGAAAAAAAATTTTGAAGCAAAAACTGGTAAAAATATTTAATATATGGGAGTTGTAGTTTTCCAACAGCTGCAAGGCCACATTGACAGGTGACCCTGCAGCTGTACGGGATGCATAGAGTGTTTTTTTTTGCGGGGCCAGAAGTACTTTTTAGTTTACCATTTTGGGGAATATCTATTGCTTAGATCACCTTGTATCGAAAAAAAACCCGGTGGTTTATGACATATGATTTTCTACTTTTTTATATATATATATATATATATATATATATATATATATATTCTAGGGACAGGAGGTGATTTAGAACTTTTATTTATTTCATATTTTTATTATATATTTTTAAAGCTTTTTTTTTTTTTTTTTTTTTTACTATTTTATTTCCCCCCCCCCTGGGGCTTGAACCTGCGGTCACTTGATTGCAAGTCCCATAGACGGCAATACAACTGTATTGCCGTCTATGGGACATTCTGTCTATTAGTATTACGGCTGGTCATAGAGACCAGCCGCAATACTAATATACAGCAGTGACAGGCCTGGGAGCCTCATTAGGCTCCCGGCTGTCACCCGAACAGGTCGGCTCCTACGATATCGCCGCGCAGGAGCCGGCCTGCATCTTTACAGGTACGGGGGAGGCACAGGTTCGGGGGAGAAGGGGCCACCGATACTGACCCGGCATCCGCTGTACTAGAGAGGCGGATGCCGGTGAGGGATAGACACCGGGGCCTGAGACATCGCTGCCCTGCCCTGCATGAAGCCAGCAGCGGGGGGACGGAGGAGCGGAATAGCATCACTCCTCCCGCTGCTGGCTTCATGCAGGGCAGAGAAGCGCAGCGATGTCGCAGGCCCCGGCACCTGTAATGGCGTCTATCACTTGCCGGCTTCCGCCTCTCTATTACAGCGGATGCCAGGCGCCACATTCGGCCTATAAGACGCACCCTTCTTTTCCCCCCAAATTTGGGGGAAAAAAAGTGCGTCTTATAGTCTGAAAAATACGGTAATTGTAAATAGGAAGACAGTGCCTCAGTCATGCAGCCCACTAGGGGGCGCTCCCTTTAACATCATGTCTGACCTTCCCAGAGGCCTTTGCTGCAATGAAGGACAGGGACAATTAAAGCAGTATCTCATCTCCCTATATATCGCTCATTGTTGTACATAGCGGGTATTGATGAGGGACAATTTTTTATACTTTTGTTTATGTCCAGTTTTTAAAGCATATCTAATAAAAGTAAAATTTTATTTATTTATATTCCTATGGTGGATGTGTCTATCCCCCCTTCAGTGCACTTTGTAAAAAGGAATAATTGTATCCATATCTCAGTGAATTTACCTTTGCTGCAATGAAGTGGGATTTTACCAAGTCAGTCTCTCAGCTGACTGAGGCTCTGCATGACTGAGGCTCTGTCTTCCTATTTACATCATGGAAGACAGATTTGCATACTCTTCCCATGATCCCTCACAGTGGAGCGCATATGGCTTAATGTGACTCCACACACCTACATGGTGGTCTCTCCCTAAGGAGTGACGATATCCCCTTAACCTCATTTATTTTGGGAAAAAGTAATTTTTTTTTTTTCCATGCTAGTGGTGGACAGTTTCATCTTTCTAGGTGTTACAACTTCACCAGCAGCACTGAATCAACCATTACGCATGAGGCTGGACAAGATAAAACTCTCACGGATAACTGGGCCAGCTCCTTCCACTACTGTAACCTATTGTCCCAAAATTCCATAGGGTTACAGTTGTCTGCTGGAATATAGGTACACTCTAGGTATAACTATACCTGCTGTGGCGTCAATTGTTTGTTGTGGCTCTGGTTGGCGCTAGGAGCTGAAAAATTTCTGGATACTGTATTGGCTGCTGTTGCTGATGCTTTTACTCCTGATGCTGTGGTACTGGCAGAGGAGGTGATTTGCTTAGAGTGAGGTTGACTGGGTGCAGGCAGAGACCACCTGGGTATACATGCAAATGGGAGTTGTAGTGGTCTACCTAAGTGCTGCTACAGCCATGCAGATGCTTTAGCTATACCGCCTATTCTGATAATATTTAAATGTTTCTTGCCTTTGGGAGACAGCGAAGAAATAATCTATTTTGGCTTTATAGTGAGCACTTCCTTTGTGTACTCATCTCTTTGCTTGAGGGATGAGGATTCTACCTTGATAGTAATATACACTTGTCACCGTGTAAGCAGTGGAGAATATAGCCTGCCATGCTTGCCAGCATGTGACCAGAACCAGGAGCCTGCCATGGTTGGTGTTCTTTACCAGTGTGGTTTTCGTCATCTTGGAAGATATAAGGGTCAGTCTCCTTTCCTAACTGTGCCTTAGTCATATAAAATGAGCCCTTCTCTATGCAAAGGAGAGTCTTCCTCCTGATCTTTCAGTTTAGGAGTCCTAATTCCGCCACCATAATGACCCTGAACAAGATCCTTCTCCATCAAACCAGTATGATAATGTTAACTAAGAGGTGGAAACTGTTTTACCTCTTCCGTCCGTCGTTGCATGACTGTAAGTGTATCCTGTAGGATATAAATAAAGGGATCACATTGCTGATGCTGCAATTGTCCCTGCTAACAAATTTTTTGGCCTCTTCAAACTGCTTGAGAAGCTGACACACTTCCCTCATGAGCCTCCAATTACGTATCTCAAAATAACACATTGTCTCTATGGGTTGCTGTATGCAGAATTCATTCATTATCTTCTGCTGCTCACATGGACACACACAATTACTGTTCTACTGATGCTTGCTACCCCTACATAGCTGGAACAAATCCAGTGAAAATGCCAACATGATGATAATAAAGATCCACCCACAAAAAAAACTATTTCCAAAGTGGTAACTAAAAGAAATAAAACTTAACTTTTAACTCCTTCTCAGCATGCAGAGCGTTTAAAGATGAAGGCTGCTTGGGAGTTGGGTGGCTGCAATGTCTCTCCTGGTTTCTACAGCAGACCCCTGGCACTAATCCCCGTGATTAGTGCTCGCACTGAGCATGGTCATTCACCCCTCTTGCGCTTCGGTCAAAGCTGACCAAGGTGCTATTTTACCTGAGGTGCCTGGACACTGCTATTTTGATGGGGATCAGCGGCACCCAGAGCAAGCTCCGGGGCCAGCATCCCATTGCAATGACAACCAGGAGCCTTGTGAAGGCTCCCAGGCCTGTCTTTCATTAGCTTATATAGCAATAGAAGAGCCGTTTTTTTTGCAATGCATTAGCATTGTGATGTATTGCATAAGTGATCAGAGCCCCTAGGGTTCAAGACCTCTGGGGGTTTAATAAATGCCAAAAAACAACAACCCCCCCCCCCATAAAATAAAAATATAAAACCAAATTAAAAAAATATTAAAAATTCAAATCACTCCCTTTCCTAGAACTTTAACTACTTAACTATAAACTATATATTAACTATACTTTACTTAATAAAAGTAAAGCAGTGTACATTATGTTTGTGTAATGACAGTAACCTCTATTACAAAAGTGTCTGACCTCTGCATAAGGTCACCCCCTCTACCTCATAGATTGTAAGATCTTACGAGCAGGACCCTGTCCCATTGTGTGAAATGACTTTCTTTGTAATGCATCTCTCTGTCTGTATTTGAACCCCTACAAATTGTACAGCGCTGCAGAATATGTTGGCACTATATAAAATTTTTTTATTATATTATATAAAAGTAGTTAAATACTGTGAACGCACCTACACATTAGGTATCCCTATTCTGAAAACGCCACTCTACAAATCTATAAAAAATATTTTTCTCTTACGGTAAATGCCGTAGCAGGAAAAATATCAAAAGTGGCTGTGATAAAAATTTGAATAAAAAGTGACCAAAGTACACCTTCCCCAAAATGGTATAACTAAAAAGTACACTTGGCCCCGCAAAAAAGACACCCTATGCATCCCAGTACATGGAAAAATAAAAAAGTTATGGGTGTCAGAATATGGCAAGTTTTACCAAAAATTTTTTTTTTGCAGTTTTATATTTTTAAGGGATTAAAATATAAATAAAACATATATAAATTTTGTATCCCCGGAATCGTACCGAAACATAGAATACAGATGACATGTCATTTTGGCTGCAGAGAGAACGCCGTAAAAACGAAGCCCGTAAGGAAGTTGCACAAATGCACTTTTTCTTCAAATCCACCCCACTCTGAATTTTTTTTTTTTCCAGCTTCCCAATACATTCTACAGAATAATATATGATAGCATAATGAAGAATAATTTGTCCCACAAACATTAAAGGGGTATTCCCATGTACATAATCATATCTATATTTATAGATAATTAAAAGTTAAACATTTTTGCAAATATAAGTAATTAAAAATTCTGCAGTTTTAAAGATTTTCTCTAACTTTCTTAGTGGTGACAGACTTTTATCTTGATCAGTTGCCAATGGTTACAACCACCAATGCAGAAACTTTCTATGGTCTGGGACTTGTCAGGAACCCAGCTATGACTTTCTTATTGTAGCTGAGTTATCATGCAGGGACACTACATGTATCAGAAGATATCCCGGCCACAATAAAAAAAAATCATGGCTTAATTTCTGACCTTAGAAAGGTCCTGCATTCATGGTCGTATCCACTGGCAACCGATCAAGACAACAGACTGTGATCACAAGATATTTAGAGAAAATCTTTAAAACTTTGCAAAATGTTTAATTATGTTTGGAAAAATGTTTAATTTTTAATTGTCTACAAATTTGAAAATAACTATGTACATGGGAATACCTCTTTAAGCCCTCATATAGCTCTGAGAACAGAAAAAAAAAAGTTATTTGGTTTGGATGGGGGGGAGAGGGAGGAGTCAAAAAACAAAAATTGAAAAATGCCTGCGACGGGAAGGGGTTAATAAATAATGCTGTTAAAAATGCAAAAAGTCCACAATTTTATAAAATACTCCACTGATCACATTCAGGGCTCACTAACAACAGCAATTAAATGTTGCCACTCTCCGGATCATACACTAATATATCATCAATCATGGGCTTGGAGGCTCAATAGGTAATAAGAAAACACACTATTTCTTTCCCTAACCACATTATGGTGTGTAATTTGTGTCCATTGCTACCATTAATATCCTATGATTGATTACAGCAACGCACCCCTATAATGGTAGTGTGAATGTAGCCTTGGGCTGTGAGTAGGGTTGAGCCGATCCTGACTTTTCAGGATCGATTTTAAAATCCGATTTCCGATCATTTTTCATTCGAACCTAATCTCGATCCCAATTCCGATCCCAATGCAAGTCAATGGGATTTTTTTTTATTAATCGGAGATCGGATTTTAAAAGCAATCCTATTCACTATACAGCATGGAATCTAAGAATTGTTAGAATCCACGCTGTGTAGTGAATCACTAAGTAGCCAGAGGATTTTATTTTTAATCCTCTGGCTACTTAGTCCCCCCTGGTGTCCACTTACCTCCAGAGATGGCTGCTCCGCTGTTCTTCGCCTCGCTGCCGGTCCAGCTGCAGTCTTCTTCTCCCTTTGCTGCCCCCTCCCTGCCAGGTTAGGAGAGTGTGGGTGGGTTAGGAGAGTGTGGGCGGGTACTGGGAGGGGAGACATCACGTCACAAGCCCCGCCTTCCTAGCTCTTTAAACACTAAGGAGGCGGGGCAGCAAGAAGACAAGCGTGGAGCAGCAGCAAGAGGCAGAAAGAGAACACACCGGGCACCGGACCAGTCATCTCTGGAGGTAAGTAGCTACTACAGATGTTTAGTTCAGTCTCCCATTAGAATGAATGGAGGCAGCCAGCATGCAGGGGGTTAAGGCTGTGTGTCGACTGCTTCCATTCATTCCTATGGACCTGCAGCGGAGCCTTCACACTGAGTATACAGCGTATACTCAGTGTGAAGGCTAAGCAAAGCATTGTGGGAAAAGATCACCGATCTCGATCCCACCTAAAAAGATCGTGTTCGGAATTCCGATCACGATCGAGAAATTTTCTCGATCGCCGATCGGAATCTGATCTTTTCCAAACACGATCGCTCAACCCTAGCTGTGAGCCTTCCTGGGGACCATTGAGTACTATGAGATGCTGTCTTATGTTAACAACAGAAATAAATAGTTCCACTTCTTCCAAGCCACATTATTAAGAAGGAATTAAGAAAAGATGCAGGTCCAGCAAGTCCCTTTAAATTTTATTTCTTACACCTTCAACTCTCCCTGTTTTCATGGATTAAAACTTTGTAAAATAAGAATGAAAATTCTGAGATAGTGTGTGTAATAGATTTGGTATAATAACTTTTTATGAGCCAAATGTTGACAAAACTTTGTTTAAAGTACAGAAAGAGCTGGTTGGTCAGGCCATTTACCAGAATATAAATCAAGGTTGAGAAGTTTTTTTGGATCAATGTTAGCATAATAGTTAAATTATAACCATTGCTTCTTTTATATGGACACTGAACACAGATATATAAAACCAATGAATTTCTTTTATTACAAACATGTATGTTATAATTACTAGATAATAAATAGTGCTACTAACTCTGCAAAGAAGTATCAGACAGGAGGGTCTGAGAGTATAAATTCATGACAACCTCAGAACAGGATGAATATGTGCTATGGATTCATGTTATTCTACATCACTTGAAAGGAGTCTGTCACCATAACCCATTATATCTTCCCAGGCCCGCACATGGATGGTTAGTAGTGTCATCAGAATCAAATGGAGTTTTCCCCTCTGAATCAGTGCCTCTATTGCAGAGATATCACTGTTTTTGTCAATATGCAAATGTATCTTTGGAGCAATGAAGACTTTGCTGTTGCTCCATAGAGGTAAGCCACATTACCTACTTTGCTCAAAAGAACTCATTTGAATATTGACAAAATCCTATCTCCGCACCAATTCAAAAGGGAAAACACCACTTAATTCAGGTGGCAGTAACTTAACTATGGGCTTTCATGACATGCTGTGTAAGTGGGCTCCTTACATAATTTACTATCCCCTGAAGTGATCCCTACACAATAAAGTGCCCTCCCAAATGGCTGCACATCATAAAGTGTCCCCTCAATTGACTCCTACTTAATATAGTGTCCCCTGGAGTGGCTCCCACATAATGTTCTCTCAGTAACCAATCAATAAGGTTTCATAAGTGGGCCCCTCATACTTTACTGTCGCCTCAAATGGCTCCCACATAATATAAAGTCCCTCAAGCGGTCCCAGCCCTGTCGGTGACTGTTCAATCACACAATATACACACATTTTAAAATAGGTATACTTGCCTCTCAACACCATAGGGCCTGCCCAACATTTGTCTTATGGTTATTGCAGCAGTAATACGTTGTTTGAGACAGGGAAATCAGATTTTGAACCCCAGGGGAGACAGGGGCTTATGTGGTTGGTGGCAATCTATGTTCCAGGGATGTCCCCTAATTTGGGGAAAATGGCTTGGACCAAATGAGTTTTTTGTGTTTCATTGGATCCACATGATATGTTAATAGATTGGATTTGAATACATCTGGGAATAGATGGAGGGGGCATTAAACTGGGGGCAACTGTAGGGGGACATTAAATCCCCCAGGCTCTCCAGGATACAGTCCCATGTAAAACATCATTCTCTTTTCAGCCCCTCAACATGCAGTCCCATTTGTAAATACATCACTCCCTCCCCTCAGCCTACTTCAACATATAATCCCACTAGCTGGTACCCGCAACTTTGTCTGCGGTGATTGTAGAAGTGGCTAAATACAGGCACGGGTAAGGTTTTAATAGTGTGTAACAGGTATGTCATATGAAATGTAACTTTGTATCTTGTTTTTGCTGTAATTCTGAGAATACATGAGACGTTTGTGTTGAATGTAATTTTTATTTCAGCTGCTATACGGTGGTCTGAGAAACTGTACATAGTGTCTTTGGGACAGAGGTATTTCAAGTTTAATATACTTCGATATACGACATTGTATGATTTGTTATTTTCTGCCAGTACATGTAAGTTTTGGGCACAGGATACTCTTCAGCAAACAACATAAAGTTGTCCATGTGAGAAGCATGCTGTGGCTAAATGTATTCCTGCTACTTTCAGCGTTTGCCCTTGAGATTTATTAATGGGAAAATTATTTGGTATAATTGGAATTCGTGGGATTAACACACTGTCACCTTTAGCTGCTCCTGTAAGAATAGTGGCTTCAATGATATTTGTTCCTAGTTGTGTGACACGTAGCCTCGTGCGATTACACAATCTTACCAGTGTCGTTGGCCTAGGGAAGGTGGATGGATTGTGAAGACGAAACAGCAGTGAGGTGAGAGTACTGTCGGGGAGTGTGGCGGACTGGAGAGAGTAGTTCGGGTGGTGCGGGCTACGGTGGAGGCACAAAATAGTGGCGTGCTGGAAACACGTTCTGTAGGTGGCTAAGATGCGCATGCTCCTGGCAACACAGTGGAGTGGCTGGGTGGGCGGTGTCGCGGATCGTCAGAGCAGTGGGGGTCAGCAAACATGGCTGCTCCGGAGGGTTAGGGCTCGTTCACACATGGGCAAAGGGGCGGATTTTGACAGCGGATTTCGCTTCAAAATCCGGCCCTTTACAATGGTGGTCTATGCAGACCGCTGGCTTCTTGTCGACATGTCCTATCTTCAGGCGGAAACCGCGGCGCGCTGGACCGCGGCTTCCACCTAGCGGCAGCACCCTCCTATGTCTGCTCATTCATTTGAGCTGACATAGGAGGGGAAAGCCGTGACCGCAATGGTCGCGGCAGGCGGGTTTTGAACAGAGAGTCGCGGCTCTCTCTGTGTCAAAACCCGCGCGGACAGTTCACATGTGAACTGACCCTTAAAGAGCTAGCCTCCTGGAGTATTGTTAAGGTGAGGGTGAAAGTGGTAAAGTATATGTAAATGTGATTGTGTGGGGTTAGGGGCTAGACTGTAGAAGGTAATATGAATTTTGTGGCTTGCTATGGTCCAAAGTGTGTGAGATTGCAGAGATGGTGATGTGAGTTTGGGTATTGTGGGGGTCCTGGGAAAAAACGTGTGTGTACTATTGTGACAAAAAGTAGCCTATTGCGCAATCCTGTGTAGTAACTATGTTTGTGGAAAATTTCATCCAAATCGGTGGAGCGGGTTTTGCGTGATTGAGGAACAAACATCCAAACACACAAACCCACAAACATCCAAACTCACAAACTTTCACTATGATGCTAAACAATCCTATCACTGCCTTTCCATCTTCCAGTCCTCATTGCTTTCTGTTCTTCCTCTATAGCGCACAGAGCTGTGGTGGAAGAGACCTTGTCCTACTCGGAGAGGTCCCGCCTCTTCATGACATCATATATACCTGGAGAAGCTCCATTCTAGACCCAACCGA
Source organism: Leptodactylus fuscus (assembly GCF_031893055.1). Lineage (NCBI taxonomy): Eukaryota > Metazoa > Chordata > Amphibia > Anura > Leptodactylidae > Leptodactylus > Leptodactylus fuscus. Next base: position 81,386,350 of record NC_134267.1, read on the forward strand.
GCAGGCAGGGAAACAGTGGTGAGGCGGGGGCTGTCTTCTCCTGCTTCACCTCTGTAATCAACTCATGTGCATCTGCTCCTGACGCAGATGAGTTGATAGCGGGATATACCTCCCGCTGACCAGGACCACGGGAGTCAACCCGCAATCTGCGATTGTCCTGCTGAATCTGGTGGTTGGAAGGTATGCTCTTCATATCTAATTCATTCTGTCATTTACTTGGGGGTTCCTTTCAACAAAATGGCAATACTGACTGTATAGAGAAAAAGTTTGCAGCCTAAATCCTGCTCTCTCTTTCTAAACTTCCTGCTTTATGTCCACTAGCACTGGGGAAAAGGGGGACATGGCTGCTGTTATGGAAAAGGATACAACTTTTCTAATTTTATTTTTCATACTTGATGGGTGGTCTATCTTGATAATTGGTCAAGCAGGAAGTCTTAGAAGACAGACCTCGATCAGTTTGTTGCAGCAAAACCTGCCTTGTAAAAAGAGTTGCACAAAGAAAACAACCACTTTAATTTTAGATGAGAATTTTTCATTTTGGTATTAATTGTTGAATTACTGCCATCAGGGAATGAATTGTAAATATAATAAAGTGTTATTCATTTTGAGTATTGTAATTTTTCTTCTACAAGCATTTACAGGGAAAAATTTTACACACTTGCCTTACTAAACATCTACCATAAATAGGGGCTTACGCCACTTCCTGTCAAGGATATGTTTGAACAATTTAAGCCTAGGAATCCAGAGGTCGTCTGGATAATGATTGATTTAGAGCTTGCAACTGTGTTTGCTGATCGGACTTTTGTGTCCATCACATAAAATACATTTAAGATCAGAATTCTTCACTCATTCTTAAAACTCGGTTAAAATGATCACAAGTAGATCTGTGTTTCTCCTTTTCTTCTTGCTTTGCACAGGTAAGATATTTAGTGAATTTTTTAGTTCTTCCTCTGATGTTTTCTCAATGTCATAAAATGTTTGGTTGCATTTTATTCTTAAAGTGAGTACTGTTCTTTGATTGGTTTAGTAACTTTTTTTGCACTGAGCCCAAGGTACGCAGCATATTTATAGAAAAACTTTGTATATATGAATTATTCTTGTCACTTGTTCTTGTCCATTTTTCACAATAATACAAATAAATTAATCAGAATATGGCGAGTAAAGGGTAGCAGTGTGAACTAAGAGTTTCCCCTTACGTATGGGTCTTTTTGCATTGTTTTTTTTTAATAGTACTTGCGTGTTGTATTAAGATTGGTATGGAAATATAGAAAAAAAACAGCAGCAGCACCATTTTCTTAAGGATTTTGTCTTTTGGCTTTCAGTATGTGGTAAAAATGCCACACTAGAGAAGACTTATTAACACTGGCATATCACACTCTGGCATGGTGTAGATATCCATTATAATGAATATGTTGGGCCCAAATTTACAATGGGGGAGATTTATGCAAGACGTACACCATGATCTCGGTTCTGATTCTCTGGGCTGAGAAAGTCCAGGACGGGGACACACCATGATCTCGGTTCTGATTCTCTGGGCTGAGAAAGTCCAGGACGGGGACACCTCAGTCCCCGTCCTGGACTTTCTCAGCCCAGAGAATCAGAACCGAGATCATGGTGTACGTCTTGCATAAATCTCCCCCATTGTAAATTTGGTATTGCAGTGATTTTACTGACCCACAAAATTTAGATAAACTGTATATTTATGTTTGAATATGTTTACAAAATCTCAAAATTCTTTCGAGCATTTTTGGACATGGAAATACCTAATGTTTATGCTTATTTACTTATTTTTATGTCACCTAGCGAAATGTGCCGTTTTGAGCCAAAACCAAAAACTGTTTCAATAGGAATGGGTAATATATAGGAAGCTCTTATGTTTATTACTCCTGCTAACTTCATTCTAGTCTTTTGGCTCAAAAACACAGCAAAACCTACAACAAGGAAAGCAATTTTTCTACATTGTGAGGCCTTAGCTTTAAATTGGCCATACATATTACATTTTAGACTGCTGAAGTGGCCGATTTTAGGCCGAGTTCACACAGAGTATGATTTGTGGGCCGTATACGCTCTTTGTTTTCAATGGGAGCCGGTACCGTACACGCGGCGCTATTTTGCGGCCGCCGCAAAATCACGGCCGCAAAATAGCGCTGCGTGTACTGTACCGGCTCCCATTGAAAGCAATGGGAGCGTATACGGCCCGCAAATCCTCCCGCAGCGTCTACGTACCAAATGACGAGCCAGAATACTCTGTGTGAACCCGGCCTTAGACTGTTTGGTGTTGGTTGTTCAAACCATGAACTAAAGTTGGTCAGAACCAAAATCTATTATGTTGGATTTTTTTTCTGCCATGATCTGTTGTGCTTGGGCTAGACTAATGAAAAATGGGAAATTTCTGTATTGTGGGCATGTGTTTGTACTACTAAAACATCCACAAATTGTCCATTGACGGCTGTTTTCAGCACTTCATTGAATGACTTTCATCTGTTAATGTTTCAAGTGGATGGGATAGTTGAAACGCTTGGTCGTTCTTGTGTTTTGGACAGTTGGTCGTACTATCAAACACAGTTCATTTCAGATTGAACGATGGTAGTCTAAAATCTAATGTGTATGGCAACTTTTAGGCTATATTCACACTGCTGCATTTCAACTATGTATGCCCTCTATATATTGTAAAATCCATTGACTTCTATTACACCATCAGGCCCTGCAGTCCTACCTTTAGGAAATCTTCCTCTTTATCCCTGGTATTGGAGGAACACTGAATCAAGATGGCACTGGAGCACCTCAATACAAGATAAGCTCCTCCGTACCTTCTTATTCAGGGCTTACCTGCCTCTGAGCAGTTTATGCAAAGCCAATCTTATTAGTCAAGACCCTGGGACTTCAATGGTCTGAATAAACCTTTCACATAGACAGCTGATCCATCATATTCTCCACAGGCCTCCTGCATGGTTTCAACCTCAACTTCCTTGTCAACACGGACAGTGGAACAAACTGTTGTTTTCCTCCATGGAGAGCTGACTTTCTCTACAGTGACATTGAGGGACCTCTCTCCTAACCAGATGGACTACACACTTGGGGTTCTGAAGCTCATGGGGTCCAGTTGCTATTCACTCCCCATGTCTAAATGGAGAACATCTTGAACCATTCCTGTGTATGGCTCCCTGGTTTCTAAATGATGTTGCCATGTAGGATCAGACCGCCAACTCCTTTTTTTTCTTCTTGGACCCCCTAGCACTACCCCAGAGAGCTCCCAACACTCAAAAATCAATGCAGTTTCTAACAACTAGCTCTCTTCACAGAATACCAAGAGTATCCAGACGTATACCAGGCCCTCCATTTGGGTCTGGGGCTTCTCTTCTCGGCATTGGTTGGCTTCTTCACCTGAATCTCTGAATTCAGTGGACACCCACCCATCACCCAAAAAGTCTTGGCTCATGTGAAACTATTACAAACTAAAAGAGACTTTAAAAAACTTATTACAGAGGTTATGGAGACCAGCTGATAAGAAATAGCAGTCAGTTGACAAGATGTGCAAAGCATTGGGGCCTGGGTAGGACAACTGTAAGATGCCTTCAGGATCAGAATTTATCTCAAACTGCTACTATTCATGATCTGCAACATTATGTACAGTGTTGGCCAAAAGTATTGGCACCCCTGCAATTCTGTCAGATAATACTCATTTTCTTCCAGAAAATGATTGCAATCACAAATTCTTTGGTATTATTATCTTCATTTAATTTGTCTTCAATGGAAAACCACAAAAAGAATTCTCAAAAAGCCAAATTGGATATAATTCAACACCAAACATAAAAAAGGGGTTGGACAAAAGTATTGGCACTGTTTGAAAAATCATGTGATGCGTCTCTAATTTGTGTAATTAACAGCACCTGTTACTTACCGGAGGCACCTAACAGGTGGTGGCAATAACTAATTCACACTTGCAGCCAGTTGAAATGGATTAAAGTTAACTCAACCTCTGTCCTGTGTCCTTGTGTGTACCACATTGAGCATGGAGAAAAGAAAGAAGACCAAAGAACTGTCTGAGGACTTGAGAAGCAAAATTGTGAGGAAGCATGAGCAATCTCAAGGCTACAAGTCCATCTCCAAAGACCTGATTGTTCTTGTGTCTACCGTGCGCAGTGTCATCAAGAAGTTTAAAGCCCATGGCACTGTGGCTAACCTCCCTAGATGTGGACGAAAAAGAAAAATTGACGAGCGATTTCAACGCAAGATTGTGCGGATGGTGGATAAAGAACCTCGACGAACATCCAAAAAAGTTCAAGCTACCCTGCAGTCCGAGGGTACAACAGTGTCAACCCGTACTATCCGTCGGCGTCTGAATGAAAAGGGACTGTATGGTAGGATACCCAGGAAGACCCCACTTCTTACCCAGAGACATAAAAAAGCCAGGCTGGAGTTTGCCAAAACTTACCCGAGAAAGCCAAAAACATTTTGGAAGAATGTTCTCTGGTCAGATGAGACAAAAATAGAGCTTTTTGGGAAAAGGCATCAACATAGAGTTTACAGGAAAAAAAAAAGAAAAGAACACGGTCCCTACAGTCAAACATGGCGGAGGTTCCCTGATGTTTTGGGGTTGCTTTGCTGCCTCTGGCACTGGACTGCTTGACCGTGTGCATGGCATTATGAAGTCTGAAGACTGCCAACATATCTTGCAGCATAATGTAGGGCCCAGTGTGAGAAAGCTGGGTCTCCCTCAGAGGTCATGGGTCTTCCAGCAGGACAATGACCCAAAACACACTTCAAAAAACACTAGAAAATGGTTTGAGAGAAAGCACTGGAGACTTCTAAAGTGGCCAGCAATGAGTCCAGCCCTGAATCCCATAGAACACCTGTGGAGAGATCTCAAAATGGTAGTTTGCAGAAGGCACCCTTCAAATCTCAGGGACCTGGAGCAGTTTGCCAAAGAAGAATGGTCTAAAATTCCAGCAGAGCATTGTAAGAAACTCATTGATGGTTACCGGAAGCGGTTGTTCGTAGTTATTTTGTCTAAAGGTTGTGCTACCAAGTATTAGGCTGAGGGGGCCAGTACTTTTGTCCAGCCCGTCTTTGGAGTTTTGTGCAAAATGATCAATGATTTGACTTTTTTTTTTCATTCTCTTTTGTGTTTTTTTTTCCATTGCAAGCAAAATAAATGAGGATATTAATACCAAAGAGTTTGTGCTTGCAATCATTTTCTGGAAGAAAATGAGTATTATCTGACAGAATTGCAGGGGTGCCAATACTTTTGGCCAACACTGTATATTCTGCTGCATATAATACTGTTATACCCGGTGAAGACCCTGAGGGGCAAGAAACATTACACAAAGATTCAAAGAGCACCAAATATGCAAATAAGTCGTCCTTGGTATGTCTCCTTAGTTTCCCTCTTAACCAAAGATCACCAAAGAGGGAAACCCTGCACTAGGTATAACACAGTGAATTAGCTTACCCTGTAGTGTGCTTCTATTCTTTATACAGTATGTGTTTCTGACCGTAACATTACCCTATTGCTGTAATCTTCACTATCTTTGAAACCTGCAATAATAATTTTTTTATTTGATAGTTTTAAGTCATGAACTTCATGCCTATGTGAAAACTAAAGGAGCATGGATGGTGGGTAGGAAAAGAGGATTTTACACCACAGCCAATGAATTGGAATGTGCCAAGAAGTGTGATACAGAGCAGAAGTTCACTTGTAGGTAAAGTGTAATTTATACCTGAGGATAAATATTTGAGCATATATCCTTTTCTTGGACCATAAAAAGGCCATGTGAAACCATACATTAAATACCTGCCTTGAGTTCCACAATGTCAGTGATTGCCTTTAGCTCATCCATTGGTCACTCCTTCTCCCATTGTTGGTAGGGTGCTGTGGTCTCGATCCTACTCTTTTTGAATAATGTAGGTCCATGTGGACTGATGATGTCACTGGCAAAGCTTTTACAGACTGTGGGTTGGAGCCTCTCTGAGAGGCTGCCCAATTATAGAACTAGTTTACATCTTGGTCTCCTGCTGTTTCTCTAGAGCAGGGGTAGGGAACGTACGGCTCTCCAGCTGTTGCAAAACTACAACTCCCAGCATGCATATTGGCTCTGCTGTTCTGGGAACTCCCATGGAAGTGAATGGAGCATGCTGGGAGTTGTAGTTTCACAGCGGCTGGAGAGCCAAAGGTTCCCTACCCCTGCTCTAGAGGTATAGTTTTGTTTGCTTGTGCTAAACCTATTAAATATTGCATGATACATGATCATTCATGCACATCTGTAAGTCTGACATGTTTGTCCTGAAATGTTACTCCACTTTCTATACCACCCACTGTGAGTTTGAGAAAATTTTTGTGACCTTGTAAAAAGTCTGTGTTGATAAATCTGGAGTACTGACAGCTAGACAGGCTCATCACACCCACTTTGCCATGCATTCTGAAAAGTGCAGTGAGTGGTGCAGAAGTCAAAAAGACTTCACAAATAGACTTAGAAAATGAGCTTAATAAATTGAGATGAAGATCCTTAACAGAGAACCTCCTTTCTTAATTCACAATTCTATATCAGGACATAAGGAAATGAGCTTTGTAAACCAGACAGGCTAAGACCTGCATTTTTATAAATCGCAGCATGTCAATTATACCTACGGCGTATCCTATGGCTTGTCTGCTGACACTGTTGTGCATATATCTATACAGGACTAACTTTGTAAGTTTTTTTTCTAAATTTTTCCATTCCTGTATCTGGTACCTATTTTATGCTTTTACAAATAAAGGCTAAGTTTTATTATATTTCACTTTTTTGTGCTGAAAACTTTTGATTATACCTACGGAAACCCTGGCACTTTCCGTATAGGTATAATAGAAGCAGAAAGTCTGCATAGGATAACTCTGCTGACTTTCTGTGAAAAGTGCTGCAGAAATAACCTTGATGCATTTTCACCATGGTTTTTATCCCTTTTTGGCTGCAACTCACTACATGGGGCTTTAACCTTAAAGGGATTCTACCATTAAACTACCTTTTTTTTCTAATGAACACGCCGGAATAGCCTTAAGAAAGGCTATTCGTCTCCTACCTTCAGACGTGGTCTCCGCCGCGCCGTTCCGTAGAAATACCGGTTTTAATCGGTATGCAAATGAGCTCTCCGCAGCAATGAGGGCGGGCCCCAGCGCTGAAAGGCTGATGAGCGCATCCCCATTGCTGCCCGAGAGCTCTTTCCTGCGCCGCCTCCTTCTTCTGCAGCAACGCCGCCTCTTCTGGCTTCTCTTGCTCTTGTAGTTCGATACAGGAGCATAGAGAGGCCACCCCAAAACAGCCATTTTTGGGTAGCCGCTCTTGCAGTTCAATAAAGGAGCCGGCTAGCGGCCAGTTTTGGGTAGCCGCTCTTGCAGTTCAATACAGGAGCCGGCCGGCGGCCATTTTGGGGTGGCCTCTCTATGCTCCTGTATCGAACTACAAGAGCAAGAGAAGCCAGAAGAGGCGGAGTTGCTGCAGAAGGAGGCGGCGCAGGAAAGAGCTCTCGGGCAGCAATGGGGATGCGCTCATCGGCCTTTCAGTGCTGGGGCCCGCCCTCATTGCTGCGGAGAGCTCATTTGCATACTGGTTAAAACCGGTGTTTCTACGGAACGGCGCGGCGGAGACCACGTCTAAAGGTAGGAGACGAATAGCCTTTCTTAGGCTATTCCGACGTGTTCATTAGAAAAAAAGGTAGTTTAATGGTAGAATCTCTTTAAAGATGATTAAGAAACTATAGGACATCTTCTACATTTTGGCTTCTACAACTACAAAATGGTTGTATGTTTAAAACAGGATGAAACTTGCAGCAAGATACTATTGTGTTTCTTGCTGCTTAGAAGAGGTTGCTTGGGTTTTGAAGTGGCCAATGTGTTTTGGCATTACCTGCCAGGTCTAGCACTATTGCATCAGTTTCACTGGATGGGCTTTGTTTACCTGGCTGCTGTAGTGATGTTATACCAGTGTCAGGGGACTGCTATACAATACAATGTAGTTAGTTTTGGTACCTGATAAGTTACTTATGCTCTTTTCTGTCAGGTGGGCAGTGTCAGTCAGGAGCAGGTAAGCGTGATCCAGAGGTACACAGAGTCAGAGCTCAGAACCATCTACCTGTAAAGAGCCTAAATAGCATATGAGGCATCAAAACTAAGAGCACTTAGGAACCAAAGAAAAAATTCCAACTGTGCCAGAATCTGTGGATTCTAATAAATAAAAGAAGGCCCAGGACCTTGTAGTGTATAAGGTGCTAGTGTGCACTCAATCATACCTTTCAACTCTGGAATAGTGACTCATTTTTGCTGAAAAATGCATTTTAGCAATAGGCTTAATTCCACGTGTGATGAAGAAGTTTGCCAAAGATTCAAAGAGCACCAAATATGCAAATAAGTCCTCCTTGGTATGTCTCCTTAGTATCCCAGTTTTCCCAAGCTCTACTTTCATCTCTCCGCTTCAATTGCCACACCTATACTGTACTATGAAGGGCAGGGGAGTGCAGGTACCTGGTTGCAGACACTGGGAAGAGGAAGAACTGTCTGCCAAGAGTATAGATGCAGAACTGAAGGGGGAGGGGGGGGGAGAGGTGGAGAGAGAAAGATAAAGCAGAGCTCTAGTAAAGTAGAAAACTCCTCAATTTCACTTGGAACTAATAAGCATATTGTTAAAAAATGTGCTTAGCACATTACAAGGTACAGGGGAGGGTTTAATAGCCATTTCCCTGCTGACATATTCCATCTAATTCATGTACAGTAGTTACATTCCTTTGTTTTTATGTTAATGAAGTTTTATAGCAGAACTGAGATCTAATACTTATGTATCTTTTAGGTCGTTTTTGTTTAGCACAAAAAATCAATTTTGTGTTACACTAATGGATAACCAGAAATCATCACATATACAGAGAAAAAATGATGTTGCTTTGTATGAAAAAGAAAGTAAGTATAAACTAAAGTAGTTTTATATACTCCATAGTTCACATGTGGTTGGTTTAGAAAGGATTCCAGGTAATATTGCATCATACACACTTGCTATGTGTGAGGGGGACTACAGGCAATATTGCATAGTACATACCTGCTATGGGCATAGCTATAAGAGGTGCAGAGGTAGCAGTTGCTTCTGGGCCCTGAAACCTAAGGGGGCCCCAGAGGTCCCAATGCCACACAAAATAAACGTTCATTCGAAATGGTACTTAGTATTTAGGGGCCCCAGAATAGATTTTCGATTGGGGCCCTGCCAGTGTCAAACTGGAATGTCTAGGGCCCCAAAAGTGGAATTGATTCTAGGGGTCCACGCTACTGCTACTGGCATACAAGCTATAAAAAAAGTAACACCAATTTCCTCGCCCTGTCAGTTTTATCATCGTTTACGCCAGTTATCTGCTCATCTACCATATGATGTGCACCACTGCAGTCCTAAGGATAGGCCATCGATATTAGAAAGGTGGGTAAACCCCTTAAATTGGTTGTCCATGAATTGGAACAACACGTGTGGGAGGTGTAAAATTAAAAAAAAAAAAAAACTATACTCACCTGAGCCCTGCTCCCCATATGACCGCTGAGACCAGTGGCTGTCTGTGACATATGTGAGTGATGACACCAGTCCCTCTCCAGTGACTCCTGAGACCACTGACTATTCTCTAATGGTGTCATGAGGTGTTGGACTTCCAGAAAAGAGGAGCCAGCTTGAGACTGAGCGGAGACTGGTGGCGGACACCGGAGCTCTGGGACAGGTGAGTATTCTTTTTTCTTTTCCAATTGTACACCTCTCCAACAGTCACAGGGGTCGCTCCAATTCATGGACAATTGATAATCCCTCCTAATGGCCAACACATTTTAAGGTGTCCCCCTCCAAGGATATTAGCCCCTATCATTGGCCCCACATTATATACCGACACCATCAATGGTCCCTCATACAGCGTCCCCATCACTGGTCCTCATTCAGTATGGGGGAACCAGTGAAGTGACTACTGTGTTGAGGGTGGAACCAGTGAAGGGTACATTGTAGGGGGATAAACAGTCAAGGGACCACATAGGAGGGGATGCAGCTAGCAGGTGTGCACTATGCAATATTATCTGCAGCCCCTCCCATACATAGCATGTGTGTACTATGCAATGTTATATATGAAAGGGATTGCAGGTAACATTGCATCTTGATTGATTATATCTTGCATTACGTCTTGATATTTATATATTGGTGGAACCACATTGTAACATCCATAATATGGTGCCTATAGTCTGCCATAAGCTTACTTGATAGAACACCAAAGTATTTTTCAGATTCCAGGTCGCATTACCATCTTCCCACAGAAGCATTGTATTCTATGCAGAGGCACAACATTGATTGCAATATGACTATTATCATGTGTACAAGGTCTTAATAAAAAGTTAACCCTAAGCATGCCACCTAGCTTGATACTTAAAGGAATATATTATTACGGATATGCATTTTAAACTAAGTACAAGTCAGAATAGCCTTTAAAAAGGCTATTCTACTCCTACCTTTGGTTCAGTCCTGAACACCGCCATTTTTAATAAAATTAAATTTAATAAATCACTTTTTCCGTATAGGCAAATGATGCTCTGGGGGCACTCCGCCTGTGCTCTGAACATAGCTTTGTCATGCCTTCAATGCCGCCTCCTGGGCTGTTGCATCACGGCCCTGAGATGTCCAGGTCCTCCTCTTCACTGCATAAGCAGCTGATGCTATCTTCAGCGGGATCAAAATCTTGAGCATGCACTGTTGTTTCTGCCACTTCGGGTTAAAGACAGCCATTCTTAACTTTTAAATCAACCGAGGGCAATGGAAAAAAAAAATGCATACTCGCCTGTTCCCGATGCGCTGGTGTCTTCCTGGCGCGTCCCGATTCCTCTGCTCCAGCAGTTTCTTCTGGGTCTCTTACGGAGTTCTGATGAAGCCTCAGCAGGCCTCAGGAAGAGACCTGTGATGCCACAGGTAATGACATTGCAAGCCATTCACTGATTGGCCTCAGAGGTCATGTGATTGCTGAGGTCAATCAGCGGCTTCAACAGAACTCCAGAAGAGACCCAATCAGCAGAAGGACAGCAATGCGCCGGGAGGACACCGCAGCCCACAGCTGATTTAAAAATTAAAAGGGTTGTCCATTTTTGCCTAGAAAACCCCTTTAAAGCAGAGCCAACAGCATATCCTCAGCGGCTATCTTTATTCTATTCCTTCACGAGTGTATTGTGCTTGTGTAAAGTGCATGCGCAGGATTTTGAGCCCACTGGAGACAGGGTTGGCTGCTTACGCAGTGAAGAGGGGGATCAGGACATCTCAGGGGGCGTGATGCAACAGCCCAGGAGGTGTCATTCAAGGCATGATGAAGCTGTGCTCGGAGTACAGGGGGAATGCCCCCTGTGCTCACTGAGCATCATTTGCATATATAGAAAAAGTGATTTATTTAAAGAATGGCAGCGTTCAGGACTGAACAAAAAGTAGGAGTAGAATAGCCTTTCTAAAGGCTATTCTGATGTGTGCTTAGTTTAAGATACATATCCCTAATAAAAGGTTCCTTTAAAGAAATCTTACACAGAGGATTGTCCCCTGCTGATCAGTGTCAAAAACACAACTTCAGACATTACTTCTGTGTGTTTTGTGTTCCTATAAATAATGCCTTGCGGTTTATGTAAATGTTGGTCAGTTTCTAAATGGATATTTGCTTGTTTTTTCATCATCTACAAATATGTATTACTTATTTTATAGTTTACCTTGAGAATTGCATCACAGGAGATGGAAAAACTTACAGGGGAACAGAATGCAAAACACGCTCCGGGAAAACATGCCAGGAATGGACAGCAACGATTCCTCACACACCAAAGTATAGAACAACAATATTGAATTTAAATATCAGTGAATATTAAAGGGGCTCTATCAGCAAAATCATGCTGCTAGAGCCCCATATATGCGTGCATAGCCTTTAAAAAGGCTATTCAGGCACTGTAAAAGTTAAATTAAACTACCCCCCCGTTTTAAAATAATAACTTAGAAAAGAATCTTCTTTACTTACGGAACGTGCACCCTGGGCGGGCATTCAGGGTGCGCCGTCTTCTTCTTCCCCGCCTCTTCTTCCTCTGTCGTCTTCGGGTCCCGTCCTCCTCCGGCGCTTGCTCGCGGACACTGATAAAAAAAAAAATAGCCCTGGCGCATGCGCAGTAGCCGTAGTAGAAGCCGCGTGCTACTGCGCATGCGCCCGGGCTGTTTTTTTTATCAGTGTCCGCGAGCAAGCGCCGGAGGAGGATGGGACCCGAAGACGACAGAGGAAGAAGAGGCGGGGAAGAAGACGGCGCACCCTGAATGCCCGCCCAGGGCCCGCCCAGGGTGCACGTTCCGTAAGTAGAGAAGATTCTTTTCTAAGTTATTATTTTAAAACGGGGGGGTAGTTTAATTTAACTTTTACAGTGCCTGAATAGCCTTTTTAAAGGCTATGCACGCATATGTGGGGCTCTAGCAGCATGATTTTGCTGATAGAGCCCCTTTAAAGGGGTTTTTAACAATTTTAAATTTGGGGTTTTTAACCATTTTTGTCTGCGGCCCACTACATGGGGCTTAAGGTGGGGTTTACACACTTCTTTTTAACTATATGCAGTTTTTAATAGGACTAATGCCAGGTAAATGTTACTATGTTTTTCACATGGTTTCGGCTGTCAAGGGTTAGTTCACTCCATTCACTCAATCTTGCTCTCACCCTACACTCAGGCTACAAATTGAGTTGAAATCACATACCAACACAGACACTTAATTGCCCCCAACATAAAAAACAAAAAACTTGAAAGTCTTCAGTAGATAATACCTTTTTTAATGACTAACTCATAATGATTATAACGTTTTGAAGCTCTCGGCTTCTTCACTGAAAACAATTTCTGAAATCTGCATATTTATGTACAACAGGACACATAGGGATAGAATTTTAGGAGGGGGGGGGGGAAGAGGCTTATTGGTATGTACAAGTAAACAAGTCCATAGTTCCCAGGTTCTTATCTTTATGGCTGTCTCAGGTCAGTGATTTCTGTAGGATGTCGTGAACCAATGTGAAAGGTTCATTACATTCTCCAGAGTGTTAAATAGGGTCATGCACTTGTACTCATAAATCCGTCTGTTCTTCGTGGATTGAAAATTCCCTCTTAAAATCAACAATTTCATGTCATTGGTGATATTATGATCTTCGTTGCAGAAATGTTTTGACACAGGCAGGTCCATTCTTTGTTCCCTAATTGTATGGCGATGTGCGTTCATTCTCATTCTGAGCTTCTGACCGGTCTCTCCAACATACAGATTTTCAGTGGAACATTTGGTGCATAATATTAAATACACTACATTAGGTGTGTTACAGGTGAACGTACCTGGGATTTTATATTCCCTGTTAGTTTGGTATCTCTATCTGGTCAGTGGTCAGTATGTTAGGGCAGGTTTTGCATCTTTTCTTTCCGCATGGAAATGTTCCTGTGTTAGTTGGAGGTGACAGTGAGCTGCTAATCATCATATTCCTGAGGTTTGGTGGCTGTCTATAGCACAGGAGAGGGGGGTCTGGAATTCAAATTCCATGTGTAATTTTTTTTTGGTGATGGCTCTCCTGGGGTACCGTAGGTCTATTATCTTCCCCCCCAGTCTCCTAAGTTTTTGGAACCAGGAACACTGGAGAATAAATTTCAGATCCTTGACTTTGCAGTGGAATGAAATGCTTTTTATACAGTCCAGTACTGAGGACTCTGGAGCCTTCTGATGGAGAGCAAGGAGGTGAGAGGTCTATATAAATCTAGAAAAATCTATGCCACAACAGGATTGGATTATCTAGAAGACCCTTGGATTATCTACAAAAATCTATTACACCCCCCTCCCGGGACCTTTATGTCTTAGAGGAGGGAGAAATTAATAATCAGAAATTTGGCTTTCTGACTTTCTTATCGTCAATGAAAAAACAACGGTTGGGGTTCACACTTAGGAAACTGAAACGTCCACACTTGACCTCTTGCAGGTGGCAGTCTTTGAGGAAGGGACTTTCCTTTCTTTATCATTAGTCCTTCTATAATCTTATCATGTTCTTGCCGAATATTAAATTTTGAGGTATAATCGGCCCTCCACGGTTTAACCATAGGGGGCGAAGGGCAGCAATAGTCAAGGTCAAAGACTTGGTAAATAACTTCACCTGGAGAAGAGAGGCATCATTGAGGTAATCCACCTCAAAGGCTATGCACTTCAAAGAGTACAACAATTTGTCCCAGGGGACCCCTGAAGCTATCTCTTTTCAATGAAGAGAAGCCAGAGCACAATTCTTGGCTACTTCACGCAGGACTTCTCTGGATGTTTCCATTTGGTGGTCATAGTTCTTTTAAACATGTTGTCCACTTAGAAGGCCCCCTAGAGGTGGAACTAGAGGCTTCCCCATAGTCATCATCATGGTTCTGTGACTTGATGAACTTCAATAATCTCTGAATTTTCTCTAGAGGAAAAGTGGTTTTGCTACATCCGTATCTGAATCCTCAGATGAAGAATTAGCTTCACCTATGCTATCCTGAACTCCTCATCAGATTGTATGATCGAAGCGGAAGCCTCACTGTGGCCCCTTTCCCCTCCGAGCCTGGTTGCACACCCCTGCAACTGTGATCGGTATGCCCTGTTGACATCATTGTGGTTAACACAATGGGGGTTATTTATCAAATGCGCCTCTTTTTGCTGGAACTTCGTGTAGTTGTGCCTTTTGTGCACCCTTTCAATTTCTGGCATGACTTACTAATCGGGTGCAAGTTGTTGATAAATTTCATGCACATTTCCTTGCCATATGTCTTGCGCCTTTTTTTGCTAATACATAATAAGGTGCAGACACAGAACAGAATTTTATTTTAGGAAGCAGATACAAGTCACTTCTCTGGATTTAGAAAGATGACTTCAAATCCTTTCAGCTACCCTGATTTTTCTGTCTCAGAGCAATCTTTACCCACCAAATCCAAAATAAAGAATTTCTTAAGAAGAGTGTAGTCTGTAGTCTGCACTGTGTTTTACGTGACTCTTCGAAGAAGGCTCAAATAATAAATCCGGAGAGTTTTACGTGACTCTCCGAAAAAGGCTCAAATAATAAATCCGGCAAACTCATTTTCACCTAGCCAGCCACACCTACTTTTCTAGCCAAAATCACCAAGTGGTGGATAGGGAATTCTCACATAGAATAAAGGGCATACAATTTGTATACATCTTCCAGACTGACCGAGCTTTGTGTGAAGTTACGCACTTGAGAAAGGGCAGGTGTGCCCGAAACGCGGCGATTTTTTAGCGTTGTGCATCATTGTCTTATTGAATAAAATCCTGTTGTGACCTGAGAGCGCCGTCTTTCCATTTAATTGAAAACACATAGAATAAAGGGGCTTCATAAATCTGGCATAATGGTAAAAAAAACAAAACAAAACAAAAAAAAACATAGTCACAGCTCACGACAAAATCAGGTGCACTCCATGAGCAGGGCTGTTTGTCAGTGCTGTATTGCCATGAAATGAGCAACTGTAAATAACTGACAGGCAATTTATTGCTGTATTTTGAAATGAACATTGTCTATTAAGATTAATAATGTATATTACTAGCGTGAGTATTATATATTTTTCCTAATAACATTACTCTTGTATTTTCTAGCTATACACCTAAAAATTATCCAAATGCTGGCCTAGATTCCAATTTTTGTAGAAACCCAGATGGCGATCCAAATGGCCCTTGGTGTTATACTACAGACCCGAATCAACGCTTTGAGTTCTGTGACATTCCAAAATGTGAAGGTCAGGAGGAGTTTGTGTTTATTAATTGTATAATTAAAAGTTTATATTTATTTCATTGTTAATAACTGCAATATGAGGCAGGTTGTCATTAGCTTTGTTACTTAGCTCGATATCAATACTCAGGCTAAAACATGAATAACTGATTTTCAACATGGTTTATTTTTCAGATGATGAATGTTTTCATTGCAATGGTGAAAATTATAAAGGTAAAATTTCAAAAACAAAATCTGGATTAGATTGTCAGAACTGGAACTCACAAAAACCTCATGCTCATGGCTACAAACCTGAAAGGTAAAAATAATGCAGTAAATTGTATATAGCTACCTTATGTTTGACTAAATAGTTTAGTTACAGTAAGTTTTGTACCATAAATAAGCTGGGAAACAAATACAATTATTATTATCATTATTATACCATTATTATTAGAGATGAGCGAGTAGTGAAATATTCTAGATTCGATATTCGTTTTGCGTAGAGTCTCAATATTCGACTACTCGATCGAATATCGAATCCCATTATAGTCTATGGAGAAAATGCTCATTTCAGGGGAAACCACTATTCGACTAAAGGAGAGTCACCAAGTCCACGAGTAGCAGGAGGAGTATGTTTAGGAGCAGCGAAGTGCAATTAAAGCGCACGTGCGGTCAGTGCACGGCAAGCACACGGAGCCCATTATATGCTATGGGGTCCGTGTGCTTAACTGTTCAGCACTTGTAGTTGCGCTGATATTCCGTTCGGGGGTTCCTCCTGCGGACTCCTTCCGGACGGGAGGCAAGTGCTAATGTGAACCAGCCCTTACTCGTCCAGCAGAACGCTGGTTCTGCAGCAGGCTCGTCTTTGCTAGTCGGGAGAGCTGGCAGCTTGCGGTTATGCGGGAGCTGACTTTTTCTCATAGGAATGCATTGACCAGCGTTGATTGGCCGAATGCTATACAGTGTACAGCATTCGGCCAATCAATGCTGGTTCTGCCGGAGGCACGTCTGTGACGAGGCGGAGTCTAATATCGGACCACATCAACCGATCTTGGACTCCGCCTCGTCACAGTTGAGCCTCCGGCAGAACCAGCGTTGATTGGCCGAATACTGTACACTGGCCAATCAACACTGGTCAATGCATTCCTATGGGAAAAAGTAAGCTCCCGCATAACTGCAAGCTGCCTGCTCTCCCGACTAGCAGAGACGAGCCTGCTGCAGAACCAACGTTGATTGGCTGAATGTTATAGCATTTGTCCAATCAATGCTGGTTCTGAATCGAATCTTTACTGCGAATAAGAGTAGTATTCGATAGAGTACGAGTATTTCGAATACCGTAGTATTCGTTTGAATACCTACTCGATCGAATACTACTCGCTCATCTCTAATTATTATGTATTAGTGAATTAATTTGAAATTCCAACCAGCTATAGTATATATAAAGCATGTTGTCTTTAGGATTCTGTTGCTAATTACTGATCAGAGTAGCACAGCCTGCTGTGGTATGAAATATCAGTGATTATTATAAATAATAATTATATAATAATATAATAATTATTACTGAAACCATTACAAGTGTGAATTAGAGTCCAACAGCTTATAGAACTAGGAAAACTGTAAAATCCATGATCACCTAAAATTACCATTTTACAATTTAAGTTTTTCACACTTTATAAACAATGATTCCAGCGCCATTACATAGATATCAGTATATATATATATATATAAACAGTATATTACATTGCTTATTGTGTACTGATTAACAGTTATGCTAAAGATATGTTCACTATACCTGTTAGGAGTATTTTGGTTCATTGCTTTCTATTTTTCTTACCTGGGGAGTTTTTGGCTGCGCAGTGTCTGGGGTGGCATCCTGGCGCTGCGGGGTTGTCCTGTCGTGAGTATTGGTGCTCACCTTCTGACTTGCACGCACGCACTGCTGGTAGGCAGTTTTATTTCCTGGTTGATTAGTCTGTCCTCCCATTTGCACCTGGGAGGAGTGGTCTCTACTCTGTATTTAAACCCATGCCTCCCATGGTTCTGTGCTGAGTGTCGCTTTTACAGAGCTAGGCCTTAGCAGGAGGAGTAGGTGGTTCTCTTGGATAGAGGAAGTTCCGTGGTTGGTTTTTGGGAGGTTTGGGTGAACGAGTTGGTTTGTGTGTTTTCCCTTCTGTGTTCACCAATCCTCCCTCTGTTTATAATTGACTGTGTGAGTGAATTGCCTTATCCTTTGATTTCTACTCAGTTTCCCTGTGTTTGTTTCCTAGTGTATGGTTCCTTCCCATATTGGTTTGGGGGAATCCTTTCCCACATTTTTCCTGTGTGCTGCTTGTGTTGTTAGTCAGCGCACACCCTTGTCAGTCCCTGTCAGTAGCAGCTTCACTTGTTCGTTAGGGGTGACCCCCTTTAGTCTCCAGTCCCTAGAGATCTTATAGGGCATTCCTTCTCCCACTTCCCTCTAGGCCTGCGGTATCAGTGAGAGAGGAGCTGTCGGGGTCAGGCTTAGCCTGAGTACAGCCGACCCACACCCGTGAGGCAGGGACCGGGATAGCTAGTGGGAGTAGTGCAGGGCGAGACTTCCTACTGCTATTCCTTAGCCCCGTTGCAGCTACCTGGACTGACATAACAATACCATTATTACAGACTATTGCTCTTTGGATGAGAGCAACAGGCATATACTGTACAATAGTAGAGTGATAGACCAAGGCAGAGCCCCCTCCATCTGTGTCTGTTCTCAATGACTACAATGTAAAAAAAAAAAAACATGATGGATGCTTCTTTCTGTAGTGTTTGCTTACTTTATTAAAAGAAGAAAAAAATACTGCATGACTTTCTTTTGTCAGAAAAATAAAATTATGGCATAAGAAAGCATTTTGGTTGAGCTTTCACATAGTACAATGCACATTGCTGCCAGTTTTGATAGTTTGATCTTACTACATCAAATCACAGAAGTTTGTCTGTTACGTTCACCTAAACTGTAGGAGAGATTTTGGTTTAGCACCTGAAAGATATGTAAACACAGAATCCAGATGGAAATACTATACGTTTATACATGGAGTCCTGAAATTAGTATCTCACTAGGCATTTGAAACTGTGAAGAAAAAAAACAAATGGTCACTTTACTTCGTAGTTATCCATAGTTAGTTTTTATAATTTATTTTTTCTATCTTTTTGTGTGTCTATGGAATTATGTGATTTTGGTCTAAGAATTTCAACAAAGTAAATGTTTATTCCACATTAAGGCGAAGACCCCACATTGCGGAAATGCAGCTTTTTTTTGTTGCAGATTTTTCTGCGGTTCTTTGAGCCAAAGCCAGGAGTAAATTGAGCAGAAGGGAGAAGTATAAGAACTTCCTTTTATATTTATATTTTCCATTCCTTTTGTATCCATTTGTTGGCTTTGGCTAAAATAAAACGCAGTAAAAATCTGCAACAAAAAAAGCTGTATTTCCACAATGTAGGGCCTTAGCCTAAAGCAGGCCTTTAACTACCTCCACCAACTTCAGCTCTTAGCATCTTAATTAGGTGGCTCTCCAATGATTCCAGTGCCAGTGGAATTTTTCCTATTGTCCCTAGTGTTCCTGAGCAGTAATGCAGTTAGCTTTGGTGCCTGTTATGCTACTCTACTGTCAGGTAGGCAGTGCCTAGCAGGAGCAGGCAAGGGAGCATGAGTATCACATCAAACACAGAAGCAGTGCCTATTATTAAATGCTGGAAAGAGTTGAACTAGTGAAAGGACCACTTAAATACTG
The DNA here is from genome assembly GCF_031893055.1 of Leptodactylus fuscus. Taxonomy (NCBI): domain Eukaryota; kingdom Metazoa; phylum Chordata; class Amphibia; order Anura; family Leptodactylidae; genus Leptodactylus; species Leptodactylus fuscus. Next base: position 81,405,840 of record NC_134267.1, read on the forward strand.
TTTATCAATATGGGTATGTATTTCAGAAAAAGGATTTTTGTTTGCCAGAAATATCAGGATCATACCTGTATTTAATCTTTTTTAGCATTCCAGAGAAGAATCTAATAAATAATTACTGTCGCAACCCAGATGGAGATCTACAACCATGGTGTTTTACTACTGATCCAAACACACGATGGGAATACTGTAATGTCCCACGCTGCAGTGAGTTTCAATATTTATTTATAGGATGTTCTAGTAAAATTCCTACCAGACATCTTATTATTATTATTATTATTATTATTATTATTATTATTATTATTATTATTATTATTATTTATTTATATAGCACCATTAATTCCATGCTGCTTTACATTTGGGGTTTACATACAATGCACAGAATATACAGGTAGATATAATACTAACAATGACTGACTGGCACGGTGGGGTAGAGGGCCCTGCCCGTGAGGGCTTACAATCTATGGAATTGTTTGCTTGTTTTGTAGATTTTACATTACAGTGGAGAAACTGGGTCTACAGAACAATTAACCTGAAAGCTGGTAACTGCTGACTCATACAATGTGTTCTACTCTATAACTCACTGACCAGGTTACCCTTGAGAACTCTTATGTATACCAAATCATTCTATAGTCAAATGTAAGGTCATCTCTCCAACATCTAAAGCTTGTTGGAAACTGAGTCACTAAACAGGACAATGATGCCAAGCACACCTGAAAATTTGCAACAGAATGGGTAAAAAACAAAATAATCCAGTTGTTGCAATAGCTCAAGCAAAGTCCAGACATCATTTCCATTGAAATGCTTTAGTCAAACCCTAAGAAATCTGTGCACAAAGGAATGACCACAAACCTCAATGAAATAAAACAATGGTGTAAAAAGAGTGGACCAGAGTTCACAAATCATGTGGTGTACTTAATACATGGCTTTTCTATTTTAGCTTCATTTTTGTTGTTGTGAATTTTGTTGTGTGATATCTTTAATCTGAGATTATATTTACCTAATTTTAAACCATCCTGAGCACAAGGATTTTTTTTATTTGCTTATATAAATAAAACAACTTAAAATTCAAATGTGGTTACTTTGTTTTTCTCATGACTTTATTTCCCAGTTACTTACTATAGTAAGGTTATATTCACATGATCAAGGATCAAGGCTGGTTGATGTCTGTGGTAAAGCAGAGTATGCTTTACGATAGTTATGTGAATATTTGTGAGGTTCGTCAGAAAATTTCCTTTCGGACGAAACTTGTTCTGGCTGATCAAGTGGTATTATTATAATCTTGGGTCTCATCAGACCCCAGAGCATAATTAGAAAAGAGAACATGTTAAAAGTAAAAAACACTCATACCTTTCCTCACTTTTACTGTGTGGCTAGTGTCTTCTAAGGCCCAATTCACATCTGCTGACATATCCACTTGGGGACCCCCTGAACGGAAACCTATATGCATAGAAAAACAGTTACCTGGGAAAACATATGGACCCCATAGATTTTAATTTAATTTAAGTTTCTGCACAGGTTTCCATTCCGGGGTCCCCAAACAGAATGGCAAACACAGATGTGATCCAGGCCTAAATCAGAGACCTGTGGCTCAATTTCTAACATACTTTTCCATGCTCTGAGGACTAAAAGACTATGTTTAGTGAGAACTGAAAGGCCATTAACCTTGGCTGACAAGATTGCTAATGAAAATTATTAATAAGCAATTTTTTTTCTTCTTTTCATGTCAGCTTCCAGTCTTCCACCATCACATCCAGGGAAGCAATGCTTATCTGGGAATGGAGAATCCTACACAGGAAATATTGCTGTAACAATATCTGGAAAAACATGCCAGGCATGGAATTCTCAGGAACCCCATATGCATGCCAAAACACCAGATAAATATCCCTGCAAGTAAGAGAAATATATTTCAGTTTAAATGTTGAGATACTCTCAATACATCACTGATTAAATCCTTATGTAACTCTCCTGTCTATAAGATACAGTGGATAAATGCAACTTCTATGCAACCAGTTTGTGTTCATTCACTGTTTATTTTAAGCCTTGGGCACTTTCTACTGGGGCTAAAGTTCCATTCAGATGTATCTAATGAGTTTATGCACTATAAAGGGGTACACAGCGTCAAAAGGAATAGTTTCTGTTGTGTAATTTCAAATTTAGACTGTACAAATATGGCTGGAGCATAAGAGAGAGTCCCTTCAACTTAGAACATTGCAGCAGGGGGAGGAGCCTTCTCTTATATCTGTGGACTCCTATCTCAGGAGAAGAGTCTTAGGGTGCATTCACACTGAGTATATGCTGAGCTGATTCTGAACGTAAAACATGTTCAGAATCAGCACGTACAAAGCAGATCCCATTCATTTCAATGGGAGCCGGCATACGTGCGCTCCCTATTGAAATGAATGGGCTGCTTTTTTGCCCTATTGGTTTTAATGCGATACGTACATTACTATGTGGCACTGATTCTGCTACGATAACTCGTGACAGAATCAGCGCTGATAAAAAAAAAAAAAAAAAGACTCCCATTGACTTCAATGGGTTCTGTTTAACGCACGGAACACATTGAAGTCAATGGGTTAAAAAGCCTTCTATTTTCAATGTGTTCTGCGTGTTAAACGGAACCCATTGAAGTCAATGGGAGTCTTTTCTTCAGCGCTGATTCTGCAGCGAGTTATCATGACAGAATCAGCGCCACTTTACTCTGTGTGAATGCCTCCTTAGGCCTAGGGGAGGTATCAAAATTTTTTTTTAAAAAAAAACCTTATATTTACCTCTTTTGAGTCTCCCTGCGGCATTTGGTGCTCTGTCTCTGCTTTCCCAGTGATGTCTGGTACTCTCCTGTGATGTCATGTACACCGGGTCAGCGCTGAGGCCTGTGATTGAGTCACAGCGGTGACATGGACATGCTGAGTGTCATGAGGTAGCCTTCAGGTAGTGAAATATATTACAGAAGGCTTAATGAGGAGTCTATTTCTTAGATATTCCTACGTGAATTACGCTTCATGGTATTTTTCATAATTAAAAATGACTAAATGCCCAGATAAATGTCTTTATAATGAGCAGATCCACAACTGTTCAATTCCTGTTCCAATGTGTATTTTGATCTGTTAGGCTGGGTTCACGCTACCGTCCAAAACCCTGGGGAAACTGGACAGGGAACGGCTTGCCGGCAGTTAGCTTTAAAACCCATTCGTTTGAATGGTTTTTTAAAGGTGACCGCCGGTGTCCATATGCGGCCTCTCTGAAGGTAGGACTTTGTATCCGTGCAAAAAAAAAAAAAAAAGTTTTCAGGCGGAGAAGCCACATATGGACATCAGCGATCACCTTTAAAAACTTACTCAAATGAATGGGCTTTAAGGCTGACCGCCAGCAAGCCGTCCCCTGTCCACCGGACAATGGCGGTAGTGTGAATGCTGCTTTAAATGATTATCAAATTATTTTCTTTCTTTCTTTCTTACTTTTTTTTTCGTTTTTTTTTTTTTAGAAATCTAGATGAGAACTATTGCAGAAACCCAAGTGGAGAGACAATGCCCTGGTGTTATACCACTGACAAATCAATGCGTTGGGAATATTGCAATATACCAAACTGTGATAATACCACTGTTGGTAAATACATTTATTATTTGCATAATGGTCTGTTTTCCTCAAGGGATTGCCTGGTTTCTACGATTAATGGCCCATGGAAGTACATCATAGGATAGGGCCTGGTAAAAAATTCAAACAAAAAAATAGATACCTACCATAACGGATGGTAAACAGGCACTGACTGACATTAAAATCAGTTAGTGTGCATTAATGTCCGTTATTATACAGTCTGTCTTATTTGGTTTTTCTCTGTTCTGTTTTCTGAGCTTGCGCATGGTAATGGACGACAGACTAAATCCCATTGAATTTTTGACCAATCTGTTAGTGTCTGTTAACATTTTATGACAAGCATTAACAACAGACTTAAACAATAGTAGTATTAAAGCCCCCATAGATCCAGATCACTGGTACTGAGACAGCGAGCTCGTGGCATTGTGTAGTTACTGCAGCACTGCTTCATAGACTTCTATGCTTTGATACTGGTGATCTGCAGGGGTTCCCATAAGTATATGGTAGTTTTTATGCACAGTGGATAGACAGCACAGCACAGAGATTCTCTCTCCACCCATATTGATTACATTGGTTATATCTAACTAAACTATGCTCCAGCCTAGTCCTCTTCTCCTCTAAAACTCTAGCACTATTGCAATGTTGGTGCTCATTTTCCACTAGCAATGTATTAGCAGCAATTGCTCTGGACCATGCAGTAATACCATGTCTTTCCCCTATCTTGATGCACTGTCTTGCTTTCTGCAAAACTTTTTTCTGTGTTTCACTATGTGGTCCCTTAACTTTAAACAGATTTTTCAGAACTATAAAATCTATGACTATAATGATAGGTCATTAATATATGAACAGGGGTCCAACTCCATGATAAGCTGTTTAAAGATGACATGTAGTTCGGGCAATCGCCATTTCCTCTTAGGCAAAATCATATAATTTCTGTATCTCCGCCCCATTCAAATATCAAGAATAGGCATTGTACAATGTATGTTGCTGTGCTTGGAAAGCAGTGGTGAAGCTACATCTGAATTATGCACACCTTATCAGGTGGTGATGCTGGTTGTCAGATAAGAGTAGGTCAGCAATACCATGGTTTCAGAAAACCCATTTAACCTTTGCGTCAATAATTTTTTTATTGCTGTTTTACAGTTAAACCTTCTCCTACTACATCAGCTGCAGTTTCTGAATGTTACACAGAAAATGGTGAAACGTACAGAGGTGTAACATACATGACTGTTTCTGGTAAAAGATGTCAGGACTGGAGCTCTATGGTACCGCATAGACATACAAAAACACCTGAAAAATATCCAAATGCGTGAGTAAAGTATGCAAATGACTATGTAATAAGTGAAAAGCTCAGACAAACCGATGGCACATCATTTTGTTTGATTTGTTGAAGATTTATCTTAATCCACCTCCGTTTATTGGTGTTGTGGGGCTTTAGTATTATAGTATGGTGCACAGTTTATTGAGATAAGTATTGGGCCCAACAGCGAGACACAGCTAAATAAACACGGTGGGAAAAAAAGAACATTGAATCACAATGGGGTTTTTTTCCACAGTGTATTTCATTGAGCTTTTGATGCATTTTCCCTGCACTTTCTCTCCCTATTAAATATATGAGGAAATGCTCACAATTACGCAACTAAAATTATCCTGCCATGGATTTTTAAGCGCACGCATTTTTGAATTTACCGCATCTCCCACATCTTTTTTTTTTTCTTTCAATGTGTGGATGATTGATAGATAATTGATAAAATTTCATTTACTTTGCTGGTTCTATAAAACACATTTTTTTTCTGCAGTAGCTAAAAACACTGTGTTTCTGAGGCTGAGGTCCCACATTGCTGAAAAGCATCTTTTTCTTTTTTTTGTTGTTGTTGCAGATTTTGCTATGGTTTTTTTTGAGCCAAAGCCAGGTGTGGATTGAACAGAAGGGAGAAGTATAAGAAGCGTCCTATATATTTCCCATTGTTTTTGTAGCCACTCCTGAGTTTGTCTAAAAAAAAAAAAAAAAAAAAAAAAAAATGCAGCAAAATCTGCAACAATAAAAAGCTGCCTTTCTGCAACGTGGAGTTTAGCCTATATTTTTTTTTTGTTTTTTTTTCCAAAAATCTAAATTTATAACCTAAAATAAGTGCCCAACTCTTGTGTCCTGTGTTCTCCTATTCAAATGTGAGAACAGGACACGAGTTAAAAATTTAGAATTTTGAAAAAAAAGAACCTGTGAGTGAGCGCACTACTCATCTGTACAATGTGTATGGAGCTGACAAAGGTAGTGGAGGTCAGAGGTCAGCTCTCATAAACTTTAAATGTTACGGCAATGCACATGAACGCCAATCCATTCAAACAGGAGAACATGGGAACTTGTGTTTGTGATTGATGGCAGTCATAGAACCCTCATTGATCAGACACATATCACCACTTCTGTGGACAGATAGATATGGTTATAGGAAAGCCCCTTTTAGGGTACATTCACACTACGGATACGCTGACTGATTCTGAACGTTAAAACACGTTCAGAATCAGCGCGTATAAAGCAGATCCCATTAATTTCAATGGGAGCCGGCATACGAGCGCTCCCCATTGAAATGAATGGGCTGCTTTTTTCTCTACGAGCGCTCCCATTGAAGTGAATGGGAAGCGCTCGCGTGTACGGCTCGGAATGAGCAGAGTGCCTACGCCGTGTGAAGGGGCCCATACACGATCCGTACACGCGAGCGCTTCCCGTTCACTTCAATGGGAGCGCTCATAGATAAAAAAGCAGCCCATTCATTTCAATGGGGAGCACTCGTATGCCGGCTCCCATTGAAATGAATGGGATCTGCTTTATACGCGCTGATTCTGAACGTGTTTTAACGTTCAGAATCAGTCAGCGTATCCGTAGTGTGAATGCACCCTTAGAGTAAGGCTAGGTTCACATGAAAGAAGTGCAAGATGGCCATGGGAAAAAGTCAATTGTTCCTGAGGGGCAACAGTTTCCTCAGATCCCTCATACAATTCATTGTATGGAGGAATCTGTGAAAACAGACAAAAATAGGACATGATCCATATTTTAAAGGTCTGTGTCAAGATAACAGTCATGTGACTAGCCCCCATTCACTGACAGTGAAATTAATGTTGCCACATAACTTCCATTAAAAAAATGAATGTGAATGTAGCTTGTCTGCACGAGACGTACATGCAGCAGACTTGTTAGTGTAGACTTGTCAGTGGCTTATTAGATGCATTACACAGTAGCAGCAAAGTGGATGAGATCTAAATAAATCCCATCAAGGATCTGCTTATAAATCCTGCAGCATATCCGGAACTGAGGTGCAGAATGTCTCACAGCAGCCTTATGTCCGCTTATGCTGCAGGTCATTCTGAGCATTTTTGTTGTGGAGTAGATCAGGAAAATCCTCTGTTGGTTTCCTGCAGTGGGATATCAGTAGCGGACACATCCTATGTTGAAGTATCTGCAATCTGTGCAGAACACTAGGTACGGACATGTCGGCAGTTTACTAATATTTTCTCTGTACAAGCTGTCTTGTTGAATCTCATTTCAAAGTGTCACCCTTGGTAGCCTGAAAAAGGGTGATGTGATGCTGCAGCGCCCACCACAACCTATTTAAAGAGGGCCTTTCGTGTCCTCAGAGACGGGTGGTATTACATACGATAAGAAGGCCGATAATGCACTGAATTCCGTCAGCTTTCTAGGAGTATATAATACCACACATCTCTGGGACATGAAAGGTTCTCTCTATCCCCTTCCCGCCGCAAGCATTTTTCAATTTTCGTTTTTGACTCCCCCCCCCCCCCCTTCCAAAAAACATAACCTTTTTATTTTTCTGCTCTCAGAGCCATATGAGGTCTTAATTTTTACGGGACCAATTTGTCTTCATGATGGCACCATTAATTATTCTGTACAATATACTGGGAACCTGGAAAAAAATTCAGAATGGGATGGATTTGAAGAAAAAGTACATTTGTGTGACTTTCTTTTACAGCCTTCACTGTGCAGTTGAAATGACATGCCACCTGTATCCTATGTTTTGGTACAGATTCCGCGGATACCAATTTGTATGGTTTTATTTACATTTTAACCCCTTAACAAAAATCTAAAACTGTGGCAAAGTTTTTTTTCTAAAAGTCGCCATATTCTGACACTTGTAACTTTTTATTTATACCATTTTGGGGAATTACTATTGCTTTGATTACTTTTTATTCAAATTTTTATCAGATGCAAAACAGTGAAAAACTCTGGTTTGGCACCTTTTTGATTTTTTTTATTTTTTTTTTATCCCACTACAGCATTTACCGTATGGGAATATCTTTATAAATTTGTAGAGCGGTATTTGGACACAGGGATATCTAATGTGTAGGTGTTTCACAGTTTCACAGTATTTATGTACTTTTATATATGGAGAGGGATGGAGAGGGGGATGATTTGAACTGTTGTGTGTTTTTGTTTGTTTTTTTATGCATTTGTTAGACCCCCGCCCCAGGGGTCTTGAGCCCAGGAGGTCTGATCAGTAATGCATTGAAATGCTTTGCAAAGAACACAGCAATTGAATCCATTGAATGTCAGGCCAGGGAGCCTTCACAAGGCTGCCCGCTGTCATGGCAACAGGATCCCGGACCCAGTGGTACCAGTATTCGCTGGGAAAATGGCGGCGCCCACGCTGCCTTTAAGAGGCTCCATTTAAGAGGCTCCTCGTTCCTCCACTCATTACCTGTAGTAATTGCACCTGTTTGAGCTTATCAGTATAAAAGACACCTGTCCACAACCTCAAACATTCACACTGCAAACTCCACTATGGTGAAGACCATAGAGCTGTCAAAGGACACCAGAAACAAAATTGTAGCCCTGCACCAGGCTGGGAAGACTGAATCTGCAACAGGCAAGCAGCTTGGTGTGAAGAAATCAACTGTGGGAGCAATAATCAGAAAATGGAAGACATACAAGACCACTGATAATGTCCCTCGATCTGGGGCTCCACGCAAGATCTCACCCCATGGGATCAAAATGATGAGAAGAACGGTGAGAAAAAATCCAAGAGCCACACAGGGGGATCTAGTGAATGACCGGCAGAGAGCTAGGACCAATGTAACAAAGACTACCAACAGTAACACACTACGCCGCCAGAAACTCAGGTCCTACAGTGCCAGACGTGTCCCCCTGCTTAAGCCAGTACATGTCTGAGCCCGTCTGAAGTTTGCTAGAGAGCATTTGGATGATCCAGAAGAGTATTGGGAGAATGTCATATGGTCAGATGAAACCAAGGTAGAACTGTTTGGTAGAAACACAACTCGTCGTGTATGGAGGAGAAAGAATGCTGAGTTGCATCCAAAGAACACCCTACCTACTGTGAAGCATGCTTTGAGGCTGTTTCTCTGCAAAGGGACCAGGACGAGTGATCCGTGTGCATGAAAGAATGAATGGGGCCATGTATCGTGAGATTTTGAGAGCATACCTCCTTCCATCAGCAAGGGCATTGAAGATAAAACCTGGCTGGATCTTTCAGCATGACAATGATCCCAAGCACACTGCCAACAAAGGAGTGGCTTCGTAAAAAGCATTTCAAGGTCCTGGAGTGGCTTAGCCAGTCTCCAGATCTCAACCCTATAGAAACCTTTGAAGAGAGTTGAAAGTCTGTGTTGCCCTGTGACAGCCCCAAATTATCACTGCTCTAGAGGAGATCTGAATGGAGGAATTGGACAATATACCAGCAACAGTGTGTGCCAACCTTGTGAAGACTTACAGAAAATGTTTGACCTCTGTCATTACCAACAAAGGATATATAACAAAGTATTGAGATGAACTTTTGTTATTGACCAAATACTTATTTTCCACCATAATTTGCAAATACATTCTTTCCAAATCAGACAATGTGATTCTCTAGATTGGTTTTCTCATTTTGTCTCTCATAGTTGAGGTCTACCTATGATGTCATTTACAGGTCAACTTCATTTTTTTAAATGGGAGAACTTGCACAATTGGTGGCTGACTAAATACTTTTTTCCCCACTGTATATATAATTATTGGTGAGGAACAGGGGACACCTAAGCTTTCGTTATAACCCTTTCCTAGACCCTAATTATTTTACCAATACATATTTTCAAAATTTTAAATACGAGTATATTAGAATGAAAGTTAAGTTTTTTATTTATTTTTTCTTTTCTTACATTTTTGCTGCTGTCTTTCCATCTCTTTTGTTTATACACATTTATTTCAAGACTTACAGTAGGGACACCTTGAATCATTTTTATATTGTACTGTTGCCCTTGGCTTATACTGCATTTATTTCACTGCAAAATGAGACTCTTCAGCAGGGGTGAACCTGCCCGTTTTCGCCGCCCGAGGTGGACGACAGAAAGCCGCTCCCCCCCCCCCCGAAGGAGGGGCCGTTGCAGAGCGAGGGGGCGGGGCTTAATGGCGTTCACAGGCAGGGAGAGGACCTGCTCTCTGCCTGAGCGTGAGGGGAGGCTGCTGGAGCAGCGCTGCTCCCCGATCCACTGCTCGGTGCTAAGCCAGTCCAGGACAGCTTGTCCTGGACTGGCTTAGGTAAACAAAAATGCCGCCCTCCCTGGGGCCTTGGCATAGCGGCGGGAGGTGTGGCGCTGCTCTTCAGAGGTTTATGTATGACACTTTCTGTATTTGCAGGCATCTTGAAAGAAATTACTGCAGAAATCCAGATGGTGATAAGAGTCCATGGTGCTACACCACTGATCCAAGTGTGAGATGGGAGTATTGTAACTTGAAGAAATGTATTGGACCACCACCAACAGAACAACAACCTATTCAAACAACAAAACCTACTATAGTCTCATCTAGCCCAGGTGAAGCTAAGTATTGTCATTGTATGAATTGGGACGTCAGTCCATCTTTATAGAATGCTTGTGTATCTACAGAAAGAGAAGATCTCTGTGTATGCAGTGCACCAGTTCAAATGTATGTATCATAAGAAATACCAGGCTCATTTACAGTCATGTGGCTTGCAAAAGTATTCATACACCTTCAATTTTTTGACATTTTATCACCTTACAACCACAAACTTAAAGAGGACCTTTCATATCCTTGGGCACATGCATTTCTATATATTGCCAGAAAGCCAACAGTGTGCTGAATTCTGTGCACTGTCGGCTTTCCTATTTTGTGCCCCGGGGCTGGAGATATTCTTGCCGTTATAATGGCACTGATCTCAATCCAATGTCAGAAGGGCATTCCTGACAGTCTAACTGGGCTGTGAGAAATGCTCCACTTGACAGTACTTGTCCATAGCGCTGCTGTCAGAGAAGGCGTTCCTTACCAACCAGCAATGACGCTAGGCTGTGAGGAATGGTAGCGGTATATAAAACCGCATGTGCCTGAGGACATGAAAGGTCTTCTTTAAATGTATTTCACTGAGTTTTTTGGTGATAGATGAGTACAAAGTAGCACCTACTTGTGAAGTGGAATGACAATGATAAATGGTTTTCAAAATTTTAATCAAATAAAAATCTGAAAAGTGTGAGGTGCAAAAGTATTCAGCCCCAGGTACTCTGATACCCCTAAATAAAATCCAGTGCACACAATTGCCTTCAGAAGCCACTTAATTGAGTCCAGCTGTATGTAATTTAATCCTAGTATAAATACTCCTGTTCTGTGAAGGCTTCAGTGATTTGCTAAAGAACAATAGTGAACAATCAGCATCATGAAGCCCAAGGAACACACCAGACAGGTGAGAGATAAAGTTATGGAGAAGTTTAAAGCAGGGGTAGGTTATAAAAATGTATACCAAGCTTTGAGTATCCCAAAAACACTGTTCAATCCATCATTCAAACATGGAAAAGTATTCTACAACTGAAAACCTACCAAGCCATGGCTGTTCACCTAAACTGACAGATTGAGCAAGGAGATCACTAGTCAGAGAAGAAGTCAAGAGGCCTATAGTCACTCTGGAGAAGCTGCAGAAACCCTCAGCTCAGGTGGGAGAATCTGTCCACAGGACAACTATAAGTCATGCATTCCACAAATCTAGCCTTTATGGAAGAGTGGCAAGAAGAAAACCATTGTTGAAAGACATAAGAAATGCCATTTGCAGTTTGCCACAAGCCATATAGGGGACACGGCAAACATATGGAAGAATATGCTCTGGTCAGATGATACCAAGGTATATCATTATTAGGCCTATATGCAAAGCACTGTGTGTGGCAGAAAAGTACCACTGCTCACCACCCTATACACACCACCCCCACTGCGATGGTGGCAGAATAATGCTGGGGGGAGGCTTTTCCTCAGCAGGGACAGAGAAGCTGGTCAGAGTTGATGGGTAGATGGATGCATCTAAATACAGGGCAATCCTGGAAGAAAACCTGTTGGAGGCTGCAAAAGACTTGAGACTAGGAAGGAGATTCACCTTCCACAAGACATTGACACTAAACATACAAAAAGAGCTACATTGGAGTGGTTTAGATTAAAGAATATTCATATGTTAGAATGGCCTAGTCAAAGTCCAGACCTAAATCCTATTGAACAGCTGTGGCAAAACATGAAAATTGCAGTTCACAGACGCTCTCCATCCAATCTGGCTGAGTTTGAGCTATTTTGCAAAGAGTACTGAGCTAAAATCTCAGTCTCTAGATGCACAAAGCTGGTAGAGACATATCCCAAAAGACTTGCAGCTGGAATTGCAGTGGCTGTAAAAAGTATTGCTATAGTGGGGCTGAATACTTTTGCATATCACACTTTTCAGATTTTTATTTGATTACAATTTTGCAAACCATGTATCACTTTTTTCTACCTCACAATTATCGGCTACTTTGTGTTGGTCTATCACTTAAAATCTCAATAAAACTAATTTTAAGTTTATGGTTGTAAGATGATAAAATGTGAAAAAGTTCAAGTGGTGAGAATACTTTTGCAAGCCACTGTAATACCCCCATAGTGCACTGATACTGTATAATGCCTCCTTGTGATTCACAGAATATAATTTCCCATTCTGGCCCCCATACAATATAATACCCTCTTGTGACCACCACAAGGTATCATACCTTCTTTTTGCTGCACACAGTACAATGCAAAAAAAAGTAAGGCTTAGTTCACATGCAATTACGCATGTGCATATTCCATCTCTGCTGCCGCGACGGGATGCCAATGCAGTGCATGGCATCCCGTTGCAGCTTTCTGCTCCGGATTAGGCCAAAATGAATGGCCCTAGTCTGGAGGGGGCTGTCGTGATTCAGCCGCAAAATATGCCTGAAGAAAGGCCAGCTTGTTTCCGTTAGACATAGGCCACCATTGTGAGGGGGCGGATTATGACGTGGATTCTGTGCCAAAATCCGCCCCCTCTTGCCCTGTGTGAACGGGGCCTAATACTTCCTCTTCATGTTCCTTTGGAGCTGTTTATGGGTCCTCTTCACTCTCTACCAGTGGCTTGTAAAAGCAAGCATAACCTAGATCACCAACAAAGGGTGAAGAGTGGAGCAGGCAGCTGTTGGATACCTGCGTCACTATTGTATTCAATTATATCTTTGTCATGAGGATAAAGATGGAGTTTATGTTGTGATATGTTGTCCGTCGTCCAAGACAGTGGCACAGTACCTAAAAATCTGTGATGCTGAATCAGAGTTGGATGGAAGTTATGAAAGTACAAGATAAAGCCCTGGAATGTACAAGAGGGATTGTATGAAAGTAGAAAAATTGGTCTGCTGTTTCTATAGCGCCAATCTTTTCCAAAAGATTTTTTTTAGTATTTTAAAACATGATGTAGCTAAACATTTCTGGAAGGATATGTTTCACTAATATATTTGCTATATTTACAAGTTTTGACTTCTTTTTGAGTAATCCAGGATTTCATTATTCTTTCCCTTGTTATGGTGCATTCACACGGAGGAAAATGGTGCTGAATTTATTGATGAATCCGCGTCAGATTCAGCGCTGAAAAAAAGCCTCCCATTGACTTCAATGGGTTCCTTTTTCCACTAGCAGGCTGTTTTTTTCAGCGCTGAATCTGACGTGGATTCCACACCAAATTCAGCACCATTTTCCTCCGTGTGAATGCATAGGTATAATTGACATGCTATGATTCACAAAAATGCAACATTTTCGCTGTGTATTATTTTTTGCAATGTCAGAATCCTATCCATTTTGCAGTTAAAGGGAGTCTCTCATTGAGAGAACTCATTTTTAACTAAACATATGTCTGAATAGCCTTTTAAAAAGCTATTCTACTGCTGCCTTTACATTTTAAAGAGACCCCACCATTTCATTATAAATCGCTATAATTGTATATGCTAATGAACCCCATGGAGCACCCTGGGCATTCTCCACGGCCTGCGAGCACCCACTCACGTCATAGTTTTAATCATGCCCCTCCACCGCTTGTGCTCCAGATATACTGCCGCTCAGATTGCACTCTTGCAGTTCAAATCTTGGGCATGCGCAGTGCCACTCCATAGTGGCCCCTAGTGGCTCTACAGTACTATGCCCCATAGTGGCCCTTGCACACAGTATTATGCCCAATAGTGCCCCCTGCACACATTATGATGCCCGATAGTGACTATAGGGAATAATACTGTGCGCAGGGGCCGCTATGGGGCATAATACTTTGTGCAGGGGCCAAGATGGGGCATAATAGTGCATGCAGGAATGTGGGGTGGGGGCAGTCAGTCTTCAGGGGGGGGAGCATGTCAAAAGTTCGCCACGGGGCCCCGCCATTCCTAGTTATGCCACTAGTTGGAGATGAGTGAAAGAAGAACTCCAGATTGCTCCAACAATAAAAGACATGTAGATAACCCCTCCATGAGCAGTACTTCTTCCCAGTTACCTGACCAATACACAGGAGGGGTAGAAACATTAACCCTTTGCTACCTGAGGCTCTACAGTCCAAGGGAGCACAGTCCCCATTATTACTTCCGCAGAAGATGTACATCTGCTTATCAGGTAGCTTGGTCCATGGTCAGATCATGATATCAAGAGACTTAGGTTTTTCACATTGATAATCCAGAGGTGGGTCTCAATGCTGCATGGGAGGGACTATAACTAATTTATGGCACTCCTGAAGCAATATAAAATGCTCTGTTCAAATTGCTTCAAGACTTTCCAAAAACATCTGACATAGACAGTCAAAAGTTCCAAAAGCCCAGTGATCTACTGTTGAAGTTTCAGCTAGCCAAGGCAAACAGTTACCAACCTGGAAACTGCTCGTGGAGTAAACTACTATGTGGTATTCAAGAAAAGTGCACTTCACTTGGGTCAAGGTACAAAACCAAATCTTTTAGTTCTGTGATTTTATCAACATGGCTGAATTCAAGACTCGCCCAATCTTCTACTACAATGAATCCAGTGGTTCTCGTTCACTTCCCAAGTATAACAACTCGCATACTAACCACAAGAAACACAGAGGTTCAGTGTCAGGAAAAAGACTGACATTATTCCCGGATCAGTTCCAGACAAAAGCAACCAAAGGGAAAGGACTAAAACCCCTAATTGTCTATATCCTGTTCATAAGAAGCCACATCCCCTCAGGAAGTGCATCAGTTTCAGAAAGAAACTGCTTCAAGAATGCAAAGAGCTCCTAAAGAAATTTGGGATATGTTTCAAATGTTGTACTTATACTGAACATATTGCTAAACTGTAAAACCGCTATTAAGTGCAAAGAGTGAGGACCATCCGCAAGCCCTCCATCCAACTCAACCCATTCAAACACCACCCACACACTCCTATGACAAAACATGGCAGGGAGAATGGGGTTCAAGTATCCTGCTATGTTCTACTATGGTATCTTCTTCGTGCACAGAAGTCTGCAGAGGAGATATTTATGAAAATTCATGTGCAAAAATAGCTCTAGTCAACATATACAGCGGGAAAAGCCCTAAAGATATATAAAATCCTGGATAACTAGTACAACTAATCACTTTCAGGATCATCACTGTTTAATAAAGGGGAATACCTATCCATACACATTGGGTACATGTGGTGACATGATAGAGGTCTGTGAAAGAAGAGCCAGCGGACTTACAATAACTTCTCTTGATGACAGTATAGAGATAGCCTTGCCCACATTTGTTAAGTGGATCCAGATACTACCCAACAAGAGAGAGATTCCTACACCAGATACTGCTATTTATCACCCCCATCTATAGGCTAAAGCCAATGACAAAGACAGTCCTTGACAGTTCTTGTACTTGGTAGAGACATCCTCCAGGTACATAAGGTAGGAAACAAATGAATAAACCACATGATGTCTCATTCGCTCAGCATCTTGACCTAGGCTGGGTTATTATAGGCAATGTCTGTGTAGACTAGATGAGCAATAATAGGTGCCAATCTGACCACCAAAATCGCATGAACACCTTCCTGTCCTGGGATGACAACCTACAAGCAAGGACAACAGGTTAGCTGTGAATTAATGGACAAAGAGTTCACTAAAGATGATTGTAACAACTGGGTAGCACCTTTACCCTTCTGCTGTTCAAGGGTGACGTCACCAAACATTCTGCAGCAACCAGTTTCTAGATTTACCTCTTTAAGGCCGGGGCCTTTAAACACAGCGGAAACACAACTTTTTTGTTGCAGATTTTGTTGCCTTTTTTTTTTTTTTAAAAAAAGATAAAGCAGGAATGGATTAAGCAGTAGGAAGAAGTACAGTATAAGAACTTCTTGAATATTTCCCATTCCTTCTATTAAGTTTAACTCAAGAAAAACGCAACATTTCCCTAAAAGGAAAGGCAGAAATGTAAAACCATTTTGTGGACAGAATATATTTGACAGAGACCATGCAGAACCTGTACCACCACACAAGGAAGGAAAAAATGCTGGTACCTTCTATCCTTCAGTGTATATCACCCTTGCAAAGCTATCCAGATCAGAGTGGTGTATGATTTTGGCACTTCCAGGCGTCTCTCTCAACAGCCAGCTCCTCACTGGTCCTAAAGTAAACAACAGTTTCATAGGAGTGCTAATGCTAACCCATTGCTGTATTAGCCAACATTCAACAGATGCTACTTTGCTTCCTAGACAGAAGACAAGGAATTACCTAATGTTACTCAGGCACAAAGACAACAATGAAATAACATACTGAATGAGAGTACAGAGCCTAGGATATTCCACAGCCTACTGAGAAGCAAGAAACCTGGGAGAAATAAAAGAAGTGCTTGAAGACACTAGAACAGCTTCAAATCCCACAGTATTATATTTCCAGATCCCTTTCATCCGCCATCAGGAGAGAAATCCACATTTTCTCTGATGCATCAGCAGAGCCCATAAGAGCAGTAGCCTATTTGAGCATCTTAGGAGCCACCAACAAATCACACTGTGAATTTGTCCTAGGTAAGACCAGACTGTGCCAAGACTTGAGCTTTGTGCAAGCAGTGGATATTGCTTGGGTTACAAAGGATGAACTGGACATTGCAATTGACTCATTTGCATTCTAAATGGACAGCAAGCTTGAGCTTGGATACATATACAATCAAACAAAACAATTTTACATGTATGTCAGTAACAGAGTAGAACATTTTAGATGTTCTGGGTTGGCGGAAGTGTTGGCAAGTTGTGGCTTTTCCAATTTGAAGATGGGTTCACCATTTGGAACGGACTGCAAGCCCTTTAGCCATCAGACGTGGACCCATTTTTTGGTTTACTGCCTATTGTTATGTCTCCTCAAATTTTGTATTCCACCACCAGATTTCCTCACCAGTCTAGTTGTGTTGGAGAATCTTGTAGGGATCCTTGTTATTGTGACTGCATCAACTACGATTCTTAACCTTCAGGCCTTTGTCCAAATGGTTTGCTGCAATTTCAATTTCAGTTCTCCTTTTGCTCTAATATTGTAATCACTTTTATATATCATCATTAGATTCACTCAAAGTATAATTCAGTTCTAAAACCTCTTTATAGCAACGTTATTTTTATTGTCAGTAAAAATGCATCAGTTGGTTCAGCTCCTCCTGCACTGAAAATTGATACCTGCAGATTGGACTGTATTATCCATGACTGGTTCTGTTAAATGTCACTACAGTTATGTCCTGAAAACATCCTAAAAAAAACCCACAGCAATATTATATTATTTGTTTATATCGCAAAGCATTGCGTAAAACACACACACACACATACATACACATATATATATATATATATATATATATATATATATATATATATATAGTAATTTTTTTTTATTATATCTATGTTTTACAGATAAACCTGTGACTACTACATCAGCTGCAGTTTCTGAATGTTACACAGGAAACGGGGAAACGTACAGAGGTGCAACGTACATGACTGTTTCTGGCAAAATATGTCAGGAATGGAGTTCTATGGTACCGCATAGACATACAAAAACACCTGATAAATATCCAAATGCGTGAGTAAAATTTTCATTGTAAAATGCTACTGTTAGACACACTGATAGCACATCATTTTGTTTAGTTTGTTGCATATTTATCTTAATATGTTCCTGTGTATTGACCACGGAAATGACAAACTGTTTACATTAAAGAATGCACTTCACTTGCAATGCAATTCAAAGGGATTCTATCATTAAAAAAAGTTTTAAAACTAAAACCCTTTATAAAGGCTATCCATCTCTTATCTTTATTTTGCAGGTGTGCATTACCGTTTTTCAATTATTCTTCTTTTCTTCATTATACTAATTATGCTCAGAAAGCACAGGGGGCATTCCCTCTGTGCTCAGAAAGCTAAGGGGGCGTTCCTCCTGTGCTCAGAGCACAGCTTCGTCATTGATTCCAGTGCCGCCTCTGTCTTCTTTTCCTGAAGCGTCTCCTCCTCTTCACTACTCTTCTTACGTGAGGCCACCACAAAATGGCTGATGGAACACGTGCAGTCAGCTCTGTCCAACCTGAAGAGAAAGAGATGCATCAGGAACAGAAGACATTGAAGGCACTGGAATTGATGACAATGCTGTGCTCTGTGCTCTCTGAGCACAATTAGCATGATGAAGAAAAATTCAAAAAATGGCGGCGCGCACCTACAAAATAAAAATAAGAGATTAATAGCCTTTATAAAGGCTATTCCTATGTGCTCTTAGTTTTAAAACATTTCTTTTTTAATGATAGAATCCCTTTAACCATTATGGGATTTTGAGTTTTTGTTTTTTATCCCCTGCATTCCATAACTTCCTAATTTTCACGTCATATTGGGGCTTTTTTTTTGCTTGACAAATTGAAATTCAAAATGATACCATTTATTATTCTATACAATCTACTTGGAAGTAGAAAGAAATATATTACCACCATTGTCTTCTTTTTTTTTTTTTATGGCTTCCACTGCGCAGTAAAAATGCTGTGTTTAGCTTTATTCTCAAGGTCAGTACAATCACAGTGGTTTGAAAAAAAAAAATTATTTGAATCACCATATTCTGACACCTGTAACTTTTTTTTATTTCAGTGTACGGATCTGTGTAAGGTGTCTTTTTTGCATAACAATATGCATTTTTTTTTAAATACTATGTTGGGGAATGCATGATGTTTTGATCACTTTTTATTCCATTTTTTTAGGGAGGCAATGCGGCGAAAAAAACCACACCAATTCAGCAATTTTTTTGATTTTGATTTTTTTTTTCCGCCTGGTACAGTGTTTACTGTATGAGAGAAATATTTTTATATTGTAATAGTTTTGTAATTTTGGATGTTTTTACTTTTATTTATGTATATGGGACCTAGGGAAGGGAGTGTGATCTAAACTTATAGGATTTGTTTTTTTATATTTTAATTTTTTATATTTTATTTTTTTTTCCTTTTTTTTCTTTTTTCGCCTAATTGGGTGAATGAATATGTGATTTTCAGACTGTATTGCAGTCTATGGTAGATTCCATATGTAACTGTTTAAGCCTGTTGCAGGTAGACTTGAGTAATTACATTATTATGGCAAACCTGGGAGCCAAAGCCTTCAAAAGGTAATGGAACAACTCCCACGACTGCAGTGCTGAGTTGCTCCGTTACTGATTGTAATAAGGAAAGTGAAAGTAATCACTCAGATGCTGTGGTCAAAGTTGACCTCAGCATCTGAGTGGTTAAATTCACGGACACTGTTAGCGGGTCCATGCTGTATGAAACGGCACAGACCAGGTGGATAATGTTTCCATTCTGCTCCTAGTCTGTGCTAGTTACACCCCTGCTCTTGGATAAAACATGTGCACCAAAAGGGTGCATTCACACGAAGGAAAATGGCGCTGAATTTTGTGTGGAATCCGCAACAGATTCAGCGCTGAAAAAAAAGGAACCCATTGAAGTCAATGGGAGGCTTTTTTTTTCAGCGCTGAATCTGACGCGGATTCCACACCAAATTCAGGGCCATTTTCCTCCATGTGAATGCACCCAAAGGTGTATTATCAACCCCCAACAGCTTGCCTATCTCAGGAACAGAATGGAAAAAAGGGACGCCTAAAGAAGCTGTGAACATAGACTAATTTATTATACAGTATAATGTAAGTTTTCAAACCAAAACTTATACAGGTCTATTTTGAGACCTACAATAGCTACTTTAAAGCATTTTTGCCTTGAATTTTTACCCTGACTTAAATGTAGGCTTCTGAAAAGTACCATTTTGGAATGAAGAAAATTTAAGTACTGTATATGCTTTTTGTATTTGCAGGGGTCTTGAAAGAAATTACTGCAGAAATCCAGATAATGATAAGAATCCATGGTGCTACACCACTGATCCAAGTGTGAGATGGGAGTATTGTAAGTTGAACAAATGCATTGAATCACTACAAACAGAAGAACAACCTGGTCATACAATGCAACCCACAGAAGTCTTATCTAGTCCAGGTAAAGCAAAGTATTGTCATTTTACAAACGGCTGGGGGTCTTCTCTCCACTTGTTCAATGGGTATGTTATGCCTCTTTAGTATGCTTACATAGACAAGGATTCTAATATTCGATTTTCTGCTACATTCTAAGAATGTTTCTATGCATCTCTCTGGCCTATTAGTTGCCATGACCTCTGATATAGACCCCTTCCATGTATAGATATCACCCTATAGGTCGTCAGACCGTATATACTTCATCTTACGGGACGTATTTTGTCAATAATTTAATATTTGACACAGTTGAGATGCTAAACATACAGGGAGTGGGTCTACAGTAGCCATTATATCTGTATACTTATTTTGATCAGGTTAATCTTTTTTAGCAGCATGTAAGTTAATTTCCCTTACACTTTCCATTTATGGTGTTGAAGGTCACTGTACCGTAAGATTGCTGCTATATGATGCATTATTTGCGAAGGTTTACTTTGAATGCAGAAATCCCTGGTATCTACAATTTTTGTACATTGAACCTGTTTAAGGATACCCTGTCCATACATACCACTTACCAACTTACCGTATATTTACCCTATGTGTAGTGTTGTTACATCCGTCTGATGGTATTATCCTTTCTATCACCTTTTAATTGTGTTGTTATTTATGTATGTAGTTAATAAATTTGATATTTATGCATATCATTTGAACATTGTCAATCCATTTTTTTATGTGTTACTGTTTCCATATAGTTATAATAGGGTCAGAAAGTCCGCAAACGAAAACTCTGTTGACTTTCTGTGAAAAGTGCTACAGAAAAAAAAAAGCAACGCATTTCTACTGCTTTTTTTTTTCCACAGTGCTTTTTAGTTGCAGCTCAGTATGTGGGGCCTTAGCCTAAAGGGGATCTACTATGTACTCTTTCTAATTATTTTCCAAAACAGAAATGTAACTTAAATTTTTCACTCTTTGTTTCATTGCAGCCATTTTTGCAAATTTATTAAAAAAGAAAAACTGAAATATTACATGGTCATAAGTATTCAGACCCTTTGTTCAGTATTGAGTAGAAGCACTTTTTGAGCTAGTACAGCCATGAGTCTTCTGAATATTTTCCGTACCCACTGTATATAGTATGATAAATCTGAATTGCAATGAGATGTTGGAACGCCATGGTCCACATTTAAAAGAATTCCTTGTATGCTTTTCTCTCAGACTGTATGATTGGTGAAGGCCAAGACTACCGTGGTACAAAATCTGTAACTGTAAAGGGATATACCTGTCAAGCATGGAATTCACAGACACCTAATGCACATTCAAGCTTTACTCCACAAACTCATCCACAAGCCGGCTTGGATAATAATGTAAGACACTAGGGTTCAAAGATTGCAGTAAATGTTTCAGGTTATTTTTTTTGCTTGTGTGTGCAGTTTTTCTTTTTGTCTCTGCCTGCTCCATCATGTACAGTAATGCTTAAGTATTTCTCACATAGCCATTGGTAGGTCTGCTGTCCTGGTTGGTGTGTTCTTGGTGCCATGTAAGCTATAAAAACATTTCATGCTAAGTTCTTAGGTGTAAATGTTATATTTATTAAAAAAAAAAAAAAAGTTAAATTAAGTATGTAGGTAGGGGTGCATCTAGCAGGGTTAGTTTTAGACATCATGTGGCCCTGGGCAAAATTAAGAGTGGGGACCAAATGCTGAAATACGAACAACACTATCGTCTTCCATTGGCAACCCCTTTAATAATGCCTTCTTTCTACCCCCAAATCTGTAATAACAGCACCGATATTCCCACACACAATTCAAACGAGTACCTTTGTACCACCTAATAGATTTTTGCACCCAGTCATCAGTTATTATAGCACCTCCTTTTAAATAATAGTTCCTGCTTAGAAATAATATTGTACCTGTATCAGTAATATTCCCCCTTATCTGTAATGTTCCCCCTCATCAGTAACAGTCACCCTGTAAAAATAATACTGCTCCTTTATAAATAGTTCCTCCTTATTAATAATGGCTGTCTCATAAATAATAGTTACCCTTATAAATAATAGTCCCCGTTATCACTCTTATCCCTCTTTATAAATAAGCCCGCTTAACAATTATACCCCGCTTATGAATAGTTCTCCGCTTATAAATAATAGCTCCTCTTGTAAAGGATACCGCCTCACCAAAGCCACTGTAGCACACTTGGAGATCACCCTTCTCTCTTACTTTCCACTCACATCCAGCGAGGCTGTCCAGGTCTTATAGGATAATATGAAACAGGCTTTATAAATTTTATATATTTATTAACACAAGTGGGTCGGTACTAGACACTTAACATATACAGAAATATGTATCAGTGGGTGACAAGCAAATACATGTAAAAAGCATAATATAATACATAAAATAAAATGATGGAATAAAAGATGAAATATATAAAAGAAGAAAAGGAATAATACCAACAAAAGTTGTAGTTGGTTCTCTGAGGCCTCGTTTCCAGACCTCAGGGCACACACTTCAGTAAGTAGCTTAAACCTGCTAACATGGCTTCCAGAAGTAGAACACCTTAAACTCCTGATGTGAGACAATCTAACTGTCCCTGGTCTTCTCCCAGAGTGATTTCATTAGGGATTTAAGTCCAGCCCTACATCCTTGAAACCAAATAACTAAGAACAGTCATAATTCCTCACGAGATGATTATAGTGTCAAGTCAGGGGTATTATAGGGTTTGCCTTTGGGTAATGAGTTCAGTGTCTGGACTTTTCACCTGCTCTCAACACTAGCGAGTTTGGACTTTGAGTGTTCGGGTCCGTCTGGCACACCCGTGGAATTTAACGGTGCAACTGTGGCATGTCCTGCCAGGTAAGTATTATCAGTAAACCATATTCCCTTTGAAGATGGCCTTGTAAACATCCTGTCTAGGTCATCTGTTTTCAAAGCCCTTTCAGTTTACAACGCCAGGATGGCCCCATGCTGGGATAATGAGGTTAGCACAGGTATACTAATGATGCTGGGCAGGAAACAACAAAAGGCTATTTTTACAGAGCGGCCAAACCACCTGTCCTGCAATTAAACAGGTTTTGTTAACCGGCACCCTGTGTAAGTCTGACCAGGTAATAACTCACCAAGACCAAATACATAATTATTTATAGGACTCTTATAAATAGTTCTCCCTTATAAATAAGAGACCCTTATATATAATAGTTCTCCCTTATACAGTGTCAGACTTAAGGGCCTTTGGTCCACTAGAGGAATTTGGTCTGGGTCTCCAGCCAACAGTTTCCTGCTAACAGCCTACACCACAGCTCCTTCATTGAAGTCTTGCATATGTGCCTACTATCTGGTGTTACTGAGTGTGTTTCCAGTATAGTTAGCCACTATAGTACTGTACTGTATGGGGAATTACATGGCCATGAAGCACTACATGTATGTGCAAGGTTATAGTGAGGGAGCTGTGATGCAAACATAGCACAAAGGGATGCCAGCAGGATTTTTGAGCTCCTCCCCCACAGTATAATGCTCCACAGTAAAAATGCTGCCCTGAGCCCTCCACAGTTTCCCCACATGATATATAATGCTCCACATTGGCCCCACACAGTATAACATGCTCCCCTGAGCCCTCCATAGTGGCCCACATAGTATATAAGACTCCACAAAGTTTAATATACCCCCCAGAGCCCCAACACAATGTAGTACTTTACAGTGGACCACACAGTATAGTACCCTTAAGTGGCCCCAGACAGTATAATATGTTCCAGAGAAGCCTCACACAATATAAAATGTTCCACACAGTATAATATGTACCCCACATTCGGCCCCAGTATAATGCGCCCCAGTGGCCCTCACAGTATAACATGCTCCACAATGGCCTCCACACAACACACATTATAATATACTCCCCAGAGGGGTTCCCCCAGTATAATGCTCCATAATGGCCACCTACAGTATAATATGGTCCCCACAGCGCCCCCCCCCCCCCAATATAATGCTCTACAGTGGCCCCACAGATAATATGCTCCCAAGAAGCCTCACACAATATAATGCACTCCATAGCGGCCCCACACAATATAACAGGCTCCCCACACTGTCCCCCCCCCCAGTATAAAGCTACACAGTTGCCAACAGTGTAATATGCTCCCCAGAGGATTTCCTAGTATAATGCTCCTTAGTGTACCCCCAAATAATGCTCCACAGTGGCCCCACACAGTATAATATGCTCCCCAGAGGACCCTCTAGTATAGTGCTCCTTAGTCACCCCCCAAAAAAAAATAATGCTCCACAGTATTCCCACAGAATATAACATGCACTCCAGACTGCCCCCCCAGTATAATGCTCCACAATGTCCCCCTACAGTATAACATGCTCTACATAATGTTCATAATGATAAGGAGGACACTGTATAAAATAAGGTGAACACTATAAATAATAAATAATGGCATTTATTATATATAATAAAGGATGATATATAATAATAAAAACCACTATATATAGACCAACATTACCAATATTACCCTTATATAAGTGCCAAATAATATGGCCAGACCATAGACACATATTACTACCACACAGTGACTGAATATTACCACCATATTGAATAAAATGCATGATACAAATACTGATATTTACAACATTCTGCAGACCTTTAAGTGTATACAGTTATATTCAGTGATTTACCATGATGTCTGATTGTAGTCATTCAATTTCCCTTTCCTTCTTCACCTGGTCCAATCTTTTCTGATCACAACTTGTATTTGCAGAATTTGGCTCCTCGCTTTTTTAGTACAATCACCTATTTCCTCCTCTACCCAAATTTCTTACCCATAATTCCCCAAATTGTAACAACACTACCTTTGGAGCTCCACAGTAACAGCACCTTCTGTTTTGTTGCCTATAAACCCTGCACATTAACTGCCACTTTTAGCTGCTACACATTATTATGTTGTCCGCATTAGATCCCACAGAGTAAGTACTCTTCTCAGTACTCCCTCTCAGTACAAATGCTTGATTTTATGTCCTCATTAGTGACTATATTTATGTCCCTACTATGTAACAACACCTTCTTTTATGTCTCCTCTAAGTTCTAATGTGCCCATTGAACCCCACTAAAAATGATAATCAATAATAATGTCCCCACTCATTAATAATGCTCTTTTTTGTCTTTGGTTGCCCCCAGCCTTTAATAGTATTAGTGACCCCTCTAGGACCTCAGTTTGCTATCACCTTACAACCACAAATTTAAATATATTTTATTGAGATTTTATGTGACAAACCAACACAAAGTAGCAGATAATTGTGGAATTGAAAATGATACATGGTTTTCAAAATTTTAATCAAATAAAAATCTGAAAACAAAGGGGATTGGTTATGTAAGAGATGGTTTTTATTGTATTTTTAATATACTCTATGTAAACTACTTCAGTAAATTGCACACTGCATAGCTCTGTGTGCCATCAGTCTTCTATGTTTCAGTATTACACTATTATATTAATACAGTAAAGTGTCTCTACCAAACATTTCAGATATTTTATAGAACTGATAATGGAGGCAAAGAGCTTTCCGTAACACAAAGGCTATTATTCACATAATTGTTGAAGAAAAAAAAAAAAACAACCAGGAAAAATGGATGAAGTCTGTTTTTCATGAATTCCTCATAGACTTAAATCTACGAATCATACATGAAATATGGCCAGAAATAGGACATGTTAAAAAAAAGACACATGAGTAGCCCCTTAGACTCCCGTCATTAAAACGAGCATATCATCATTTTATAAAGTGGTATAGCCTGTGTTTGTATAGTGCTAATATATAAAGAATGCTGTTATTGTGTACCAAAAATGATAACATAGTTTTGCTTCTGTTTAGTACTGCAGAAATCCAGATGGAGACGTCAATGGCCCTTGGTGCTTTGTTAATACTCCTGGATCAGTAATCTGGGACTATTGTGACATTCCCATCTGTGGTAAATATATTTCAGTTGCATCAAAACAAAATTCCCAAATCAAGTTTTACTTTTGCTATACATTTTTTTTGTGTCCTTGTCTCTTATATGTATAAAAATGAGTTTCTGTCTGTCCGTCTGTCCTTTATACGCGACCAAACGACTGGACAGATCATCACCAAATTTGGCATACAGATACATCAGGTGTCTGGGAAGGTTTTAGACAAGGTCTCAGCTTTTTCAGATGTACCGTTCCTTAGATACAGTGTTCCCAAAACAATGACCTGCATTAGCCAATACAAACCTACAAATCTTACACTCATATTCCAACTGCCATACACATGGTCACTCCACATGCACAATTCAACACTGATATCCAAACTGAGATACACACATCAGAGGATTAGATACACAGCTCAGCACACAGTATCACACATCAGGGAATTAGATTCACAGCTCAGCACACAGTATCACACATCAGAGGATTAGATACACAGCTCCGCACCCAGTATTACACATCAGAGGATTAGATACTCAGTTCAACACACACTATCACACATCAGAGGATTAGATACACAAATGGACTTCTTGCGCATACGTGCTATGCGCTCTTCACTTCTGTCAGGGACTGTACAATAAAGCTCTATTGTGGAGGCACAGGCAGAAGCAGAGCAAGTGCCACTTTGTGCCAGAAGAATGAAGATGGGTAAGTATGAGAGGGATGGGGGACAGGGGGAAAATGTTGTATGGGAGTATTGGTGATTCTTCATTTCCTGAAATGTGGAAACAAAACATCACTGGATTATCAGAAAATGTGCCTGGGGCAGCCACGGGAACTCCCCAGGAATATGAATATATATATATATATATATATATATATATATATATATACACAAAAAACTTGAGAGTCCCATGGGTTCATGTCATGCTATAGAAATCACTGAACGAAGACAGCCATAAAGATAAGAACCTGGGACCTGTGAATTGTTTACATGTTTATACTAATAAGCCTCTTCCCCCTCCCTCCTGAAATCCTATCCCTATGTGTCCTGTTGTACATAAATATGCAGCCTTCAGAAATTGTTTTTAGTTATATCCGAAGAAGAAGCCAAAGAGCTTTGAAACGTTATGTTATATATAACGTTATATATGAGTTAGCCATTCAAAAAGGTATCATCTACTGAAGACTTTCAAGTTTTTTTGTTTTTTTTCAATATTTCATACCCACTGGCTAACATGGTACAAAAACAAACATTTTCTTATATATATAGTCAAATTTAGACGTGGAGAGGGGGGTTAAATTAGGGATTGGGGTGACTTTCCAGAGGACAGACAGAAATTTACAATTGTTTGTAGGCAAATCTTGCAAATCCAGTCTACTTATAGTGCACATACAGGGCTTATCTGCATATCCATAAGTGATGATTATCTCTTCATAATTTTGTGACCACAGAGATATGTTTCTAGTCTTATTAAATGCCCCTATACTGGAATGTTATTCAGTTTAGGAAGTATTTTGGACTTAACAGAATCTCTTTAAGGGCTTTGTAATTTTTCAAGGCACCAGCTGAACCTTTAGTATTCTAAATATAGTTAATGAATGTCCAATAGTAGATTCAGTTTTCCCTCCATTATATGGAAGCAGATAACTACAGTATGTGCAGTAAAAGCTAAACTATATTAGCTAAACTTTAATAGTGTAAATGCTTCTTCATAAATTATATCTTTCATTACACAGTTTATTTTATGATTTGTCTGACTATAGTTTATACCTACAGTCTCAAATGAAACTGAATGTGGAAAACCAAAGAAAAGGCAGAACACATGCATTTGGAAAATTTCAGGTCCATGTGAAGCAAATCCACATTCTTGGCCTTGGCAGATCAGCCTTCGAACTAGGTATGTCTCCATTTCCGATTTTTTTTAATGTAACAGTTAGATGCACTTACAGGACACAATGAAATGCAAATTCAAGCGTGATTTAATGAATATAGGAATAATGTTGGTAATGTCATAATACAGTAATAATTTACACAATGATGTCACAGTACAGGGATCAGACACACAGTGATGTCACAATACAGGAAAAATGCACACAGTAATATCAGAGTTTAGGGATAATAAACACAGTGATGTCACAGTACCAGGATAATTCACACAATGATATCACAGTACAATAGCAGTTACGTGGATGTCTACATAGATAACTGACAAAGATTAGAATAGTTGTGGTGCTTCTTTGGTGAACAACCCTTTTTTTATGACAAAGGTGTATCCCTTCTCTCTTTTTGCGCCTTTACAAAACTGGGTGGAGTATGGTAGAGACCAGGATGCCTCAGCCTGACAGATTCACTATAACTTAGTTTTACCTGACAAAGATTGAATTTCTGCCACATAGGTCTTCCGCACCACCCCTGAAAAATGAAGAGGTTTTAATAATTCAGATGTACCTTGAGCCTGCAAGATTAAGATTGGTATAAAAAACAGATAAGGACGGATTCACATCTGCGCCTGTAGTCCGGGTTGCGCAATCCGGGAGGTTTCTGTCTTCTACCTCGAGATACTGAACAGGAGACGGAAACCTGGCGGTCAGTTTTCAAACTCATTCACTTTTATGGGTTTGTAGAGTGACTGCCCGTGTCCGTCTTCTGCCTTTCCGCGGCAAAACCGTTTTTGTTTTGTTTTACCTGGACACAATGTCCTGCATGTCTGACTTTGTGTCTGGCTAAAAAAAACTGTTGTTTTGCCGCAGACATGCAGAAGACGCACATGGACGATCACTTTGCAAACTCATTCTAGTAAATGGGTTTGAAAACTGACTGCCGGGTTTCTGTCTCCTCTCCAGTTTCTCGCCACAGAAGACGGAAACCCACCGGATTGCGCAAACTGGACAGCGGGCGCAGATGTGAGCATCCCTAACAGGGATAATGCACTCATTGGTATCTCAGTGCAGGAATAGTATAGATGGTAATGTCAAAGTTCAGGAATGATGCACACAGTGATGTAACAGTACAGAGATAACACACATAGTAATGTCACAGTACAGGAATAATGCACACAGTGATGTAACAGTACAGAGATAACACACATATTAGTAATGTCACAGTACAGGAATAATGCACACAGTGATGCAACAATACAGGGATAACACACATAGTAATGTCACAGTACAGGACTAATGCACACAGTGATGTAACACTACAGAGATAACACACACAGCAATGTCACAGTACAGGGTAATTCTCACGGTAATATCACAGTAAAGAGATAAAATACACATCATAGGACTGGGATAATGAAGACAGTGATATACCAAATACATAGCACAAGAATAATGCATATTCAAAAAAAAAAAATCACACACTGACATCACAGCATATAAAGAAAGTAATTATTGGGGCTGTTGGGGTGCAGTTGGAAAAGGTTACCAACTCTGACTATGGCTTCAAAATATACCGTAATGATCATTTATTTTAAATTATATTACACTTTTATAAATAATCATGTTGATTATTTACTTTCATAGGATTTTAAATTTTGAGTGAAATAGAGGAGCTTTACTGTTTCTGTGTGATCGTTTTTTAAAAAGTTGGGTTGAGATGTCCGAGTTAATGTTTAGGCCTACTGACTCCACAGCCCTGATAATTATAATGATGTTATGTTGCATATGGTGATAATGATGTCCCAGTAATATAATGAAGGTACACTCAGTTTTGCACATCTTCTACCATACACTAATTACACCCTCAGTAAAAATGAACCCCCATAGTAGCTGCTGGTAGTTCTACCCATGATGTCCATTTGTATTGATTCCTTTTCATCTGGTTGCTGTTTTCCAGCTTTAATTTGCACTATTGTGGTGGAACATTGATCGATCCCCAGTGGGTTCTTACTTCTGCACACTGCTTGGAACGGTACAAAAACTAATGCCAATAATATGTATATTTTATAATTTTTTTGTTTTTTTTCTTTATGCTTAACCAGTTAAATTATTGCATACTTTAATAAATAGTAATTTTAAAGGCTATGGCTAGGTTTGACTAGTTACAACTCTTCGTATACATGGTGGATCACAATTGTGCAGATTTAGCACATATTTTATGCCAGTTTCTGTCAATAAAAGTCACAAGTTTTCAAATAGCTATTTTCATGTGAAAATTTGCCACTTGTTGCGCATTAGTGACCCCACTCCATAAAAAAAGTGGAGCTTAGCTGGAGAGGGTACGCCATTTATGCCAGAGCTGGTGTGAAGTATAGCTGAAATGTACATCGGATCCCATCTAGTGTAGTTATATGATTGAGGCACAGGGTCTCTTAATAAATTAGGCACATCTTATTCGGACTAACAAGGTATTTTTATGGTGCCCTAGGAAGTATAGGTAAACTGTGCTCTGTCTTTTGATCTGCAATTTATTTATCTATCAGAGGATCAGAAAAATGAAAGAAATGTGTCCCACTATAGTTAATATGGAGTGGAAGCAAAGTCTTGTGATGGTATCTGTTTTATATTAACTTTTATATAACACAGAGAAAACGGAGAAAAAATTATGGGCTTTTTATTGAACCCCTTTTTTGATCCTCTTACACATGAGAAAATCAGAAAACATGTGGCAAATGTGAATTCAGTCTTAGCTGTCTTCAAAAGTAATTTACATGACCGAATAACCTATTTATTATAGACATTATTAGTGTCCTCTTAAAGTTAGGAGCAAACTTGTAATGCACACAATGCATTGTGGTATATTTCTGTCAAGCCACATTTCTAAACCTGCGCTTGCCCCTTCATCTGCCTAATTCCACCCAGTCCCACAGGGCCCCATATGGTACCTTGGTGCCCCTGCACAATGTAATGCCCCATTAATCCCCTCACACAGTATAACACACCCTTACATCCCACTATACAATACAATGCCCCATTAGTCCCCTCACAAGGTATAACGCAACCTTATATTCCCCCATAGAATATAATGCCCTTTAGGGCTGAGGCCCCATAGTGGGGAAAAGTGGCTCCTTTTGTTGCAGATTTTGTTGCGGTTTTTTGAGCCAAAGCCAAAAATGGGTACAGAGGGATTGGATAATATATAGGAAGCTCTTATATTTCTCCCTTTTGCTCAATCCACTACTGGGTTTGGCTAAAAAAACTGCAACAAAAGAAGTTGGCTTTCCGCACCGTGGGGCCTCAGCCTTATAATGGTCTTTAGTGCCCCAGATAGGATGCTCCCAAACACTATAATTTTCCCTTTTTCTGTCCACACAATATAATGCATGTCCTATATGCATGGAGGTCCGGGAAAACGAGGAATGAGCATGGTGTTCTTTACCCATCACGCTTAGATCTTTGGTCTTTTTTTTCACTGCTCCAGGCATCGCATGGTGATATAGATCAAATTCTGCCAGATAGGATACAAATTAAATACTTTCCATTTCCATTTGACTGAGGCTGAGTTTACACTACTGTATGCTTTTTTGCTGGAGAAACGCGTGTGGTTTTTAACTGTGGTAATAAGCAGCATCTGTATGCTAACAACCGGTAAACTTATGGTAAAACATGCTATGTATCTGTATGTAGTTATAACTGCAGTCAGTTCTGGGATTACTGGTGATGTCACTAATAAGTAATTGACACAGTAAGTAATTCCAAGATATTTCTCTTTACAAAGGGGGTGACACATAAATAATGGTGTAAATGATAGTAAATATTACCCCCTGCCAGCCTTTGTCATGAACATGGTGAAGGTGGTACCGATTTTAAAAAGTTGTTTTGCACAAGGAATAGTAAATCTGGGCCATTGTGTGTCACCCACATAAGTAATAAGAAATACTCTGGAATTACCGTATATACTCCAGTATAAGCCGAGTTTTTCAGCACAGTTTATGTGCTGAAAAAGTCCGCCTCGGCTTATACTCGGATCATTACGGTAATTCAACAATATCATAGTTACAGACCCGGCATCCGGACTTGGTATACAGACACCGGGACGGGTGCCGGGCCGCAGCATCGCCACGCTCATAGCAAGAAATGACAATTTTTGCAATGTAAACATATAAATAAATAACAATAAAGTATTAGTAAAGTATTAGTAAATAAAATGTATTAAAAATTCAAATCCTTTCCCTTCCCCTAGAACACATATAAAATTAATACTGTTAACACTGTGAAACACATACACGTTAGTTATCCCTGTGTCCAAAAACACCCGCTCTACATACCTATAAATATATTTTTCCTGTACGGTAAATGCTGTAGCAGGAAAAAAGTTGTCTAACTGCCCCTTCCCCGAGACTGAGTTCCCCCCCCCCACTTGGAATTCAGCCTGACTACATCCGGGCTAAGTATAGGGTATCTGCACTGCTCAAATTAATAAGAGCACTGCAGATACACTATATTCAGCCAGGCTAAATTCCAAGTGTGTGTGGGGGGGAACAGTCCTCGAGCTCGGGGAAGGGACAGACAGACAGACAACCAAACCACCCAGCATCTACTGCACCCAAAAACTCTGGCCATTATAATTTTTGAAAATTTCCAGTAGCTACTGCATTCCCCCCCCCCCCCCCCAGGCTTATACTCGAGTCAATAAGTTTTCCCAGTTTTTTGCGGTAAAATTAGGGGGGTCGGCTTATATTCTGGTCGGCTTATATTCGAGTATATACGATAATCAATGTGTCACTTACGCTAGGTTCACACCTGCGTTCTGATCTCCGTTCTGTGCTTTCCGTCTTCTGCATGCCAGAAGACGGAAAGCACAGACCGGGTCCGGCCGTGAGCGGCGGTGAGCGTTTTATGCTCTCCGCCGTGAAACCGTATTTTTTAATCTGGACACAGAGTATTGCATGTCCGACTCTGTGTCCGAATTAAAAAACCCGGTTTCGCGGCGGAGAGCATAAAACGCTCACCGCCGCTCACGGCCGGACAGCTTTCTCACCCATTCAAATGAATGGGTGAGAGAGAGTCCTGCAGGTTTCCGTCTCCTGCTCTGTTTCATGCAGGAAACGGAAACCTGCAGAACGGACACCTGGGCGCAGATGTGAACGAGCCCTTACTTATTAATGAAGGCTCCTGTGACCCCAGAACTGACTGCAGGCATAACTACATCCAGGTATATAGTATGTCACCACCTCAGTAATGAGAAATAATCTGTAATTAATCAGTGTGTCACTTACTTATTAGTGATATCTCCTGTGACCCCAGAACTGACTACAGGTATAACTACATTCACTACATAGTATGTTACCACATAAAACCAGTCTACAGGATGTAACTGCATCACTTGGTTCTATAAATTTTCATTAATAAGCAGTAGATATCAGAGGTCACATTCTTTTTTATTTATATCCTAGACGCCTTAAGGATTGAAACTTTCTTTATCAAAGTCCTTTTTAATAAGAAGATTTCTCAGGCAGTTATCTGTAATGAACACTTGGACAAATTCTTGTTTGTGATAGTCAGCCTAATATCTAATAGTGCAGTAGATCAGTCTATTCTTGAGTGTTTACTTGCTCACTGGGTGATAACTTGCGCTTAGCAGGATGAAAAAAAATAAATTGTTGCTGGAAGTACATGGCATAATGCCAACAAGCAATTACAGTACATCCAAGGGGAACGATCATTGGTGATCATTCCTCCTGCATGTCCATTGCATTGGTCTGTGTAAATGGCAGAACAAGCTCTGCTCTAGTCTTTAATACTGTTCAGCATTTGGTCTCGTGTAATGGCATCTGTAGAAGCAGGGGCACGTGACCTTTACTTGAATAAAGTAATACTATAGGTCTAGTATTTTCCTAAATACAGTATAATAAATAGTGGAATCTCAATCATTTCATAGAACAATTTACTAAAATAAACGATGTTCTGCAGTGGCATCTATTCACAATTGTTCCTTTGATAATTTTGTTATACAGGTCTTCTCGACCATCATCCTATAAGGTTCAACTTGGAATACACAAGGAGATAAGTAATGAACCATCCAAGCAAATTAGAGATGTTGAAAAGTTATTTTTGGAACCAACTAAAGCAGATATTGCTTTACTGAAACTGAAGAGGTAACTGGTATTCATACAACATAGGACGTGGGAATATTCTGATAATCAGTGTGAAAATGTTTTGTGCCGTGTATGTGTAGTAAACACTGTACAGCTACAATGCACTCAATACATAACCCATACTGACAAAAAGAAAACAGAATTTTAGAAATATTTGCTAATTTATTGAAAACAAAATATGAAAACATTGCATTGATGTAAGTATTCATACGCTTTACTCGGTACTAAGTTGAAGTAGCTTTGGCAGCGATTACAGTCTCCAGTCTTCTTGCAACAAGGAACAAGGTTTATGCATCTGGATTTGGGGGATTCTTCTTTGCGTATCTTTCAAGATTTGTCAGGTTGAGTGAAGAGTGTCGGTGGACATTCATTTTTAGGTCTCACCATGGATGTTCAATTGGGTTCAAGTAAAAGCTCTGACATTCAGAGCTGCCTAAAAATCACCCCTATGTTGTTTTAGCTGTATGCTTAAGGTCACTGTCTTCCTGGCCCAGTCTATGGTCCATAACACTCTGTCTCAAGTTTTCATGAAGAATATCTATGTATTTTGCTACATTCAGCTTTTACTCAACCCTGAACAAGCTCCCTGTCCCAACCACTGAAACCACCACCATTGCATGATGCTGCCACCACCAAGCTTCACTGTATGGATGGTATTAGGCAGGTGATGAGAAGTGCCTGCCTTCTTAGGCCAGACCCCACATATCAAAAACCTTGTGTTTCACAGTCCATACAAAGTGAATGGAATTCTGGCTAATCCCATCCACACAATGCAGAAAAAAATCTTCAGCGGAAAAACTACATTTTCAAAAACGCAGGCATTTTTCAAAATTATAGCATGTTAATTATACCTATGGAAATGCTGGGATTTCATATAGGTATAATAGGGTGGAATGTCCGCAGAGGTAAACTCCCTAGGTGCCTTTTCTAGCCAGCCACTTTGCCGTAGAGCCTAGCTTGGTAGAGTAGAAGCAGAAATGTTTTTGTCCCCGTCCCAACCCAGCCCCCCCCCCCCCCCCCGTGATCTTTTTATTAAAAAAAAACAAAACAAAACAACAAAACCCACATTTCTTCACCTAGGTGCTTACTTTATGAATAAGGTGCTTATTCTGAGCACCATCTTTTGCAATGTATTTACAAACAATTGGTATAAATTAGAGATGAGCGAACACTAAAGTGTCCGAGGTTCGAAATCCGATTCGAACAGCTGCACACTGTTCGACTGTTCGAACGGATTTCGAACCCCATTATAGTCTATGGGGGGAAATGCTTGTTTCAGGGGTAGGCAACATTCGATAAAATCATACTTACCAAGTCCACGAGTGACGGTCTGGCTGGATTCTGCTTGAAGTCTTCTCCTGGCACAGGGTCCCCGCGTCCTCTTCCGGGTGGAATTCTCTGCCTAGGCATCCGGCCTAGTCAGAGCCGGCTGACCAAAGTCATAATATAGCTTTATATGTTTGAAATATTAGAGCAATGAATGGATATTAAGGAAATTGTTAAATTAAATATGTTTTTAAATTTAGTCCAGATATTTACAAGTTTGTATGAGTATAGACAGGATTGGGTGGTAACCGGATCGCCAGAAGGAAGGAGCTTGATTGCATTAATTGATATCACATGTTAGAAGTGGACTAGTAAAGAATGTTTAAAAGAAGTAGTTTCAGAACTTACAAGCACACCACAAGAGCTATGATTAAGGACCAGTTAGGTCCTGAAACGCGTCAGCTAGAGTGCTAAGACAATGGTTTTTATAACACCTTTTTGTTTTTCACTTTTTCTCCGACTTTTTGGCACGTTTCTATGTATTTTTTAATAAAATGAATTAAAAGTTAATTTTTAATGAAAAAGTACAGACAAGTGTTGCGGATCTACCATTCTTCTCTAAGTGATCGTGACTACCTTTAGCCTTCCATAACCCAAGAAGCATTGGATCTTGCACATTTTTTTCTTTATTTTTTTAATTAAATATGAAATGGTGCCCAAAAAAATCCATTTTGTCTCAAAAAGTTTAGACCCATAGAATTTTGTGAGCAGAAAATTGCAAAAAAACTGAACATGGTTGTAGCTGAAGGAGTTAAACATGCTTTTAGTTTGTGCTGTGTGAAAGAGCAAGTGGTTAGATGCAGTCCTAGAAGTCCTCAGAGTGTCATACACGACTCCTGAAAATATCTGCAGGATCTTGCAGGGCAATAAGTTCTCTGGCTTTTATACTTGGCGTCCTATCAGTTTTCAGCAGTTCTTAGCCCCATTATGATAGCAGCACATTTTACATCTTTCAAGCTGTGGGTATATACAATAAGGATCTTTATGCTCCCTGTCCATTACTACTACTATTGGTTCAGTAATATGTAATTCTGCCAGGAGTAACTATAAAATAGTTAATAGCTGAGAAAAGCCCAAGAGATTGCCGCTTACTATCTATGACTAATATCCCATCAGCAATAATATAAAACACCTAGTTTCAAGTATATAGAAGTAGTAAACTGTACTTACAATATACAAAAACTCCTGAATTCTTTCAGTGGCTGAAAAGCAATTTGCAGACCTTTACAAAATGTAACTAAAACTGTCCCTCCCTTCTGCGTTCACTTTGTGAAGAGAGAACATACCCTCCCCTTCCAATCATTGTACTCCCTCTTAGGCTAAGGCCCCACGTTGCAAAAAAAAAATGCTTTTTTTGTTGAAGATTGTGCAGATTTTTTGAGCCAAAGCCAAGAGTGTCTTCAACAGGAATTGGAAATATATGGAAAATATTTATACTTCTACTTTCTGCTCAATCCACTCCTGGCTTTGGCTCAAAGCACCACAGCAAAATCTGCTACAAACAAAGTTGCATTTCCACAATGTGGGACTTTAGTCTTAGGGCAATTTTCTATGGAAGCAGACTCGCCTTCGCAGTTGCTCCCATATATAATCCTATAACATTTGTTACTAATTCTTAGAACAGTATTCTGTACCAAGGTCAGCAGCAACATTTCAATGTAAAGTATATTATATTTAATGGACAAGTATTCCAATTTATACAATTAACTTTATACGGTACTTTTTCCTGAATACAGCTAAAATAACTTATACACTCTATATTGTGATGACATTGGAGACCATGACTGTGAAAGGGGATAAGAATTTGGGTAGCCATATTTGTTTACAATCTGGTCATTTGTATTTTGAGTTGAACGCATAGGAAGCATATAAAAATCTCAGGGCAAACATACTACTACCTATGCAGCCACTTCAACCCTTCTCAAACTGGAACACCAATTCCCTTATGTCTATGCATGATTTATATGTAATTATACAGTATATAAATATATGTGTGTGTAGACGTGTATTTTATATATGTAAATGCAGGTGGGACCTGAAGCAGAAGGGGTTCAGATACACATCCTGCATACAGTCCACTAGCTGTCAGTGTTTATTTGATTATAACCCACCTATCTAAACGTGATATTTTATAATCCTTCGTTTGCTGCTTCAATCCCTAGTTAGTGTTCAGCAATAGAATATTAGCATGAAAACATTTGCAGACCAGACACGCTTCATTAATAGTCTAGTTACAAAGTCATGTGAAGCATAAATCTCAGTGCTATTTCTTCTACAGCCCAGCTATAATAACAGATGAAGTTCTCCCTGCCTGCTTGCCATCTCATAACTATGTGGTACCAGATAAATCTGAATGTTATGTAACAGGGTGGGGAGAAACACAAGGTAAATATACTACAGTTATTTAGGATAGTAGTTTCATTTGCCCTCTTAGTGACTGGCTTGTTTAAGGCCTTTATAACCAAAACTTTTTTTTATATTGTCACATAGTAAAAACTACAACTTTTTTCCCCCCATGAATGTAAGTCTATGAGATAGTTAGTTTGTTTTTTGTTTTTCTTTGTGTAGTGTTGTGTTTAACGGTTCTCTTTTAGGGTACATATATCTCATTGAAACCGAAATTTATAGAATTACCAAGCGTGGCTGTGCTAATTAAGAATTAGGTGCATATGATAATTCACATATAAGTCCTTGTGGACTCCAGAAATAGGTCAACTTGTCTTACGCCTTTTTTGGTACATAATCAAGCTATGTATACGGAAAAACGTGGGGCAGCGTCTATGGCTTATGACTCAAAGGTCGAAAGATATCACAGGATAGTGATTGAGGGATATACCCCCAAGAAACACCAATAGCGCACTCCCTTCAGTAAAAATAAGTTCTGGTTCGCTGATGTATCAAAATAAAAAAGATTTTTTATTATTTTCCTGCACTGTGGGGGTGGTATTCACTAGAATCCCATCACATACACAGTGACTACTGCGTTTTTTTCTGTGGCATTTCCGCCAAGGACAAACTACGGTGCCTATGCCACATCTGCGTTTGGGTTTCCATTCAGGGAGTCTACTTGGGCACTCCATTAACAGAAACCTATACTCATTACAAAGTGATTACGTAAGGAAACCACACAGACCCTATAGACTATAAAAGTGCTGCTTGCAGGACTTTTCTCTGCACATGTTTCATGCGGAAACTGAGTGGAAACCACACGGTCCCCATTATGGTCTATGGGGTATGTGGGTTTCCCAGGTAACCACTTTTTAATGCATATCCCCAAGTGGACTACCTGAATGGAATACTCTACGCAGATATCAACCCCTTCCCGACATCCGCTGTAATTGTACGGCGCTGCCAGGAAGGACTTCCTGTAAACCGCCGTACTGGTACAGCGGCTGCATGGTGCGCACACAGAAACTGTGTGCGCACCATGCCCTGTGGGTGTCAGCCATGCTGTGCGAGCGTTTTCAGGGGACACCCCAGATTTAGAGCTTATGAGAGATAATACACCAGCGCTGATCCCCCAGAAAGCTCCTCTTCCCCATCCGTGTCATAGGAGCTAGTGGGAAAATAGAATGGGATTTGGTGTACCCAATTTACTCCGCACAGCTTACATATTCACTTCGGGGCTACTAATGCTCACTACATCACTTGATAAATTCTTTGAGGGGTGCGTTTTTCAAAATGGGGTCACTTTCTAGAGGTTTCCACTGTTTTGACACCTCAAGGGCTTTGTAAATGCTACATGGTTCCTGAAACTGATCACAGCCAGATCTGCCCTCTAAAATTTCCTTAGCGCTCCTTCCCTTCTGCGTCTCGCTGTGCGTCCATATATTAGTTTACACCCACAAGTGGGGTACTATGGTAGTCGGGAGAACTTGCATAACAAATTGCGGGATGCGTTTTCTCCTTTAACCCCTTGTGAATGTGCAAATTCTCCATTTTGTATTAATTCCTGTTAAGCACTTATAGGGTTAAAATACTAGGTATATGTTGTTTTGGCTTATTTAAGGGGTGCAGTTTTTTAAATGGGGTGATTTATGGGGGTTTCTAATACAGGGGTCTTTCAAAACCCCTTCATAACTGGATTAGTCCCTTAAAAAATGGGTTTTGGAAATTTCTTGAAAATTTTGAATATTGTTGTTTCACTTGTAAACCTTATAATGTCCGTAAAAAATAAAAAGGGTGACTAAAGTTTGATGCCGACATAAAGCAGAGATCTGGTACATTAGATTTATGATATAATTTTGGCAGTATGACTATCTGTATGCAATGCACATCATTTCAAACTTTATAAAATGCATATTTTTCAAAATTTCCACCAAATTTCCTATTTTTTCATAATTAAACACAAAACATACCAACCAAAATTTACTACTAAAATGAAGTATATTGTGTT
Organism: Leptodactylus fuscus; assembly: GCF_031893055.1. NCBI lineage: Eukaryota > Metazoa > Chordata > Amphibia > Anura > Leptodactylidae > Leptodactylus > Leptodactylus fuscus. Next base: position 81,445,833 of record NC_134267.1, read on the forward strand.
GCGAAAAAACAATCTCAAAATCACTTTGGTGAGTTAAAGCGCTCCAAAGTTATTACCACATAAAGTGACACGTTAGTTTTGAAAAATCGAGCTTGGTCAGGAAGTCAAAAAGTGCCATTGGCTGGAAGGAGTTAATGGGACTTTTTAGAGGTTTTTATAACAACTTAAAGAGGACCTTTCACCACTTGGGCACATGCGGTTTTATATATCGCTAGAAAGTTGACAGTGTTGGCTGTCACGTTCTGTGCCCCCCGGTGAAGAGCTATTGGTGCCAGTACCGTAGCTCTTCACTGCCAGAAGAGCGTTTCTGACAGTCAGTCAGGAACGCCCTTCTTCACAGAAGCGCCTATTGCGCTGTACTGTGATAGCGGTGAAGAACGCCCCCTCCCTCTGCTCACAGTGCTTGTCCATAGACGAGTATTATCAGGAGGGGAGGGGGCATTCCTCCCCACTGCAGAAGCATACTCTGGTTCCAATGAAAGTGACATAGAAAGTCCACTGCATCAGAATATGGCTCACTCTCTAATGGGTTACCTTATTGCTACAGGTAAATACTTACAAGGTTCTGAACTTGTTATAGAGGTTAAATTAAACAGATTTTCATGGCTATTATTTAAAGGGATAGTAGTGCAGAGGCTCAGGTGACTGCAGAGGCCCATCACTGACCCCAGTAATCACCGGATCGGCAGCATGGTTGCTCAGTGGAAAATTCTGATATCTAGAAATATTATATTCTCCAAGTGCATCTTAACCGAAGTGCAGATTAACCAAAGTGCACTTATACATGGCACTTAAACAGGGCACGGAACAGGCTAACCATGGCAGAACACCAGGTAAATTTCAACCTAAAACAACAAGTTTTACCACATGGTATCCTGTAGCTGCACTGTCTCTTACTATCTTAGCCATTGGCTTCCTGCAGATCTCTCCTCCACCTCTACCACCAGTACACTCCATCCATATCAGTCCCTCTCTTCTTCCTTCTCCCATGTACAGCTCTCACACACTTTTCACACTCTGTAATCACCCCTTTACTTTTAGCAGTGACACCAAACATAAGCGCCCACATAAATCCCTGAACCACCTTCTGTCTCTGTCCATTCTGCTCCTCCTAGTTGCTGGGGACATCTCTCCTAACCCCAGCCCTCCTTCCTTCACTAACTCTTCTCCCTGCACACATAGAAGGCCTACAAACCTCATCAATATTTACCGTGTTCCTTCCCCTCATCTCTCCCCTGTCTCTTTTAACTGCTCTCTCTGGAACGCCCGCTCAGTGTGTAACAAACTAGAACACATTAATGACTTATTCCTTAGCAAATCCCTTGGCCTGCTCGCCCTTACTGAGACTTGGATCCAGCAGTCAGATACGGCCTCCCCTGCTGCTCTGTCTCATGGTGGCATACAATTCGCTCACACCTCTAGGCCTGATAATAGGCAGGGTGGTGGGGTAGGATTACTTCTGTCACCGCAGTGCATTTTTCAGTCCATTCCCCAGGTCCCCTCACTCACATTCTCCTCATTTGAAGTCCATGCTATCAGACTTTTCCGCCCACTCTCCTTACGTGTAGCCGTGATCTACCGCCCACCTGGCTCTCCCTACCAATTTTTGGACCACTTTGCTTCTTGGCTTCCCCACTTTTTATCCAGTGACATTCCTACCCTCATCATGGGTGACTTTAACATCCCTATTGCCCCCCCTCACTCCTCGGCTGCCTCACAGTTTCTCTCATTAACCACTTCTCTTGGTCTCTCACAATGTTCTTCTTCCGCCACACATCTAGATGGTAACACGATTGATCTAGTCTTCCATCGACTCCTCACAGTCTCTAAATTTTCTAACTCTTCTCTGCCGCTCTCTGACCACAACCTTCTATCTCTCACCATCAGTGCTCTCTCCCCTTCACAAGACGCCCCTACCCATCACACATATAGGAACTTGCGTGCTATTGACACCCAGCACCTCTCAGATACTCTACAGTCCTCCCTGTCCCCCATCTCTTCAATCTCCTGTCCCAATCTGGCCACCAGTCACTATAATGAAACCCTCAAAAATGCATTGGATGAGGTTGCTCCCCCCTCTACTCGTAAAGTCCCACATAGGAGGCAGCAACCCTGGCACACGCCACAGACACGATTTCTCCAGCGATGCTCTAGGTGTGCCGAACGTCTCTGGCGAAAATCACGCTCACCTGCAGATTTCCTCCACTTCAAGTTTATGCTTAAAACATATAGCTCTGCCCTTTACCTCGCCAAACAAGACTATTTCACCGCCCTCATCTCTTCTCTCTCCAGCAACCCTAAAAGGCTTTTTGAAACCTTTCACTCCTTACTCACACCCAAGGAACAGACGCCATTCACAGACCTTAGTGCTGATGACCTGGCCATGTATTTCCATGATAAAATTGATAAGATCCGTCAGGAAATTACTGCCCAAGCCCCAGGTGGCATTGACTCCCACACCTACGATAGTACTGATCCCCTCACCAGCCGCACTTCAGACTGTCCATTCTCATCTTTTGAACCTGTTACAGAAGAGGAAGTCTCCCAGCTACTTTCTTCATCTCGCCCCACAACCTGCAGTAGTGACCCCTTCCCCTCACACCTTCTCCAATCTCTGTCCCCTGCTGTCACTACTTACCTTACTAAAATATTTAACCTCTCTCTCTCTTCTGGAATCTTCCCATCCTCCTTCAAGCATGCTGTTATAACCCCGCTACTGAAAAAACCCTCCCTGGACCCATCCTGTGCTGCTAACTATCGACCCGTCTCTAACCTCCCCTTCATCTCTAAACTTTTGGAACGCCTGGTTTATTCTCGGTTAATTCGTTATCTCTCTGCTAACTCTCTGCTTGACCCCTTACAATCTGGTTTCCGCGCTCTGCACTCTACTGAAACAGCTCTCACAAAAGTCTCTAATGATCTACTAAAGGCTAAATCCAATGGTGACTTCTCTCTTCTTATTCTTCTGGACCTCTCTGCAGCTTTTGACACTGTTGACCATCAACTTCTCCTCACTATGCTCCGCTCAGTCGGCCTCAATGACACTGCGCTCTCCTGGTTCTCCTCTTATCTCTCAGACCGCACTTTCAGTGTATCATTTGCGGGCTCTGTTTCCTCCCCTCTTTCCCTTGCTGTTGGGGTTCCTCAGGGCTCGGTCCTCGGCCCCCTGCTCTTTTCTCTCTACATAGCCCCCATTGGACAAATCATCGCCAGATTTGGCTTCAGGTACCATCTTTATGCTGATGACACCCAATTATACACATCTTCCCGTGACATCACCCCTGCACTCATACAGAACACCAGTGACTGTCTCTCTGCTGTCTCTAATATCATGTCCTCGCTCTATCTGAAACTAAATCTCTCTAAGACTGAACTACTACTGTTTCCACCGTCTAATAGATCTGTCCCTGATATATCCATTGCAGTCTCAGGCCTTACTATAACTCCTAGGCAGCATGCCCGCTGCCTCGGGGTCATATTTGACGCAGACCTTTCCTTCACCCCTCACATTGAATCACTCGCACGTTCATGTCACCTCCACCTCAAAAACATCTCCAGAATACGCCCTTTCCTTACCAGAGATACAATAAAGACACTTACTGTCTCTCTGATTCATTCTCGCCTTGACTACTGTAACTCCTTACTAATCGGGTCTTCCCCTCACTAAACTCTCCCCTCTACAATCTATTCTGAATGCAGCGGCCAGGCTCATCTATCAGGCTAGACGCTACAGAGATGCCTCTGGTCTGTGCCAGTCACTACACTGGCTGCCTATTCATTATAGAATAAAATATAAAGTTATTACTCTCATCCACAAGGCTCTCCATAAAGCCGCACCTCCCTACATTTCTTCCCTCATCTCTGTCTACCGCCCAACCCGTGTTCTCCGCTCACTCAATGATCTAACACTTACATCCTCTATTATCAGAACCTCCCACGCTCGTATACAAGACTTCTCCCGAGCTGCACCACTTCTCTGGAATGCTCTACCCCGGACAATAAGATTAACTCCCAACTTCTACAGTTTCAAACGCAAACTAAAGACGCATCTTTTCAGACTAGCCTATCACAATTCCTAATGCACAAAATTGTCTGAACACTGTATAAGCAATGCCGCCCCTGCTACCTCTTGTGTCACCCCCTCTACCTCATAGATTGTAAGCTCTTTTGAGCAGGGCCCTCAGTCCCATTGTGTGAAATGACGTTCTTTGTTATGTATGTCTGTATCTGAACCCTATAAATTGTACAGTGCCGCGGAATATGTTGGCGCTATATAAATAAAATGTATTATTATTATTATTAAGTGTAAATATTAACAGTTGTATGTTCTGCTACTAGGCACCGGTAAAAGAGCCGTTCTCAGGCAATTCAGTCTTCCTGTGATTGAGAACAAAGTATGTAATAGCACTGAATACCTCAATGGTAAAGTTACAAGACGGGATCTGTGTGCTGGGAATATTCGGAGTACAGTGGACAACTGTCAGGTATGAAATATTTTTTATTTAGGAACTATTTTATTCTCTTTTATGTATTAAACCTCACGTGTATAAGAGTAACTACACCCACTCTCAGACATGTACTAAGCTACGTCAGCAAATTCCTCCTAAGGGAAAGATACAGGCTAAGCCAAATATTAGACATACTTTACTCATCTATTTTGAAAAGTTTATAAACAGACTGCTTTATGTGATAGGCCAGCCAAGACCTCAATTATACTGAAAAATAAAAATAATTCATGCTGGAAAGAATGGTTAAAATTAATTATATTGTGTAGCAACTAAAAAAAAATTCAAGATCTAATAGTCCTATAGGACTAATATCAGGAAAATAGTGCAAACACACCTAAGAGCATTTGATTCAAAGACATTGAGACTGAGGCCCCATGTCATGGAAATGCTGCTTTTTTTATTGCAGATTTTGCTGTGGCTTTTTGAGCCAAAGCCAAGAAAGGCTACGAAAGGAATGAGAAATATATAAGAAGTCCTTATACCTCTACATCCTGCTCAATGCATTCCTGGTTTTGGCTATAAAAAAATGCAGCAAAATCTGCAGCATTTAACATTTTGTTTTATCACCTTAATAGTCACTGTTAAAAATATACTTCACCCTACAGTTCACCCTATCAGTTTCCACTACATTGTTTTATCAGGGATTCATATAAAAGTTACCTAAGCATATTTAGCGTTATTTCTTTTCATACAGTAATGGCATGGTGGCAGGGCCGCCATCAGGAATTTTGGGGCCCCATACAGCCTACGTGTCTGGGCTCCCCCCCCCCCCAACGCGACAAATTTAGCCCCGCCCACTTTTCTGTTGACTCCGCCCATTCATTTTCATGTGCTCCCACACAGTATAATCCTCCTACAGTCACCTGTAAATTATATACCCCCCCATCTCTCCCCCAGTTTCATATACACCCTTCCTCTGCCCCCAGTTTCATGTCCCCCCTCCATCTCTGTCCCCAGTTTCATGCTGTTCTCCCCCTTTCAACTGCCCACAGTTTCATGTCCCCCCGTCTCTGCCCCATTGTCATGCCGTTCCCCCCTCATCTGCCCCAGTGTCATGCCATTCTCCCCCCCTTCATCTGCCCCAGTATCATGCCGTTCCCCCCCCCACTTCATCTGCCCCAGTGTCATGCCGTTCTCTCCCCACCCCCTTCATCTGCCCCAGTGTTATGCCATTCTCTCCCCACCCCCTTCATCTGCCCCAGTGTCATGCCATTCCCCCCCCCTTCATCCCAGTGTCATGCCATTCTCCCCCCTACATCTGCCCCAGTGTCATGCCATTCCCCCCCCCCTTCATCCCAGTGTCATGCCATGCTCTCCCCACCCCCTTCATCTTCCACAGTGCCATGCCGTTCCCCCCCCCCTCCCCTTCATTTGCCCCCCTGTTTCATGGGCCCCTTCACTTACCTCTTCCATCGCTTCGTGTCACCCGCCGCTCCGCTCTCACACCACTAAAATAATTTAGGCGCGATGTGATGACGTCATCACATCGCGCCTACAGACGCCGAAGCCGGACAGCAGCGTTTAAAGAAGGAGCTGAGCTGTCACAGCTCCTGCTTTAATCGCGTAAGTATTCAGCTCATCGGCATCCGACGGACGCCGATCAGCTGAAATCGGGACCGGCAAGTGCTGGGGCGGGCAAGTGCCGGGGGCCCCAAGAGGCTCTGTGGGCCCCGGCACTTGCCCGACTATGCCCTGCGCTGACGCCGGCCCTGAATGACTGGTGCAGGCGCCAGGAGGCTGGCACACGGTGGCGGGCCAAAACCGGGCCCCCACCAGTTTTCAATTTGGCCGGGCCCCTGACGCCAGTACCAGTAATACTGGCCTATCGGCGGCCCTGCATGGTGGTATAATAACCAGACATACTTTACTTTCCTCACAGAAACGTTTACATAGAGATAGACTGATTTAACTGCTGTAGCATAGACCTTATCATACTGTCAGTAACTGTTCACATAGCATCCTTTCTTCTGATATGTTACAAGTATATTGATGGTTATATAAAAATATATAGACTTCTAGTAAATGAAAACTGGTTCACTTTGTTTTACAGGGTGACAGTGGAGGACCACTAGTCTGTTTTGATGGAGAAAAGTATATTATACAAGGGGTGACATCCTGGAGTCATGGTTGTAGACTGCCGATGGAGCCCGGTGTATATGTACGTGTGTCCATGTTTATCCCATGGATTGAAAAAACAATGAAAGAAAATTAATGAAGTTTTTCTTTGTTTTATTTTCTAAAAGGATAAAACTGTCATCGACCAATTACATTCAAATAAATAAAAAGGACTATTTATCTGCTAGTCTGAGAATTTATATCTAGAATTCTGTTAATTTCTATATATTCCTTTTGCAAAGCAAACACACTTTCATTTCTACTACGCTGAAGAACACTAAAAATGTTATGTGAATGGTACAGGTGACCTATGCTACTTCTCGGAGAAACCGGCACATTGGCTCAGGAGCCACTAGGAACGTAACAAAGATACACCACAATATAATACTAAAGTTTTTGTCTGTGTGTTGTATAAGTGATCAAACTTACACTATTTTTAAAAAAAGTAAGAATTCAAATCACCCATTGTACAATGACCCATAATCTATTTTACTCTAAAATAAATAGTTGAAAAAATATAACTGGTATTGCAACATTCTGAAATACCCAAAACTTGAAAAATTATGTATTATATTGATACTGTACAGTGTAATGAAAAAAGTGCATAAATTGCCATTTTTTGGTCATTTCACCCCGCAACAAAAATGTAATGAAACATGAAAAAAAAGTAATACATACCCCAAAATGGTATGATTTAAAACCAGTTTGTATTTCTGAAAGAAACGGCCTTTATACATCTCTATAGACAGAAATATAAATACCGTATATACACGAGTATAGGCCGGCCTGAATTTAAGCCAAGGCCCCTAATTTTACCCAAAAAAAAAAGGGAAAACTTATTGACTCGAGTCCAAGCCTGGGGGAGGAGGGGGGGGGGATTTCAAAAATTTAAATAGATACCAATAAAATTACATTAACTGAGTCATCATGGTCATGTGCATTACAGCTTAGTAACTTCATGTGCCTCCTAGTAATAGCAGTTAACCCCATCATGTCCCTCACATCAGCCCCCTATGTGCCTCGCATAAGAGTTACTGATATGTAGGACATATGGACATATGGAGGTAATAATGAAGTATCTTCATAATTAATGTCCTTTATTAGTACCCCCATGTGTATCACATATTAGTAACCCTTATATGGGACACACAGGAGTTAATGTGAGGGACATGATGGGGTTAACTGCTATTAATGTGAGGCACATAGAGTTACTGAAACTAAATTAATAACCCCAAATGCCTGACATTACTAGGAATAGTAATCCCAGCAGGTACCTTTGTGTTTTACTTTCACTTTATCCTAGCTTCCTATTCTCGATGCAGGGCAGCAGTAGGGGCCTCCCAGGCTTTCATCTCTCTTGTTAGAGAAGGGCCGAGTGCCATTGCTGTAGCACTAAAGGACCTCCTCCTTCATTTAATTTATGCAGGTCCTTGCCAGTTGGACCATGACTCAAGTATAAGCTGAGGGGGGCTTTTTCAGCGTAAAAACTGTGCTGAAAAAGTCAACTTATACTCCAGTATATATGGTAATTTAGCCATATTTTTTCATGTTCCCAATACATTGTTTTCAGTTCTACCTAATTGATCTGATCATCTTTTAATCTTAAACTTTGACTCTGATTCTTGTATTTTTTCACAGCCCAATTCTGATTTCCACTTTGACTTAAAGAGGACCTTTCACCACTTTTGGGCACATGCAGTGTTATATACTGCCAGAAAGCCGACAGTGCGCTGATTTCAGCGCATTGTCGGCTTTCCCGATCTGTGCCCGGTGTAAAGAGCTTACGGCGCCGGTACCGTAGTGCTCTATGGTCAGAAGGGCGTTTCTGATCATTAGCCAGAAACGTCCTTCTGCCTCGCGGCGCCAATCGCGCTGTGCTGTGGAGCGGGGAGGAACGCCCCCTCCCTCTGCTCACACAGCTCGTCCATAGACGAGCATTATCAGGAGCGGGAGGGGGGGAGTTCCTCCCCGCTCCACAGTACAGCGCGATTGGCGCCGCGAGGCAGAAGGACGTCTCTGGCTAATGGTCAGAAACGCCCTTCTGACCATAGAGCACTACGGTACCGGCACCGTAAGCTCTTTACACCGGGCACAGATCGGGAAAGCCGACAATGCGCTGAAATCAGCGCACTGTCGGCTTTCTGGCAGTATATAACACTGCATGTGCCCAAAAGTGGTGAAAGGTCCTCTTTAACAGCCATGGTCAGTTGTAAAGATCCTCTAATTCCTTAAAAAAACTAGTGATTGAATTCTTACAATAGTAAATATACAATAAAGTATGTATGTAATTAATACTAATAATAATAATTGTATAATGTAATTCATCATTTTATTTTGGAACAGGAGTTATTAGCAGCTAATCTTGTATTGTCACATGTACAAATTATTTGGGAGCAAAAGCATCAAAACAGTTCTCAGGTTGAGCCATATGTCTGTCTTTAATAATGTGGAATTGTGAACTCGAAAGATAATAACAATGAAGTGTACCAGCAATTATAAAACAACTTTTCATAAATGAATAATACACAGGAATAAGAAACAGCATACACCCATCTGTAATGCAGTGTGGGGAATGTTAGTTTGGTAGAAGCAGTGGTGCGGACTCAAACAGTCAAGACAGGGACATAAAATATGCAGCAAAAACTGGTTTATTAAAAAAACAAAAAAACAAAACAAAATAAACCCAGCAAAATATACCTTTACATCAGGCACAGGATAAGCAAAAATAGAATACAGCCTTAACTTCAGGCAAAACAAAATCCTGCTCAACTGAGCGCTAACTAAACAGAAATTACTAACTATACGTATGGCTTACTACCAACCAAACGAACAAAAACAAAATAGTACAGTGATGTCTCACCAGACTTTTAATGTTACAAGACAGATCACTTCCTCTCCTCCCACGATCTGCACTGGACTACAGAACCTGCAGCCTTTTTCTGACCCAGTAATGAGCCTCAGGACCCACATCTGGGCTGCAGCTTATTCAAGATCTGCACTGGACCACACACATGCCAGAAATCTGATGGAGTGATTAGCCAGGCTGTGCATACTACTACTCAGTCTTTTGATCACTGGTTCAAGTCCCCTAGCGGGAATAAATTCTGAACCCCTTAGATGCCACAATCAATCATGACCATGGCATCTGAGAGGCAACCAGGGCACCTGATTGTCCTTTCTCTGTAGTTGCCTTTGGGTAAATCATGATGTTATTTGGACAGCCCAGGGACGGTTCCATGGCTCTGGGTATGCAAACTTCCATTCAAGTCTCAGGCCTGTCAGTCTATGCCAGCGATTCCAAATTGTGGTGCCGTGAGGCCTCTCCCCCCAGGTGTGCCCCAACAATCCAGTGGATAAATGGTCGCTTGCTTCTTTTTAACTACATTGGCATCTCAAACTAATGAAGTTAAATAGAACGAAGCAGCAGAAAGGCTTTAGCTTCCTGCTCTATTACTCAGGCAGCAACTAATGATGCCTGGTGAAGACCTGCTGCATCAATCTGCAGAGGAGGAGAAGGATCACAGAGCTCTAGGGGACCAAGAGTGGGTAAGTGGTGTTTTTTTATCTATTATTTATCTAATTTTACTAGTCAGGGGGCCACTGGGGGACGTTATTTGTTGTCTGGGGGCCACTGGGAGACATCACTTGTTTGGAGGCCACTGGGGGACATTATTACTTGCCTGGGGGACGTTATTACTTGTTTGGGGACCACTGGGGGACATTATTACTTGCCTAAGGGTCATTGGGGGACATTATTGGTTGTCAAGGGGCCGCTGAGGGACGTTATTGGTTGTATGGGGGCCACTGGGGGACATTACTTGCTGGGGGCACTCAGGGGCATTATTAGGTGTCTGGGGGGCACTAGGAAGCTTTATTAGTTGTCTGGCGGCTATTAAGAAACATTTTGAGGTGTCTGGGAGCCAGACACCAATAAAAATCCCAGAAACCAATAAAAAGCCCCATTTGTCCCACAAAAAAAATTAGCGTTCAACCAGCTCTGTCAACAAAAAAATAAAAATGTTAAGACAATTTAATTTTAAAACAATAAAAAATGTTAAAAAACAAAAAAATGAAAAAACAAACAAAAAAAGGAATGGACAGGCACGCAATGAACAATAAGAATGTGGAGGGTATCAGGCTCAAAAACACTACTTCTTCTGGTCTTGCCAGCCCCGCCAGTAGCTGCAGTGCTGTCATACTTAATGAGAATAAAGAGGTTTTTGAAAGCTGTGAACCACAAATATTGAGTGAGGGTTCTGTGTGTTCCTCTTCAACATGTAATTTACCATGCTGCCTTTCTGCACTGTTAGCCATGTCTTCTTATTTATCTTCACTGACAAAGATCCCATTCTCTAGTAGTCATGTGGCATCTGCTCAGAGAGATATTCCACATAGCCCAAGACTTCCTCTTGTTCCTTCTCTTTTTGATGACTTGGATGAGAACTGCCATTGTTTTTTCAATGTAGAGGAGGTAGAAGTGGAATACATGTGGAAGTAGTAGTAGTGGTGGAAGTGGAAGGTGGTGTGCTACTGGTGGTAACACTGGTAGGGGCACTAAGGGGAAATCTGTTAGGAATTGAAAGGGCAAAGGGGAATCCCGTTGTAATGATGAATCACAGGTTCAAGTTGGGGAAAATGATAACCTTACCAAATCTAATGATTATTCTATTACAGAAAAAGGATGTTGACAGCTACAATAGTAAGAATTCCACCGAACATGCAGTCCCAACATTCAAAAGACCTGCTTGGGGAAAATCTAAGGCAAGGTGGTGGTGGCACTGACAGACACATTTCCTCTACGACTGGTTTTGGCGGCAACAAATACTTGTGGTCATCTCCAATATATCAATTTGTTTGATTATTACCAAAAGATAAATTGATAGCAAGGTGTATGATCCCCAAGCAGATAAATAACCTTGTGTGTGCGGGCACACATGTTGGAACTAGGTCTCTCTGTACTCACATGAAATTGCATCACCATAAAGTCCAATAAACAGAAATCTCTATTCTGTTATCTGGATGTTCTGCAACTTTAAAGAGGACCTTTCATCAGATTGGGCACAGGAAGTTCCATATACTCCTGGAAAGCCGACAGTGCGGCGCTGGAGAGAGGTGGCTCTGGAGAGAGTTCTCTCGCAGCATTGGGGGTGCCCTCAGTGCTGTTTGAGTGCTGGGGCCCGCCCCCAGTGCTGCGAGAGAACTCCACTGCATACCGACAAGAACCGGGATTCCTACAGAACTGCGACACGGAGAAGACAACGAAAGGTAGGAGAAGAATAGCCTTTCTTAAGGCTATTCCGATAGCATCCCTTTAACATCAGGCAGGACCCACTGTCTCCTTCAGTTTCTCCACACTGGACCCAGCACCGCACCTCTAATGAGGCGACGTGAGGCGCCCGCTTCGGGCGGCGATCCGGGGGGGCGGCAGCCTCGGCGATTTTTTTTATTTTTTTTTTCCCTCAGAACCAGCGCAAGGAGAGCTGGTTCAGACATCTACATATCAGCGTAGGCGGCGTCATCACGCCGCCTATGCTGATACACAGACGTCTGCCGAGAGAAGAGGATCGCGGAGGCAGCGGGAGCAGCAGCGGTCGGTCGGTCGGTAAGTATAATAACTCTTTTTTTGTTTTATAATAGGCCGCTGCCTGCTGGAGTATCTACCAGCAGGCAGCAGCCTATTTACCAACCCAGACTTGATCACTGCCGCCCCCGCTTCCCCTTGTACTTTAGGCTGCAGCGGGCGGTAGTGAATAGGCCTGGGCCAGGCCGCGATCCCACTGCCGCTGATATTATACTCAGGGGGTCTTTTCATACCCCCGAGTATAATAATCGGAGCCCCAGGGAGGTAAGAGAACATAATAAACAATGTTACTTACCTCTCTGGGATCCGATGTTAATCCAAGCAGGCTTCGGGGCTATATGGTAATACCCAGACATCACGTGGTCTGTGATATTACCATATAGGCCCGAAGCCTGTGCTAGCAGTACTATATAGGCCCGAAGCCTGTGCTAGTAGTATTAGCCTGTTACTGCTAGCACAGGCTTTGGGCCTGTATGATAACAGGCTGTTACTGCTACCACAGGCTTTGGGCCTATATGGTACTGCTAGCACAGGCTTTGGGCCTATATGGTAATATCCCAGACCACGTGACGTCTGACACATTATCATATAGGCCCGAAGCCTCCTAGGAGTAACATCAGATCCTGGAGAGGTGAGTAACAGTGTTTATTATGTTCCCTCACCTCCCCTGGGGCTCCGATTATTATACTCCGGGTCTGAAAAGACCCCTGAGTATAATAATAGTTCATGGGTGTGCAACCGTGGGGCATAATAGAGCTTGAAGGGTCCACTGTTAAGCCCCACAGTCTATTGTGCCACTGTGGGGCATAATATAGGCTATAGGGGCTGCTGTGAGTTATATATATATATATATATATATATATATATATATATATATATATATATCACAGTTCTATGAAAAAGTTTGGGCACCCCTATTAATCTTAATCATTTTTTGTTCTAAATATTTTGGTGTTTGCAACAGCCATTTCAGTTTGATATATCTAATAACTGATGGACACAGTAATATTTCAGGATTGAAATGAGGTTTATTGTACTAACAGAAAATGTGCAATATGCATTAAACCAAAATTTGACTGGTGCAAAAGTATGGGCACCTCAACAGAAAAGTGACATTAATATTTAGTAGATCCTCCTTTTGCAAAGATAACAGCCTCTAGTCGCCTCCTGTAGCTTTTAATCAGTTCCTGGATCCTGGATGAAGGTATTTTGGACCATTCCTCTTTACAAAACAATTCAAGTTCAGTTAAGTTTGATGGTGGCCGACCATGGACAGCCCGCTTCAGATCATCCCACAGATGTTCAATGATATTCAGGTCTGGGGACTGGGATGGCCATTCCAGAACATTGTAATTGTTCCTCTGCATGAATTCCTGAGTCGATTTGGAGCGGTGTTTTGGATCATTGTCTTGCTGAAATATCCATCCCCGGGGTAACTTCAACTTTGTCACTGATTCTTGAACATTATTCTGAAGAATCTGCTGATACTGAGTGGAATCCATGCGACCCTCAACTTTAACAAGATTCCCGGTGCCGGCATTGGCCACACAGCCCCAAAGCATGATGGAACCTCCACCAAATTTTACAGTGGGTAGCATGTGTTTTTCTTGTAATGCTGTTTTTTTTGGACGCCATGCATAATGCCTTTTTGTATGACCAAACAACTCAATCTTTGTTTCATCAGTCCACAGGAACTTCTTCCAAAATGAAGCTGGCTTGTCCAAATGTGCTTCTGCATACCTCAGGTGACTCTGTTTGTGGTGTGCTTGCAGAAACGGCTTCTTTCTCATCACTCTCCCATACAGCTTCTCCTTGTGCAAAGTGTGCTGTATTTTTGACCGATGCACAGTGACACCATCTGCAGCAAGATGATGCTGCAGCTCTTTGGAGGTGGTCTGTGGATTGTCCTTGACTGTTCTCACCATTCTTCTTCTCTGCCTTTCTGATATTTTTCTTGGCCTGCCACTTCTGGACTTAACAAGAACTGTCCCTGTGGTCTTCCATTTCCTTACTATGTTCCTCACAGTGGAAACTGACAAGTTAAATCTCTGAGACAACTTTTTGTATCCTTCCCCTGAACAACTATGTTGGACAATCTTTGTTTTCAGATCATTTGAGAGTTGTTTTGAGTAGCCCATGATGCCACTCTTCAGAGGAGATTCAAATAGGAGAACAACTTGCAATTGGCCACCTTAAATACCTTTTCTCATGATTGGATACACCTGGCTATGAAATTCAAAGCTCAGTGAGGTTACAAAACCAATTTTGTGCTTCAGTAAGTCAGTAAAAAGTAGTTAGGAGTATTCAAATCAATAAAATGATAAGGGTGCCCATACTTTTGCACCAGTCAAATTTTGGTTTAATGCATATAGCACATTTTCTGTTAGTACAATAAACCTCATTTCAATCCTGAAATATTACTGTGTCCATCAGTTATTAGATATATCAAACTGAAATGGCTGCTGCAAACACCAAAATATTTAGAACTAAAAATGATTAAGATTAATAGGGGTGCCCAAACTTTTTCATAGGACTGTATATAGGGTTGGATGTGTGGAGAAGTGAGGAGTCAAAAATGTCTGTGTTTCAAACTTTACAGAGTCAAGTCACAGCCGAAAGACGTGGTCATGGCGGTCCAAAGGGAAGAGACGGGAAATGTGGGAAGACGTCTCCTGTGAGTATTACTGCACAAAATATCACATTGCATTGTATTTATTGTAATGTTGTAATTTATTGTAATGGTACATTTCGATCTGAGGAAAAGACAACTTGAAAACACTTTATCTTCTTATAGCCTTCGCCTGCTTTCTGGGCCTCCATTTTCATTTTCAGAGTGCTAGGCAGCTGCTTAGTAGAACTCTCATGGCTGCTGTTTTTTGTCACAAGGTTAGAGGAGGCTGGGTATATATAAAGCTGTAAAATTTGCATCATTTGGCCTTTCCTATCAATGATGCTGAACAAGCCCTAACCCTAACTAGTTAATTAAGGTCTGAGACATTGGTCAAAGTTATCTGATCACAGAAATCTACAAGGGTTTCCAAACTTTTGCAATGTACGCCTTTCCTTTTTTTTTTTTACCCTAAAATTGTACTCAAACATAATAATACACGGAAATTCCTTAACATTATAGACAAGTGTGTTTAATCTTTACCCTTATGCCTTTTAAAAATCATTTCATCTTCAGCTTGCTTAACTGTTCAAAATAATTTTGATCAGGGGTGTCCAGACTTTTGCATGTAACTGTGTATTATGCTCCACAGTGGCCCCCTGCACATTATAATATGCATCATGCTCCTGCATGGTATAGTATGCTACACAGTGGCCCCTAAATGGTATAATATGCTCCACAGTGGCCCCTATATGATACGATATGCTCCACAGTGGCCCCCGCACAGTATAATATGCTCCAAAGTGGCCCCTACACAGTACAATATGCTCATTTGTGGCCCCTGCCCATTATAATGCACCGGAGTAGCCTCTGCACATTATAATATACCTCACATTGGCTCCTGCATGGTATAATATGCTCCATAGTTGCCACTGCACAGTATAATAAGCTTCACAGTGGCCCCTGCATGGTATAATGCTCCGCAGTGGCCCCTGCATGATATAATATGCTCCACAGTGACCCTCGCATAGTGTAATCCTCCATGGTGGCTACCTCAGAGTTTAATAAGTTCCACAGTGGCCCTTGCACAGTAATTATGCTAATGCTAATAATAATGCTCCACACTTGCCCCTGCAGAGTATAATATGGATTGTGCATTCGCAGTCCATATTATATGGAGCTACATGACTACCAACTACAAAATTTCCAAATGCTCACTCTTTGTAGGTGCTGGCCAGCACAAACTCTTTGTGATATGTACCAGCCAGCACCTCCTCTTTGACCTGCTCCTCAGCCCCATTACACTTAACCTTTCTTCATTTCAGGTCCAGACCAGGGATGTTTTTATTGCCAGCACCTCTTTGTGACTTGTGCTGGCCACCCACTGTATTGCACATTCGTAGGCGACCAGCACTCGCAATGAAGAGGCAGCCATCCAGCGATGACGTTTTGGGATGTGGATGTCCACGGGACTGGGAGGCGGGCTTCTTTCACGTGATGTTTTAGGGTGAAAATATCCATTAGACTGAGACCCCAGTACATCAATAGAAAGGCAAAAACTGTAATATATGTAGGTCACATGACCTAAATAGATTACAGTAAAACTAAGAAAAATCAATAATAAAAGTTATTTAGAAATTTGGAAGGGATGCATGGGGGGCTGATGGTTAAAATATTAATTAATTCCAGACAACCACTTTAACCCCTGAAAACGCAGATAAAGGTGGAAGTCCACGACAGCTGTAAAATAAAATCATTAAAATCAAAATAAAAATCATTCATACTGTTCTTTGTCAACGCTGGGCCTGTGACTGGGTATACAGCAGACACATGGGCACACCAAGCATCATGACGTCATAACACTCAGTATGCCAAGGTCACCACTGAGGCCCAATCACAAGCCTCAGCATTACCTCAGGCCAATGACATCACAGAAGAGCACCCTCACCAGTTGAGGGCCGGACGACACCTTGCCTGGGCCTCCACATATTATACTCTGAAGGTTTACATTTTCAGGATTACAGTTTGTACCATGACATATTGCATTTGAAGTACTGAGTTTTCATTAAGCAATTGTGCACATTTTTACTTAAAGGGGTACTCCCACGTCGCATACTTACCAGTCTTCGTTCCTCTAAAATCTTCTGTCTTCCGGCTTTGTCTCGTCATTGGTGGGCGGGGTCACATATGCAAAGCCAAGCGGCGAGATGCCGCCGGCCCTGCGTGCGCGCTCATAGACCGTCTAGCTTTCACAATGCAAATACAGACCCGACAGGGTGCCGGGTCTGCATTGTGAAGGCTAGACTGGTGTATGAGCGTGCACGCAGGGCCGGTGGCATCTCGCCGCTTGGCTTTGCATATGTGACCCCGGAGCGGAATAACAGCATCGCTTCTGCTTGCTTCATGCAGGGCAGAAGCATAGCGATGTTGCTGGCTTCACCTGTGCCGGCGTAGTCCCCAGCATCCGTCTCTATTACAGCCTCTATTACAGCGGATGCTGGGGAGTGTTAGACACCGGCACAGGTGAAGCCAGCAACATCGCTATGCTTCTGCCCTGCATGAAGCAAGCAGAAGCGATGCTGTTATTCCGCTCCTCCGCCCCCCGCCCGGAATAACAGCATCGCCTCTGCCGCTGCTTGCTTCATGCAGGGCAGAAGCATAGAGATGTTGCTGGCTTCACCTGTGCCGGCGTCTAACAGTGTATTGGCGTCCCCTTCCCCCAAAGGGTAAACTACCCCCCCCCCCACCACCACCACCACCAGGCTCGCTCCCGTGCACTTAGCCCCTCCTCCCTCCCCCCTGAGAGCAGGCTGAAATCACTTGACTCAGGAGCAGGTAGGTCAGGGCTGTGGCCACAAAAAAAAAATGAATAAAGTAATATAGTGAACAAACAAAGGAGTTCTGCTGAAGCAATGTATTTAGGAAAAGTCTTACATTCACATTTACAAGCAGTATAGATAGGATCCTTGTGACGGGACAACCCCTTTAAACTCAGTTTTTAAAAAGCATATAAACAGGAAGTAGTGTGAAATATAATAATTAAAAAAAAAGTTAACTCACCTTTTACAGGTCCTCTACCTATTGCATAAAAACTGCTGATGGTCAAGTGACCACTGCAGCAAATAAAAGCTCATGGCAGACTGCCCTCATGCCATTTAGGTCAGTGCTAAGGTGTGTGACTGGCTGCAGGGGACACCTGACAAGAAATAGAATATCATCTGCAGGAGACGTCTCTTGGGACTCAAGCAGACAGACCTATAAAAGGGGGTTTTCTGAGATGCATAAAAAGCTCCCTGGGAGTTATTGGTAATGTATTGTAAACTTTAAAAAAATTAAAAAAAAAAAAAAAAAAAAAGCAATACTTCTCTACCCCTCAGTCTGCCAGTCAGACTGCATGTCCCCGTACCCTTGGGTGTACAGACTGGCCTGGCTAGCAGCGACTCACATGACAGCTATGGTCAATCATTTGGTACTAGTAATGTATCAGCAGTGATGTCACCAGTACCCAACAAGTGACTTTGACCAGGACGGTACATACACTGGAGGGAACAGGGGGGTAGGCCACCCCAATGAAGGATCGGGGTTAAGTGAGTATCACTTTATTTTTATACCAGTTCCAGTCTGCACTATGTTTTACTCATCCCAGAAGACCCCTCTAACAATTTTTCCCTATACTCTCTACTTCACAAGCTGAGCTTTTTCAAATTTATTTTCAAAAAAATCATTTAAAATATTGTTATACTTATTAAGGAAATGTATTATTACATATATGAGTCTGGTGTCCATATTAAAAAAAAAAAAAAAAACAGCTGTGGTTACAATTTAACCATTATGCTAACACATTGATCCAAAAAACTCTTCAACCCTGATTTAAACCTTGATAAAGGGCCTGACCAACCAGCTCTTTCTGTACTTTAAACACATTTTTGTCAACATTTGGTTCAAACAAAGGTATTGTACCAAATATATTACACGCCACCGTGCAGTAACATGGAGAAACTCCTTTTCTGTGAAATTTCTTCATAGTACACGGTCCAGAGTTTAAATACAAGAAAAAAGGGAATGTTGGATGTGTAGGAAATAAAATTAAAACCTTTCTTCCTTTTCTTGTTTTCTTACAGTATCTTCAGATCGTGTATATCTGGATGTATGGTACTTATGAGCACAGGTAACATTATATATAAAATAATAAGTATATAGAAGCATTAATATACCCAAATACACATCTTTTATGTGATTTTGATTAGAAAATATAAATTGCCAATCTGTTCATATTGCTTATGTGTAAACGGATGATGACAGTTCCACAACTGATTTTATGTCTTTATCTGCCAAATGGCTTTAAGAGCCCAACTACAAGGCAATGGATGGGATGACTGCATCAATTCTGCCACTCTTACTATCCCAGGGGAGTTGCTAATTTTGTACATAACACCTTATGGTGATCCATGTTAGGTGAGACTCCAAGCCCCAGATATTCCCAGAAAGACACCAATTTTTTGCAAATGATCTAGGCCTGCGATCCAACTGCTCATTTCTGAAATTAGATACTTTTGTTTCTATGCCATATCGCATTTCGTCACACTCTTACACTAACACTCTGTACTGATGGGTGGCCACCCCGCGTGACTGCAAGGTGTCAGGCCATACCTTGTGAAGGCTATATCTCAAGCAACATGAAAATAGAACTTCCTTCTGCACCGCCAATGGACAAAATAGACTTCTGCTCATTTGGAAGCATCATTGCTCTGTCCTCTCTCCAGAAAACGCCAGATCGAAAAAAAAAAAGGTGCAATGACTCAGTAACAAAATACTTAAAGTGAAAAAACACCAAATACTGCCATCACAATCAAAGCAAGGCATAATAATATACAGTATACAGAGGGAAATACATCACAATTGCCATGTAGAAACAGAACGTATGTACATAAAGTACATAAAACACATTGAGCCCTTCATCAGTCTGTCGTCCAGAATAATGCTTATGGATGGTGGTGGCTTTTTCCACCACACCGCCTCTCCAGCTATCAATAATTGTCTCCAACAACCAACCTTCTATACACTAAGGTCACCCTAGACCTAACTCACACCAAACTACAGCTGGAGTTCAGTTCCTCTGTATGCTATAGGAAAAGAAAGGAGCTACGCTACTGTGGCACTGGTTCTGTCCTTTTAGTTACCACTACAACAATCCCTCAGTTACCACCTAGTAACGGTCGTCTAACATTTAGACATTCATCTCTGTTGTAGAATCTGGGCTATCAAATAGACAACTACAAAGGTCTCTCTACTCTCAGTTCACTAGCACAGCTACTTCTTGCAAAAAAGATTGATTTATGCGATGCTCGTATCGTACTTTCTGGAAGGGGGCTTTTTATTTGGTGTCTGTTTGGAGTCTATTTTGACGCAGTAGGGTGTATATATTATGCCTATTCTTATGTAAAAAAAATAATAATTAAATTTTCAGTGCTTCTGCCGTGAGACGGAAGGGACCACATATGTGGGGAGTTTCTGCCATTGTTCTCTACCATCTGAGTTTTCTACTTATGGACTCCATATTTGAACATGTGAATTATGATTTTTGAAAAAAAAATAATTTTTTTTATATATTTTTTTTAAATATTCTTTGTCTTTAATTGAGACATACTCTTTATTTATGTTCACCTTCACTATTTACTATATTGTCATTAATTTGTTTCACTTTATTGTCATCTTATTGTGTTTTCATTGGCATCTTCATTTCACGTTTTCATTTTTGTCACTCATCATTTGGTTTAATTCGTGTGCATATTTACTTGATTATTCACATTTTATTGTCCAAAAAAATATTTTTTTTGCACTTTCATCACAATGATCTTTAAAAAAAATCTCAGGTTTTTTTTATTTGTTGCACTGATAGAGTTCATATCTTTTGAAAAACTTTTTATGTTTATATCAACATCATTACATCATCACGTTCTTCCTTTGGTCCCTATATGCAGGATTCAATATACAGGCGCATTGGCGCATACAGGATATTTCTCCTGGTCTATATGTGCAGTGACTGTGGTTTTCCCCTCTATACACGCTGTATGTGTGTCTCCCCCTGTTTTGATTAGCTCAGGCATTGTCATGCGATGCTCTTGCATCATTGTGATGCGGGAGCCGCACCTGAATGAATTAATGGCGCCATTAATCCACTATTATGTACCCTATAAAAGCTTCCCCTCCTGCCCCCACTCTGTAGCCCCCTGAAGAAGCAGGGGCAAAACAGCTGTCGGGGCTCAGAGTGGAGGTCGCAGTTGGTGAGCAAAGTTCTATGTTTATGCATTCCCTCTACACCCAACAGCAGCACAAGATGGGGTATTCCTGCCCCTGTGTGCTGTTAGGACAGGTGGAACTTTTAATTATGTTTATACTGCAGTCACTTGTCTTACCTGCCTTGTGCAGGTTACTGACTTTTTCAGCTGCAGTTCATTTACTGCCCTGCAGTAAGGTAAGCCATGTCCTCTTTCAGCTTTCCCTCTGTGGTCACTGCAGAGACTAAAAGCACTAATTTCTATTGCTATGGGCACTCTGTCAACTTCACAACATGGAAGTCGATTCACCGCCATTATGGTAAGATCCAACCAAATTTTTTTATGTCTTGCGGTTTTTCAATGTCCATTTAATTCCTAAGCGGGGACTATATGCTGTGAACCTAAAAGAAGGGTTCATATACCTATGTACTATCATTACTTATTAGGTGCATACCGTATTTTCCGGACTATAAGGCGCACATAAAATACTAGAATTTTCTCAGAAATTGCAAGTGCGCCTTATAGTCCGGTGCGCCTTATATATGGATCTGTCCTACCTCTAATGGAAGTTGCAGAAACTCAATTTGAAGCTGTCTCTTCCCCAATACAACTGGTCCGGTCGTGCTGTCGCTGGTCTCTCCGCCGCGCCGAAGTGACCGCTCCGTGACTGCTGCACTCTGTGGCGCGATGTTAGGACAGCGTCCGGCCATGTTGGCTGCTGGCCACGCCCCCTCGCTGCCTTACGTGTTCTTCACAGCAGTGTTGTGTGGGCGGGGCCTGGGCCGCAGCCCCGCCTAGTTTCTGTGTCACACTGGAGAGCTGGGAGCGCATCATCTTCCGGAGCTGCTGCTGCTTCTGTCCCCTGTGTCTCACACAGAACAGAAGCAGCAGCAGCTCTGGGGGATGATGCCCTCCCCGCTCTCCAGGCAGCCGCGGGCAGTCCGTTGTGTGGGCGGGGCCTTGGCCGCAGCCCCGCCTAGTTTCTGTGTCACACTGGAGTGCTTGGAGCGCATCATCCCCCGGAGCTGCTGCTGCTTCTGTCCCCTGTATCACCCTATATGGTGCGCCTTATAGTCCGGTGCGCCTTATATATGAACCTAGATGCCTTAGTAGGCATTTTTTGCAGGTGCGCCTTATAGTCCGAAAAATATGGTATTTGCTTTTTGCTCACATGATGGTGTATGCTCTAAAGCATTTTTATGTATATCTGCACTGCTGTCAGTATGGAGTCCTCCAGCTAGGAGCCCTCCATTTATGTTGTTATCTCCTGGGTAAAGGAGTGCATGCAGATTTCTGGTAAGATTCCCTCTCCCAGTTTTCATAGAGGTCTTATTTAGAAATAGAAGCCCTAGTGGCTCAGTCTGTAGGGTTACAGACTTGTATGCCCGAATCCACAGTATCCTGGATTCAATCCCAGTTGCACTTTTGCATTTGTGATATGATCAAAAAAAAAAAAAGTTAATAAGGTACTTGTGGTTCTCATTGTCGATCCACATGGAAAAAGTTTCTAAACTTCATCCTGGACTCTGTCTGCTTGAAAATCTCCCTCCTCTAGGTGGGAAAAGATCATATCAGCAGTGCATTATTTATAGGTGACACAGCAGGTTTCCATCCTAACTGCCAAAGGTTACTGGGTCTTATGTCAGAATCTGCAGTTGCAGTCCCTTGGGCCATATAGCACATGCGGCCTGCAGAAGGTAAGTCTGAGGCCTGGAATCACAACCCGCGGGGCCTGGAGGGGCTTCATCTCAAGGGCTGGATGTCCATGGTCCAGATACTCTGGACCCTGTTGACCACAGATACAGCCCTCTCCGGTAAAGAGCACATCTACAGGAGATTCCCATAAGGGCAATGAGGAATTGGATGGAGGAAGCTGTGTCATCCAGCTGATAAAAAAACTCAGCAGTCTGGGTCATGCCAATTTAGTTATTCCTCAAAATCTGTCTTTCATCTAGGAGGTGTTTGATCTTAAGGACGGGATTTCCACGGTCCAGGTAGCACCGGACCCTGTTGAGTATCAATGCCTCTCTCTCTCTAGTGGGAGAGAATCTAGAGAAAAATTCCATAGGAATAACGTGGAATTGGATGAAGTGTCCATGGTCCAGTTTACTTGGACCCTGTTGACCACTGATGCATCCCTCTCTGGTAGAGAGTGTCCACGGTCCAGCTAAGGCCGGAACCTGTTGACTACCTATGCCTCCCTCTCTGGTGGAGAGCACATCTAGAGAAGCGTTCCATAGAAGGAACATGAAATTGAATGTAGAGTCCATGGTCCAGTTTACCTGGATCCTGTTGACCACTGATGCATCCCTCTCTGGTGGAGAGTGTCCACGGTCCAGCTAATGCCAGACCCTGTTGACTACCTATGCCTCCCTCTCTGAGGAGAGCACATCTAGATGAGCCAGGTATGCTATTTGGTTTCATCATATGTCCGCCTGGTCACGGCTTATCCAAGATCCATGGGTCCTTCAACTTGTTCAAGCCGGCTACAAAATAAGCTTCTCCTCTCTTCCACCAAACAAATACGTAAGGACCCGCCCTCTTCAGGGCATCAAGCAACTTTATCTAGAGAGATCTGTTCAGGAGTACGTGGACAAAGCCGCATTGGAACCAGTTCCCTTTGCAGAACGAAGTCAAGGCGTCTACTCTCCGATATTTTTAGTGCCAAAGTCATCAGGCGGGTGGCGTATGATCACCAATCTCAGATACCTGAATCAATTTATTCACAGGGTACGGTTCCGCATGGAGACCATCAAATCGATCCTTCCCTTCCTGCAATCCGGAGACGACTATCACACCCTAGACTTAAGAGACATATACCTCCACGTACCCATTTACCCTCCTCACAGGAGATTTCTAAGAATTGCGGTGTATCTAAATGGAAGATTACTTCATTTCCAGTTTACGGCTCTCCCATTCAGCATATCCTCGGTCCCCCACACCTTCACAAAGTTAGTGGCCCCAGTCGTAGCCACCCTGCGCCTCCAAGGTATCTTTATTGTTCCATACCTAGATGAATGGTCAAAGGAGGTTCTTGGCACACAGTTGGAATCCACTGTGGCTTTGCTAAACGAGCTGGGCTGGCTAATAAACTGGCAGAATTCAGTAGTGGTTCCATCTACCCGGATTCAATTTCTGGGGTTTATCCTGGATTCTCTCAGCATGACAATCTCCCTGTCTCCTCCTTGGAAGGAGAAGATTGGTCAAGCGGCTCATCACCTGTCCACAACCCGGAAGGTTACTATCAGGACCGCCATGAAGGTCCTAGGTCTCATGTCCGCAGCCATCAAGGCAGTTCTGTGGGCCCTATGGCACATGCGCCCCTTACAGTGCGAGATCCTGAGAGTCTGGAACCACAGTCCTTCGGGGCTACAGAAGCCTATCCAGTTATCCATCAGAATCCGTTGATCACTGGTTTGGTGGTCCCAGCTCAGAGACTGGAAGTCCACGGTCCAGACATCCTGGACCCTGTTGACCACAGATGCCTCCCTCACAGGATGGGGAGCACTTCTGGGGTAGACCCCGGTATGTAGGACCTGGAACCAGCTAGAGAAGGCTCATTCATCCAACTGGCAAGAGCTCACTGCGGTGCACCGTGCGCTTCTAATGTTTACACCCCACCTGCAAGGGAAAGCTGTGAGAGTAAGAACAGACAACTTAACAGCAGTCCGATATATCAACAAACAATCTCGCTTCTGCAGGTGACGAATCTAATATTCTCCTGGCGGAGAGGAATTTTTCACAACTATCAGCGGTTCATATTTGAGGTCTGCTGAATATCCTTGCGGATCAGCTAAGCAGAGGCCTGGTGATGACAGGCGAATGGTCCCTAAATCCGGACATCTTTCATCATCTCACCGAGATGTGGGGTCTACCCGAGGGGGATCTGATGGCCACCCAGTACAACGCCAAAGTGAGGAAGTTTTGATCCCTCTACCGGGAAGACAATCTTTTGGCGGTAGATTCCCTGTACCTTGGAGGTTCAAACTGGCATACGTTTTTCCTCCGATTCCCATGATTCCGAAGGTATTGGCGAAACTCAGGTACGACCAGACTTTGGCAATAGTGAACACGCCATTCTGGCCAAAGAGAGCATGGTTTACTCACCTCATTCTGATGAGTCGAGGGACCTACTGGAGGGTTCCACAAGTCCAAAACCTGGTAGTTCTAAACAGACAGCTCTGCCAGGACCTGGACAGGTTCAACCTCACTGCCTGGAGGTTGACCCATTCAAGAGCGGATTCAACTAACAGGAGTTACCAAAGGATCTCACAGATATTTCCAGATTGGTGTGCGGATAAGCAGCTTAACAACTCTATCGAATCGGTCTTGGAGTTCCTACAGAGTGACCTGGATAAGGGGCTAACTCCAGCTACCCTGAAGGTTCATGTTTCAGCACTTTCCGCTCTTCTAGGGACCCGGTTATCACAAGATCTAATAAAGCAATTCCTTAAAGGGGCCTCTAGACTCCGCCCTCAGGTACAGCCCCCTGTCCCGCAATGAGACTTGGCTGCGGTTCTTCAGGGGCTTTGTTCTCCCCCCTTTGAACCCTTAACAGAAGTGGACTGGAGATATCTCTCCTACAAGGTAACCTTCTTGTTGGCAATTACCTCTGCCAAAAGGGTTGGAAAATTACAAGCTTTGGCTGCCTCGGAGCCATTGATTACTTTTTTCCCTGATAGGGTTCAATTTACGTTCTTCCAGGGATTTTTTTCCTAAGGTCCCTACCAGGAAAGGATGCACAAGTTGGACTTGGTCAAAGCATTGCACATATTTTTGGATTGTACAGCTTCCTTTCGAAGAACCTGCTCATCAATATCTACGGCCATAGCAAAGGTGTTAACTCTAAAGCCACCCTCTCAAGATGGATCAGGGAGGCTATCGCTTGCTTTCTTCACGCTCAAGACCTACCAGTACGGGAATTTGTGCGTGCCCATGCAACCTGAGCTGGATCAACTTCCTGGGCAGAGAGACACTCGCTCTCCTTAGAGCAGATATGTTCTGCTGCTTCCTGGAGTTCTCATCCGACGTTCGCCAGACACTACAGATTGGAAGGGTTCAGCTCAGAGGCCGCAGCCTTCGGCCATTCTGTCTGGGCATCTGCTTGCCAAGATCTCCCGCCCTAGTTGGGATTATACTTGCTAGTTCCCCATCATGTGCTGCTGTTGGGCTTGGAGGAATGGAAGATTATAAGGATAATCTGTTTTCCCTTAGTCCAAACAGCAGCACAAAGCTCCCTCCCATAGTTTATGGTAATGTTTGTATTGTTATATTGCCTTTTATACTTTTTGACTAACACAGGGGGGAGGAGGTCTCTTCGGCCTCTTATAGGGGGAAAAACTGTTAGCTAATTAAAAGTTCCACCTGTCCTAACAACACACAGGGGCAGGAATACCCCATCTTGTGCTGCTGTTTGGGCTAAGGGAAAACAGATTATCCTTATAATTTTCCATTATATTCCTTGCCCCATGTAGGCTGGCTCATGTGTAATACTGGCATGTGTGTGTGGCTTCACATTGATTCTGTTACCTTATATGCTCTAACTATACAATGATGATGTGGGTATGATTTTTGCAATGCCACAAACATTTTTCAATTAGGTGCCCTGATTTTGTGCTACTGTGGGCAATAAGAGCCTCTCTATATTTACATATACAGAATACAGGGCCTTTCTATACACATATTAATTGTGGCTGTTTTCATCCCCTACACCACTATTGAGACTACTTGATTCCAGTAGCTTATACACCTGCTGAAGTTGCTCATTCCAATGCGACCTCCACTCTTGCTGTTTGACATGTGGTGTTTTTAAATGTTTTTATGTGTTTGTGATTTCCTGATACCATTATGCTTAACATTTAAAATTTTGTAACAATAAATTATTTAGATTTAAAACTGATTTTTTTTTTGTGTGTGTTATTTATACATTAATACTTAGTTGGTGCTTCTAGCAAAAAAAAAACCTTCCTGTAACATGCAAACAATTCATGATTAGTCAGCAACTTTACTCAAACAGTTCAACTTGACAAAACTGAACACAGGGTGAGTCCTCTTGCTCCCTCTTGAGGATCATTCCTTAGTCCTCCAGCAACTCTTCTCCTTCTGTCAACTGAAGTTTATTCCAGTCACATGGAGGCCTTACTCTACAGGACTCAAGTTGACCTTTCCACCTTCATATACAGTATTGGCCAAGAGTATTGGCACCCCTGTAATTCTGTCAGATAATACTCGTTTTCTTCCAGAAAATGATTGCAAGCACAAACTCTTTGGTATTAATATCTTCATTTTATTTTGCTTGCAATGAAAAAACACAAAAGAGAATGAAAAAAAAGTCAAATCATTGATCATTTTACACAAATCTCCAAAAATGGGCCGGACAAAAGTATTGGCACCCACAGCCTAATACTTGGTAGCAAAACCTTTAGACAAAATAACTGCAAACAACCGCTTCCGGTAACCATCAATGAGTTTCTTACAATGCTTTCTCACACTGGGCCCTACATTATGCTGCAAAATTTGTTGGTAGTCTTCAGATTTCATAATGCAATGCACACGGTCAAGCAGTCCAGTGCCAGAGGCAGCAAAGCAACCCCCAAACATCAGGGAACCTCCGCCATGTTTGACTGTAGGGACCGTGTTATTTTCTTTTGAAGGCTTCTCTTTTTTTTTTTTTTTTTCCTGTAAACTCTATGTTGATGCCTTTTCCCAAAAAGCTCTGCTTTTGTCTCATCTGACCAGCATTCTTCCAAAACGTTTTTGTCTTTCTCAGGTAAGTTTTGGCAAACTCCAGCCTGGCTTTTTTATATCTCTGGGTAAGAAGTGGGGTCTTCCTGGGTATCCTACCATACAGTCCCTTTTCATTCAGACGCTGACAGATAGTACGGGTTGACACTGTTGTACCCTCGGACTGCGGGGCAGCTTGAACTTGTTTGGATGTAGTCGAGGTTCTTTATCCACCATCCACACAATCTTGCTTTGACATCTCTCGTCAATTTTTCTTTTCCATCCACATCTAGGGAGGTTAGCCACAATGCCATGGGCATTAAACTTCTTGATGACACTGCACACGGTAGACACAGGAACATTCAGGTCTTTGGAGATGGACTTGTAGCCTTGAGATTGCTCATGCTTCCTCACAATTTTGCTTCTCAAGTCCTCAGACAGTTCTTTGGTCTTCTTTCTTTTCTCCATGCTCAATGTGGTACACACAAGGACACAGGACAGAGGTTGAGTCAACATTAATCCATTTCAACTGGCTGCAAGTGTGATTTAGTTATTGCCACCACCTGTTAGGTGCCTCAGGTAAGTAACAGGTGCTGTTAATTACACAAATTAGAGAAGCATCACATGATTTTTCAAACAGTGCCAATAATTTTGTCCACCCCCTTTTTTGTTTGGTGTGGAATTATATCCAATTTGGCTTTTTGACAATTCTTTTTGTGGTTTTCCATTGAAGACAAATTAAAAGAAGATAACGCCAAAGAATTTGTGATTGCAATCATTTTCTGGAAGAAAATTAGTATTATCTGATAGAATTGCAGGGGTGGCAATACTTTTGGCCAACACTATATATATATATATATATATATATATATATATATATATATATATTTATATATACAGTTAGGGCCAGAAATATTTAATGCATGCATAGAGGAAATGGGGGAAACGGAATTTATACTCAGCCAACTCGCAGCATCAAATCAATCTCCAACATGTAGTTTTTTCCACCCAATTCAGAAGCTCAGCTCGGAATACACTCCCTCGGCTCGGAGCTTGGCAATGAGGAAATCCAAAATAGAAGTTGATTCCAGCCAGGTTTCGTGGAAAATTGAAAAATTCTTCTTTATTATTTAAAATAACATAACATGTATGACAGCACACATCTCAACAGGAGCATGGGCGTCAGACTGACGCGTTTCGGATTAGTTCCTTTGTCGAAGTCTGATCACTTCCGCTTTGTGTCTCCCCTGATATAGTATCTGAACACACCCCAACACAGGTGATTGACTCAATATAACAAACACATTAGATGTTAACACAACAGATGTTAACACAAAGGAGACACCAAGCACATACATAGTTAAAACCAAAAACAAAAAACACACAAAATAATCGTAATACACATATGTTAAAAACAACACTCTATTACACATAAATCATAATAAACATATCCTCACAAGAAATGCATAGACACAAAATTACCCAATATAGAAAAACTGAGATATGAGATACAACATACAATATATACATTTAACAAACATTAACTGACACAATGCTAGAGTTTGAAATATAAAATGCAAAGTACAATAACACCCAAATGGACTGCGACAATCTTTCTACCTGTATACACGCAACGGGTTAACTCCAGTGGAATATCCCCACAGTTGAAAAATGCCCTACTCAAAGATGGCCACTTCCTGAACAGAATATGGGAATGCGCATGTACATAAATAAATCACGTGATCAAACTCCGCTTTTTCTATTGGATGACACGTTCTCATTGATGCTCCTAAGTACGTTCCCGGAGTGAAGATGAACATCACACACCGACATATCCTCTTATACAGAAGTATATCAAGAGCCCACTGGACGTTAATGTTCTCTTATTGATGGATGGAATGGAAATGTCAGATGTCGGACAGATTCAATAACACTGTTAAGGTAAGTGTAGAATATGTGTAAGTTTGACATATAATAAATATGCAGTATGATTGAAAAACAATACAACCCATTAGAAAGTTCTAATAATAAAACAATTTCGTACAACATATGTTCACAGGTATATTCTACACCTATTTTGAGATATAAAACATTTCACATGATCTCAAGCTAGATATACGGTAGATATGGGACTATGAAACAAGATATTCAATAGATGTAGGACACATCGTTCCTGCTATTCATGCCCAGAGGGTATCGAGTCTCCAATTTCAGGATCCAATGGACTTCCCTGATTCTCAATAAACGTTCCCAATTGCCCCCCCTAATGGGGCATTTCACCAACTCGATGCCCCAAAATTGTAACCCAGACATATCACTATTGTGTTTTTCCTTGAAATGTCTGGAAACACCTGTAGTTTTAAGACTATCTGGATTAATAATGCTACGAAGATGTTCCGAGACACGTATCTTTAAAGGTCTGATGGTACTCCCTATGTATTGCATTCTGCATGTTTGACATTCAATCATATATACAACATATTTGCTGTTGCAATCAATGTGATCTTTAATTTTATACGATTGGTGTGATCTGATGTTAGAAAAACTCGATATTTTTGAAGTCCATTTACACGTAGAACATCGTGAATGTCCACATCTAAAAGAACCCTCCATACTCAACCACGTATTCTTTGTATTTTTATCACCCTCATTATCTACTAAGAGGCTGGGTGAGATATAATTTCCCAAAGTCTTGCCCCTCCTGGAAATAAAACTACATCCCTTTTTAATTATTTCCCCCAAAATCGAATCCTGGTTCAAAATAGGTATGTTGTTTTTAATAATTCGGGTTATTTCATCATATTCTATACTAAACCTAGTAGAGAAGTATATATCCTTGTTGCTATTTTTCTGTTTCTTATTCTGTGGACCATGAAGCAACTCCTGTCTGCTCCTGCGCATAGCAACATTATATGCTCTATCTATAGACCACTGCGGATAGTGCCTTTGTTTAAGTCTACTCCTAACAACTAAAGCTTCTTTCTCAAAAGTCTCCTTTGTTGAACAATTTCTTTTAACCCTTAAAAACTCCCCCACCGGCAAAGATTTCTTTGTATGTTTGGGGTGCATACTGTGTGCATGCAAAAGTGTATTGCCTGCGCTTGGTTTTCTATAATTGCAGACCCGTACCACACCATTGTCACAATCCCCCATCAGCGTCACGTCCAAAAAATTTATACTTTGTTTTCCTATGTCAAAAGTAAACTTTAAATTGTAAGAGTTGTTATTAATGTAATCTATAAATTTCTGTATGTCTTCAACATGTCCCGTCCAAATTAACAAGGCGTCGTCAATATAACGACCATACCAATATATTTGATTTCGAAAAGGGTTACTGATGTCGTATAAATGTTTCTCCTCCCACCAGGCCATAACTATGTTGGCCAGGGAGGGGGAGAAACATGCGCCCATGGGCGCCCCTCTTATCTGCAAATAAAATTTTCCCAGAAACATAAAATAATTGTGATGTAATAAAAATTCTATAATCTGGATAATATATTCATTGAATTCTGGATCATAACCTGTGTGGACATACAAAAAATGGGAGAGTGCAGCAATGGCAATATCGTGTGGTATAGAGGAGTAAAGGGCCGCTACATCGCAGCTGACCCAGGTGAAATCCCCACTCCACTGAAACCCATCAAATACTTTTAAGATTTCTTTGGTATCCTTAATATAACTTGGTGTTAATTTAACCAAAGGCTGAAGTAATTGGTCAACCCAGCCACATAGACGCTCGGTGACAGAGCCAATACCTGAAATGATGGGTCTCAGCGGAGGGGGGACCACACCTTTATGCACTTTCGGTAGCCCATGAAAAATGGGAACTACCGGATGTTCTACACACAAATATTCCATTTCTCTCTCAGTAAGAAAACCCTGATTCAGACCCTCCTCCAAAAGAGACCTGACCTTCTGAGAAAAAATCCTGGTGGGATCCTCACTAAGAACACGATATGTTTCAGTATCATTCAGTATAGTGTATGCTGACTGAACATAATCGTTCCTATTGAGGATCACTACCCGTCCCCCTTTGTCTGACATTTTCACAGTAATTTTATCATTGTCCTGTAATTCTTTTAGGATCAATCTCTCATCCGTACCCAAATTATCAATACTAGGTTTGGTTCTCTGTGCATCATAAAGTCTCATAAGATCCCTTTCTATGGCATTTTGAAACATGTCTAATGCCGGACATCTGGAGTTTGTAGGATAAAAATACGGATTTTTTACATCAATCTTATAATTAGGTGCACACAAATCACTCCTATCACTACTCCCCAAACTTTTAAGATTCACAAGGCAACACTGCTCATTGAACAATAATTTATCAAACTCATTGACCACAAAAAAATCATCAGTTGTTGTTGTGTCTCTCTCTGACCCCTGTTTATCAAAAAACATAACATCCGGTAGTTCCCATTTTTCATGGGCTACCGAAAGTGCATAAAGGTGTGGTCCCCCCTCCGCTGAGACCCATCATTTCAGGTATTGGCTCTGTCACCGAGCGTCTATGTGGCTGGGTTGACCAATTACTTCAGCCTTTGGTTAAATTAACACCAAGTTATATTAAGGATACCAAAGAAATCTTAAAAGTATTTGATGGGTTTCAGTGGAGGGGGGATTTCACCTGGGTCAGCTGCGATGTAGCGGCCCTTTACTCCTCTATACCACACGATATTGCCATTGCTGCACTCTCCCATTTTTTGTATGTCCACACAGGTTATGATCCAGAATTCAATGAATATATTATCCAGATTATAGAATTTTTATTACATCACAATTATTTTATGTTTCTGGGAAAATTTTATTTGCAGATAAGAAGGGCGCCCATGGGCGCATGTTTCTCCCCCTCCCTGGCCAACATAGTTATGGCCTGGTGGGAGGAGAAACATTTATACGACATCAGTAACCCTTTTCAAAATCAAATATATTGGTATGGTCGTTATATTGACGACGCCTTGTTAATTTGGACGGGACATGTTGAAGACATACAGAAATTTATAGATTACATTAATAACAACTCTTACAATTTAAAGTTTACTTTTGACATAGGAAAACAAAGTATAAATTTTTTGGACGTGACGCTGATGGGGGATTGTGACAATGGTGTGGTACGGGTCTGCAATTATAGAAAACCAAGCGCAGGCAATACACTTTTGCATGCACACAGTATGCACCCCAAACATACAAAGAAATCTTTGCCGGTGGGGGAGTTTTTAAGGGTTAAAAGAAATTGTTCAACACAGGAGACTTTTGAGAAAGAAGCTTTAGTTGTTAGGAGTAGACTTAAACAAAGGCACTATCCGCAGTGGTCTATAGATAGAGCATATAATGTTGCTATGCGCAGGAGCAGACAGGAGTTGCTTCATGGTCCACAGAATAAGAAACAGAAAAATAGCAACAAGGATATATACTTCTCTACTAGGTTTAGTATAGAATATGATGAAATAACCCGAATTATTAAAAACAACATACCTATTTTGAACCAGGATTCAATTTTGGGGGAAATAATTAAAAAGGGATGTAGTTTTATTTCCAGGAGGGGCAAGACTTTGGGAAATTATATCTCACCCAGCCTCTTAGTAGATAATGAGGGTGATAAAAATACAAAGAATACGTGGTTGAGTATGGAGGGTTCTTTTAGATGTGGACATTCACGATGTTCTACGTGTAAATGGACTTCAAAAATATCGAGTTTTTCTAACATCAGATCACACCAATCGTATAAAATTAAAGATCACATTGATTGCAACAGCAAATATGTTGTATATATGATTGAATGTCAAACATGCAGAATGCAATACATAGGGAGTACCATCAGACCTTTAAAGATACGTGTCTCGGAACATCTTCGTAGCATTATTAATCCAGATAGTCTTAAAACTACAAGTGTTTCCAGACATTTCAAGGAAAAACACAATAGTGATATGTCTGGGTTTCAATTTTGGGGCATCGAGTTGGTGAAATGCCCCATTAGGGGGGGCAATTGGGAACGTTTATTGAGAATCAGGGAAGTCCATTGGATCCTGAAATTGGAGACTCGATACCCTCTGGGCATGAATAGCAGGAACGATGTGTCCTACATCTATTGAATATCTTGTTTCATAGTCCCATATCTACCGTATATCTAGCTTGAGATCATGTGAAATGTTTTATATCTCAAAATAGGTGTAGAATATACCTGTGAACATATGTTGTACGAAATTGTTTTATTATTAGAACTTTCTAATGGGTTGTATTGTTTTTCAATCATACTGCATATTTATTATATGTCAAACTTACACATATTCTACACTTACCTTAACAGTGTTATTGAATCTGTCCGACATCTGACATTTCCATTCCATCCATCAATAAGAGAACATTAACGTCCAGTGGGCTCTTGATATACTTCTGTATAAGAGGATATGTCGGTGTGTGATGTTCATCTTCACTCCGGGAACGTACTTAGGAGCATCAATGAGAACGTGTCATCCAATAGAAAAAGCGGAGTTTGATCACGTGATTTATTTATGTACATGCGCATTCCCATATTCTGTTCAGGCAGTGGCCATCTTTGAGTAGGGCATTTTTCAACTGTGGGGATATTCCACTGGAGTTAACCCGTTGCGTGTATACAGGTAGAAAGATTGTCGCAGTCCATTTGGGTGTTATTGTACTTTGCATTTTATATTTCAAACTCTAGCATTGTGTCAGTTAATGTTTGTTAAATGTATATATTGTATGTTGTATCTCATATCTCAGTTTTTCTATATTGGGTAATTTTGTGTCTATGCATTTCTTGTGAGGATATGTTTATTATGATTTATGTGTAATAGAGTGTTGTTTTTAACATATGTGTATTACGATTATTTTGTGTGTTTTTTGTTTTTGGTTTTAACTATGTATGTGCTTGGTGTCTCCTTTGTGTTAACATCTGTTGTGTTAACATCTAATGTGTTTGTTATATTGAGTCAATCACCTGTGTTGGGGTGTGTTCAGATACTATATCAGGGGAGACACAAAGCGGAAGTGATCAGACTTCGACAAAGGAACTAATCCGAAACGCGTCAGTCTGACGCCCATGCTCCTGTTGAGATGTGTGCTGTCATACATGTTATGTTATTTTAAATAATAAAGAAGAATTTTTCAATTTTCCACGAAACCTGGCTGGAATCAACTTCTATTTTGGATTTCCAGAAATATTTAAGGCTAGGATAGGAAGGAGAAGACAACCAACAGCTCTTATAAGAGCTAAATTACAGGGAGAAGCTTGTCAGTGTAACATGGCACTGACAGGCTCAATCGCCGCAACCCAGCCTTCCCAGGATCCTGAATGGAATACACTGACAGTGTATTCCTGTATACCCCATATATACACCCCAAATCCCCGTTCCAACGGTGTGCACCCCCACCTTCACCCCAGAAATACCCTGCAAGTCCCCTAGCAATAGAATTGGGGCTATATACACCCACTATTTTTGCTACTGCCATATATTGCCATTGTCTGACTGGGAATTCAAAGAATATATTGGGTTTACAAATACCCTCATTTCTTGCTACTGCCATATAGTGCCAGTTTCTGACTGGGAATTCAAAGAATATATTGGGTTTACAAATACCCTCATTTCTTGCTACTGCTATATAGTGCCTTTGTCTGACTGGGAATTCAAAGAATATATTGGGGTTACAAATACCCTCATTTCTTGCTACTGCCATATAGTGCCTTTGTCTGACTGGGAATTCAAAGAATATATTGGGGTTACAAATACCCTCATTTCTTGCTACTGCTATATAGTGCCATTGTCTGACTGGGAATTCAAAGAATATATTGGGTTTACAAATACCCTCATTTCTTGCTACTGCCATATATTGCCATTGTCTGACTGGGAATTCGAATAATATATTGGGTTTACAAATACCCTCATTTCTTGCTACTGCTATATAGTGCCATTATCTGACTGGGAATTCCAATAATATATTGGGTTTACAAATACCCTCATTTCTTGCTACTGCTATATAGTGCCATTGTCTGACTGGGAATTCCAAGAATATATTGGGTTTACAAATACCCTCATTTCTTGCTACTGCCATATAGTGCCATTGTCTGACTGGGAATTCCAAGAATATATTGGGTTTACAAATACCCTCATTTCTTGCTACTGCCATATAGTGCCATTGTCTGACTGGGAATTCCAATAATTTATTGGGGTTACAAATACCCTCATTTCTTGCTACTGCCATATAGTGCCATTGTCTGACTGGGAATTCAAAGAATATATTGGGGTTACAAATACCCTCATTTCTTGCTACTGCCATATAGTGCCATTGTCTGATTGGGAATTCCAGGAATATATTGGGTTTACAAATACCCTCATTTCTTGCTAATGCCATATAGTGCCATTGTCTGACTGGGAATTCCAATAATATATTGGGTTTACAAATACCCTCATTTCTTGCTACTGCTGGGAATTCCAATAATATATTGGGTTTACAAATACCCTCATTTCTTGCTACTGCTATATAGTGCCTTTGTCTGACTGGGAATTCCAATAATATATTGGGCTTACAAATACCCTCATTTCTTGCTACTGCCATATAGTGCCAGTTTCTGACTGGGAATTCAAAGTATATATTGGGTTTACAAATACCCTCATTTCTTGCTACTGCTATATGGTGCCATTGTCTGGGAATTCCAAGAATATATTGGGTTTACAAATACCCTCATTTCTTGCTACTGCTATATAGTGCCTTTGTCTGACTGGGAATTCCAATAATATATTACGTTTACAAATACCCTCATTTCTTGCTACTGCTATATAGTGCCATTGTCTGACTGGGAATTCCAATAATATATTGGGTTTACAAATACCCTCATTTCTTGCTACTGCCATATAGTGCCATTGTCTGACTGGGAATTCAAAGAATATATTGGGGTTACAAATACCCTCATTTCTTGCTACTGCCATATAGTGCCATTGTCTGACTGGGAATTCCAGGAATATATTGGGTTTACAAATACCCTCATTTCTTGCTACTGCCATATAGTGCCATTGTCTGACTGGGAATTCCGATAATATATTGGGTTTACAAATACCCTCATTTCTTGCTACTGCCATATAGTGCCAGTTTCTGACTGGGAATTCAAAGAATATATTGGGTTTACAAATACCCTCATTTCTTGCTACTGCTATATAGTGCCTTTGTCTGACTGGGAATTCAAAGAATATATTGGGGTTACAAATACCCTCATTTCTTGCTACTGCCATATAGTGCCATTGTCTGACTGGGAATTCAAAGAATATATTGGGGTTACAAATGCCCTCATTTCTTGCTACTGCCATATAGTGCCATTGTCTGACTGGGAATTCAAAGAATATATTGGGGTTACAAATACCCTCATTTCTTGCTATTGCCATATAGTGCCATTGTCTGATTGGGAATTCCAATAATATATTGGGTTTACAAATACCCTCATTTCTTGCTACTGCTGGGAATTCCAATAATATATTGGGTTTACAAATACCCTCATTTCTTGCTACTGCTATATAGTGCCAGTTTCTGACTGGGAATTCAAAGAATATATTGGGTTTACAAATACCCTCATTTCTTGCTACTGCTATATAGTGCCTTTGTCTGACTGGGAATTCCAATAATATATTGGGGTTACAAATACCCTCATTTCTTGCTACTGCTATATAGTGCCTTTGTCTGACTGGGAATTCCAATAATATATTGGGGTTACAAATACCCTCATTTCTTGCTACTGCCATATAGTGCCATTGTCTGACTGGGAATTCCAGGAATATATTGGGTTTACAAATACCCTCATTTCTTGCTAATGCCATATAGTGCCATTGTCTGACTGGGAATTCAAAGAATATATTGGGTTTACAAATACCCTCATTTCTTGCTACTGCCATATAGTGCCATTGTCTGACTGGGAATTCAAAGAATATATTGGGGTTACAAATACCCTCATTTCTTGCTACTGCCATATAGTGCCATTGTCTGACTGGGAATTCCAGGAATATATTGGGTTTACAAATACCCTCATTTCTTGCTACTGCCATATAGTGCCATTGTCTGACTGGGAATTCCAATAATATATTGGGTTTACAAATACCCTCATTTCTTGCTACTGCTATATAGTGCCTTTGTCTGACTGGGAATTCCAATAATATATTGGGTTTACAAATACCCTCATTTCTTGCTACTGCTATATAGTGCCTTTGTCTGACTGCGAATTCCAATAATATATTGGGCTTACAAATACCCTCATTTCTTGCTACTGCCATATAGTGCCAGTTTCTGACTGGGAATTCAAAGAATATATTGGGTTTACAAATACCCTCATTTCTTGCTACTGCTATATAGTGCCTTTGTCTGACTGGGAATTCAAAGAATATATTGGGTTTACAAATACCCTCATTTCTTGCTACTGCCATATAGTGCCATTGTCTGACTGGGAATTCAAAGAATATATTGGGGTTACAAATACCCTCATTTCTTGCTACTGCCATATAGTGCCATTGTCTGACTGGGAATTCAAAGAATATATTGGGGTTACAAATACCCTCATTTCTTGCTACTGCTATATAGTGCCTTTGTCTGACTGGGAATTTAAAGAATATATTGGGGTTACAAATACCCTCATTTCTTGCTACTGCTATATAGTGCCTTTGTCTGACTGGGAAGTCCAATAATATATTGGGGTTACAAATACCCTCATTTCTTGCTACTGCCATATAGTGCCATTGTCTGACTGGGAATTCCAATAATATATTGGGTTTACAAATACCCTCATTTCTTGCTACTGCTGGGAATTCCAATAATATATTGGGTTTACAAATACCCTCATTTCTTGCTACTGCTATATAGTGCCTTTGTCTGACTGGGAATTCCAATAATATATTGGGGTTACAAATACCCTCATTTCTTGCTACTGCTATATAGTGCCTTTGTCTGACTGGGAAGTCCAATAATATATTCGGGTTACAAATACCCTCATTTCTTGCTACTGCCATAGAGTGCCAGTTTCTGACTGGGAATTCAAAGAATATATTGGGGTTACAAATACCCTCATTTCTTGCTACTGCTATATAGTGTCTTTGTCTGACTGGGAATTCCAATAATATATTGGGTTACAAATACCCTCATTTCTTGCTACTGCCATATAGTGCCATTGTCTGACTGGGTATTCAAAGAATATATTGGGGTTACAAATACCCTCATTTCTTTCTACTGCCATAGAGTGCCAGTTTCTGACTGAGAATTTAAAGAATATATTGGGGTTACAAATACCCTCATTTCTTGCTACTGCCATATAGTGCCATTGTCTGACTGGGAATTCCAGGAATATATTGGGGTTACAAATACCCTCATTTCTTGCTACTGCCATATAGTGCCATTGTCTGACTGGGAATTCCAATAATATATTGGGTTTACAAATACCCTCATTTCTTGCTACTGCTATATAGTGCCTTTGTCTGACTGGGAATTCCAATAATATATTGGGTTTACAAATACCCTCATTTCTTGCTACTGCTATATAGTGCCATTGTCTGACTGGGAATTCCAATAATATATTGGGTTTACAAATACCCTCATTTCTTGCTACTGCTATATAGTGCCTTTGTCTGACTGGGAATTCCAATAATATATTGGGTTTACAAATACC
Source organism: Leptodactylus fuscus (assembly GCF_031893055.1). Lineage (NCBI taxonomy): Eukaryota > Metazoa > Chordata > Amphibia > Anura > Leptodactylidae > Leptodactylus > Leptodactylus fuscus. The sequence goes on from NC_134267.1 coordinate 81,485,308, forward strand.
CTCATTTCTTGCTACTGCTATATAGTGCCTTTGTCTGACTGGGAATTCCAATAATATATTGGGTTTACAAATACCCTCATTTCTCGCTACTGCCATATAGTGCCAGTTTCTGACTGGGAATTCAAAGAATATATTGGGTTTACAAATACCCTCATTTCTTGCTACTGCCATATAGTGCCATTGTCTGACTGGGAATTCCAGCAATATATTGGGGTTACAAATACCCTCATTTCTTGCTACTGCCATATAGTGCCATTGTCTGACTGGGAATTCCAGGAATATATTGGGTTTACAAATACCCTCATTTCTTGCTACTGCCATATAGTGCCAGTTTCTGACTGGGAATTCCAATATTATATTGGGTTTACAAATACCCTCATTTCTTGCTACGGCCATATAGTGCCAGTTTCTGACTGGGAATTCAAAATGCGCAAGGCTCCCGGAAAGGGACGTGGACGAGGCCGTGGGCGAGGTCGGGGGAATGGTTCTGGGGAGCAAGGTAGCAGTGAAGCCACAGGGCGTCCCGTGCCTACTCCTGTGGGGCAGCAAGCATTGCGCCACTCCACAGTGCCAGGGTTGCTTGCCACATTAACTAAACTGCAGGGTACAAACCTTAGTAGGCCCGAGAACCAGGAACAGGTCTTGCAATGGCTGTCGGATAACACTTACAGCACATTGTCCAGCAGCCAGTCAGACTCTGCCTCCTCTCCTCCTATTACCCAACAGTCTTGTCCTCCTTCCTCCCAAAATTCCCAAGCTTCACAGAACAATAACCCCAACTGTCCCTGCTCCCCAGAGCTGTTCTCCGCTCCTTTCATTGTCCCTCAACCTGCCCCCCCACATCGCGATTCCACGAACCTAACAGAGGAGCATCTGTGTCCAGATGCTCAAACACTAGAGTCTCCTCCATCTCCGTTCGATTTGGTGGTGGATGACCAGCAACCCACCCTCATCGACGACGATGTGACGCAGTTGCCGTCAGGGCATCCAGTTGACCTGCGCATTGTGCGGGAGGAGGAGATGAGACAGGAGTTGGAAGAGGAAGTGGTGGATGATGAGGACACTGACCCGACCTGGACAGGGGGGATGTCAAGCGGGGAAAGTAGTGTGGATGTTGAGGCAGGTGCAGCACCAAAAAGGGTAGCTAGAGGCAGAGGCAGAGGTCAGCAGCTTAGGCGAAGCCAGGCCACACCCGGAATCTCCCAAGATGTTCCAGTTCGTACCCAGCCCCGAAAAACTCCCACCTCGAGGGCACGTTTCTCGAAGGTGTGGAGTTTTTTCAAGGAATGCGCCGAGGACAGATATAGTGTTGTCTGCACAATTTGCCTCTCGAAATTGATTAGGGGCTCTGAGAAGAGCAACCTGTCCACCACTTCAATGCGCCGTCATTTGGAATCCAAGCACTGGAATCAGTGGCAGGCAGCAACGGCAGGACAAAGGCCGCCTGCCGTTCACGCCACTGCCTCTGCCACTGCCACTGCTGACTGTGCTGGCGATGCACTCTAGAGGACGAGCCAGGACACCACTTCATCTGCCTCCGCCACTTTGTTGACTTCTTCTTCATCCTCCCCTCTTCCTGTCTTATCTCCTTCTCCTGCACCATCAAAGGCACCATCAGGCGCTTCTTTACAACAACCCACCATCTCTCAGACATTGGAGCGGCGGCAGAAATACACTGCTAACCACACGCGCAAGCCTTGAACGCCAACATCGCTAAACTGCTGGCCCAGGAGATGTTGGCGTTCCGGCTTGTTGAAACTCCCGCCTTCCTGGACCTGATGGCAACTGCGGCACCTCGCTATGCCGTCCCTAGCCGTCACTACTTCTCCCTGTGTGCCGTCCCCGCCTTGCACCAGCACGTGTCACTCAACATCAGGCGGGCCCTTAGTTCCGCGCTTTGCACAAAGGTCCACTTGACCACCGACGCGAGGACAAGTGCATGCGGACAGGGACGCAACATTTCACTGACGGCACACTGGGTGAATGTAGTTGAGGCTGGGACTGCTTCCCAAACTGGCCCGGTGTACCTCGTCTCCCCGCCTAACATTCCTGGCAGGGACACGAGAAGAACACCCCCCTCCGCCTCCTCCTTCGCCACCGCCTCCTCCTCCGCTGTTAGATTGACCCCAGCTACGAGTTGGAAACGTTGCAGCACTGGCGTTGGTAGACGTCAGCAGGCCGTGCTGAAGCTGATCAGCTTGGGGGACAGACAGCACACTGCCTCCGAGGTGAGGGATGCCCTCCTCGATGAGACGGCAATATGGTTTGAGCCGCTGCACCTGGGCCCAGGCATGGTCGTTTGTGATAACAGCCGGAACCTGGTAGCAGCTCTGGAGCTTGCCGGACTCCAACATGTTCCATGCCTGGCCCACGTCTTCAACCTAGTGGTGCAACGTTTCCTAAAGAGCTACCCCAATGTTCCAGAGCTACTGGTGAAAGTGCGGCGCATGTGCGCCCACTTTCGCAAGTCGACAGTAGCCGCTGCTAGCTTAAAATCTCTCCAGCAACGCCTGCATGTGCCACAACACCGGCTTTTGTGTGACGTCCCCACATGCTGGAACTCAACGTTTCAGATGTTGAATAGAGTGGTTGAGCAGCAGAGACCTTTGATGGAATACCAGCTACAAAACCCTAGGGTGCCACAAAGTCAGCTGCCTCAGTTTCTCATCCATGAGTGGCCATGGATGAGAGACCTTTGTGACATCCTACGGTTGTTTGAGGAGTCCACAAGGAGGGTGAGCTCTGAGGATGCGATGGTGAGCCTTACAATCCCGCTCTTGTGTGTTCTGAGAGAATCCCTGATTGACATCAGGGATAACTCAGATCACACAGAGGAGTCAGGGATAGCATCCGATCCGTCACAGCTGGAGAGTAGGTCCACACATCTGTCCGCTTCATCGCGTTTAATGGAGGAGGAGGAGGAAGAAGAGTTGTCCGATGATGTGATGGTGATACAGGAGGCTTCCGGGCAACTTCGAATCGTCCCATTGTTGCAGCGCGGATGGGTAGACATGGACGATGAGGAGGAAATGGAGATTGAACTTTCTGCTGGGGCCAGAGGAGTCATGCCAACTAACACTGTGGCAGACATGGCTGAGTTCATGTTGGGGTGCTTTACAACCGACAAGCGTATTGTCAAAATCATGGAGGACAACCAGTACTGGATCTTTGCTATCCTTGACCCCCGGTATAAAAACAACATCTCGTCTTTTATTCCGGTAGAGGGGAGGGCCAATCGCATCAATGCTTGCCACAAGCAATTGGTGCAGAATATGATGGAGATGTTTCCAGCATGTGATGTTGGCGGCAGGGAGGGCAGTTCCTCCAGTAGGCGACCAAGTTCTCACCGGTCCACACAAACGAGGGGCACACTGTCTAAGGTCTGGGACACCTTGATGGCACCCCCTCGCCAAAGTGCCGCCACGGAGGGTCCTAGTGTCACCAGGCGTGAGAAGTATAGGCGCATGTTGTGGGAATACCTTTACGACCACAGCCCTGTCCTCTCCGACCCCTCTGCGCCCTACACGTATTGGGTGTCGAAGTTGGACCTGTGGCTTGAACTTGCCCTATATGCCTTGGAGGTGCTGTCCTGTCCTGCCGCCAGCGTCCTATCTGAGAGGGTGTTCAGTGCAGCCGGTGGCATCATCACTGACAAGCGCACCCGTCTGTCAGCTGAGAGTGCCGACTGGCTCACTTTGATAAAAATGAACCACCACTGGATAGAGCCTTCATTTTTGTGCCCACCTGTGTAAAGCACCCCAACATGAAACTCCATGTCTGTGCTCAACCTCTCCAATTCCTCCGTATCCTCATACTCATCCACCATAAGCGTTGCACAATTCTGCTAATACTAGGCTCCCTCCACCCTGATTTCCCCCAACTCTGCTGGTTAGAGGCTCCCTCCACCCTGATTTCCCCCAACTCTGCTGGTTAGAGGCTCCCTCCACCCTGCTTTCCCCCAACTCTGCTGGTTAGAGGCTCCCTCCACCCTGCTTTCCCACAACTCTGCTGGTTAGAGGCTCCCTCCACCCTGCTTTCCCACAACTCTGCTGGTTAGAGGCTCCCTCCACCCTGATTTCCCACAACTCTGCTGGTTAGAGGCTCCCTCTACCATGAATTGGTCCAAACTGGGCTGTTTAGAGGCTCCCTCCACCATGAATTTGGCCTAACTGGGGTTTTTAGAGGCTCCCTCCACCATGAATTGGTCCAAACTGGGGTTTTTAAAGGCTCCCTCCACCATGAATTGGTCCAAACTGGGCTGTTTAGAGGCTCCCTCCACCATGAATTGGTCCAAACTGGGATTTTTAGAGGCTCCCTCTACCATGAATTGGTCCAAACTGGGCTGTTTAGAGGCTCCCTCCACCATGAATTGGTCCAAACTGGGGTTTTTAGAGGCTCCCTCCACCATGAATTTGCCCAAACTGGGCTGTTTAGAGGCTCCCTCCACCATGAATTTGGCCTAACTGGGGTTTTTAGAGGCTCCCTCCACCATGAATTGGTCCAAACTGGGGTTTTTAGAGGCTCCCTCCACCATGAATTGGTCCAAACTGGGGTTTTTAGAGGCTCCCTCCACCATGAATTTGCCCAAACTCTGCTGGTTAGAGGCTCCCTCCACCATGAATTGGTCCAAACTGGGCTGTTTAGAGGCTCCCTCCACCATGAATTGGTCCAAACTGGGATTTTTAGAGGCTCCCTCTACCATGAATTGGTCCAAACTGGGCTGTTTAAAGGCTCCCTCCACCATGAATTGGTCCAAACTGGGGTTTTTAGAGGCTCCCTCCACCATGAATTGGTCCAAACTGGGGTTTTTAGAGGCTCCCTCCACCATGAATTGGTCCAAACTGGGCTGTTTAGAGGCTCCCTCCACCATGAATTTGGCCTAACTGGGGTTTTTAGAGGCTCCCTCCACCATGAATTGGTCCAAACTGGGGTTTTTAGAGGCTCCCTCCACCATGAATTGGTCCAAACTGGGGTTTTTAGAGGCTCCCTCCACCATGAATTTGTCCAAACTCTGCTGGTTAGAGGCTCAATCCACCATGAATTGGTCCAAACTGGGATTTTTAGAGGCTCCCTCCACCATGAATTGGTCCAAACTGGGCTGTTTAGAGGCTCCCTCCACCATGAATTGGTCCAAACTGGGGTTTTTAGAGGCTCCCTCCACCATGAATTTGCCCAAACTGGGCTGGTTAGAGGCTCCCTCCACCATGAATTGGTCCAAACTGGGGTTTTTAGAGGCTCCCTCCACCATGAATTTGGCCTAACTGGGGTTTTTAGAGGCTCCCTCCACCATGAATTGGTCCAAACTGGGGTTTTTAGAGGCTCCCTCCACCATGAATTTGCCCAAACTGGGCTGTTTAGAGGCTCCCTTCACCATGAATTTGGCCTAACTGGGGTTTTTAGAGGCTCCCTCCACCATGAATGTGCCCAAACTCTGCTGGTTAGAGGCTCAATCCACCATGAATTGGTCCAAACTGGGATTTTTAGAGGCTCCCTCCACCATGAATTGGTCCAAACTCTGCTGGTTAGAGGCTCCCTCCACCATGAATTTGCCCAAACTGGGCTGTTTAGAGGCTCCCTCCACCATGAATTTGCCCAAACTGGGCTGTTTAGAGGCTCCCTCCACCATGAATTGGTCCAAACTGGGGTTTTTAGAGGCTCCCTCCACCATGAATTGGTCCAAACTGTGTTTTTTAGAGGCTCCCTCCACCATGAATTTGCCCAAACTCTGCTGGTTAGAGGCTCAATCCACCCTGATTTTCAAAACAAATGTTGGTGCCAACCTCAACTTACTACAAGGGCCAAATTCACTGCTGGTGACAAGCTCTCCTCACTCCAAGTGCCAAATACACATGTTTCAAGGTGTTTTCCTACTGTCAGAGAGGTGGTATTGAGTGTGTAAAGTGTGTAGTTGTTGGGCTGTGATGTTGGGGTAATAGAGGGTCTTTGGTGTGTTAGATGCCTCCAGACATGCTTCCCCTGCTGTCCCAGTGTCATTCCAGAGGTGTTGGCATCATTTCCTGTGGTGTCATAGTGGACTTGGTGACCCTCCAGACACGGATTTGGGTTTCCCCCTTAACGAGTATATGTTCCCCATAGACTATAATGGGGTTCGAAACCTGTTCAAACACAGGAACAGTGAGCGGCTGTTCGAATCGAATTTCGAACCTCGAACATTTTAGTGTTCACTCATCTCTAATAGCCTCCTCTTTTTCAAGGGACCAAAAGTAATTGGACAATAGACTCTAAGGGCTGCAATTAACTCTGAAGGCGTCTCCCTCGTAAACCTGTAATCAATGAAGTAGTTAAAAGGTCTGGGGTTGATTCCAGGTGTGTGGTTTTGCTTTTGGAAGCTGTTGCTGTGACCAGACAACATGCGGTCAAAGGAACTCTCAATTGAGGTGAAGCAGAACATCCTGAGGCTGAAAAAAAAAGAAAAAATCCATCAGAGAGATAGCAGACATGCTTGGAGTAGCAAAATCAACAGTCGGGTACATTCTAAGAAAAAAGGAATTGACTGGTGAGCTTGGGAACTCAAAAAGGCCTGGGCGTCCACGGATAACAACAGTGGTGGATGATCGCCGCATACTTTCTTTGGTCAAGAAGAACCCGTTCACAACATCAAGTGAAGTCCAGAACACTCTCAGTGAAGTAGGTGTATCTGTCTCTAAGTCAAGTAAAGAGAAGACTCCATGAAAGTAAATACAAAGGGTTCACATCTAGATGCAAACCATTCATCAATTCCAAAAATAGACAGGCCAGAGTTAAATTTGCTGAAAAACACCTCAAGAAGCCAGCTCAGTTCTGGAAAAGTATTCTATGGACAGATGAGACAAAGATCAACCTGTACCAGAATGATGGGAAGAAAAAAGTTTGGAGAAGAAAGGGAACGGCACATGATCCAAGGCACACCACATCCTCTGTAAAACATGGTGGAGGCAACGTGATGGCATGGGCATGCATGGCTTTCAATGGCACTGGGTCACTTGTGTTTATTGATGACATAACAGCAGACAAGAGTAGCCGGATGAATTCTGAAGTATACTGGGATATACTTTCAGCCCAGATTCAACCAAATGCTGCCAAGTTGATCGGACGGCGCTTCATAGTACAGATGGACAATGACCCCAAGCATACAGCCAAAGCTACCCAGGAGTTCATGAGTGCAAAAAAGTGGAACATTCTGCAATGGCCAAGTCAATCACCAGATCTTAACCCAATTGAGCATGCATTTCACTTGCTCAAATCCAGACTTAAAGGGGCTCTATCAGCAAAATCATGCAGATAGAGCCCCACATATGCGTGCATAGCCTTTAAAAAGGCTATTCAGGCACTGTAAAAGTTAAATTAAACTACCCCGCCGTTTTAAAATAATAACTTAAAAAAGAATGTTCTCTACTTACGGAACGTGCACCCTGGGCGGGCATCTGGGTGTGTCTTCATCTTCTTCCCCGCCTCTTCTTCCTCTGACGTCTTCGGGTCCCGTCCTCCTCCGGCGCTTGCTCGCGGACACTGATAAAAAAAAAATAGCCCGGGCGCATGCGCAGTAGCACGCGGCTTCTACTACGGCTACTGCGCATGCGCCCGGGCTATTTTTTTTTTTATCAGTGTCCGCGAGCAAGCGCCGGAGAAGGACGGGACCCAAAGACGTCAGAGGAAGAAGAGGCGGGGAAGAAGATGAAGACACACCCAGATGCCCGCCCAGGGTGCACGTTCCGTAAGTAGAGAACATTCTTTTTTAAGTTATTATTTTAAAACGGGGGGGTAGTTTAATATAACATTACCGATGCCTGAATAGCCTTTTTAAAGGCTATGCACGCATATGTGGGACTCTAGCAGCATGATTTTGCTGATAGAGCCCCTTTAAGGCGGAAAGACCCACAAACAAGCAAGACCTGAAGGCTGCGGCTGTAAAGGCCTGGCAAAGCATCAAGAAGGAGGAAACCCAGCGTTTGGTGATGTCCATGGGTTCCAGACTTAAGGCAGTGATTGCCTCCAAAGGATTCGCAACAAAATATTGAAAATAAAAATATTTTGTTTGGGTTATGTTTATTTGTCCAATTACTTTTGAGCTCCTAAAATGTGGAGTGTTTGTAAAGAAATGTGTACAATTCCTACATTTTCTATCAGATATTTTTGTTCAACCCTTCAAATTAAACGTTACAATCTGCACTTGAATTCTGTTGTAGAGGTTTCATTTCAAAACCAATGTGGCATGCAGAGCCCAACTCACGAAAATTGTGTCACTGTCCAAATATTTCTGGCCCTAACTGTATATATTATATGAGGTAATGATATGAGTATTGTAAAAATAATCATTTATTTTTCTACATAGTCTCCTAACAAGTCTATACATTTAGTCCATCTCTTTTCTAAACTTAGAATTCCCTTAGAAAAAAAAAATCTTGACCCTCAAAAAAATCTCCAACAGCTGTTATCACGTCGCTATCGTCGTCAAATTTCTTGCCCCGGAGGTGTTCCTTGAGCCGAGGAAAGAGAAAGTCACTGGGGGCTAGATCTGGCGAATGGTGGGGGGGGGGTTCCACCAGTTCAAAGCCCACTTCTTGGACGGCAGCCACGGCAATTGCAGCTTTGTGACCCGGCGCGTTGTCTTGGTGAAACAGCACTCCAGCCCGCAGTTTGCCGCGCCTTTTCTCCTTGATAGCCTGCTGCAATCATCATATTTGTTCTGCATAGTAGGAGCCCGTAATAGTGGCTCCCTTCTCCAAATAGTCCACCATAATAATTCCTTCAGCGTCCCAAAAAACGGACGCCATAACTTTCCCTGCTGAGCTTGACACTTTGAATTTCTTCGGCGTTAGTTCGTTGGCTCCTTTCCATGTCATCGATTTGTTGTTTAGTTTCAGGATCAAAGTGGTGGATCCAGGTCTCGTCCATGGTCACAAAACATGACAAAAAATTTTCTTGGTCTGCTTGGAACTTTTCAAGATTTGCTCTTGAAATGTCGACTTGTTTCTTCTTTTGCTCGTCGGTTAAGATTCTCGGCACCCAACACGTGGAGACCTTTCTCATATGCAATTCGTTCGCAAGGATTCTTTGAATACTGCCATATGAGATCCCTGTAACATCAGCTACATGTCTGATAGTCACTCTTCGATCTGCCAATACAACTTTTTTCACGTTATCTTCAGTGAGGGACGTGGATGGGCGTCCTTCACGATGTTCATCTTCCGTCGAAGTTCTTCCCAGCTTAAACTCCTAGGCCCAGCGTGCAACTGTGGAATATGGAGGAGAAGAGTCCCCCAATGTTTCCACCAAGTCGCTGTGTATGTCTTTTGTAGACATTTTTTTTCAAGCAGAGGTATTTGATGACAGCTCTGATTTAGTCCATTTTGATGTTCACTCCTCGGCAGTTTGTATTCAAATGAATGTAGCTCCCGGAAATCGTGGCCTATTTAAGTGATTTTTTTTTTCCTGAATTAGTGGGTACCTAAGCGAGTAGAGGACATTTTATTTTTGTGTGCACTAGAAATAATCGTTTATCAATACTTTTGTATCACCCATCGTGTGTGTGTGTGCATCACATTTTGCATTCAGCAAAAAATTAGTCACTGAAAAAAAGAGATCTGAGTACAACCAGGAAAGCATCTTGCTGTCTATCCTATCAGCAATAACATAAGCAGTGAGTCAGAAGTAGATAAAAATAGACAATTCTTTCGCTTATTGTAAGCTGTAAGAAGCTTCAGATTCCTCGCTGTGCAGTGTATAGATGGGGATACATGCAAAGTTTGTGAACAAACCTGGCCCTCCAACCTCAATTCAAAATGTTCTCATCTTGAGCTTGTTTGTTTATAAAGATGGAACTTCCCTAGTAACAACGTGTGAACAGCAAGTTAGCAAGAAGGGAGACACCTAATGGCACACATTTTAGGGAGGGTTTTCAGGAAGACTACAGCAAGTGTTTTACATTTTGGTCCAGAATCACATGCTCTATTAAATGAGACTAAGGGTAACTACATACGTAGCTGTCCATGGGTTAGCTAGATTTAGCGGCTTGAACGTCTTGCTAGGAGTGGGACTCCTAGCATCCTATTTATCTTTGATGGTAGGAATATCTACCTCCCAGCAACATACTGTCCTGTACCAATTACAGTATGGGACAGTATGTTGATGGGAGGCAGGAACTCCTAACATCAGAGATAACTATATTGCCAGGAGTCCCGCTTCCAGCATGAAGTTCAAGCCGGTAGATCTGTCTAACACATGGACCGAGTTTCAAAGGTAAAACTCGGTCGTGTGCAGTTACCCTAAGTTAGGGACCATTTAATAGAAAAAAAAAATTTAAATAGAATCTTCACAAAGTAACTTTCCAAAAGTGCATAAAATGTCAACAAAACAAATCCCATCCACATTGTGCCTTAAAAAAAAAAAAAAAAAAAACTGTGTAAAGCTTCTTGTCAATTTTTGCTACAGGTTTACTTACAGATTTCAACCTTTGGTATACAAGACAAGGTTGCAGAGAAATCTAATTTCAGGTTGTTTTTGCCACAATGATTTCATAGTGGAAAATGAAGCTGACTGTCCTTGCGTACATTCAGTGGTGTTTGTGTAACCTTAGCCTAAACCTGTAAAATACTACAATACTGATAGTACTGCAATTATATCTCAACACAATCTCCAAACATAGTACTATCATGTTATCTTAAAGCGGTTATCCTTTTTTTGCAACTTCTTACCATTAGGCAGACAATGCTTTCATTGTCTGATTATTGGATTCTGTTTTATGTGACTGCTTGCCCAAGTATTTCCACCAAGATAATCATTCATCATATAATAGTGTAATATTGCAGGGGTAATGTATGTTTGTTAGCTAGAGAATAGAGCTGCTACGATTTCTCTGTTATGGTGGTACCAGATAATGTGTGTGAGGTGACTGTAGCTGTATTCAGTCTCCGGGCCGCCAGTACTTTCACATCTCAATAACTGAAGCACTGATTCATTTCAGCTATAGTCAATTACCGGTTGTGCAGGTTTGCGGTTGCCATGTGGCCAGTAATAATATACAGCTAAAATGAATCAGTGTTTGACTTACAAATAAGTGAAAGTACCAAGGGCCTGGGAACTGGATGGCACTAACTTTAACTCAATGTGCTTCAATGTGGAGGAAGAAGATAACCTCTGGATTGTTAAATTTTTTTATGGCTCAATATCAGTTTCCTAAGCGTATAATCCATTATTGTCTGTAGACAAGGCAATTTTGATTTTGGTATTCATTGCTGAATTTTTGGATATGCATTTTGAAAATAATAAAAATGTCCATTTGCTGTGATTTTTTTTTGTTTGTGGAGGAAAGATTTACACACTCCTCTTACCAAACATTTACCGTAAATAGGGGCTTACGACACTTCCTTTCAAGGCTATGTTTGAACAATTTAAGCCTAAGAATCCAGAGGTCGTCTGGATAATGATTGATTAGAACTTGCAACTCTGTTTGCTGATCGACTTTGTGTCCATCACATAAAATACATTTAAGTTAGAGTTCTCCACTCATTCTTAAAACTCACCTAAAATGATCACTAGCAAATTGATGTTTCTCCTTCTTTTCATGCCTTGTGCAGGTAAGATATTTCAATGTGAATTAACAGATCTGCCAAAAATTCATAAAATATAGCGTTTTATTGCCGTCTCAGCTGTGAATGCTTAGTTTTTTTGGTTGTTCTTAGTAAAGAGCACATGGTATCCAACATAGTTAGAGAAATGCCTTGAATTCTTCTTATTGCTAAAATTAATAACTATATACTAACATTTGCACTGTTCGCAATAATCCAAAAAAAATATCAGAATATGGGGAAATAGAACAGCAGCGTGCCCTTCTCTGCTTACATATGAGGCATACTAAAAAGGAGAGCCCTGAGCTTCTCCATATTGCCTATGCAGTCACAAACTGAGCTAAGCCTCAATTTCTGTATCGTTTTTGGAATTTTAAAAAAAAATCATGTTAAAAGCTTATGATTCATCTATGTAATTAATGGATTATGCATGAAAACTGATATAAGTACAGTCCAATGCAAACCAGATTCTGGGAGAATGGTTCTTTGGCACTTACATTGAAACAATACAATGTACAGGTATATATGAATTTAGCTTTGTATACTTAGTAGCAATAACTACTTTTAGTAAGTCATTTGGATTGATATTATAGCATATAATGGAAAACAAAGACAAACTTAGGCCGGTGCCCCACCTGGCGTAACCGCTGCATTTTGGCCTCGACATAAACGCTGCAGAAAAAACTGCAGCATTTTACAGTTCCTGCAAAGTGGATGGAATTCTGGTAAATCCCATCCACATTGCAGAAAAATACACACCGTGGAAATGCAGCAATTTCCAAACCGTTCTGTTTTTGGAAAGTGCAGCATGTCAATTATACCTACGGAATTATTTCCATATAGGTAAAATGTAAGCAAAAAGATGAAAACTCTGAAAACTTTCTTTGAAAAGTGCTGCAGGAAAAAACACAACGCGTTTTTCCCACATCGCTTTTTCACTGTGGCCCGTTACGTGGGGCCTTAGCCATGGGTTTACTTTTGTTAATGCTTTTAGCATACATTTTCAGCACCAAAACCCTCACCGAAAAAAAAAAACAGTCATTATATTCTATATTACAACAATGAATCTCTTTAATCCATTTGTACACTGGTGGATATTAATACTCAGTTCTCTTCACTAACAATGGTATAACTCAATATCTAAGGAGTGATATAGTGGGACAAATAGAGTGGTTAACTGCATCATAACCATAAACCAATCTCAAACAGAAGACAAACTTTCACACTCTCTATCTATTCCACTGTGCATTCTATGGGTCCATTCACACGTAAACATGCGCTCATTTTGACACACTACACATGTAAAGAATACACGTGTATATATAAAATGTAATTGAAGTCAATGGGAGTCTTATTTTCACACGTGTATTCTTTATACGTTTATTGTGCCAAAATGAGCGCGCGTTTACTCCGTGTGAATAGACCCCATCTGTTCCACTATTTATTGCTTTAGCTGTTTACTGCCATTCATATATTGATAGTTCTGTTTTTACATCGCTTGTTTCAATTACTACTCTATTCGTTTGTCCCCTGTGTACATGTGATTCTTCAGATATTCTGCTATTTCACAGTCCTAAGTAGCCTCGAAAGCTTGTTATTTGTCTTCATCTTTTCAGTTATCAATTAAAAAGTATCAACTACTAAAGATTGTCACGTTTTATCATTTCAATAGAAAACTGGATTACAAGGAATAATAAATCAGCCCTTGAATCTTTATTTTTCCCTGTTTAAGCACATTGCTCAAAAACCTAAGTCAATTGCAATAGAACTGTGTGGACCTTGGACCAAAAGGCCGTTCACCCCTGTATGTAAATAATATACAGTACTCACCTAAAATTTGATTATGGTAATTCTAAAGCAAAATCTGATTAAATTATATTATTTCTATATGTTTTGTAGATGGTATTTAAGGATGACCCGTCAATATTGTTGAATTTGTAGTTTTAATAAATACTTTGTATTCTTCATGCGTCCTAACCTCTTAACGTTGAGTTTATTGTAATATATATGGCTGCTTCCAACTTAGTTTTTCACCTTAAATTCAACTTCTGTTACCCCCTGTCAAGCTTGCATGAAGCTATTTCCCTGCATATAGTTTTACATTCAATGAAATCTAATACATCAAGTCTGTCATTGTTAGAGCTGCTCTTTTTCTATGACATAGCTATGAAAAACTCTTTAGGACGGGGCACTGCATAGTGTAAACGCTGCAATTTTTACATTAACTGCAGTATTCTACATTAAAGGGGTTTTCCCATCTCCTTATTTCAGCAGCCTTGCCTGCTGTCTCCTCTTCTCACTTGCTGTATTCCCCTCCCTCCAAGCTCGCTGAACAGGACACTATGAAGTATCACAATACTTATGATTACTAGAAATCTAATATAAATGCAGATCAGATAATATGCACGCGCTTCCAGAGAAACCTGACTGAGTGTTATCTGCGTGTTTACATAGAGAGATAACAGACTTTATCAGCAACCTACAATTAGCTGGACAGATTGGCAGAGCTGTAGATACCAGAGAGTGCAGTGAGTGACCTCACTTGTCCTATCACACTGGTCCGTGGATCAGTGGCAGATTCAAGCTTTGCGGGGCCCTGGGCAATTGACTTTGGTGGGGCCCTACTTACTGGGGGGTATGGTCCCCCCTAGGATTTTTTGAAAAAATTAGCCCTAAAAATGTATTTTTGAGGCTTTTTTTTAAACTAGTTCCCGTGTCTGCACCACACATGTGACCTAGCTTCCTGCTCTCAGGTAGAGGAGGGGAAATGAGTGAGGTATGTGAAGGCTGGGGGACTGGTCTCACCATCTATTTATAAAGTTGTTTGTCCGATGCTTAGCTGCATCAGGAGCGCGCATGCAAAGCCAGCTTTGCATATGAAACCCCGCCCACTAATTGACACAAGAAAACCAGGAAGAAAGAAGAGTTTACAGCAGCGAAGAATGGTGAGTAAGGGACATGGGAATACCCCTTTAGGGGCCCCGTGCTTCTAACTGACCAACTCAACCTGCGTTTTGTTAGGTCCGGGCCGCGACGGCGGGCGCGGGGCCCCGGGCAGTTGCCCGGTTTGCCCAGCCCTGGATCCACCCCTGCCGTGGATACCCCTTTAACTGCAAAGTGGATGTGATTCTGGTTAATACCACCCACACATTGCAGATAATAACCCACAGCGGACATGCTGGGATTTAAAAAACGCTTGCTTTTTGGCAAATTGCAGCATTTCACTGAAAAATGATGCAGGAAAAACCACAATGTGTTTTTGCAGCAGCTTTTTTTTTTTTCTTGTGGCCTCACACGTGGGGCCTTAGCCTAACATGGACCTGTTATTTCTTCTAAATACTTGTTTTAGGACATATTTAAATATTTCTGAAATAGCATCTTTCTTTGTGTTGTGCCATTCTTCTGGTATTTCTCCCAAAAATGTATGAATATCTGGCTGTTACCATTCACTTTCTGTAAAGGGTGTGCCCTATACTGTCTGACACTGTCACCACTGACTGGACAGTATCATTGTGTGAAGGGACACAGCACCAACTGTTAACATACAGGTAACATCTAGTTAGCAATTTATTAATGCATTTATAATGTTGATAACAAAGGAACTGTTAAAAGATAAGAGATGCTCCAGAATTTGTATCTGGGCAGTATGGTGGCTTAGCACCTTACAGCATTGGAGTCCTAAGTTCAACTGTGACCAAGGACAATATCTGTAGAGTTTGTATGTTCTCCCCGTGTTTACATGGGTTTCCTCCCACGCTCTAAAGACATACTGATAAGGAATGTGACACTGAGCCCTGTTTCGACAGTGACTGACAATGTCTGTAAAGCGCTCCATAATATATTGGTACTATACAAGTAAGAGAAATAAATACATGAAGAATACAATCATTTGCAAAAATATATGTACCAGAAGGGGTGATATGTCCTCTATCAGTATATCAAATTTAAACAATATACCAGTAATTCAATTATTTTTGGCATTCAAACTACCATAATCAAATTTTAGAAGAGTATATTGATAGTTGTGGTATGTTTTATACTTTTTTGGTACAAGCTCTACACCGCTCTATTGTGCTCAGCCTTTCAACTTTGGGGTGATAAGAAAACAAAGAAAATGGGTACAAGAAACCAATAATAAAGAGGGTGCTAGCTCCATAGGACACAATCATTTACCTTTTGGGATTGACAATGAAGGGGTTTGTATGTCTTATTCAACACCCTGCTTTGTTCATCTTATGGATGTTTTTAATTGGTTTTATTTGTCTTAAAGGGATTCTATCACACATAGAAGTAGCCTTAAGAAAGGTTATTCACCTACCTTTAGAAGTCTTCTCCAGGCCGCTGTTCGGTAGATATTCCAGTTTTCTTCTGTATGCAAATGAGATTTCTCACAGCACTGCGGGTGGTCCGCTGTTTTCAAACCGCACTGGGGGTGTCTGCTGTGCTGCCTCCATCATATTCTGGCACACCTCTCTGCTGCATCCTCTGCGATGTCTTCTTTCAGCAGTGTCCGTGGCTATTGTCCGTACAAGATTATAGCAATGGACACTAGCTGGTCCGTTTGCAAATTCCATTCATTTCAAAGAGATTTTATCTTGTGTCCGTTAGTGTCCATTTACAACCATGTCCGTTATTTCAAGCGGACAAAAAAAATCCTACATGCAGAACTTTTATGTCCGTTTGAAAAAATGGACAGCAAGTGTCTTTTTTTTTTTTTTTTTTTTTTTTTTTTTTTTTTTAACATTGAGGTGTATGGACAACGGACATATAACAGACAGTAACCGGTAGCCATCAGTTATTGTCTTTTTTTTTTTTTTTTTTTAAACGGACACCTTCTGAGTGGACACCAACAGTAGTGTGAACCTTACCTTAGTCTTAAAAAAAACATGATTCTAATGATAGAATCCCTTTAATTATACATGTCTGTATAATAAAGATTTGTTGTGTGTCCTCAGTTTTGGTGCTCTATTATTGGTTGTGCCCATTTTTTATTTTCCACACTGGGGTGTCTTCCATATCGGGGTGCTGCATTAATGTGTGTTTATGCGTGTTCCCTCACCCTAAAATCACTTGTCACTATTTCTGTCATCCTCATTGTCTTGGGAATCTGAAATAAACACTATTTTGTTTAACAGTTTTAAGTGATGAACTTGATGCCTATGTAAAAACTGAAGGAGCATGGATGGTGGGTAGACAAAGAAATTTTTACACATCGGAAAATGATTTGGAATGTGCCAAGTTGTGTGACGCAGAACAGAAGTTCACTTGTAGGTAAGTTGTACATAAATCCTAATTCATGTGCAGGGACAAATAATTGAGCCAATGTATTGATTCTTAGAGAGACTTTGTGAATCTGTTTTTTAACAATGAGATTTTGTAAACTAAAGAAAACTCTTCGTTAAAAACATCAATGAAAAATAATTGAGCATGAGGCCTTGAATGGGTTGTCAGGGTAGCCAACCCAGAATAATCCATTTGTGTTAAGCTGATCACAAAGTGTCTCCCTACTGGAACCCCAGCGATCAGCCATTATCTGTGAGGAAACCTGGCAGAAGGTGCTTTTCTTGTGGAATTACCACTGGGGAAAAGAATCATTACACAGTACCCATTCATTACAATAGGTCCACCACAGCAGAAGACACCTTGGTAACTGATCTGCACTCGGACCAATAGATGAAGATACTTAGCAGCGATGATTCAGGATTTAATAAAACACCATATGAAAATGAGTTTGTAAACGCCACAATCCTTTTAAGGCTGGGACGTTGCTTACATGCTGCAAAAACTGTTGCATCTTTGTAAATTGCAGCATGTCTATTATACCTACGGAAACGCTGTTGTTTTCTTTATAAATATAATAAAAAACAGAGTCCACAGAGGAAAACTCTGTGAAAATCGCTGCAGAAAAAAAAGCGTTACGTTTCCCCTGCGGTCGTTTACGCAGCACTTTTTGGCTGCAGCTCACTATGTGGGTCCTTAGCCTAAAGTTGATTAAGAAACAATAGGCCACAGTTAATAACTTATTGACCACAGACTCCTGGGTAAGGGGGCATTTACACAATGTAACACAGTGCTGATTCTGTCACGATAACTCGCGTAAGAATCAGCGCTGCAAAACAGAATCCCATTGACTTCAATGAGTTCCGTTTAATGCACATTTCACATTGAAATCAATGGGTTAAAAAGCCTCCCATTGATTTCAATGTGTTACGCGCGCTAAACGGAACCCATTGAAGTCAATTGGATTCTGTTTTGCAGCGCTGATTCTGACACTAATCAGAATCAATGCCGCATTACATTGTGTGAATGCCCCCTAACTTGCAATAGGTCTTGGCTTTTGCATACTGTTCTGTCTCTTTACATCTAGATGTAACTCAATGTAAAAAGAAACATTTTCTTATTGACTTCTCTATTGGCTACTGAAAAAAGACAAAAGACCATCATCATTAAGATGAATAGAGAAAATCTACTAATATATGCAAGTATATTAATTGAATTTAGGTATGGTTATGTTTGTTGGAAAAAAGTTAAATATGTTGACTTGTACGGTATTTATCATGTTTTCTATCCTTATATGCTGCAAATATTCATTTGAATACATTAGACATATATACAAAAGTTAAATTTTTATATTTGGCTGTTTTCCTAGTGCTGGATTGCTAGATTTATTTACTTATAGTGACTGTACAATGGTGCTTGCTCTGTAATAGATGTACTGAATAAGCAGTTTGTCTGCAATGCACTTAGATTTTGGCTTAATTCAACTATTTACATTCCTTGCAATTTTAGTTAAGAGTATTCCCATCTCCAGGGTCATATATAAACTTGTAGCTCAAGCTAACTGAAGTGTTTTACCCAACACAGTGCTTTATCTACAGTATCTTACACTGTTAGCCAAATTCTGCTCACTATGTCTCATCAGTATTTATAGCTCGCTACCTAGCTAGAAAGCCACCTCTTTATCTAGCAATAGTGGTCAGTTCATGACTTGGTCCCTGTTCCCAACCATCTTCTCTTCTCTCCCTATCTCTGTATATTGCTTTCAGTTGCTGAGCCTTGATAAAGACTAGAACGTTTCTTGAGCAGGGCCTCTATTATCTCTGTATGTATCCAAAGATGAATGTGCAAACACTGAGAACACTGCTGGACTGAGCTAAAAATCAGGGAGTGAAGGGGAAAGGAAACGGGACATGAAACCCTGACATGAGAAAACCCCTCTAAACAAATCTATTATTTCTTTTAGGTCGTTTTTGTATAGCACAAAAAATCAAATTTGTGTTACACTCTTGGACAACCAAAGATCATCACTTCTACATAGAAGAAATGATATAGCTTTGTATGAAAAAAGAAGTAAGTATTAAGTATACGTTTATTGTTTTAAAAAAAACTACAGTTTCTACAATCACTGCTACAGTTTGCACAGCGAGTGAGCAGCGCAACTCATGGTATGTAAAATATTACCGGGCGCCATGCTGTCAGTACAGGTGATCTGGAGATTCAGACCCCTACACATCTAATATTGATGGCTTAACGTAAGGCTATGCCATCAGTACGAGAAACCAGATAACCCCTCTATCTGGCCCCATGCTGTGGAAATGCAGCAGAAAGAAATGCTACATTTTACAGTGCCAGCAAAGTGAATGAAGTTCTGGGTAATCCACTAAGAAAAAAAACATTGCAGAAAAATTACATATTTCAAAAACGCAGCATGTCAATTTTACCTATGGAAATGCTTGCATGTTCCCTACAGATTTAGACAATGAAAAATGCTGTGGAAAACAACGCAATGTGTTTTTGTTTTAATCTGCTGCGTTTTCTGAGCTGTGTACCGTATCGTGGGGCCTTAGCCTAGGGTTTGTTGCAGTACAAAGTTGAATCACTGTGCCAAGCAGCTGTTGTGCCATAAAGGAATAAATATGAACATTTACAGTTACTTCTACATCAGTAGTTTAGTGCCGACAGGTAGTGTTATTTTAGGTAGATTGTTTAGATCTCTAGTGTATTGGAATAAAATAAAATTTACCCCTAGAGGGTTAAGACATTTTCTAACTTCTGTTTTGAATACATTGAAGGGTATAGTCCAGGGGTCAGCAACCTTCGGCACTCCAGCTGCTGTGATACTACAACTCCCAACATGATCCATTCACTTCCATGGGAGTTCCAAGACCAGCAGAGCAAGTATGCGTTCTGTAAGTTGTAGTTTTACAACAGCTGGAGAGCCAAAGGTTTCCTACCCCAGGTTTCCTACCCCTGGTATAGTCCTTTCAACTTTGAAAATTTGCAATTTTCATAAAATTGTCAATTTTTCATTTTTATAAAAAAGACTCTAAATAAATTGATCAAACTTTACCAATAATATATAATGTTTCACAAAAAATAATCTCTGAATTACATGGATAAGCAAAAGCGTTCTAAAGTTATTACTACATAAAGTGATACATGAGAATTGAAAAATGTCAAATGTGGTTGGACAACTTTTGATTTTCTGACAGTATTTGTGTCATTAATAAACTATTTAATATACTTTATTAAAAATCTTGGCTACTTTGTGTGAAATCACGCACCTCTTAATTTCCCTTGCTTCTTCATTGAGAGCTGCTCCTGCTTTTCACTGAGTAAGCCGGGTTGAATGAATGGCATGGCCAGGTAAATGGATGGCATGGCCAGTTAAGTGAGCAGCACAGTCGGCGCACTGGCAACACATGGATGTCATCCATGTACCGTCCATGCACATGTCATGTTTCCCTGGCCCCATTCATTCAATGAATTAAGAATGGCTACAGAATCAGGCAGGACCTGTTACAGACTGTTGGCCCGCACACTGGACTGTGTAACTCATGATCATGTGTACGAGCCCACAGAAATGAATGCTTTCCCACAGAAATGAATGCACACTGACCTAGCACAAGGTGCTTAACTGTATATGCAGTACGGGCTTAGAATACAGCTCTGTTAAAAATGTAAAAAAAATGAGGGGAGAGTCACCAACTTGCCCTTGGTGTCATATGAAAAAGGTTCTTCTCACACACTGAGGCTGCAATGCTATCTATATTATTTTTAGAGATATCACCGGTTATTATTATTGCTTACTTATATAGCACCATTAATTCCATGATGCTTTATATTTGATGGTTTACATACAGTACACAACCAATACAAACAAATATAATACTAACAATGCCAGACTGGCACAGTGGGGTAGAGGGCCCTGCCTGTAACGGCTTACAATCTATGAGGGAAGAGGGATAGAGACAGAAGTTGAGGGTAGAGACTGTTCAGATGGTGGTGTGGTGGCAGTAGCATTATAGGAGATTGTAGGCCTTCCTGAATAGGTGAGTCTTCAAGGCCTTCTTGAAGCTTGTGATTGTGGGGGTCAGTCTTATGTGTTTTGGTAGTGACTTCGAGTATGGGGGATGCACAGGAGAAATCTTGGAAACGGTTGTGTGAAGAGCAGATGAGGGCAAAGCGGAGTAGGAGGTCTTTGGAGGATCTGAGGTTACGTGTGGGCAGGTAGCGAGAGATTAGGTCAGAGCTATATGGAGGGGATAAGTTGTAGATGGCTTTGTATGTTAGCATTACCAACTTGAACTCTATTTGCTGGGCAATGGGTAGCCAGTGAATGGCTTGGCAGAGGGAAGCAGCCAATGAGCAACGGGGGAGAGGTGTATAAAGCGAGCAGTGCAGTTTAAAGTGGACTGGAGGGGGGCGAGAGTATTCTCTGGGAGGCCACGTAGAAGGGTATTACAATAATTTAAGTGGATGATTATGAGGGCATTGACTAGCAACTTTGTAGTTTCAGGGGTGAGTAAACACAGACTGGTTGAAAACAGTCAGGATTAGGATATTTGGATGCAATTGCATAATATATAGTGTATAAACACAGTTACTCAGTGAGGCAGGAACAGCTCTCAATACAGAAGCCAGGAAAGAATAAAGAAATATAGAATTTTAACAGAAAGGAACCAAAATGTGTTAATAAAGTATATTACAAAATGTATCAATAACAAAAATACTGCCAGTAAATCAATGGTTGTCCAAACGTTTGGAGATGAAGGGATTTTATTTTTTTTCTTGTGCGCTTTGTATTTAAGTAATAACGTTTTGTTAAATGTTGATCAGTTTCTAAATGGATATTTGCTTGTTTTCTCATCATTTACAAATATGTATTATTTATTTTATAGTTTACCTTGAGAATTGCATCACAGGAGATGGAAAAACTTACAGGGGAACAGAATACAAAACCCGCTCTAGGAGAACATGCCAGGAATGGACAGCAACGTCTCCTCACACACCAAAGTAGAATACTATTTAAATTATATAAAGTGAAAATTAAACTTGTATATATACTTATTACATTATATATATTATATATTACATTATATATATTATATTACATTATATATATTACATCACATTAATGTTCAAAGTGGTCATATCTTTGTATGTCTTTAGGAGGCAAAAGTGATTTTATTGTTTTTATTTTTTTGGCTAAATTAATGTAAGCTAGATTTCATCTTATTGTGTGATTAAAGGTCTTCATGACATTTATCAGCATCATATTTATTTATAAACAGGCATGGTGTTTGCCATGTGGTCCGCATGTGTCATGTGACTAGGCACTTACCTTTTTGCTAACTGAATGCAGAAAGTCACATGAAATGTGAGAGTTAAGGAGGTGAAGTAGTCAGAACTCTGTAAATTGTATTCAAATGACATATAAAGTGAGCAAAACACCTGAAAAAAAAAAAAATCACAACTTACTCATGCTCCATGAAACACTGAATATTTCCAGCATGTTTTTATTTGTTCCTTGGATCTTATCTATTCTGGTCCACTGCAGCTCATTCTTCTCAAAATAACCTGATAGAACCTTTTTCTTAAATCATCTCCTGCAGCGCTCATATGTGTTGTTGTCATCTCGTATATAAATTCACATTAACCATCGATCATCAGATAACCAAGGTTAATCCCTTTAAGTGCTTAGATGCCCCGTTCTACTCTAGCCACTTCTAAGTCAGTTTCTTGTAGGCTAAGGTTCCAAATAGTAAAACACAGCTAAAACAAGTAGCAAAAAGAAAACCCAGCAAAAACACATTGCTTTTTTCATGCAGCATTTTTTAATTGAATTATTGCTGCATTTTCTCTGCATTTTTTGCTTCCCCCTATTAAATCTTTAGAGACAATGTGATTTTGCAGCTAAAATTGCCATGTTGCATTTTTCTAAAAGCAGCTTTTCCACAATGTGTGGAAAAGCTTACCAAAAACTTTTTACTTTGCTGGTACTATAAAATGCAACATCCTTTCCACAATATGGGGCCTTAGCCTTACACTAGGTTCATACTTCTCTAACGGACCAAAGGAGCAGATAGATGGATCGCTACAACAGCGGTCAAACGGTCCATTCACACGGAGTAAAGTGGCGTTGATTCTGCCACAATAACTCGCGGCAGAATCAGCGCTGATAAAAAGACTCCCATTGACTTTAATGGGTTCCGTCTTCTGCGCAGTACACATTGAAGTCAATGGGAGTCTTTTTTATCAGCCCTGATTCTGCTGCGAGTTATCGTGGCAGAATCAGCGCCACTTTACTCCG
Source organism: Leptodactylus fuscus (assembly GCF_031893055.1). Lineage (NCBI taxonomy): Eukaryota > Metazoa > Chordata > Amphibia > Anura > Leptodactylidae > Leptodactylus > Leptodactylus fuscus. The sequence continues at coordinate 81,508,468 of NC_134267.1, forward strand.
TGTGAATGGACCCTTATACGGAGTCAGATGAACCCCATTAACTATAATGGGATCCCTCAGGTGTCTGTTCTTTTAGACTGAAACCACCAGACAAAAAAGTTAGACTTCCACACTGCAACGTCACATCAATGTCTACAAACGGAGACTACATTGCAGATCTGAGTGTAGCAAAGGATGGAATCAAAATTGATGACCACATGAAGCCTTAAACAGATATCCATTTTATACATACCATTTTAATTGGATTTCTTAAGACATGCATCTTTATATTCCATGATTTTATGAAGAAGTGACTAACTGGTTAATATTACTGCGGTCAGCACAATGACTCCAAGTTCAGCGCTGTGGGATGGATTTCCTCATACAAATGTTGCATAATTGTGGTGGAATTTGTACCAAACAACTGTTATAGATGTCTTACACCACATTTATTGATTTAGACAACTTTTGTACCTTGTCTGTCCAGAAAATGGAGGATTTAGAAAGGTGACAGGGCTTAGTTGAAAGGGGTACGTTTTAAGATGCAACACCACATGGCAAACAATAACCCAAAATTATGGCACAAACTAAGTCAACAAATAGGTGGTGTAATGTAAGACTAGACAGTCTATAGATGCAACAGATTTATCATCCAGAATCAGCCATGTGATAAATCTAAAAACTGTGTAAGACTAATTCATTTAAATTTCCACTGGACTAATAAACAGTATTAGCAAATCTGCCCCTGTTTGTCAGTAATTTGTCGCTAAATAAGTAACTGAAAAAATAAGAACCGACAATCGCTTTCTTGCTTGTATTTTAAAATGAGCATTGTCCATTAGAGTGACTCTTGCTTATTACTAGAGTGAGTATTATATATTTTTCTAATAATATTACTCTTGTATTTTCTAGCTATACACCTACTAATTTTCCAAATGCTGGCCTAGATTCAAATTTTTGTCGAAACCCAGATGGCGATCCAAATGGCCCTTGGTGTTACACTACAGACCCGAATCAACGTTTTGAGTACTGTGACATTCCACAATGTGAAGGTCAGAAAGAGATTATTTTTATTAACTGTATACCTAAAGGATGACCTTATTAATAGGCAGAATGTGTGTTTTTGTTTTTTTGGTTTTTTTTTTTTTTTGGGGGGGGTGAGTAGCTTTGGTCTTTGGTAAAACATGAATAACACTGGTTTTCAACATGGTTTACGTTGCAGAGGAATGTTTTCATTGTACTGGAGAAAATTATAGAGGTAAAATTTCAAAAACAAAATCTGGATTGGAGTGTCAGAACTGGAGCTCACAAAAACCTCATGCTCATGGCTACAGACCTGAAAGGTAAAAATAAACAATAAAATAATATAGTACAAAATGTATTTATTTGTGGCAGTTTTTTAACCACTTCAGTACCGGGCCAATTTGTGGTCCAGGACCAGACACATTTTCAGTTTTTTTTTGTATGTGCAGTTTTGAGGGCTGTAACATTTTTCCCGTATGTCTCAGTCAACTAATTTTTGTGTCTTTTTTTCGGGGACACATAGGGCTTTATTTTTTTTTTTTTTTATTTTCGAATGTGTGTTATTTTTTTTCATATCCGGGAAAATATAAACATAATAGAAGGGAAATTGTGTCTGGTTTTCAATTTATTTACTTTTTTATTTAATAACACACTGTCACTGAAAAACTTTATAAAATAATTTTTCCTCTCCATTATGGTCAGTTGCAGGAGGAATACAGCCTGCTGCACGCTGTATACGCAGTATACAGAGCTGATCTGGGTCCTGTAGGACCCAGCAGCTCTTGCAAGATGCTGTTCCCAGCGGATCATGTGACCGCCAGGTCAGAGGGCGGCTGCATCATGGCAGCGCCCATAGCCGTGTATACAGCGCTCATTGTATACACAGCGATCGAGATGGCAGGGAAGGGAGTAAACCTTCCCTGCCATCTCTCTGAGAGCTCTGGCTGAAGTTACAGCCGGCTCCCAGCTTCAGTAGCTGCATGATCTCCGTGCAGCTGCTGTGTTCTGACTGGACGTATCGGTACGTCCTGTCAGAACAAGGCAACCACTTCCCGGATGTATAAAGTCTATGGGCGGTCCGGAAGTGGTTAAACAAATTCCAGCCTGATATAGAACACAAGGCTTTGTTGTCCTCAGTAGAGGCATAACTTTAATCTCATGGGCCCCAATACAAAATCAGTAATGGGGTCTCTATTAACTTGTGCCATTTAGAACAGTGGTATATTTTATGTGGCAGAGAGACCTTTTGGACCCATCAGGGTCCAGGGCCCCTGGTTATCAGGTTTCTGTTCCTATTCATAGGTTTTCTCTAAATCCTTTAATGTAGCAATATTTAACACAATAAAAAACATGCTTTTGCCTCAAGTTGAAGCACCTACCACCTAGGAAGTGTTGCTTTATCATACTTAAATAGTGCCAACCAATTTCATAGCGGTTTATAGATATTGTCATCACTCACTGTCCCAAATAGGGCTCACAATCTAAATTTCCTATCAATATGGGTAAAACCCACACAAACACAGGGAAAACATTCAAACTTATATGCAGATATTGTCCTTGGTCAATATCAAAGCTGGGACCCCAGGGCCACCGTGCTGCATCTCCAGTCAGGTTGTTTTCTTCTGACATGCTGTTTGAGGACAGATCAGTGCTGAAGCCAATCGCAGTCTTCAATGGCGACCTCAGCAAAAACAACTGTGATTGACTCACCTCAGAGTGAGGAATCATTGGTGCAGAGATCAGTGCTGAGGCCTGTGACCTGTCATCAAACAGTGCAGCATAAGTCAACATCACTGGAGAAGTAGCAACACTTCCTACGTAGGCAGCACTGGATGAATAGGTAAGTTATCTGTTTTTTTATTTACTTGCACACATTGCTTCATTTAAGTAGGATTTTGACCAGAATGACATGGCTTCCTAGGCATCAAACCTCATTGAGCCATATATATATATATATAGAGAGAGAACCTGATTTTTGTGGAGCACTGCTTTCATTATTAACCTGCTTGAACCCTTGACCATTTAGTATTTTGCATTTATCTTCAAATGTGTTCCAAAAATCAGTAGATTTGGTATAACTACCATTACTAGAAGTCACCACAAGGTCAAAATATTTTTTCCTTGACATTTAATATTTATAGCATTTAATAAGACCTGAAAACTATTTAATACAGTTTATTTTTCACTCTGCATGTTTGCAAAACATCTGGTTAGTCTCTTTATAAATAGGAGGTATAATAAAATGGATCCATGATCATTGTCATGACACAGGTCTGAATACAGCCTAACAGTAGTGTAGCTTACAGAGCTAGGAGAAATGTATGGTCACCTGCAATTATCATTTTAAAATGTATATACTGAGATATTTTACATAATACGTTGCATTATGAACTACTTCTGAATTATTTTCTACTAAAGTCCACTTAATGAATCCCTAGACTGAAAGGGGTTTTCTGGCCCCAAATGGATATTTCATACTGATTATCTATCCACAGGATAGGTCACCTTTATGTGATCTGTGGGGGCCCAACTCCTGCACCTTGCACAGATCAGCTGCTCTGGCTGACTTTGGGTGCCAGAAGTTATAGCAGCGAATGGAGAGCACATGTAGTAATTGAAATGGAGCCATAGCAATGCAGAGAACAGGACTCCTATTACTCCTCATCCACTGCATGAGCTTTCTGGGGCTTTCAGAACAATTTATCTCTGCAGGGTCCAGGTGTAGGACCAATATGAAATACTCCTTCTGGATACATATGTGCTGTATAGAGAATTTAACCACTTACATTATCCCAGTTTATTATAGTTCACAATCTCAAGTTGTTTATTTATTTAGGAGTGTGGGAGGAAATCAGAGGAAAACTAAGAGTGGCTTTACGTGATCAATATGTGAAAGTAATTATGGACTTAGGACTACTTGTTTTAATATTCTTAGCGTGACAATGAACCAAGAACACATTTATTACATATTAATTCTGTATATCAAAATAATCTTTAATCTTCTTTTTTAGTATTCCAGAGAAGAATCTAATAAATAATTACTGCCGTAACCCAGATGGAGAACCACGGCCATGGTGCTTTACTACTGATCCAAACACACGATGGGAATATTGTAGTGTCCCACGCTGCAGTGAGTTTCAATATTTAGCTCTTTTTCATTAAACTGCCTATCATACTGTATGTTTTAGAATTTTATTATATATATATATATATATATATATATATATATATATATATATATATATCCCCTATATACCGTAAGTAATCTGTCCAATCTGAAGGGATTGGTAACCATTAAGATGGCATATATTGACATAATAAAAAAAATATATATATATATTACTAAATCAAGAATCCATATTGTATTCTGTGGGAGAAATTTATCAATGTTTTGCACCAGAAAGTCTTTTCTGGTGAGCTAGTTTTTGCACAGTTCATTATATGAAAAAATATCAGCTCAACCAGGGTACCACAAGCACCCATTACCTTCAACGAATAAAAACACAAAGTACTTATGATGAAAATTGGCTGCAGAGTTTATTAAAGTTACCAAATAAAAATTCATAATAAATAGTCATACATATGTAAAATAAATAAATAACTGGAATAAAATTTAATCAAAGTCCATAAAATAATGGGTGAGAGGGAGGGGTTTGATTGAAGATCCACCGGTGACTAACAGCGAACAGCTGATAAGCCAGCTATTTAAAGGGATCCTATCATTTAAACACTTTTTTTTTCTAGCTGACACGTCAGAATAGCCTTAAGAAAGGCTATTCGTCTCCTACCTTTAACAGTCGCCTCCGACCTGCCGTTCGGTAGAAATACCGGTTTTTACCGGTATGCAAATGAGTTATTTCGCAGCACTGGGGGTGGGCCATTTGGAGGCGGCCTGTGCACTTGGCTCTTGCTTGCATCCCGATGGCACAGCCGACTGTGCAGACACTGTAGTGTGACCCAAACCAGAAGAAGACGCAGAAGTGGCGGTTGCTGTTGAAGATGGAGGCATCACTGGAGAGAGTTCTCATTTGCATACCAGTAAAATTGGTATTTCTACCGAACAGCGGGACGGGAGACGACTGATAGTTAGGAGATGAATAGCCTTTCTTAAGGCTATTCCGAAGGTCAGCTAGAAAAAAAAGTGTTTAAATGATAGGATCCCTTTTAAACACCAAAACCACGCCCTCTGTACTTGCACTGACAAATTGCTGGACAGCAGACACCTCCTATAAACAAATGTCACAGGTATACACGTGACAGAACATCTGCTTCATTTAACCTGAGTGTGACTCAGCTGATCTTACCTGAGGAAAAAATGGCAGGAAAAACAAAGGAGAAAAAAAGGCGGGAAACAACCTAAAAGAAAAATGATCATCAGTGACAGGAATATGTGTCCCCCAAGCAAGGATGCTCTGGGGCCCTTCTGATTAGAGCTAGATAAGAGAGGGAGTCTGTAACTTAGGCAACCAGCTTTACACACTGAGGAGGCATAATGAGCAATATCCAGCAAACAGCAATGTATTGGGTAAAACATTTCAACTAACTTAAGGTATACAATTAAATATGATCCTGGAGATGGGGAATACCCCCTTAACATCTGTGTCTATGCATTCACAGCAGAGGGAAACCAAAACTTGCTTTATGGTAAGGCCACAGCCATAAAGCACTAAAGAAAAAAACGTGGCAGAAACGTATCATGGTTTTTTCCACAACGCTTTTGACAGAAAGTCCGCTGAGTTTTCCTCTGAGGACTCTTTGATTCTATTACATCTATAAAGAAAATGCCAGCATTTCCATAGGTATAATAAACATGCACAAAATCACTGTAACTTTAGATAAATTGATTCCTATTAACATAAGTCACTGAAAGGGGATTTGACTTATCCACCAAAGGAAAGGAATGTATAAAACTTTACTTTTATTAGATACTCTAAAACATATAACCAAATGTTTAAAACGTGTCATACACCATAACCCGCTGTGCAACGACAGGTAAGTGTATAAAGAGGAGAGCTAGTAGCGCTATCTCTGTTGCGCCCTATATAAATATTATCTCTGCCTCCCTCATCCAATACACGATGTGCACCAGAGACCTCACAGATTTAAATAAGAATGTGACCAGCAATACTGAAAAAAGCTCAATGGAATGCTCCCCCACCCCTCCGAGGATACTGGCCTAACGCCACACCAACAGAGGAGGAAAGGTACCACTGGCTTGGTCACTATTCAGATTATCTGCGTGTGGGTGCTACATCTATAACTGCTTTTATCTGACCCTACGCGTTTCTTCACTCAAAGTGATTCATCAGGGGTCTTTTTTACAAGGTCCTGAACAGGGACAACAGGCAACAGAGATAGCGCTACTAGCTCTCCTCTTTATACACTTACCTGTCGTTGCACAGCGGGTTATGGTGTATGACACGTTTTAAACATTTGGTTATATGTTTTAGAGTATCTAATAAAAGTAAAGTTTTATACATTCCTTTCCTTTGGTGGATAAGTCAAATCCCCTTTCAGTATAATAAACATGCCGTGATTTACAAAAATGTATTGAATATTTTTCTGCAATGTGTGGATGGCATTAGCCAGAAAATTGTTTAAAAAAAAAAAAAAAGCTAAAAAACCCTGTTTTTTCGCAACCTAGGACACCGGCCTGAATCTAGATTCAGGGGCTGGGGTTTACTGGTAAAGGAGGTATGACTTATGATGAGACACCAGAATTATCATACAGAATCATACACATACACTGTGCTGGTATGATATTGGTTTAAAACGAACTAATCTAAGTTTACATTGTCTAAAAGTTAGACATTGACCATTGAAGCGCCATTTCACTAAAAATCTCTTTAGCATGGGGACGATGAAGTTCAACGCTGTTTAACATTCAAGAAATGTTATAGTGCAACTAATGAGACTAACCAAGTGTGTGTGTGTGTATATATATATATATATATATATATATATATATATCATCATACAAAAAAAAAACCCCTAAATATTGTAGACTCAAATAATGACCCTATATGATTTATCGTTCAGTTTTCAATCTGTAGCATGGCAATGTATGCTGCTTTTTTTTACTGGAACTTTCTACCTTCGCAGTACAAAGGTTTTGCTGTGCTTTATGCAGAAGTGTCATCCTGAAAACCAACAGGTTATAGTGAAGCTGTCAGGTCCAACTTGACTTCCAAACCAATAATACTGTCACATGGCTGCCTTTAGAAAGACCAGAAGCATACCTTTGTGGTTACAAACCCATGAAACAATACAGAGATAATCATCTTTTTATGGTTTAGCCATCAAGTTTTCATGGGCGTGCTTTACCTACAAACAGCTATGAGACAGGTAGAATCTGAAAATGTCAAATCACTGCTAAAGCAATGGTGTTGTGAGACAAATGCAAAAGTGAATTGTAGCGTGTCTATAGGCAATTCTAAGAAACCAGGCCCACCTCTGTTGCACTTGAAGGCTATTTGGCATATCTACAAAAATATCATTATCTCTGTACTACTTCATCAGCCACAAAGGTAGCTTCTTTTTCTTCCAGTTGTTAAAAAAAAGCCATAAATTAATAGTACATGTGAATATAGGAAATTTTGTGATGTACATTTTGAAAGAAACCTGTTTCCTTCTCTACTTAATAGCTTGCTATTCTTCTCCTGGTTTTCATTCAGACTGCATATTTATATAGTCTGTCCCTAACACCCAGTAGCCTATGGAAAGAGGATGGAGGAACGGTTAATTGTCGCATTCTGTGGAGTAGTATCTTGAAACTTAGTCATAAGAGCTCCTTGACCCACAATGTAGCAAAGTTTAGCATCTTTTTTTACCTTTTCCCCTCTTCTCCCTACCCTCTCCATAGATTTCTTTGTAAACAGTGACTCTGTTCAAGAAGTGGAGAACAAAGAATAATTCCATAATAAGATATAGTTCAACATTTTTTCTATTAATGTAATATTTATTACATTACTTCTGACTTGTTCTATAATTGGAGGTAGGTTATAAATGCTCTATATAATACACTATTATTAGCCGTGGAGGGATTTTGTACCTGACAGAACACTTTTGAGCAACTTTGAGACAAACCCATCACTGATGGAGAGTCACCAGTGGAGACATCTTATGGTAACCCAGCCCAAGTTTTCCTTCACACATATTGATCTTTCTCAATTTTTTTTTTTTTTTTTTTTTTTTTGGGGGGGGGGGGGGGGGGGTAAAGGAATTTAACAATTCAGCAATTTAGAAATACATGGTGTACCTGTATGTAATGGTGTTGCTGGGACAGTATGGAGAAGGTCAGCGGCAGTGCTCTGTCTATACCTGGTGAGTACCAGCTATATTATACAGCAGGTCCCCAGCACTAACAGCTACGATCAGTGCCTGTATATTACAAAAAAAGACTACAACTTGCCTTGCTTAAAGCAACATACATGGAAATATAAAAAAGCTACAGCTGTCACAATATGGCAACAGAAAGAGAAAGTTTAAAATATTTCAAAGTTTAGATTTTTTGTAAGGATAAGGCCCCATGTAGCGAACCGCAGCCAAAAAGCAAAAATCGATTGCGGTTTATCCTGCAGGGCTTCTCACAGAAAATACGCAGTGTTTCAATAGGTATTATTGACATGCTGCGATTTTCAAAAATGCAATGGTATTTTAACTCTGTCCGCGGCAGATATTTTTCTGCAATGTGTGAATTGAATTTGCGAGAATCCCATACACTTTTCAGGGACTGTAAAACGCTGTGTGCTAAAGGTGTTAAAACATAATAAAAACTCTATCAATTTGGTATCACTGTGATGGTACCTACCTACTGAATATAGGTAACATGTCATTTGTACTGCATGGTGAACGATATGCCATAAAAATAAAGTCTATAAGAAAATTGTGCAACTGTGATTTTTTTTGTTCCTATTTCACTCCATTCTAATTTTTTTTTTCCAGCTTCTCAATAGTTCGAATGAAAATTAAATCATAGCACTATGAAGTACAGTTTGTCCTCATATGACTTTGTAATTATAAAAATAAAAAAGGTATAGATTTTAAAAGTGGAAAGAAAAACAAAAAAGACAAACACAAACTCAGAAAAAAAGATGTGACTTGAGGGGTTAGATGTGTTTTGGAAATTTTTTATTCATCGTTTTTTGTTTGTTTTTTTAAAAAGGAAAGCCTGTTTTGAAAAAAAAAATCTTAAAATTCTCAAATTCAACTGCATTCACAGCAGTTTTTTTTTTTGTTTTTTTTGAAAATGGCAAAAAAAATGCCACATAATGCTATATGTAACACCACCTTGAGCTAAGAAATGTAATGAATATTGTTATATTTTATATAATATTTTTTCTTTTTTCATATTACAGCTTCCAATCCTCCACCATCTCCACCAGGGAAGCAATGCCTATCTGGCAATGGAGAGTCCTACACAGGAAATATTGCTGTAACAGTATCTGGAAAAACATGTCAGGCCTGGAATTCTCAGGAACCGCATAGTCATGCCAGAACTCCAGACAACTATCCTTGCAAGTAAGAGATATTTATTTCAGTTTAATATTTGCAATTCAGTTTACAAAAGCTTCAAGCCAAGAACAGGCTACTATAAATATCTGGACATGAAATATCTGCCCCACTGCCACAAAACATTCACAGCACCTCTTGCAGATGTAGTATTTTTTTTTTTTAAGGGTTTGCTCAATTATAGTATAATCATATTTTGTTACACTTTGTAGTTTACTAATAATGGTCTAAAAAATTACACATTCCAAGTCACTAAAAAAAAAACATATGCTATAATCTATAAAAACTGTTTCTGGTTATTGAAAATTGTGAAAATGAGTATGAGGTAAATACAGCGCTGCTTTTTCTATAATACATAGTGCTTAGTAAGCAAATTGTTAAAATAAGACTAGTGCTACACGAAGAGTCTCAATTCAACAGGTCTGGCTTCTCTGCAACTGCCATGTTGCAATTTTGTGTTGTTGCAATTGGACAAAACTAGCAATAATTAAATGCAATGTTACAATGCAATACTGCAGTCTTTATGTTCACAACACAAATTTCTGTGGGCCCTAGCCTCAAAGAAAACCTGTCTTTGCATCTAATCATACTGCAGCTTTCATTTTCTTAGAGCTCTATATGAAATAAAAGTTTTGCAAATAATCGTGTCTATAGTCTCTACGGCCAACAAAGGCAGTTTTTCTTTAAGACAGTTTCATTAATCTTCCTCTTCTCTACAGTATAGTACAGTGTAGGCCAAAAGTATTGGCACCCCTGCAATTCTGTCAGATAATACTCAGTTTCTTCCAGAAAATGATTGCAAGCACAAACTCTTTGGTATTAATATCTTCATTTATTTTGCTTGCAATGAAAAAACACAAAAGAGAAAGAAAAAAAAAAAAAGTCAAATCATTGAACATTTTACACAAAACTCCGGAAATGGGCCGGACAAAAGTATTGGCACCCTCAGCCTAATACTTGGTAGCACAACCTTTAGACAAAATAACTGCGAACAACCGCTTCCGGTAACCATCAATGAGTTTCTTACAATGTTCTGCTGGAATTTTAGACCATTCTTCTTTGACAAACTGCTCCAGGTCCCTGAGATTTGAAGGGGGCCTTCTCCAAACTGCCATTTTGAGATCTCTCCACAGGTGATCTATGGGATTCAGGTCTGGACTCATTGCTGCCACTTTAGAAGTCTCCAGTGCTTTCTCTCAAACCATGTTCTAGTGCTTTTTGAAGTGTGTTTTGGGTCATTGTCCTGCTGGAAGACCCATGACCTCTGAGGGAGACCCAGCTTTCTCACACTGGGCCCTACATTATGCTGCAAAACTTGTTGGTAGTCTTGAGACTTCATAATGCCATGCACACGGTCAAGCAGTCCAGTGCCAGAGGCAGCAAAGCAACCCCAAAACATCAGTGAACCTGATTTTTTTTGTATTGTTTCCTTTTATTGCTGCACTACCTTTTTGAGTGAAAATAAACTCTAGCTTTGTTTTGGACTAAAATAAACTGGACTTTTCTGTCTATGCCACCCCACCTAGCAACCCCAGACCCTGAGACAGCAAATTACTTTGAAGAGTGATACCTAATGGTGGCAACATTAGAGAGGTTTTTCAGACAGAAAACAACAGTTTCAATTAAAGTGCAGACTAAGTTGTCTGATAAGTTAGTGACCATTTAAAGACCCATCTTGTAGATGTTTAATTTGGGAAGAGATTAAGCTTGCCATTATGAAAATGCAGTTCAATATGAATGTTAAAAATGAATTTATTTCCCATTTTCTTTCTTTTAAAGAAATCTAGAAAAGAATTATTGCAGAAACCCCGATGGAGAGTCAACACCCTGGTGTTATACCACTGACAAATTAACACGTTGGGAATATTGTGAAATACCTAGCTGCGATTCTTCACCTGTTGGTAAATGCACTTTTTACTTGACAAGAAATTGCCAGTTTCCTCTTTCATGCATGTATGAACTTAAAGGGAATCTGTTACCAGTAGAGATGAGCGAACAGTGTTCTATCGAACTCATGTTCGATCGGATATTAGGCTGTTCGGCATGTTCGAATCGAATCGAACACCGCGTGGTAAAGTGTGCCATTACTCGATTCCCCTCCCACCTTCCCTGGCGCCTTTTTTGCTCCAATAACAGCACAGGGTAGGTGGGACAGGAACTACGACACCGGTGACGTTGAAAAAAGTAGGCAAAACCCATTGGCTGCCGAAAACATGTGACCTCTAATTTAAAAGAACAGCGCCGCCCAGCTTCGCGTCATTCTGAGCTTGCAATTCACCGAGGACGGAGGTTTCCGTCCAGTTAGCTAGGGGTTAGATTCTGGGTAGGCAGGGACAGGCTAGGATAGGAAGGAGAAGACAACCACAACAGCTCTTATAAGAGCTAAATTCCAGGGAGAAGCTTGTCAGTGTAACGTGGCACTGACGGGCTCAATCGCCGCAACCCAGCTTTCCCAGGATCCTGAATGGAATACACTGTCAGTGTATTCCCGTATACCCGATATATACCCCCGATACCCGTTCCAACGGTGTGCCCCCCCCACCTTCACCCCAGAAATACCCTGCAAGTCCCCTAGCAATAGGATTGGGGCTATATACACCCACTATTTTTGCTACTGCCATATAGTGCCATTGTCTCACTGGGAATTCAAAGAATATATTGGGCTTACATATAACTTCAATTCCAGGGAGAAGCTTGTCAGTGTAACGTGGCACTGACGGGCTCAATCGCCGCAACCCAGCTTTCCCAGGATCCTGAATGGAACACACTGACAGTGTATTCCCGTATACCCCATATATACACCCCAAATCCCCGTTCCAACGGTGTGCCCCCCCACCTTCACCTCAGAAATACCCTGCAAGTCCCCTAGCAATAGAATTGGGGCTATATACACCCACAATTTTTGCTACTGGTATATAGTGCCATTGTCTGACTGGGAATTCAAAGAATATATTGGGGTGACTTGCACCCACAATTTTTGCTACTGCTATACAGTGCCATTGTCTCACTGGGAATTCAAAGAATATATGGGGGTTATGTGCACCCACAATTTTTAATACTGGTATACAGTGCCATTGTCTGACTGGGAATTCAAAGAATATATGGGGGTTACGTGCACCCACAATTTTTAATACTGCTATACAGTGCCATTGTCTGACTGGGAATTCAAAGAATATATGGGGGTTACGTGCACCCACAATTTTTAATACTGCTATACAGTTCCTTTGTCTCACTGGGAATTCAAAGAATATATGGGGGTTATGTGCACCCACAATTTTTAATACTGGTATACAGTGCCATTGTCTGACTGGGAATTCAAAGAATATATGGGGGTTATGTGCACCCACAATTTTTACTACTGGTATACAGTGCCATTGTCTGACTGGGAATTCAAAGAATATATGGGGGTTATGTGCACCCACAATTTTTAATACTGGTATATAGTGCCATTGTCTGACTGGGAATTCAAAGAATATATGGGGGTTACGTGCACCCACAATTTTTACTACTGGTATACAGTGCCATTGTCTCACTGGGAATTCAAAGAATATATGGGGGTTATGTGCACCCACAATTTTTACTACTGGTATACAGTGCCATTGTCTGACTGGGAATTCAAAGAATATATGGGGGTTATGTGCACCCACAATTTTTAATACTGGTATATAGTGCCATTGTCTGACTGGGAATTCAAAGAATATATGGGGGTTACGTGCACCCACAATTTTTACTACTGGTATACAGTGCCATTGTCTGACTGGGAATTCAAAGAATATATGGGGGTTACGTGCACCCACAATTTTTAATACTGCTATACAGTTCCATTGTCTCACTGGGAATTCAAAGAATATATGGGGGTTATGTGCACCCACAATTTTTAATACTGGTATACAGTGCCATTGTCTGACTGGGAATTCAAAGAATATATGGGGGTTACGTGCACCCACAATTTTTAATACTGCTATACAGTTCCATTGTCTCACTGGGAATTCAAAGAATATATGGGGGTTATGTGCACCCACAATTTTTAATACTGGTATATAGTGCCATTGTCTGACTGGGAATTCAAAGAATATATGGGGGTTACGTGCACCCACAATTTTTGCTACTGCTATACAGTTCCATTGTCTCGCTGGGAATTCAAAGAATATATGGGGGTTATGTGCACCCACAATTTTTAATACTGGTATACAGTGCCATTGTCTGACTGGGAATTCAAAGAATATATTGGGGTTATGTGCACCCACAATTTTTACTACTGGTATATAGTGCCATTGTCTGACTGGGAATTCAAAGAATATATGGGGGTTATGTGCACCCACAATTTTTAATACTGGTATACAGTGCCATTGTCTGACTGGGAATTCAAAGAATATATGGGGGTTACGTGCACCCACAATTTTTAATACTGCTATACAGTTCCTTTGTCTCACTGGGAATTCAAAGAATATATGGGGGTTATGTGCACCCACAATTTTTAATACTGGTATACAGTGCCATTGTCTGACTGGGAATTCAAAGAATATATTGGGGTTATGTGCACCCACAATTTTTACTACTGGTATATAGTGCCATTGTCTGACTGGGAATTCAAAGAATATATGGGGGTTATGTGCACCCACAATTTTTACTACTGGTATACAGTGCCATTGTCTGACTGGGAATTCAAAGAATATATGGGGGTTACGTGCACCCACAATTTTTAATACTGCTATACAGTTCCATTGTCTCACTGGGAATTCAAAGAATATATGGGGGTTATGTGCACCCACAATTTTTACTACTGGTATACAGTGCCATTGTCTGACTGGGAATTCAAAGAATATATGGGGGTTACGTGCACCCACAATTTTTAATACTGCTATACAGTTCCATTGTCTCACTGGGAATTCAAAGAATATATGGGGGTTATGTGCACCCACAATTTTTACTACTGGTATACAGTGCCATTGTCTGACTGGGAATTCAAAGAATATATGGGGGTTACGTGCACCCACAATTTTTAATACTGCTATACAGTTCCATTGTCTCACTGGGAATTCAAAGAATATATGGGGGTTATGTGCACCCACAATTTTTAATACTGGTATACAGTGCCATTGTCTGACTGGGAATTCAAAGAATATATGGGGGTTATGTGCACCCACAATTTTTAATACTGGTATACAGTGCCATTGTCTGACTGGGAATTCAAAGAATATATTGGGGTTATGTGCACCCACAATTTTTACTACTGGTATATAGTGCCATTGTCTGACTGGGAATTCAAAGAATATATGGGGGTTATGTGCACCCACAATTTTTAATACTGGTATACAGTGCCATTGTCTGACTGGGAATTCAAAGAATATATGGGGGTTACGTGCACCCACAATTTTTAATACTGCTATACAGTTCCTTTGTCTCACTGGGAATTCAAAGAATATATGGGGGTTATGTGCACCCACAATTTTTAATACTGGTATACAGTGCCATTGTCTGACTGGGAATTCAAAGAATATATGGGGGTTATGTGCACCCACAATTTTTAATACTGGTATACAGTGCCATTGTCTGACTGGGAATTCAAAGAATATATTGGGGTTATGTGCACCCACAATTTTTACTACTGGTATATAGTGCCATTGTCTGACTGGGAATTCAAAGAATATATGGGGGTTATGTGCACCCACAATTTTTAATACTGGTATACAGTGCCATTGTCTGACTGGGAATTCAAAGAATATATGGGGGTTACGTGCACCCACAATTTTTACTACTGGTATATAGTGCCATTGTCTGACTGGGAATTCAAAGAATATATGGGGGTTATGTGCACCCACAATTTTTAATACTGGTATACAGTGCCATTGTCTGACTGGGAATTCAAAGAATATATGGGGGTTACGTGCACCCACAATTTTTAATACTGCTATACAGTTCCTTTGTCTCACTGGGAATTCAAAGAATATATGGGGGTTATGTGCACCCACAATTTTTAATACTGGTATACAGTGCCATTGTCTGACTGGGAATTCAAAGAATATATGGGGGTTACGTGCACCCACAATTTTTAATACTGCTATACAGTTCCTTTGTCTCACTGGGAATTCAAAGAATATATGGGGGTTATGTGCACCCACAATTTTTAATACTGGTATACAGTGCCATTGTCTGACTGGGAATTCAAAGAATATATTGGGGTTATGTGCACCCACAATTTTTACTACTGGTATATAGTGCCATTGTCTGACTGGGAATTCAAAGAATATATGGGGGTTATGTGCACCCACAATTTTTAATACTGGTATACAGTGCCATTGTCTGACTGGGAATTCAAAGAATATATGGGGGTTACGTGCACCCACAATTTTTACTACTGGTATATAGTGCCATTGTCTGACTGGGAATTCAAAGAATATATGGGGGTTATGTGCACCCACAATTTTTAATACTGGTATACAGTGCCATTGTCTGACTGGGAATTCAAAGAATATATGGGGGTTACGTGCACCCACAATTTTTAATACTGCTATACAGTTCCTTTGTCTCACTGGGAATTCAAAGAATATATGGGGGTTATGTGCACCCACAATTTTTAATACTGGTATACAGTGCCATTGTCTGACTGGGAATTCAAAGAATATATGGGGGTTACGTGCACCCACAATTTTTAATACTGCTATACAGTTCCTTTGTGTCACTGGGAATTCAAAGAATATATGGGGGTTATGTGCACCCACAATTTTTAATACTGGCATACAGTGCCATTGTCTGACTGGGAATTCAAAGAATATATGGGGGTTACGTGCACCCACAATTTTTAATACTGCTATACAGTTCCTTTGTCTCACTGGGAATTCAAAGAATATATGGGGGTTATGTGCACCCACAATTTTTAATACTGGTATACAGTGCCATTGTCTGACTGGGAATTCAAAGAATATATTGGGGTTATGTGCACCCACAATTTTTACTACTGGTATATAGTGCCATTGTCTGACTGGGAATTCAAAGAATATATGGGGGTTATGTGCACCCACAATTTTTAATACTGGTATACAGTGCCATTGTCTGACTGGGAATTCAAAGAATATATGGGGGTTACGTGCACCCACAATTTTTAATACTGCTATACAGTTCCTTTGTCTCACTGGGAATTCAAAGAATATATGGGGGTTATGTGCACCCACAATTTTTAATACTGGTATACAGTGCCATTGTCTCACTGGGAATTCCACAAATAATTTGGGGATTCATTCACCCTACATCTCAGGCTCTTGCCATATTCACCCAGGTTGTCAGTGCTGCACCAGCTCGTTCCCAGACAGCTCGGCCCGAAAAACACGTTACCTATATAGAGGATTTGGACAATGAAGACAACATGTTCTAAATCTAATGTCTGCACCTTCTCCAGAATTAAAATAAAGGCAGCGTTTAACTTTCAAATAGCACTGCACAAAGGAAGAGCTTATCAGCTTGTCTCATGACATGCTACTGAAAAGTTTCATTTGTGTATCTTAATGTAAATATAGTTGTATAAGCTTTTTGGGTTTTAGGCACTGCCAAGTTATTTATTACCACCCGCTCCCTTATAATGATGATGACGCCAAAGTCACTGTGGGTGTTCAGAGCTCACAGCTTTGGGTGACATTTGTCTTGCTCTCTGTCGGTACCAGCTGTCTTTTTGGATACCGTAAAGTTATGTTGACTTTATTAACAGCTATAGAAGCTTTAGCCAGGTTGTGACGGTGTGTAACCCTAACAACACTAAGTGGGATACACATTAATAGTCAGTCTATGTACGCTAAACGTATCACTGAAGTAATTTTTTTTCCCTCTCCCCTAATATAAGAAAGGAACAGACATTAGACCTAGACCGGGGTTCGAGGCTTGAAAAAATCCAGTATTATTTGTTCTTCATGATGTGAAATATGTGTTGAAAAGCAACCCAAGATGAAGTCAGCCATGTGTGCCAGTGTGTTACTTGGCATGCCTTTGCTGGCCCCAACTGTAAGGGTCACTCTCCATTTCCTCCATTTTCCACTCCCCTTCACACCATTTGTGGTGAAGCAATGGGATGCACTGAAGTGCACCCTCTAGCCTCGTGTGGGATAGGGACATCAGATGCCACTCCAACCCCCTCGTCTTCCTCCGCCAGCCAACGGTGCGAAGATGAGAGGAGTGTGCTCTGAATGTTTTCTGCCTAGCAGAGGCTAGTTCTCACTTACGAAAATGGCCCCACTTTGACCTGTATATCAGGCACAATGGTGTAGGTTTCAAAGAAACATGGCACCAACAAGTTGGAAAACGTGGGCCATGCGTGGACCGTGTTTGAGTCTGGCAAGCTCCAGATCTGCTACCAGGTTCCAGCCATTATCACAGGCGCAAAAATGCCAGGCCCCAGGTGTAGCAGGGAAAAAAAAATGCCATCTCAGCCAGGATGGCATCCCTGACCTCGGAGGCACTGTGCTGTCTGTCCCCCAAGCTGATCAGTTTCAGCACGGCCTACTGACATCTCCCCATGCCAGTGTTACAGTGTTTTCCGCTAGTAGCTGGGGTGGAGGTTGCAGCTTCGTAGGGTTTCAGTCTACTCCTGCCATGAATTTTGGCCTGGGAGAGGAGATAGGCCACCCCAGTTTGCACCCGGGGAACAGACTCCACCACATTCACCCTGCCTGTCATTAAAGATAAGCACTGCAGCATCCCTGACCACAGGCGCTTGTCCATGTGTCGGTGGTCAAGTGGACCTTGCAGCAAAGCGCAGAGCTCTGGGCCCGACTGATGTTATGGGACACATGCAGGCGCAAGGCAGAGACAGCACACCAAGAGAAGTAGTAACGGCTAGGCCCAGCATAGGGAGGTGCCCCAGCTGCCATCTGCTGACGGAAGGCCTGGGTCTCCAGAAGCATAAACAAACACCAACATCTCCAGGGCCAGCAGTTGGGGGTGGATTGTATTGTACTTCTGCCTGCAATGAAAAGCTTGGGAAATGTGGAGTGGCTGGGAAGAGGCGCATGATGGTGCAGGCCAAAAGGGCGCATGAGGGTGAACTCCCCAATGTGTCAGAGATAGGTGTGTAGGTGTCCTTGCATCATATACTTGCACCATATTTGGCTTTGGAAGTTAATTTTGTGCCAAAAAGTGGTTAAGACAGCGATCCCTCAGCTACTCCCGTTACACTGTCTATTGAAGTTACCATCTGTGGAAGTGGACCACCATTTCTAAGATCCCAAAGGAAGCAGGCAAGAGATGTGCAGTTCAGAAAAAAAGATGAGAAAATAAGTTTAGGCTGTAGAGCACAGAGGGATCGGAGAGGACAGAGTTGGTGTCGGCCAGGTATTCCCACAACATGCGCCTATACTTGTCCCTCCTGGTGACACTAGGCCCCTGAGTGGCAGTAATTTGTCCAGGGGGGCCATTAACGTGTTCCAGACCTAGGAATAAGTCTTCCAACAGGGTAGAGTTTTGCATGCCTTTGCTTCTACCCACTGTTTTTGCTGCTTAGCTTCCCTCCACATCTACTCTGCTTTCACCCCTAAACATCACCCCAGTTTATGCCTTTGCTTCTACCCAGGTTTTTTGTTGATTTAGCTTCCCTCTACATCTACACTGCTTTAGCCCCTAGACATCACCCCTGTCCATGTGGGGTCGGTGGCCTCGTCATCCACCAACTCCTCTTCCAATTGCGCACTGCCCCCTTACTGCAAACCGCACATGACCACAGCTTGCCTTGATGGCAACTGTGTCTCATGATCCCCACTTAGGTCCAGACAAGTCGGTGGCGGGTCCAAAACCCCAAAATTGGAAGGAAATGGCAGATGCTGCAGTATTTCTAACACCTGTTCCTGGTGCTCGGGCCTGGTCTGTGTTGTACCCTGCACCCTGCTTAACGCATCTGCCATATCCGAAGTTGTGCTGAGCGCATGCTAATGTTTCATGTCCAGTGCAATGGATGGGATGGGATTTCACATAAGTCTGCCACCCATGGCCACTCATGGTTGAGCAACTGAGGGAGTTGACTTTGACGAACCCGAGGGTTTTGGAGTTGGAACTACATCAAAGGTCTGTGCTGCTCACACACTCTGCTCAACACATGATATGTTTAGTGCCAGCAGTGTGGAGACGTCGCACAACAGCCGTTGTTCCAGCAGGTACAGGCGTTGTAGGAGTGCATAGAGGCTAGCAGCGGCAACTATACACTTTAAAAACTATCCGCACAAGCGCCACACTTTCACCAGTAGCTCAGGAACATTGGGGTACCTTTTTCAAAAGATTAGCAGCAATGAGTTAAAAACGTGGCCCAGGCATGGAATATGTTGCAGGCTGCCAAGCTACAGAGCCAATCCCAGGTTACGGCCATTATCACACATGACAACATGCCTGGGCCCAGGTGCAGTGGCAAAAACCACATTGCCGTCTCATCGAGGATGGCATGACTCACTTTGTAGGCAGTGTGCTGTCTGGCCCCCAAGCTGATGAGCTTCAGCACGGCCCGCTGACGTCTCCCCACACCAGTGTTGCAGCGTTTCCAGCTCGTAGCTGGGGTCAATTTAACAGCGGAGGAGGGTGGTGTTTCAGCCCTCCTCCCAGGAATGTTGTGTGGGGAGACAAGTCAGGCCACCACATTTTGCGACCCGGTCCACGCCTCAATTACATTCAACCACTGTGCCCAAATTGAAAGGTAGCGTCCCTGTCCGCATGCACTTGTCTATTCGTAACTGGTCACATGGAACTTTAGGGCTAAGCGCTGAATTTAGGGACCGCCTCATGTTTGGGGGAAAGTGCTGGTGTGGACGGCACAGTGCGGTGGCGCAGTAGACACTCTGCCCAAAAAGGGCAGAGTGTCCCCCAGCCGGGATTCCAACATCTCCTGGGCCAGATTTCTTGAGATGAGGCCGTTGAAGCCTTGGGCATGTGGGTGGGTTGCGCTGTACTTTAGCATGAAATGAAAGGCTTGGGAGATGGGGAGTTGCTGGGAAGAGGCGCATGATGGCGCGGGCAAAAGGAGAAATGGCAGGAAAAGGTGAGGATAAGGGTGAACTCCCCAAAGTGTCAGAGGCAGATGTGGAGGTGTCCTGGCTCCTGGTCTGGACTGCAGCGCCAGCCCTGTCAACAGTGGAAGAGGCAGTGGCCGCCAGGCCAAACGACGATTATCCTGCGCTTGCTCTCACCCACTGAGCCCAGGGCTTGCCTTCCAAATGATGGCACCCGCAAGAGGTGGTGAGATTCCTCTCCGCAGATCTCCAAACCATCTTGGACTTGCAAATTGCACTAAATTTGTCATGTAACTGACATGTATATGATGAGTCTATCCATTGTCTGTTCATTTTGGTGAAAGTCAGCCTGTCAGCTGACAGACAGCTGTGCTTGTCAGTGATGATGTCACCGGCTGCTTGTACCCCCAGTTTTTGCTGCTTAGCTTGCCTCCACATCCACACTGCTTTTGCCCCTACACATCACCCCTATCCATGCCTGTGCCTCTAGCCATAAGTCTGCCACCCATGGAAACTCATGGTGCAGAAAGTGAGGGAGCTGACTCTGAGGAACCCTTGGGTTTTGTAGCTGGTACTCCATCAAAGGTCTCTGCTGCTCACACACCCTGCTGAACATACGGTATCTAGGGTTAGAGCGTGTGGTGACCTCGCACAACAGTAGGTGCTTCAGGCAGATGTAGGCCTTGCTGGAGTGTATTGCGGCTAGCTCCAGGTACTGTAGACTTGGGAAAGTGGGTGTCCAAGTGCCGCACTTTCACCCTTAGCTCAGCTAATTTGGGGTATGTTTTTAAAAATCATTGCACCACTACATTGAACATGTGGGCCAGGCATGGAACGTGTTGGAGGCTGGCAAGCTCCAGAGCCCTCCAACAAGCTAAAAAACCTGGCCCCAGGGGCAGCGGGGATAAAAAATTGCCATCTCATCCAGGATGGCATCCCTGACCTCAGAGGCAGTGTGCTGTCCGTCTCCCAAGCTGATGAGCTTCAGCCCAGCCTGCTGACGTCTCCCCACACCAGTGTTGCAGCGTTTTCAGCTCGTAGCTGGGGTAAATCTAACAGCGGAGGAGGAGGAGGGTGGTGTTTCAGCCCTCCTCCCAGGAATGTTTTGTGGGGAAACAAGTCAGGAAAATTCTTGAAACGGGAGAGTTTTGCATCTTTGCCCTTGCTGCCTATGGACATCCCTTTGCCTCTAGCCACCATTTTCCCTGCTTTGCTTGCCTCCACATCCACACTGCTTTTGCCCCTAGACATCACCCCAGTCCATGCCTTAGCTTGTACCCCCAGTTTTTCCTGCTTAGCTTGCCTCCACATCCACACTGCTTTTGCCCCTAGACATCACCCCAGTCCATGCCTTAGCTTGTACCCCCAGTTTTTCCTGCTTAGCTTGCCTCCACATCCACACTGCTTTTGCCCCTAGACATCACCCCAGTCCATGCCTTAGCTTGTACCCCCAGTTTTTCCTGCTTAGCTTGCCTCCACATCCACACTGCTTTTGCCCCTAGACATCACCCCAGTCCATGCCTTAGCTTGTATCCCCAGTTTTTCCTGCTTAGCTTGCCTCCACATCCACACTGCTTTTGCCCCTAGACATCACCCCAGTCCATGCCTTAGCTTGTACCCCCAGTTTTTCCTGCTTAGCTTGCCTCCACATCCACACTGCTTTTGCCCCTAGACATCATCCCTATCCATGCCTCTTCCCCTAGCCATAACTCTGCCACCCCTGGAAACTCATGGTGCAGAAACTTTGGTTGCTGACTTTGAGGAACCCTTGGGTTTTGTAGATGGAACTCCATCAAAGGTCTGTGCAGCTCACACACCCTGCTCAAGATATGGTATTGTAGGGTTTCAGCGTGTGTGAATGACGGACAACAGCCTGTGTTTGGACAGATGTAGGCCTTGCTAGAGTGTTTTTAGGCTAGCAGCGACTCCTGTGCACTTGCAAAAGTGGGCGCACAAGCGCCGCATTTTCAACAGTAGCTTCGGTACATTTGGGTATGTTTTTAAAAAACTTTGCACCACTAGGTTAGACGTGGGCCAAACATGGAACGTGTTGGAGGCTGGCAAGCTCCAGAGCCGCTACCAGGTTCCAGCCATTATCACAGGCGTAAAAATGCCAGGCCCCAGGTGTAGCAGGGAAAAAAAAATGCCATCTCAGCCAGGATGGCATCCCTGACCTCGGAGGCACTGTGCTGTCTGTCCCCCAAGCTGATGAGCTTCAGCACCGCCTGCTGACGTCTCCCCACACCAGTGTTTTAGCATTTGCCGCTAGTAGCTGTGGTGGAGGTTGCAGCGTCGTAGGGTTTCAGTCTACTCCTGCCATGAATTTTGGCCTGGGAGAGGAGATAGGCCACCCCAGTTTGCACCCGGGGAACAGACTCCACCACATTCACCCTGCCTGTCATTAAAGATAAGCACTGCAGCATCCCTGACCACAGGCGCTTGTCCAAGTGTCGGTGGTCAAGTGGACCTTGCAGCAAAGCGCGGAACTAAGGGCCCACCTGATGTTGAGTGACACGTGCTGGTGCAAGGCGGGGACGCCACACCGGGAGAAGTTGAGACGGCTAGGGACGGCATAGTGAGGTGCCACAGTTGCCATCAGGTCCGGGAAGGCGGGAGTTTCAACAAGCCGGAACGCCAACCTCTCCTGGGCCAGCAGTTTAGCGATGTTGGCGTTCTAGGCTTGCGTGGGTGGGTGGTTAGCGGTGTATTTCTGCCGGCGCTCCAATGTCTGAGAGATGGTGGGTTGTTGTAAAGAAGCGCCTGATGGTGCCTTTGATGGTGCAGGAGAAGGAGATAAGACAGAAACAGGGGAGGATGAGGGAGAAGTCAACAAAGTGGCGGAGGCAGATGAAGTGATGTCCTGGCTCGTCCTCTGGAGTGCATCGCCAGCACTGTGAGCAGAGGCAGTGGCATGAACGGCGGGCGACGTTTGTCCTGCCGTTGCTGCCTGCCACTGATTCCATTGCTTGGATTCCAAATGACGGTGCATTGAAGTGGTGGACAGGTTGCTCTTCTCAGGGCCCCTACTCGATTTCGAGAGGCAAATTGTGTAGACGACACTATATCTGTCCTCGGCGCATTCCTTGAAAAAACTCTACACCTTCAAGAAATGTGCCCTCGATGGGGGAGTTTTTCTGGGCTGGGTACAAAAGGGAACATCTTCGGACATTCCGGGTCTGGCCTGGCTTCGGCAAAGCAGCTGACCTCTGCCTCTGGACATGTCTCTGCCTCTAGCTACCCTTTTTGGTGCTGCACCTGCCTCAACATCCACACTACTTTCCCAGCTTGACATCTGCCTTGTCCAGGTGGGGTCGGTGTCCTCGTCGTCCACCACCTCCTCTTCCAACTCCTGTCTCGCCTCCTCCTCCTGCACAATGCGCATGTCAACTGGCTGCCCTGACAGCAACTGCGTCTCATCGTCGTCGATGAGGGTGGGTTGCTGGTCATCCGCCACCAAATCGACCGGAGATGGAATGGAGGAGACTCTAGTGTTTGAGCATCTGGACACAGATACTCGTCTGTTAGGTCCGTGGAATCGCGAAATGGAGGGGCAGGTTGCGGTACAGTCAAAGGAAGGGAGAACAGCTCTGGGGAGCAGGGACAGTTGGGGTTATTGTTCTGAGAAGATTGGGAATTTTGGGTGGAAGGAGGACAAGACTGTTGGGTAAGAGGAGGTAGAGGCTGACTGGCTGGTGGACAATGTGCTTTAAGCGTTATCCGACAGCCATTGCAAGACCTGTTCCTGGTTCTCGGGCCTACTAATCTTTGTACCATTCAGCCTAGTTAATGTGGAACTTTTGTGCAAAGCGCAGAACTTAGGGCCCGCCTGATGTTAAGGGACACACGCTGGTACAAGGCTCAACTCACCCTAAGTGCCAAAAACACTGCTGGTGCAAGGCTCTACTCATGCCAAGGGCCTCAATCTCTGCTGGTAGCTCAGCTTAAGGTCATGTAACTTTGTTTGGAAGGGCTCATGTTAAGGGCTAGAAAAGTGAATTTTGGAAGGTCTTACCACATCACACACACACACACACACACACACACACACACACTCAAAATGACAGTTAAGGGTGAGGGCTTTTGGAATTCCCATTGCCTATTCCATTTGTGGTTGTCATGGGGAACGTGATTTAAAGGGGTGGTTGTTACTGTTTGTTGAGCTTAAATTGGGGTTTGTGTCCATCCATTTGGGGAGTAAAGAAGGTTTCCAGGTATTTTCCCACTTTGATAGAGGTTTTTTTGAATGTGGAAAGTGTGTAGTTGTTAGGCAGTGATGTTGGGGTAATAGAGGGTCTTTGGTGTGTTAGATGCCCCCAGGCATGCTTCCCCTGCTGTCCCAGTGTCATTCCAGAGGTGTTGGCATCATTTCCTGGGGTGTCATAGTGGACTTGGTGACCCTCCAGACACGGATTTGGGTTTCCCCCTTAACGAGTATCTGTTCCCCATAGACTATAATGGGGTTCGAAACCCGTTCGAACACACGAACATTGAGCGGCTGTTCGAATCGAATTTCGAACCTCGAACATTTTAGTGTTCGCTCATCTCTAGTTACCAGTAAACTCGACATCAAACCAGACACTGTGCATGGTAGATGTCATTATGCTGAGCACCTTTGTATCTTTAAATAGTCCAATAGATGCAGTATTTCCTTGAAAAAGCTGTATTTATAACTATGTAAATTAGGCTCAAGCGCCCATGGGCTTACCAGAGCCTTCAAGAGCTCTGTGACATATCTCAATTTACAGTTTCCTGATGACAGCCTAATTATCGTATTCACCGAATTTAATAGCCACAAATACTTTACATATATTTTACACAATTGTGCAAAGCCAAGACAGAAGCAAACAGTCTATGGTCAATTTTAAACCACTGTATTACTGTTGTTGTGTATATTATGGTCTCAAGACCAATCTTAGTTTGATTCCTTATGATTAAAGGGGTGCCCAGATTTATTTCCAGAATCAGAATTCACACTGTGGTATTAGGGAAATGGATTTCCAAACTAGAACCAGGTTGTGCGCTCTCTTTCGGTGAATTGTAATGCGGTACACACACGTAGCAACTAAGGAAATTTATAGAAATCTATTATCAATAATTTTCCTTCGTTGCTACGTGTGTGTACCACATTATCATTCACCGAGAGTGCGAGCAACCTGGTTCTGTTTGGGGAATCCATTTCCCTAATACTACAGTCTGCATTCTGTTGACTCTTGGAGTCACTGTACCAGTGGTCGCAGTCTACTGATACTTGGTCAACCTCACGCTTACAAAAGCGTACGTCTCCACACCTGACAAAAAAGCACCCTGCTTGGCTGCTCAACTATGGATTCCTAAGGAGTGCAGTCATTCTTGGTTATTACTCCTATTCTGCTACAGAATCAGAATTCCAAATATGTTCTTAGGACATATGTTTTTGTATTACCTTATCAGGTAAACCTAAGTCTACCCCTGCTTCCCATTTAGTGGTTTCACCTGCACTGTCTCCTCTCCCCTCCACTTCTTGATACAGTAACAAAATGATGGGCAGGCTTATCCTGTGTGATTGACAGGTCAAGCTAACAGTTTGCTCCAAAACTGCTTGTTCTAATCTGCACAGCACAAAGAATAGGAGAGGGCATGAACAGGGACTGATGTCACTGGCTCTGCCAGTTCTGCTAGATAACAGAGGAAATATATTCAGCACCATTTGATGAATGGAGCAACATAAAATAAAGTAATGTATTGGGTAAACACCTTAGCAAAAGCTACAAATTTATATTCTGGAGATGGAACTATCCCTTGAAATTTCTCCATCATCCAAAACAAAGCAAAAGCAAAACAAGCTAGTTACCGGAAAATGTTGCGCTATATAATGCATGCAAGGTTAATATGGTTTAGCCTTAGCTATTGCTTGAATCAACTGTATTTGTAGAAAGTGATATTTTATTGTTATTTTACAGATAAACCATCTCCTACTACATCAGCTGCAGTTTCTGAATGTTACACAGGAAATGGTGACACTTACAGAGGTGTAACGTACATGACTATTTCTGGTAAAAGATGTCAGGACTGGAGCTCTATGGTACCGCATAAACATACAAAAACAACTGATAAATATCCAAATGCGTGAGTAAAGCTGTCATAAGACTATGTAAATTGCTATTAATTTTAACCATGTTGTGCATAATTATTTGTGTGGATATATAAATATATTGTGTGATATGAAAGCCTTATTATATGATTTCATGCTGCCAAAGTAAAATGCATCCATGCCACAGAGGATGCATCTTGGTTATGCAGGTGGTAGGGGTATAGCTAGGGGTGGCAGTACGGGAGCTGGGTTTGGGTGGATAATCACGTCCAAATGGGCACTCAACTCAAGTATACCAGTATTAGTACTATATAGTGACTGTATGGCAGTAGATACTAGCTCTACACAGGACTTTGCACACTATTTAAGTGAATACAGTATAGGAAACATTTAGAGACTTACATGTGATCTCTTTCATTGCAGAAATACAGCGCTTTTTTTGTTGCAGATTTTGCTGCGGTTATTTTAGCCAAAAGCAGGAGTGGATTGAGCAGAAGATAGAAGTATATGAACTTCCTAAATATTTCCCATTCCATTTGCAGCTAGTCTTGACTTTGGTTCAAAAAAACTGCAGAAAAATCTGCAACAAGAAAAGCTGCATTTCTGCAAAGTGTAGCTCACAGCCTAAAAGTTAGACAGTCTAAACTTTCGTATTCTTACACTGCCTAGTCTAACTTTAACTTTATACCTCCTATAATTTGGCTTAGATTGCATCAGAAAAATGTGACAAAATTTTGCCACATTTTTTGTATGGTGGTATTGCAGGTTAGGCCATGCCCCTTTTCAAAAAGGCACCCTACCTTTTTGTGAAGATACACGCATGGCATGTTAGACAGATTTTTGGCACAAATTACTCCATTCTGGCGCATTTTGCTTGATAAATTTCCCATTATACATACATAAATATAACAGTCTATATGAGTCTTTAACATGATATCCCTTTAGTAATGTTTCCTTTTTCTTCAGCAAACATATGATGCAAATTTAACAAGCCAATGGTTGTTCAGATCTATTTAGAGACTTTTGAAGGTTTTTTTGCCATGCACCATTGACCTTAGCTTATATGTCCCTCTTTCAAAAATGGTCGTATACAGAGGTCTACATATAAACGCTTTACATTATGGAACACTTTTTGGATTTGCAGGGGTCTTGAAAGAAATTACTGCAGAAATCCAGATGGTGACAAGAGTCCATGGTGCTACACCACTGATCCAAGTGTGAGATGGGAATATTGTAACTTGAAGAAATGCATTGAATCACCACAAATAGAACAACAACAACCAGAAGAACAACAACCTGTTAAAACAACAAAACCTACTATAGTCTCATCTAGCCCAGGTGAAGGTAAGTATTATCATTTTATGAACTTGTTTAAAGTTATATTTTCTGCAGTACAGTCATATCTTTAGGTTGCATAGTAATGAAAAAAAAAAGAACGACTTACTAAGTTGTAATTCGAGATAGCCCCGGTATTTTTCCAAAAATGGAAGATTCTGGCTATTTAATTTTAAAACACTAAACAGGATTTTACTGTAGCAATGAAAAATTGCCATGGCAATTTGAGATCTGAAGAGGGCACAATTATGTATACCTATTAAGCATTATATACTGCAACACAGAAGAATGTTCAAAAAAATTCAAAGGAAAAAAAAAGTTTCCTGCATTATGGAAAAATGAGAACATTAAAAAAGTAAACACAATTGGTATTGTATGGTACAGTGCTCACAAGCAGAAAAGGTTGCAGTGAGCCCAGAATATATATATAAAGACTAACCAACCTTGGATGGATTAATAGATGGTTGGTAAATGGCAACCATATCCCAACAAAGCTGTGATGTCAGCATGGAGGTAGCAGTCATGTCTTGCATCGGAATCATGGGGACAGAGCAGATAGGCCCCTTTAAGCTCCATAAAGTTGTGAAAATGACCTCTGCAAAGTATATAGTGTTTGTGACTGACCACTTTCTTCCATGGTATGAAAAGAGGAACTCTGCCTTCCATAGCAAAATCTTCTTCATGCATGACAATTCACCATCCCATGTAGCAAAGAATACCTCTGAGCCATTGGCTGCTATGGGCATAAAAGGAAAGAAACTTATGGTGTGACCATGTTCACCTAACCTCAACCCTATTGAGAACCTTCCATCAAGCAAAACATCTATGAGGGTGGCAGGCGGTTCATATAAAAACAGCAGCTCTGGGAGGCTATTCTGGCATCTTGCAAAGAAACTCAAGTAGAAACTATCCAAAATCTCCAAGTTCAATGGATGCAAGAATTGTGAATGTGATATCAAAGAATTGGTTCTATACTAATGTGTAAATGTGACCTCGCAATGCTGCAAATTCAACAAATTTTCAAATTTACAAACTATAGAATGTTTAGAAACTCTCGTGCATAACAATTTGGACAGTGGATTTAGATTTTTTTAATCTCTGTAAAAAAAATGTGGTCATTGAGAGGTTTCTCCCATAAAATTTTGTCCATATTCTAACGGTTAAATATTTGAAAATTATACTGACTCATTTGCATCCACCATTTAGGGAAATTAGAAGAAAATATAGTTTGCATAATAATTTGGAACACGGTCTAATGAAAAGGTAAAAAAATTCAAATAAAATCACAGGTGTACTTTGTGGATGTGGCCTTTTATAGACTGGTTTATACCTATATTATGTAGCATGTCTTTTTGTGGGGTTAGATTGATTACCACAAAAACAAGCCCATATGCTTATGTCAGCACAAATAGAAAGTTTTGTCTTTGGAAATAGTGATGAAAAAAATAGCTGTGTCCCTTAGAATGCATTCACATGGAGGAAAATGGCGCTGAATTTGGTGTGGAAACCGCATCAGATTCAGCGCTGAATTGTCTTCAATGGGTTCCTTTTTCTGCAGATTCCACACCAAATTCAGCACCATTTTCTTCTGTGTGAATTCACCCTAAGGCTTAAAATAGCTGTGTCACTAAGGGCTTAAACAATTTCATGTTGCCATAAAGCAACCTGTAGCTTGCATTCCCAACTCGCCCCTAGTGATCAAACCTAAAGCAAACATAGAAGGGGGAAAATATTTCTATTCTAAGCTATACTGTGAATGTAACCTCACTTGATTTATAGTTTGATACATCTAAAATGCAATGACATGTTGGAACGCCGTGGTCCACTTTTAAAAGAATTCCTTGTATGCTTTTCTTTCAGACTGTATGATTGGTAAAGGCCAAGACTACCGTGGTAAAAAATCTGTAACTGTAAACGGACATACGTGTCAAGCATGGAGTTCACAGACACCTCATGCACATTCAAGCTTTACTCCATATACTCACCCACAAGCCGACTTGGATAATAATGTAAGAGACTAGGGTTCAATTAAAACACAAATGTAGTATAGTCCGTTTTTCATGGTATTGCTTCTGTGTTTAAGTTTCTCTTCTGTTTATCTCTTCCATTCTGTCTTCTACAGTAATTTCTGCTTATTCCTTGTGTAGCTTATTCCTGCTAACCTGGTAGTTCTATATTTTTTCATTTTCAGTCATTTTGTATCTATGGGGCACCAGTTTTTCATGAATCCCTCATAAATCTCAGTCAATACAATTACAGGCAAGCTATGAAAGCAAAATTGAGGCCATACTAAGAGATAGTTGCACCTAATAAATTGCTTATTCAAGTTATGCCAGCTCTGGTGGGAGCTTTTAAAGGGGTTGTCTATCCAGACAAGGTGAAGATGCGGCCAGTTAAGAATGTTTGACAGTTGAATGGCCATCCATGTAAGACAACAACACCTTACATTTGCCAGAATGGGAACTGCTCTCATAGAGCGGCTCCCTACTTTAGCTCATTGACGGGGTTCCTAGCAGGTTCTCCACTCTTGAAGTCCAATAATGTGATGTAGCCTGCGTTTATGTATTGGCAATACAGAAAAATTGCTGTTACTGTTTAATGCAAATGTTAAAATTGTATTTTTTTTCTGGTCTATATAGTACTGCAGAAACCCAGATGGAGATATCAATGGACCTTGGTGCTATATTAATACTCCTGGATCAGTAAGCTGGGAATACTGTGACATTCCCGCCTGTGGTAAATACTTTTGTTTTGTTTTGAAATCAGTTATTCATTATGACTAATGAACTTTGCACCAATACCCCACTGGGGTGAAATAACAACCACTTTACAGCCTGCCAAAGCTAACACTATAATACCTAATGCTTATAGAAGAAAACTCCTAAAATACAACATTCATCACTGTATTAGTTAAGTTAAAATTGGAGGCTGGTGTTGTATACAGTTAACTAATACTAATTAATATCCATATATATATATATATATATATATATATATATATATATATATATATATATATATGTATGTCTAGGGATCCATATCATTTCATTTTAGTCAACTGCTTACACAAGCCTCCAATTGTAACTTTTCTAATGCAGTAATAAATGTTATATTTTAGTTTTCTTGTATAAGCATTACGTATTATATTGTTTGCTTTTGAAGGGTGTATAGTCAGTCACTTCAGTGGTGTATTGGTGTGGAACTTATATGTTAACCCTCACCCTCCAATGTCCATTTTTTGGTGTTTGCTTAGGCTAATTAAAACTTAAGGGTAAGTTCACAGAGTGGAAAGTGGAGAAGAATTTGTGGAGGGCTTCTGCCTCAAATACCTCACCACTTTCCATCGCTTTGCGATGACTCATATGAATGGGCCTATTCAGTAAAGTGTATTCCCTGTCGTCCCTACCAGCGACACAACTGGGGTATTTTATGCCCCTGTGTGCTGGTAGGACAGGCAGATTTTTAATTAGCCAGTATTAATTTCACATGGCTAGGATCCCTTAAGAGGACACAGCTTCCTCCCCCAAAACGTGTTTTTTTTTTTCTGTCCTGTGTGGACCAGGACAGGTGGAGAGGACGTTGTGTCCTCTTAAGGGATCAGGTCTGAACAGTACCTGTTCCTGCGTTTCTTCCACCGCTTCCTTGTGTGGTTGTCCTCCAGGATTGATGGAATCAATCTCTCCTTCCATAGTTTTGTTTACTACAGCCGCTACCTCGCTTTGGAGTAAAGTCGATCATTCCGTAGCTGCTGAGGGCTCTCCTCTAGGGGCCAGCCGTGTTTGCTTGTGGGCGGAACCTCTGAGCTTCCCTGTTCCAGCCGGTCACACTTGCGGGTGCGCACTTCCGGAAGTGCGGCCTGCACTTCCAGTGAGGCCTGAGAGCTTTAAGGTGAAGTTTCTCGTGGCTGCATTCTGCAGCTGGGGGATAGGAGAAGAAGGGAAAGGTTCTTAGGGACCTTAAATTATTGGAGTGCGTGTAATAAGGACTCTGTGGAGTCTTAGACTGTTGGGTGCCTAGCTCCGCCCCATCCGCCCCAGCAGCCTTAAAGGGGCGTCAAGTAGTCCCCTCTATGCCTTCCAGAATCTCTGGCAGGTTGCCTAGTCTGGCTGCTACTGGCTCCCAACAAGTGTGATTGCGGAAAGTTGTATCTGCAAGCTCTTTTCTAACAGTTTAAGGTGGCCTTTCCAGCCTTCAAAGTTTTGTCTCCTTCACCCATCTTTTCTACTATAGGCCTAAATGTCTTCTTCCACTACACCACCGTGTGACCGTGGTAGGAGGGAGAGGCCTACCAAAAGAAGTCACCCGCCTTGTGTGGCTTGTGACATCCCCCTCCCTGATGGTAGGTGGTGGTTTTTTGTCTGGAAAAAAAAAAATTCTGGTTACTCTATGTTCAACTTGCTTTCTCATTAAGGCTACGATTATTCTCATTGCTAGCAATGCAGAGGCCCTCCTTGGGAGGAAACCTCCACCTCTGAAGTGGTGACATGGGTCAAGGAGTACATGGTGAGTAACCATTTTTTACAATGCGGAACTCTGGCTTTCACTGAAACTGTTATTTCACTTCCTCTATTTCAGGATGATTCCCTGAAGGACATCCATGAGTATTTATCTCAGCTGACAAAAAAACAAAGGCTGGATAGGCCCTCTGAGTCCCTGCCATCCCTGGAGAGGCTCCAAATGGATGATGAGGTGCCCTCTTGGGATGACCCATCCTCTGATACCAGCAGGCCTATTTTTCACCGGGACAAGACCCATAAACTGCTGAGGTCCATCCGGTCATGGGACCAGGATGCGGAAAGGAAAGCAGCCGCGTCCACCTCTGATAGGTGGAGGGCCTTTCAAGTGGACGCTTCCATGGTCTGCCTTATGGAGCGTGAGTCGAAACAGCCAGAGAAAACCTATTTTACATCCAGGGCCTTCAAATCTGTTTACCCCATCAACCCATCACAGGTGGATAGGTGGGGCCCCCACTTATAGTGGACCTAGCTGTTGTCAAGCTCCCCCGTAGAACCGTCATTCCTCTGGAGGCTGGTTCGAATCTCCAAGATCTCTTGGACAGAAGAGTTGAATCTACTCTTAAGAAGGCTTATTCTTCTGCATCCGCCCAAGCGTGAGTGGCCATAGCCTTGACCGAAGCAGCTGACAACCTGAAGGTGCGTCTGGATCACCTCAAACGCGATATCAATTCCGGGGTGAACAGGGATGAGATCCTGGCCTCCATGAGTGACCTTCGCCAAGCTTCGGATTTTCTTTGTGAATTGTCGAGACAGCAGCTTAAGTTGGCTTCAAAATCCATGGCCCTGACCACCGCAACCAAGAGGCCTCTCTGACTCAAGCCCTGGCGGGCGGACGCCGCCTCTAAGTTCTCCCTATGCTCCCTCCCCTTCCAACTGGGGTAGGTTTTCGGCCGAGGGCTGGATGACCTTAATGAGGGGCTAGCCGAGGGGAGAGGTAGGTCACTCCCTCAAGCCGCAAAGGGCAAGAGGCCTTCCTCCTCTAGAGGTCGGGGCTATCGCCCCCAGCAGTCTCAATGACTCCCTGGTTATCGTCCTAGAGGTGCAGGAAGAGGGGGTTCCAGAGAGGAGCCCAAAAATAAAACTGCGTTTTGACGGGATGCGGCTCCCTGTGACCTTTCCTCCCGTAGGAGGATGACTTTCTGCTTTTCTCGCGGCCTGGCGTCTAACCATCTCGGACCCATGGGTCTTTCAAATCATCCATCAGGGCTATGCTATAGAATTCTCCATGCCTCCTTGCGACCAGTTCATCATCACCCGGTCCCTCTCGGCTCTTCAACAAGCCTGCCTAGAAAAATCAGTGGCAGAGTACATCGCAAAAGGGGCCTTCGAAAAGGTCCCTCCTTCAGAAGTAGCAAAAAAGTCAATGGTACCGCACACTCTAAAATTATATGTGGTGCTAGCGAAAAAAGGTCCTTCGACCCAAATATACTAGTGAAAATAGATTTTGCTGCACACTGTTTTGTGATCTAGGAATATAGAGATTTATTTTACAATATAGTTAACGCCTTTTGACACAATGCAAAATATTGGCATAGAAAGACAGGCTAGATCAATTGGATATGACGTTTCGGTCCTTAGACCTTCATCAGACGCGATCTAGATGCCTTGACACTTATACTGATCCTGCTACCACACTAGATCGCGTCTGATGAAGGTCTAAGGACCGAAACGTCATATCCAATTGATCTAGCCTGTCTTTCTATGCCAATATTTTGCATTGTGTCAAAAGGCGTTAACTATATTGTAAAATAAATCTCTATATTCCTTTGATCACAAAACAGTGTGTGCAGCAAAATCCATTTTCCCTCCTTCAGAAGTAGGCCGGGGGATCTATTCACCAGTTTTTATGGTTCCAAAATCTACAGGAGGCTGGCGCATGATTATAGATCTGAGGTACCTCAATCTCCACATCAAACAGAAGCTCTTCAGGATGGAGTCTATAGACCAAGACCAACTTTTCTACAGCAAGAAGTGATGGCTACACTGGACCTGAAAGACGCCTATCTCCATATCCCCATCTACCAGCCGCACAGAAAGTACCTTCGGATCTCCGTTCTCATATCCGGTCACAGGGAGCACCTACAATTCACTTCTCTCCCCTTCGGCATATCATCCGCCCCCTATGTCATCACCAAGGTCATCGCTCCAGTCACCGCCTCCCTCAGACTGCAAGGCCTTTTTGTTGTCCCTTACCTCAACAACTGGCTTTTAAAAGCTCAGTCTACTTCAATTCTCCATCACCAGCTCCAGATAGCCATCTCCCTCCTGCAGAGGTTGGGCTGGCTCATTAATTGGGAGAAGTCAGAGATTGTACCGTCTACCCAGAAAAGATTCCTGGGATTCATCATAGATTCGCAAAAGATGCAGATCTTCCTAACCAGCCCGAGGAGAGCGAGAATAGAAGCCACCGCGCAATTCCTTTTGCGGACCTGCCGCGTGTCAATACGCACTACGTACGCTATGCGTATCTTGGGCCTGATGTCGTCCTCGGCCAAGGTGGTCCCTTGGGCTTTATGGCATTTACATCCCCTTCAGATGGAAGTGTTGAGCGCCTGGAACAAGTCTCCACGGGGATCGCACAAGATCATCTGCCATTCTCCCACTACCCGTCTTTCCGTCAGATGGTGGAGACACCTGAAAGACGGAAGGTCCTCGGATCAACCTCGCATCCCATACGGGGTGAGGAGGCCATCTAGATGACAGGACTATCCAAGGTCGTTGGAGGAATCCAGAAGAAGGAACATCCAATCTGAAAGAGCTAAGATTGGTTTACCTGGCGCTATGTCACTTCGCCCCCCTTTCTCAAAGGGAAGGCAGTGATGGTGCGGTCAGACAATATGACCACCGTGATATACCTCAACAAACAAGGCGGCACCAGATCTCCAGCCCTACTGAAAGAGGCAAACCTTATTTTTGCGTGGGCAGAAAAGAACCTGTCCCACTTATCCGCTGTTCACATCAAGGGCTCCCTGAACATAGTAGCGGATCAGTTGAGTCGGGGTATTACCGTGTCAGAAGAATGGTCTCTCAATCAAGACGTATTTCAACAGATCGTCCAGAGATGGGATCTCCCGGAGGTCGATCTTATAGCAACCCGACTCAACGCCGAGGTAAGGACCTTCTGCTCTCTGTACCAGGAGGACAATCCTTTGGCAGTAGATGCCCTGTCCATCCTTTGGAGGTTCAGGCTGGTATACATCTTCCCTCCAATTCCCATCATACTGAGGGTATTGATGAAAATAAGACAGGACCAAGTCTTGGGAATTGCCATAATCCCGTTCTGGCCGAAAAGGACTTGGTTTGCTCAGCTCATGTGGATGAGTCAAGGTGTGTATTGGAGGCTACCCCCCTTCCCAGATCTGGTGATCCAAGGACAGCTGAGATGCCAGGATCTGAGGAGACTCAACTTTACAGCCTGGAAGTTGACCAGTCCCTATTAAGGAATAGAGGACTGTCCCGGAACATCCTGAAGACCCTTGCTAGCGCCAGAGCTGAATCTACAAACTGGAGCTACTGTAGGATCGATAACATTTTTAATGCCTGGTGTCTTGAACATGAAATAGATTCCTCCGATCCCCCAGTGACTATGATCCTGGACTTTCTTCAGGATGGTCTAGACAAAGGACTGGCTGCCTCTACCCTGAAGGTACATGTTGCCGCTTTGTCTGCCTATCTGGGGAGGCGTTTGTCTCAGGATCCTTTGGTGAGCACCTTTATTAAAGGGGCAACTAGGCTGAGACCAGCAGTTACTGCTCCCATCCACCAATGGGACCTTTCTTCTGTCCTATCGGCACTGTGCATCACTCCCTTTGAACCTCTGGAAGAGGTGGACTTACAATTTTTGATTTACAAAGTCACATTTGTCCTCACAATAACTTCTGTAAAGAGAGTGAGTGAACTCCAGGCACTTTCCTCAGAACCACCCTACACCTCGTTCTTCGAGGACCGGGTGCAACTCCGGTTCCTCCCGGGGTTTAAGCCCAAAGTGCCTTCAAGTACAAACATAAATCAGCTCATTTGTTTACCTGTTTTTTACCCATCTCCCTCCTCTCCGGAGGAGGTGAAGTTTCACACCTTAGATGTGGTCAGATGCCTTCAAATTTATTTGCAACACACTCCTCTCACCTTCAGAAGGTCTGAAAACTTTCTGGTTAACAACCTTGATAGCTGGAAAGGCCTCAAGGCTTCAAAGGCGTCTATAGCAAGCTGGGTAAGAGAAGCCATAAAGGCTTAATTTACAGCTCTAGGATTACCTCCTCCTGCCCTTCTCAGGGCCCACTCAACCAGGGCTGTATCGAGATATTGGGTGGAAAATAGAGCACTATCTCTAGATCAGATTTGCGTAGCTGCTTCCTGGTCTTCAGAGACCACGTTTGTAAGTCACTACCGTCTGAACTCTTGCTCTACTGAGACAAATATCGAACAAAATATGCACAAAACCAAATAGGGATATAACTGCAAAGTACTGTATCCCCCTAGTAAAATTAACTGGCCCTACCCGCTTTTGTGTCCTTACCATAATAACAATTAACCCAAAACCAACAACAAGGTAAGTATGACACCTTCTTATATGAATAACAAAAAAGCAACTATTGCAATTTCATATCAAAATTTATTAAGTATCAAATATATGGACATACATGAAAGGACAAATGCAAGTGCAAGGAAAGAATTGGAAAAATAGGGTACCAAGATGGAATCAGGTCCCCATGTATTGCTACATAACTCATAAAGGAGGTAAGTACACTAGTATAAAGTGGCAAAATTGAGATAGTCTCAGGCCATTACCCACAACCGGTAAGACGGCCAAAATTAATGTAATTCTTTTATGCCACTATATATCAATAGTCAAGTACCCCTAATTCAATAGAAAAACATATCCTGGGCCACCAATATCCGTAAAAACAAGTCTCTGCATCTCAATAAAAGCAGCACAAAATGAAGATGACTCAGGACTTACCCATGTGGGTAGTGTGGTAGAAGCAACCAAGGGACCGGTCCCTATTCTCCAATGGCCCCAGGGGGTGTCACGCTCTACGGAGTCTACTGCCTTTGGGCAAACTGTCTTAAGCTCGGTCTGCAGTCAACTCCCACCCTAGAGGGATTACGTGGTATCTCCCCAGTTGTGCCGCTGGTATGGACGACAGGGAACAAGTGATTATGAAGATAATCTTGTTTCCCTTAGTCCTAACAGCGGCACAAGACTTCCCACCAAGTTTTTTTTTTTTTTAAAAAAAAGGGAGTGGAAAACCACAGAATGTGTTTTATGCATATGCTTGATTTTGTATATTTTGCCTGTTATTACTCTGGTATGTACACATTTTGGAGGAGGAAGCTGTGTCCTCTTAAGGGATCCTAGCCATGTGAAATTAATACTGGCTATTTAAAAATCCGCCTGTCCTACCAGCACACGGGCAGAAAATACCTCAGTTGTGCCGCTGTTAGGACTAAGGGAAACAAGATTATCTTCATAATCACTTGTTGTGCTATGAGTTTCGCAGCTGGATGCTTATTTCTT
The DNA here is from genome assembly GCF_031893055.1 of Leptodactylus fuscus. NCBI lineage: Eukaryota > Metazoa > Chordata > Amphibia > Anura > Leptodactylidae > Leptodactylus > Leptodactylus fuscus. The sequence goes on from NC_134267.1 coordinate 81,546,397, forward strand.
CAGCTTCCTACTTCAGGCTCTGCGGCCCACTGAAAATAATGAAAAGAAAATTCAAGGTTGAATTATGTGCTGATTTTGGGGTGGAATCCACCTGAAAAATCAGCTCCAAATTCATTTATGTGATCTTACACTCATTTAAAATAATAGCTATTGTGAAAAAAATGATTTGTGTCCTTCTTCTAGAATAAAACAGACTATCATCTCTTCATACTTGATATCACTCATTGATAACTTTTATCTATGTGTTAAGTGGCTATAATTTATCTGTTCAGCCTCAACAGAAATTGAATGTGGAAAACCAAAGAGAAAGCAGAGAAAGTGCTTTGGAAGAATTGTAGGTGGGTGTGAAGCAAATGCACACTCTTGGCCATGGCAGATCAGCCTTCGCACTAGGTATGTCTCTTTATTCCTGGTCTATCTTCTTTAACATTTCTTCACATGACCACCACAATGTGGAAATATTTGTTTATTCAATGATTGGACTTGTTAGCTGCTCACCAACTACTTAGTAGTGGTTGTGCAGTGTATTGCAGCCTACTGTGTCTGATACTACTGCTTTCTGTCTGACGTGCAAGTAGCCGAACTGTTGTACAGAATGAAGAGGCTGCAGCACTTCGTTGAGTTGCACTCCCACCAATATGATAGTGATGGCTTATCCTAATAATATAGCGTTAATACGGTGATCCCAGAAAACCAATTTAAGCCTGGTCATTGATAGGTTAATAAATGTAATGGCCAGTGGATCATGGACCACCTAACTGGATTGACTTTAGGCAAATCTCTTGAGCCCTGTTCAGGGATTTGGTCTTCACTGTCTGAAAACTAACCAGATCACTACCAGTCGGAGTGGTCCCTGTATAGGTGACAGCTGGCCAAAAGATACAGAGATGCTGATGAGAAGCCCCCAAAAGAATATGGTGCAATTTTCACAATCCAGATGCTTTAGAATAATTTTTTTTTATGGATCTCCAGTACATCATATAGACTAATGGTGCAAATATGAAGCATAGTTTGTCCACAGAAACAAGCCGTTATACAGATAACTGACCAAAAATATTTAAAAGTTATGATTTTTGGAAGGTGGGGGAGGGAAAAAAATGAAAAACTCAAAATACAACAGAGCAGGAAGTGGCTTTTAATTTTGCTGTCAGCTTAATTGTATGTCCATACACTTTGTAATGATTGATTTCATGTCGTTCAATTGTTATTTTCCAGCTTTAATTTGCACTTCTGTGGTGGAACATTGATCGATCGCCAGTGGGTTCTTACTGCTGCACATTGCTTGGAACGGTATATCTCATACTTAAACTTGTACCAATTATGTATATATTTTATAGTTCTGAAATAGGGTTGTAAGATATACTACATTTGTTTCTATTTAACCATTCAGTTCATGTATTATTCCAATGCATCTGAAATTACAATTTGTTATACAGGTCTCCTCGACCATCATCCTATAAGATTCAACTTGGAATACACAAAGAGAAAAGCGATGAACCATCCAAGCAAATCAGAGATGTTGAAAAGTTATTTTTAGAACCAACAAAAGCAGATATTGCTTTACTGAAACTGAAGAGGTAACGGGTATTCATACAATCTAGTACATAGTAGTTGCAATGGACATAGGATTGTGGACCCACTGAGTCACCAGACTGGTTTGGCTGTGCACCATTCCTAAAAGAGTTGCCTCCTCTGTATGGAGATCTGGTCCCGGTATTGGTTACAGCTGTTAAGGACTATCGTGTAGTGCACCACAGAAAAAGGCAAATGCATGGAGAGAATATAGACTAAAAACAGGACAGATACCTGCACCGTACCTGCACAGAGATAAAACAGGAGTTCAGGACTGGTAAAGATATGGAATTAGAAACAGGCGAGAATATAACACATAACACAAACCAGGTATAAGACACCAATACAAGGCAGGACATCGCAGGACATATCCATCTACACAGCAGAAGGACATATACATCCATATGGTAGCAGAAATGCATATGGGGCAGAAGGACACACACGTCCTCTCAGGGAAAAATAGCAGAAGGACATTTATAGGACATCTATTTAGTCCAAATATGAACTCATAACATACAAAAATACAGACAAGCTGACATACAAACAAAAGGACAAAATGCATCCAAACAGCAGGTTATGATACAGTAAACTGAAGTAAATAGAATGGAGATGTCAGCATAAAGACAGCAAGAGGTGTGCGCTCAGGATTACATAGCAGAGACTAAAGCATTGCTTAGACAGGGGGTGCTAAACAAGCAGACTCTTATACACAGACAATGATGGTCAGAATGAAGTATGCAGGTAAGTTCAATAACTCTTAAAGGAACAGAAGCATTCATAGTTATCCGGTTAGCAGGTAAAATACTGGAAAGCACAAGCTTACATTAATACTCCAAAAAAACAAGGAACTGTATAAATGTTTTGTGTAGTGCAAGTACAGTGAATACTACAATTGCCAAGATCATGCAGGACTGCAGGACTTTTTCACCTGTGATTTTAGGGGGATTATGTAATGGAGGCTAGCAACATAACCTCCAATGCATATGTGAATGTAGCCTTGTCTGATTTGCATATCCGTCTCACTTTTGCAGGACTATGTTTTAGGGTACATTCCCATCTGAAATGAGGCAGCTTTGAAGCCTCCATTACATATCTGCCCATAAATACTGGACATAATAGCAGCGCACATTGCGCTATTTTGTCTGGTAATGTAAAATGACATGAAGATGGAAAGTTGACAGACCCATTATAGAAAGTAGGGGAGATGGTGGGTTGCTGTATGATGGTACAGGAGAAGGAGCCAAGGCAGGTGAAGGAGCTGAGGCAGGAAAAGGGGAGGATGAGGGAGAAGTCTCCAAAGTGGTGGAGGCAGATGTGTAGGTTTCCTGGCTGCTGGTCTGGACTGCAGCACCAGCACTGGCAACACTGAAAGAGGCAGTGGCAGCAACGCCGGACGACTATTGTCCTGTGTTTGCTCTCTGCCACTGAGCCCAGTGCTTGCCTTCCAAATGACGGTGCATGCCAGTGGTCGTAAGGTTGCTCTTTTCAGAGCCCCTACTCTGAGTTGCAGAATGTGCAAACCGCACTATATTTGTCCGCCGCACATACATTTAAAAAATTCCACACCACTGAAGACCGTGGCCTCGAAGTGGGAGTTTTTCTAGGCTGGCTACAAGAGGGAACATTTTCGGCCCTGCTGGCTGTGGCCTGGGTTTGGTGAAGCGGCTGTCCTCTGCCTTTAGCCACCCTCTTTGGTGCTGCACTTCCCTCCACATCTACACTGCTCACCCTGCTTGACATCCCCCCTGTCCAGGTCGGGTCAGTGTCCTCGTCCTCCACCACCTCCTCTTCCAATTCCTCCACCTCTTGCACACCGACGATGGCAACAGGCTGCCCTGATGGCAAATGTGTCTCGTCATCATAGTCACTGAGGGCCGATTGCTGGTCAACAACAACAACAGGAGATGGCGGATGCTCCAGTGTTTGGACATCAGGACACAGCAACTCATCTGTTACCTCTGGTGATTCAGGACGTAGTGGGACAGAGAGAGGGACAGTGAATGGACCCGAAAACAGCTCCTGGGTGGTGGGAAAGGTGGGATTAGTCTGCTGGGAAGATTGGGCATGTTGTGAGGAAGGAGGACCAGACTGTTGGGTAGGAGGAGGAGTTGAGGTAGAGGCTGACTGGCTGGTGGAGAATGTGCTGGAAGCATTGTCCGTCAGCCACTGTAACATCTCTTCCTGATGCTCGGGCCTGGTTAGGGTTGTATCCTGCACCTTACTTAATGTGACCATCAAGCCGGAGACTGTGGGGAAGCGCAATGCTTGCTGCCGCAGAGCAATAGGCACAGTAGATGCTGTTGGTTGAGTGCAACCTTGCTCCACATCTGCATTTCCACGCCTCCGTTCCTGTCCCCTTGCGCTAGCCTTATACATTTTTTGATGCATACTAATGCCCTTTTTATGGTCTATACACCACTGAGAAAAGCTAGTTTGCACGTATATAGCAAGAAGTAACTGCTGTGGATTCCTGCTATTTTGTGGGGGGACACCTCTAATAAAAGCTGGTTGGAATGTATATAGCAGGAGGTAACTGCTCTGTATTCCTGTAAATTTGTGTGGGGGGGGGACACCCCAAAGAAAAGCTGGTTTGCACGTATATAGCAAGAAGTAACTGCTGTGGATTCCTGCTATTTTGTGGGGGGACACCCCAAAGAAAAGCTGGTTTACACGTATATAGTAAGAAGTAACTGCTGTGGATTCCTGCTATTTTTTGGCGGACACCCCTAATAAGAGATGGTTTGCACGTATATAGCAGGAGGTAACTGCTCTGTATTCCTGCAAATCTGTGTGTGTGGGGGGGGGGAAGACGCCCCAAAGAAAAACTGGTTTGCACGTATATAGCAAGAAGTAACTGCTGTGGATTCCTGCTATTTTTGGGGGGACACCCCTAATAAGAGCTGGTTTGCACATATATAGTAGGAGGTAACTGCTCTGTATTCCTGCAAATTTGTGTGTGTGTGTGGGGGGGGGGGGGCAAAGAAAAGCTGGTTTGCACGTATATGGCAAGAAGTAACTGCTGTGGTTTCCTGCTATTTTGTGGGGGACACCCCTAACAAAAGCTGGTGTGCACGTATATAGCAAGAAGTAACTGTTCTGTATCCCTGTTTTTCACAGTCCATTGAAAGCTGGACTCCTGTCCCTGCAGTGTATAGCTCTGAGAAGAGCTGTTGTTGTTCTTCGGTTTTTCCCTGCCTATCTGAAGCTAATGCCTATCTAGCCCTCAGCAGATATGTTTCTCTCCCTATCTCTCACCGCAAAATGACACGAATATGGCGGCGGCCGTTCTTATGATTGGGAGGTCACATGTTTTTAGCAGTCAATGGGTTTTTTCTATTTTTTTTCACTGCCTCCGTGTCGTAGTTCCTGTCCCACCTCCCCTGCACAGTTATAAAAACGCGCCAAGGAAGGTGGGAGGGGATATGAATTTTTACTGCGTATGCCGCGTGGTATTCGATTGGGAATGAATACCTGGAATGGCCTGATATTCGATCGAATACCTATTCGAATGAACGATGTTCACTCATCTCTAGTCAAGAGTTTTCACGAAATTTGCAATCTGTATAATATATATCCAGCCAGGAATAAAACCGAGCCTGTGAAACTCTAGTTTACTGGCCTAATGCTACACTAACAAGGATCAGAGACCAGCCTTGCTCAATGTGCAAACATGTGAACCCAATGCGCATCAGAGTAGTCACACTGTATCACTGTTACTGGTGTATATTATCATCTCTACAGCAGTTTTCACTGCTTTATTCATTGGATTTATGAGGATCGTTTACATGAAACAAGCAGTATCTTGTTTTGTAGTCTATTAGGTGCGGGGGTGTTCACATGTTTGTACATTTATCAAAGCTGGTCTCTGATCCCTGTCCCTATACCTGCGGCCTCAATCCCTAAAGTTAGTGTTTATCAATAAAATATTAACATGAAAACATTTGCAGACCAGACACGCTTCGTTAATAGAGTCTAGTTACACAGTCATGTGAAGCATAAATCTCACTGCTATTTCTTCTACAGCCCAGCTATAATAACAGATGAAGTTCTCCCTGCCTGCTTGCCATCTCATAACTATGTGGTACCAGATAAATCTGAATGTTATGTAACAGGGTGGGGAGAAACACAAGGTAAATATACTACAGTTATTCATGATAGTCATATACCAGACTAGTCAATTGTCATTCTGCAATTTGCAGCTTTTATCATTTACTTTATTACTACAGATAAAGGTTTATAAGGATGTAAACTTCATATAGACATCAGAATTTTACTACCATTATTGAAAATGAAGACTTTTGTCTTACTCTTTACTCCTTCAGTTCTGCTGTATTACACTGGTAATACTTTCTCCATGAACCTATTTGCTTCTGTTCTTTATTTGATTACCTAGAAAAAAATATATTCTGTAAATATAAATATTAACAATCTGTGTGTCCACCTACTAGGCACTGGTAAAGAAGGCGTTCTTAAAGAAGCTGGTTTCCCTGTAATTGAAAACAAAGTATGTAATAGCCCTGAGTACCTCAATGGTAGAGTTTCAAACCGGGAGCTGTGTGCTGGGAATATTCAGGGTGGCGTGGACAGCTGTCAGGTATGAAATATTGTTTAAGAAATTTATAATTCTCTTTCTTGTGGTATTCCTCACATTTATAGCAGTAACTATACCAACTCTTAAAGGGGCTCTATCATTGGGAAAAGTCATTTTTATCTAAGCATATCCTTGCATAGGCTTTAGAAAGGCTATTCCACACCTACCTTTTGTATATAAATCGCCTTAGTGGTTTTTGAACCCCGGAAGTCTCATCTTGCACCCTCTGCTTATTCTTTCCTATGCATATATACAGCACAGGCTGCTGCTGATGACTTCCTGCTTCCTGTTTGCACACACAGATAGGATAGAATAGCAGAGAGGAGGCTGCTGGGAACTTCCTGTGCTGGCTGGAAGCTAATTAGCATATGAATAAAAACGAGCTCATTCAAAAGCCTCTGAGGCAATTGATATACAAAAGGTAAGTGTGAAATAGCATTTCTAAAGGCTATGCAAGGATGTGATTAGTTAAAAATGACTTTTCCCAATGATAGAGCCTCTGTAACTACTAACTGCTACTCTATCAACTACTAAACAATGTAACTACACATAACATTCTGCCTACTGTTATCTAGTGCAGACATTGAATTTTATTTGTATGAATAAAAAAAAATGGCTTATTTTATCTTACAGGGTGACAGTGGAGGACCACTAGCCTGTTTTGATGGAGAAAAGTATATTATACAAGGGGTGACTTCTTGGGGTCTTGGTTGTGCACAGGCAATGAAGCCTGGTGTATATGTACGTGTTTCTTCGCATATCCCGTGGATTGAAAAGACAATGAGAGAAAATTAATGGAGTAGATTTTTTTTTCTTTTTGTAAATTGCTGCAACCAACAACTTATACTGTAATGAATAAAAAAACAAAAAACAAAAACATTTTGTATATGCTATTCTAAGCTTTTATACCTATATTATGTTTGTTGTTGGATTGTTGTTTTTTTGTTTGTTTTTTTTTTAAAAACAATGCACTTTCATGACTATTCCATTTATACCTCCCAGCCATTCAATGTTTAGCAGGACATCCCTGAATCTGGATGTTATCCTGCTGTCCTGGGCAGTATGTAATGGCTACAATGGTGAAACAGAAAGCTAGAAGTTTCTTACCATTCAGCCCCAGTCACTGCCTCCAGCAGATTGGAAACAAGACGTGTACCAAAGCGTATCACCACATTGCAACTGCTGTTCCATCTCTCTGAAGAGATCAGAAATGACCTTGGGGGAAACGGGGATAATTTTTTTTTTTTTTGCATTATACAATGTTGGGGGCCACAAGGAAGGAGCTTTATACTGTTTTCGACCACAAGGGAACATGATACCATATTGGGTGCTAAGTGGATATTATACCATGTGAGGGCCACTAAAGGGACAATATAATGTGTGGGGGCACAAAGGGACTAGCTGAGATTGGACAGAGTCAAAAAAGGCATGGATGGACTTATATGCTTCATTTATGTAGATTTGCTGCAGTGTGCTGCCGACACCACAGATTTTGTCCTTCTTCTGACGTCGCTTGCAGAGAAGTGACTGATAAATAGCAGTCTGAGCATTTTATTTCCTTCCTATGACTGTTCACATTATGGGATAAATACTTATTTTAATAGTTCAGGTATTACTTTATGTTTTTAGTTGCTGGAATTCTGTCTCTCATACAATATACTGCAGTATTAAAATATATTGTTACATTGCCATACTTCTGTTATACCCATCAAGTGACTTAGATGCAACAGTTGCATTTCACCATGGCATGTAAGTGGGTAACAACCACGATCAGTGTTGGCAATCCCTGGTCATGATTTAGCTCCTAATCCCTCTCCATATCCCCCTGCCTGATATTATGATGTACATGTCCATCAAATGTCACAAAGCCTGGCAAGCAAAATGGGTTCTTGGTAGTTGAGGAACAATAGGAAGTCAGGTGTAGTTGTAACATGAAAGAAACCTATACATGGGTGGTTAATATTCAGTTGTACCCTATTTAGGAAATATAGTGTAACACAGAATCAAAGCACAAAATAAAGGGCTATATAAAACATTACTAATAGACCACTGAATGGAGAACTACTGACACATTCTGAAATTCTCAAAAGTTTGGGACTCCAGTAACTCCAGACCTTTGGGATTCATTTCAGATGAACAGTGGGCACTATTTTTCAGATCAGAACAAGATAGAGAAGAATGATAACATTACTTCAGAAGTTGGGCTTCTAATACACATATTTAAAATTCTGTTCATATATATATATATATATATATATATATATATATATATATTTATTTATTTTATATCTGTTCCGTTAATCTTCGAACAGTAAAATATTTGTTTCGAATAGCCGCTCAATATTCGACTATTCGAACAAATATCGAACTCCATTATATTCTATGGGGAAAAATGCTTCGTTTCAGGGGAACCCACAATTCGACTCAGGAGGGTCACCAAGTCCACTATGACACCTCAGCAAATGATGCCAACACCTCTGCAATGCAACTGGGACAGCAGGGGAAGCATGCCTGGGGCCATCTAACACACCAAAGTTCCTGTATTACCCCACTATCACAGCCTAACAACTACACACTTTCCACACTCAAAAAAACCTCTATCAAAGTGGGAAAATACCTGGAAACCTTCTTTCTTCCCCAAATGGATGGACACAAACCCCAATTTAAGCTAAAGAAACATTAACAAGCACCCCTTTAAATCATGTTGCCCATGACAACCACAGACGGAATACGTAATAGGAAATCCAACAGTACCCACCCTGAACTGTCATTGTGGATGTGTGTGTGTGATGTGGTAAGACCTTCCAAAATTCACTTTTCTGGCCCTTAACATGAGCCCTTCCAAATTAAGTTACAGGCCCATAAGCTGAGCTACCAGCAGAGATTGAGGCCCTTTAGGTGACTTCAACCTCTTACCAGCAGAGTTTTAGGCCCTTTAACCAATGGCGTAACTACCGCCATAGCAGCAGATGCAGCTGCCACAGGGCCTGGGACATTAGGGGCCTGGTGACAGCCGCTACTGCTGCTATCATTATACTCGGGGGGGTCTTTTCGGACCCCCGAGTATAATGATTGGCGGACCGGGAGAGGTAAGAAACATAAAAAACAGTGTTACTTACCTCTCCATGATCCATGCAGACTTCGGCCTAGTCGTCTGACGTCTCATGACCACGGCCTGCGTCCCGGGTCAGTATAATAATTGTTTATGGGTGTCCACAATGGGACATACTGTGTGCAGGAGACACTAAGGGACATAATACTGTGTGAAGGGGCCACTATGGGGCATAATAGAGCGCGCAGGAATGCGTAGGAGGGGGTTGGTTGAGGTCGTCGGGTGAGGGGCCCATGTCAGTTCGCCACGGGGCCCCACCATTCCTAGTTACGCCACTGCCTTTAACTTAGTTCAGCCTTGCACCAGCAGAGTTTTTTGCCCTTTGGGTGAGCTGAGCCTTGCACCAGCAGAGTGTTAGCCCCTTTAAAATTCTTAGCCCCTAAAACGGTGGTTCCAGAACAATCACTCTCATTGTGTTGGATTGATGCAGTGGATTGGACTGAGGACCCAGACATTGACCTTGATTTTGATTGGGAAATTGATAACATTTTGGCATCAAGTCCTGGGGGTAACCTTTATTTAGAGGACCACAAAGGTGGAGAATTGGCTGCAACCACAACTACCGGTAATGGTCCTCTAATATCGGATTCTACATTACCTCTACAGGGTTCTGATAAGGTGTTAATATTCCAAACAACATGCTCCAATACTTTAGATGTAGACCACTTTCCCTTCCGACACCAGATTTAACCAATTTTCACCAGCATCATCCTGCTGAGATGGAGCCACTAAAGGAAACCTTGCCTTCAAATGTATGTTCTGGAGCTGCGACTGAGCCAAATCTAAACACGGAGTCCTTTGGAACTGAACAAAATTCACCAGCAGTGTTTTTGGCCCTTAGGGTGAGTTGAGTCTTGTACCAGCACGTGTCCCGTAACATCAGGCAGGCCCTAAGTTCTGCGCTTTGCACAAAGTTCCACTTGACCCGGTGGTACAAGTGGAGAAGTGCATGCGGCCAGGGACGCTGCATCTCAATCACGGCACACTGGCTGAATGTAGTTGAGGCTGGGACCGGGTCTCAAACTGTGGCGGCCTGCCTTGTCTCCCCGCCCAATATTCCTGGCAAGAATGCTGAAACATCAACCTCCTCCTCCGCCATTAAATCGACCCCAGCTACGAGCTGGAAACGCTGCAACACTGGCGTGGGGAGACGTCAGCAGGCCGTGCTGAAGCTCATCAGCTTGGGGAACAGACAGCACAGTGCCTCCGAGGTCAGGGATGCCATCCTGGATGAGATGGCAACGTTTTTTGCCCCGCTGCACCTGGGCCCAGGTGCAGGTTGGCGTATGTGATAATGGCCGGAACCTGGTAGCAGATCTGGAGCTTGCCAGACTCAAACACGGTGCACACATGGCCTACATTTTCAAATTATTGGTGCAACAGTTTCTAAAAACTTACCCCAATTTACACAAGCTACTGGTGAAAGTGCGGCGTTTGTGCTCCCACTTTGGTAAGTCTACAGTACCTGGTACTAGCCTCAATACACTCCAGCAACGCCTACACGGCTGTTGTGCGAGGTCACCACATGCTGAAACCCTAGATACCATATGTTGAGCAGGGTGTGTGAGCAGCAGAGACCTTTGATGGAGTTCCATCTCCAAAACCCAAGGGTTCATCAAAGTCAGTCACTGGACAAGAACCATTAGCATGCGCTCATCACAATTCCTGATATGACAGCTGCGTTAAGCAGGGTGCAGGGTACAATGCAGACCAGGCCCGAGCACCAGGAACAGGTGTTACAATGGCCAGCAGATAATGCTTCCAGCTGCTTTTCCAGCAGCCAGTCAGCCACTACCTGCAGTCGTGTTCATACCCAAGAGTCTGCCCCTCCTTCCTCCCAACATGCCCAATTTACTAACAGAGTCATCCCACCCTTGCCCCCTCTCAGGATCTCTTTTCAGGTCTTTTTACTGTCTCTCCCTCTGTTGAACCACTTCCCGAATCCCAGGAGCTACCAGACGACTTTGTGTGTACTGATGCCCAAACACTGGAGCATCCACCATCACTCTGGGCCCGACTGATGTTATGGGACACGTGCATGCGCAAGGCGGGGACGGCACACCAAGAGAAGTAGTAACGGCTAGGCCCAGCATAGCGAGGTGCCACAGCTGCCATCAGGTGACGGAAGGCCTGGGTATCCAGAAGCTTAAACACCAACATTTACAGGCCCAGCAGTTTTTAGATGAGACTGTTGAAGGCTTAGGCATGTGGGTGGCTTGCGCTGTACTTCTGCCTGCAATGAAACGCCTGGGAGATGGGGAGTGGCTGGGAAGAGGTGCATGATGCAGGCAAAAACGGCGGATGTGGGTGAACTCCCTAAAATGTCAGAGACAGATGTGTAGGTGTCCAGGCTGGTGGTCTGGACTGCAGCACCAGCACTTTAAACAGTGGAAGAGGCAGTGTCGGCAACGCCGGGTGACAATTGTCCTGCATTTGCTGTCTCCCACTGAGCCCAGTGCTTGCTTTCAAAATGACGGTACATGGCTGAGGTGGTCAGGTTGCTTTTCTCTGAGCCCCTATTTAGTTTAGAGTTGGACAGTGTGTAAAACGCACTCAGTTTGTCCTCCACACATACCTTAAAATCTCCACACCATTGAGGGAGGTTACCAACATGGGCAAGTTTTGGGCGAGTGGCTAGTACACGGAAAATCTTTGGCCTTGCTGCCTCCGGCCTGGCTTCTGTGAAGCACCTGTCCTGTGCCTCTGGACATGCCTCTGCCTCTAGCCACCTTTTTTGCTGCTGCGCTTGCCTCCACATCTATACTGATTTCCCCCCTAGACATCACCCCTGTCCATGCTTCTGCCTCTAGCCACCTTTTTTGCTGCTGCGCTTGCATCCACATCTACACTGCTTTCCCCGCTAGACATCACCCCTGCCCATGTCAGGTCAGTGGCCTCGTCGTCCACCAACTCCTCTTCCAATTGCTCACTCTCCTCTTACTGCAAACCGCACATAACCACAGCTTGCCCTGATGGCCAATCGTGTCTTGTCATCATCACTGAGGCCAAGAAACGTTGGTTGCGGGTCCACAACCAGAAAATTGGCAGGAAATGGTGGATGCTCCAGTATTTGGGTATCAGGACACACAAAGTCGTCAGGTGGTTCCTGGGATTCAGGAACTGGTTCAACAGAGGGAGAGACAGTAAAAGGACCTGAAAAGAGATCCTGGGAGCGGGCAAGGGTGGGATGACTCAGTTGGGAAGATTGGGCATGTTGGGAGGAAGGAGGGGCAGACTCTTGGGTATAAACACGACTGCAGGTAGTGGCTGACTGGCTGGTGGAAAAGCAGCTGGAAGCATTATCTGCTGGCCATTCTAACACCTCTTCCTGGTGCTCGGGCCTGGTCTGCATTGTACCCTGCTTAACGCAGCTGTCATATCAGGAATTGTGATGAGCGAATGCTAATGTTTCTTTCGGTTTAAAGTTATATTTCTGTCCATATTAATGTAGAGGAAAGAAGGTTTTCAATTATTTATCCACTTTCATAGAGGTTCTAGTGCGTTTGTAAAGTGTCCAGTGGAAAGGATGGGATAGGATTTCACATAAGTCTGCCATCCATGGGCACTCATGGTGCAGAAACTGAGGTAGCTGACTTTGATAAACCCTTGGGTTTTGGAGATGGAACTCCATCAATGGTCTCTGTTGCTCACACACCCTGCTCAACATATAGCATCTAGGGTTTCAGCGTGTGGTGACCTTGCACAACAGCCAGTGCTTCAGGCAGATGAAGGCATTGCTGGAGTGTATTGAGGCTAGCAGCAGCTACTGTAGACTTACCAAAGTGCGCGCACAAGCGCCGCACTTTCACCAGTAGCTCAAAAACATTGTGGTACGTTTTTAAAGACCGTTGATAAGTTAAAAAAGTGGGCCAGGCATGGACCGTGTTGGAGGCTGGCAAGCTCAAGAGCCGCTAACAGGTTCCGGCCATTATAACACATGAAAAAATGCCTGGGCCCAGGTGCAGCGGCGAAAACCACATTCCCCCTACGCCCAACCAGCAGCACAACTGGGGTATTTCTGCCCCTGTGAGCTGTTAGGACAGGTGGAACTTTTAATTAACTAACAGCTTTAACCCCCTATAAGAGGCCGCAAGACCTCCTCCCCCCCCCGTGTTTTTTTCTGTCCTGTGCGGACAGGACAGGTGGCGGGGGGGAGAGGTGTTGCAACCTCTTACAGGGGGCACCTCTCCCTCCGACTTTCAGCTTACCTCCTCTCCTTGCCTCCTCCCGTCTGGGGTGTGCTCATCTTCCCCCTGTGCCGGCGCATGTCTGCCGGCACTTCGGCGGGTCAGGAGACGGGGAGGAACTTCTCTTCCCCGGCGGCATAGGGGGAACTGTAGTGTGCGGCCGTGTTCCCAGGCGGTGGAACTTCCGCTTCCGGGTTTGCCGCGCATGCGCTCCGGCTGTCGGTCGCCACGAACTGCGGTTTTTTTGTGCTATTTCTCCCCCCTCCGTGGCGGATGGTGAGGGGGGAAGTATTCAGGTCTCCTCCTGGATGTCTCCAGTTTCCAGGGGCCCCGGTTTGATGTATTTTGGGTCTCTGTTGTGAGGGGGCGGGGCCTCATCGTAACTCCGCCCCTCTTGGTTTGCCCGGCTTATTTAAACTCCCCCCTGTCATTACTGCTTTGCTTGCTCACTCTCTGGGTGCTCAAGCTGTCGGTTTGTCCCTCAAGCACTTTGTGGTGGTTAACCGTATTGTTTCAGGTTTGGCAGGGGGGGAGGGGCGGGCAGACCCGGTCACTTATATGGAGCCTGAATAACTTGGTATTTGCTTTCTCCTTAGCATGTCCTCCTCTTCCGTGCTCCCCTCCCGGGGTAAGTCGACTTCCAAGAGGAAGCATTTATCCTGCGGTAAATGCAGGATTCCCTTACCCGATGGATATGAATATAGAGATTGCCATGGATGCAGAGGCCCCCCATCAGAGGATACCCCCCTGCGTGATGTGGTCGGCTGGGTAAAAGACTTCGTGCATCAGTCTATGAGAGAAGTTAAAGATACCATCTCCCACATGGCAAAAAGACCTCAAGTGGAGCGCAGTGAGCTCTCTCTCCCCCCGTTGGAGGATCTCCATATTGGGGAGCTGGATTCAGAGGAGGAATCCGAGGAAGCGGAGAAATCTACATTTCCATTGGAAAAGATGCCCAGGCTGCTCAAGACCATCCGGGCAAGGGACCGTGAGAGCGGGGAAGGATCCAGCAGAAGATCCAGGTCCTTCAGGGCAAATTCGGATTTAGTCCGAAAGATGGAGGCAGAATGGAGACGGCCGGAAAAAGCGTTTAACTCCACTAAACGCTTTAGATCCTTGTTCCCCATTGCCGAATCCCAGTAAGGAATATGGGGGTTCCCCCCCAAAGTGGATATGGCCGTGGCTAAGCTATCTAAGCGCACGGTGGTGCCGTCAGAAGACGGATCGAATCTGCAGGATCCTATGGACCGCCGCGTCGAGGGCTCCCTGAGGCGGATATATGCAGCCTCCTCCGCCCAGGCTTCGGTGGGCATCTCCGCCAGCGAAGTGGTGTCAGGCCTTCGGGCTGAGTTGTCGTCCCTGGCTAGGGACATCGACACCGGAGTTCATCGAGACGACCTGCTATCGGCCATGTCAGATATTAATCTTATGGTAGACCACCTATCTGAGGCTACCTTTTACCAAACCAAGCTGGCTTCTAGGGCAATGGCGCTTTCCACCGCAGCCAGATGCCCATTATGGCTCAAACCATGGAGAGCCGATAATGCCTCCAAATTTAATTTGTGCGCCCTCCCCTTCGAGCCTGGAAGGCTATTCGGTAGGGAATTAGACCGAATTATGGAAGGCCTCGCGGATTCCAAGGGGAAGAACCTTCCTCAACCCTCCAACAGTGGAAGACCTTCCTTTCGGGGCTGCGGATTTTCCAGAAGGGGTTCTCGAGGCCAGAGACGCTCCGGCCCCCAGGCCAGAGGGAGAGGTCGTGGCGCCTCCCGTGACCAGCAGAAGCGCTCATCCTTCTGACTATCCGACCTCCCTTCCCCGCGCCCCCGCAGCTGTAGGCGGCCGGCTTTCCTATCATTCGGCCGCCTGGATTCTTCATATTCAGGACCCCTGGGTCTTGCAACTGATCCAGGAAGGTTACAGAATAAGTTTCATCTCTCACCCTGCAGAGAAGTTTATAACAACTCGCCCTTTTCAGGGCACCAAACAACTTCATCTAGAGAAGTCCGTTCAGGAGTACGTGGACAAAGCCGCGCTGGAACCGGTTCCTCTCGCAGAACGCGGCCAAGGCGTCTACTCTCCGGTCTTCTTAGTTCCCAAGTCGTCAGGCGGATGATCATCGATCTCAGGTACCTGAATCAGTTCATCCACAAGGTACGGTTCCGGATGGAAACCATCAGATCGGTACTCCCCTTCCTGCAGCCCGGAGATCACTTCGTCACCCTGGACCTAAGGGACGCATACCTCCACGTACCTATTTTTCCAGCCCACAGAAAATTCCTAAGGATTGCTGTGTACTTAAACGGAAGGTTGTCTCATTTCCAGTTTACGGCTCTCCCATTCGGCATATCCTCGGCCCCCCACACCTTCACAAAGGTAGTGGCTCCGGTCGCGGCCGCCCTGCGCCTCCAAGGGATCTTTATAGTTCCGTATCTAGACGACTGGCTCCTAAAAGCCCGGTCAAAGGAGGTTCTCGCCACACAACTAGAGACCACAGTGGCTTTACTAAACGAGCAGGGCTGGCTAGTAAACTGGCAGAAGTCAGTAGTGGTTCCATCAACCCGGATCCAGTTCCTGGGATTCATCTTGGACTCTCTCAGTATGACGATCTCCCTGCCCTCTCCTCGCAAGGAGAAGATTGGTCGAGCGGCTCATCACCTATCCATTACCCGGAAGGTTACTATCAGGACGGCCATGAAGGTCCTAGGTCTCATGTCCGCCACCATCGAGGCAGTCCCCTGGGCCCTGTGGCACATGTGCCCCTTACAAAGCGAGATCTTGAGAGTCTGGAACCACAGTCCTTCAGGACTTCAGAAGCCTATCCAGTTATCCATCAGTACCCGTCGATCACTGGCTTGGTGGTCTCATCTCCAAGACGGGAAGTCCACGGTCCAGACCTCCTGGACCCTGTTGACTACAGATGCCTCCCTCACAGGATGGGGAGCGCATCTAGGGGAGACCCCAGTACAAGGTACATGGAATCGTCTGGAGAAAACGCGCTCGTCCAATTGGCGTGAGCTTACGGCAGTTCACCGTGCACTTCTGGCGTTTGCACATCACCTGCAGGGACAAGCGGTGAAGATAAGGATGGACAACTTAACAGCAGTTCACTATATCAACAAACAAGGGGGAACCAGATCCCCCTCTCTCCTGCAGGTGACCAACCTAATATTTTCCTGGGCAGAAAGGAATCTGTCCCAGTTGTCGGCTGTTCACATCCGAGGTCGCTTGAACATCCTTGCGGACCAGCTCAGCAGAGGCCTGGTGACGTCAGGCGAATGGTCCCTGGATCCAGAAATCTTTCACCATCTTACCAAGATGTGGGGTCTCCCCGAGGTGGATCTGATGGCCACCCAGTACAACGCCAAAGTAGAAAGGTTTTGCTCCCTGTACCAGGAGGACAACCCTTTGGCGTTGGATGCCCTGTCAATACCTTGGAGGTTCAAACTGGCATACGTTTTTCCTCCCATTCCGATGATTCCGAAGGTATTGGCGAAACTCAGGCAGGACCAGACCTCGGCAATAGTGATCATGCCGTTCTGGCCAAAGAGGGCATGGTTTACCCACCTCATTCTGATGAGTCGAGGGATCTACTGGAGGCTTCCATCAGTCCACAACCTGGTAACTCTAAACAGACAGCTCTGCCAGGACCTGGACAGGTTCAACCTCACTGCCTGGAGGTTAACCGCGCCGTATGTGGAGATAGAGGATTGTCCCAGGGAGCGCTAAGGACACTAGCCCATTCAAGAGCGGAATCTACTAACTGGAGCTATCAGAGGATCGCCCGAATATTCCGAGGCTGGTGTGAGGAGAACCAGCGCAATTCCGACAGAAATTCAATTGTGGAGTTCCTACAAGACGGCCTAGAGAGAGGGCTATCACCAGCCACCCTGAAGGTTCAAGTTTCAGCGCTGTCCGCTCTCCTGGAGACTCGGCTATCACAAGATCCTCTAATTAAGCAGTTCCTAAGAGGGGCCGCCAGGCTCCGACCCCAGGTACAACCTCCAGTCCCTCGGTGGGATCTGGCTGCAGTTCTACAGGGGCTTTGTGCTCCTCCCTTCGAACCTTTATCTGAGGTGGATTGGAAGTACCTGTCATACAAGGTTACCTTTCTGTTGGCAATAACCTCCGCCAAAAGAGTTGGAGAACTACAGGCCTTAGCGGCCTCTGAACCCTTTATAACCTTTTTCTCAGACAGGGTACAGCTGAGGTTTGTTCCAGGATTCTTGCCAAAGGTACCTTCTCTTCAGAATAGCAACCAGGTAATTTCTTTACCGGTCTTCTTTCCCTCCCCCACTTCTGAGTGGGAGGAGAAGATGCACAAGCTGGACTTGGTCAGAGCACTGCGGTTCTACCTGGACCGTACAGCCTCCTTCCGGAGATCAGAAAATCTGCTGATCAATGTGTTTGGCCACAATAGAGGTGTCAAAGCATCGAAGGTGACTCTGTCAAAATGGATCAAGGAGGCCATCACCTGCTCCCTGCGTGCTCAAGACCTTCCGGTACCTGAGTTTGTCCGTGCCCACGCCACCAGAGCGGTGGCAACGTCCTGATGATAATCTGTTTTCCCTTAGCCCAAACAGCAGCACAAGGCTCCCTCCCAGATCCTTGTCATGGTATATATTGTATTTGTATTTGTATACTTTGATACTAACACGGGGGGAAGGAGGTCTTGCGGCCTCTTATAGGGGGTTAAAGCTGTTAGTTAATTAAAAGTTCCACCTGTCCTAACAGCTCACAGGGGCAGAAATACCCCAGTTGTGCTGCTGTTTGGGCATCAGATGTAGCAGGGCCGAGTGTGCATCAGATGTGTAGTTGAGTAGAACTGGCTCAGCACTGCTAAGTCTCTGCATTCGCATAGGAATGCATTGGCCAGCCTTCGGCCAATCAACGCTGGCTCTGCCGGAGGAGGCGGAGTCTAAGGTCGGACCTGAATGGAGACTGGTGTGGAGCGATCTTAGACTCCGCCTCCTCCAGCAGAGCCAGCGCTGATTGGTCAAGTTCCGTACTCTGGCCAATCAGCGCTGTCCAATGCATTCCTATTGGAAAAAGTTTATGTCACAAAAATCACAATTACACACCCGATAGAGCCCCAAAAAGTTATTTTTAATAACATTCCTACCTAAATAAAGGTTATCCCTAGCTATCCCTGCCTGTACAGCTATCCCTGTCTCATAGTCACAAAGTTCACATTCTCATATGACCCGGATTTGAAATCCACTATTCGTCTAAAATGGAGGTCACCTGATTTCGGCAGCCAATGACTTTTTCCGATTTTTTTCGATGCCTCCAGTGTTGTAGTTCCTGTCCCACCTCCCCTGCACGGTTATTGGTGCAAAAAAAGCGCCAGGGAAGGTGGGAGGGGAATCACATTTTTTTGGAGTTTGCCACATGATGTTTGATTCGAATCGAACACATCGAACAGCCTGATATCCGATCGAACATGTGTTCGATAGAACACTGTTCGCTCATCTCTAGTGCTTAGTAATGTTTCTTTAGCTTAAAATTTAGGTTTCTGTCTATAAAATTGGGGAGTAAAGAAGGTTTCCAGGTATTTTCCCACTTTCATAGAGGTTGTATTGAGTGTGGAAAGTGTGTAGTTGATAGGTTGCGATGGTGGGGTACAACTGTGACTTGAGCTTGTTAGATGCCCCCAGGCATACTTCTCCTACTGTCCCAGTTGCATTCCAGAGGTGTCATCAACATTTGCTGAGGTGTCATAGTGGACTTGGTGACCCTCCTGAGTCGAATAGTGGTTTCCCCTGAAACAATCGTGTTTTTTTTTTTTCCCATAGACTATAATGAGTTTCGATAATCGTTCGAATAGTCTAATATTGAGGGCCTATTGGAAACAAATATTGAATATTTTACTGTTCGCTCATCTCTAATGGCTAACACATGGACCAAGTTTCATGGGTGAAACAGTCTTGTGTTGCTAGTCTAAGGTTAAGTTCACACAGGGATTTTTGGCCCAGAACCTGAGGTGGACGCCTCCTCAGATTCCGGACCAAAATATGGGTAGCTGCGACTGGATGTCAATTGGGAAGGGGGGGGGGGGGGGGGAATGTCTTCAGACAGATGTGGCGGGGCGAATCCGCCTGAAAGAATAAACATAACGCTTTTTTCTGGGAGCCGGAACAAACCGCTCCCATTGATTTCAATGGCAGCTGTCTTTTTGGTCAGGATTTTGTAGCGGATATGGCCTCACAATCCTGACCAAAATATCCTGTGTGAACTTACCCTTACTGTGGATGTAAAATTTGCTCTTCAGGCCAATTGCTGCTGGATATTTTTTTTCTGCAGCATGTAGATGTGATATGGTACAATCTCATCCACTTTACAGTTAATGTCAGTATCACCCCATTTTTGAACAAGCACATTTCAGCCCCCAATATTAAAATTCATAGAAAAAATTGACATGTACTGTACAAAAGTTTAGAGGCAGGTGTGGAGAAATGCAGCAAAGTAAGAAGATTTTCAAAAATAGTGTTAGTTTATTATGTGAATTAACAAAAAGAATGTAAAGCAGGGGTCCTCAAACTTTTTAAACAGAGGGCCGGAGGCAGAGCAGATCACAAGGACATCGGGAGCAGTGCCCTACAATAGAGAAAGTGAAGTGTGCTCCATGGCCTGGCCCGAGCTCCCCAGGAGCTTCATTATAAATGCACGCCTGCCGGCGTTGTCGGCAGGGCCAGACAGAAGTGCTTGGCGGGCCCTGCCGGCGTTGTCGGCAGGGCCAGACAGAAGTGCTTGGCGGGCCGCAGTTTGAGGACCTCTGATGTAAAGTTACATGACTATTTAGTGTGATCACCCTTTGTTTTCAAATCATCAATTCTACTAGATACGCTTGCACACACTTTTTGAAGAAACTTGGCAGGAAGCTTGTTCCAAACATCTCATAGTGCTAAAGACAGATCTTGGGGGCTAGCTCCAACTCTGTCTTTTCATGCAATCCTAGATAAACTGGATAATAAGTTCAGGATGCTGAGACCAGGGTTCCGTGAGGGACACACTTGCAGGGTTGCTCCTCCAAATATTGATTTAGACCTATTTGGTTTGTCCCGTTTAGGCCGGGTTCACACGGAGTATTCTAGCTCGTCATTTGGTACGTAGACGCCGCGGGAGGATTTGCGGGCCTTATACGCTCCCATTGTTTTCAATGGGAGCCGGTACCGTACACGCGGCGCTATTTTGCTGCTGTGATTTTGCATTTTGTAAGGTACCGGCTCCCATTGAAAACAATGGGAGCGTATACGGCCCGCAAATCCTCCCGCAGCGTCTACGTACCAAATGACGAGCCAGAATACTCCGTGTGAACCCGGCCTTAGATTTGACAGTTGCCAAAATTTGCTTTCAAAATGCTCCCCCCCTCTCTACCCCAGCCTACGACTTTCACACAGTAAAAAGATTAAAATGGAGTTGTCCCATCTCAAGTAGCCCATTTATACTGGTAGCTTATGTAAATTGAAGCCTTTTCCTAAATACATTGCTTTAGAAATTCTGCTTTGTTTGCCTGGTATGTTGAATTTATTCCTTCCATTGGTTCCACAGCGTTGCTATAACCATGGCCCTGGGTGATAGGACAAGTGATGTCACTTACTCAGTGCCGACAGGGCAATCCTTCAGATAATTGCACTTTGCTGATAGAGAACACTCTGCTTTATGTAAACACACATAACAGGGAGTCCAATCTGTAATAGAAACTACAGATTACCTGACCTGCAGAAGTGTTTGTCCCATTCAGCAGGAGGGTGGGGGAGGGAGCATACAGCCTGGATGAAATGGGAGAACCCCTTTAAAATGTACACCACATGGTCTATTTGTACCTGGATAATCTCTTCACCAGGTAGATTAGAGGTTATTGCAAAACTGCAGCAACTCTGCAAATGTATAGGAAGCAAAGCAAACCTTTCTGATGTATAAACATAGCAATGGCCAGTTTTGATATCTATACACCTTATCAACCACTATAAGGTAAATATATATATATATATATATATATATATATATATATCTCCCAGTCTCTCCATGTGTATGTGCATATATTGGGGTGGGGTGACAAAAAGACATCCTGCACAGTGTGTCACTAGAGTTAAAGATGGCCCTGTTCCAGTTATGTTACATAACTAGAAGATGGCACCTGCCATTGGCAGTATCCAAGCATATTTTAGTTAACAAAACTTATGGAATCTCCTAAACTAATAGTGAAAAAGTATGTGCTGTAATGCAACAGGGCAGAGGAAGCACAAACCTTTAACCATTGTAACAAAGATAGCACACTGCTTTATACCATATATCATAGCTATAGTACTTACAAGGAAAAGTGTTACCACGAAATGATAGATTTTTTTTAAAAAAAAAATCTAACAAACAAAAAAACACAAAACTCACAATCATGATAAAAAAAAAAAAAAAAAAAAAAAAATTCTTAACTTTCCATGTTATCCAGTTTAAAAAAAAAAAAAAAAAATCCAAAAGACCTTGTAATTCAAACTGTTGCCACTGAACTTACAATAGTTAGATTGTCTCCTGGAAATGGACCACAGACACAATGGTCCAGAGAAGACCCTTGACTTCCATAGAAGTTGTCATCTATGGAGTTTTCTGGCCATTCTCAGTGATCTCTACAGAGATCATTGCACAGAGAGATAGGCTGAGAATTCCTGTCTTGTGACGGGTGATTTCTGTGTCTTGTCTACACATATACAGTATAGACCAAAAGTTTGGACACACCTTCTCATTCAAAGAGTTTTCTGTATTTTTATGACTATGAAAATTGTAGATCCACACTGAAGGCATCAAAACTATGAATTAACACATGTGGAATTATATACTTAACAAAAAAGTGTGAAACTACTGAAAATATGTCTTATATTCTCGGCTCTTCAAGGTAGCCACCTTTTGCTTAGATTACTGCTTTGCACACTCTTGGCATTCTCTTGATGAGCTTCAAGAGGTAGTCACCGGAAATGATTTCACTTCACAGGTGTGCCCTGTCAGGTTTAATAAGTGGGATTTCTTGCATTACAAATGGGGTTGGGACCATCAGCTGTGTTGTGCAGAAGTCAGGTGGATACACAGCTGATAGTCCTACTGAATAGACTGTTAGAATTTGTATTATGGCAAGAAAAAAAAAAAAGCAGCTAAATAAAGAAAAATGAGTGGCCATCATTACTTTAAGAAATGAAGGTCAGTCAGTCCAAAAAATTGGGAAAACTTTGAAAGTGTCCCCAAGTGCAGTTGCAAAAACCATCAAGCGCTACAAA
This sequence comes from Leptodactylus fuscus, assembly GCF_031893055.1. Taxonomy (NCBI): domain Eukaryota; kingdom Metazoa; phylum Chordata; class Amphibia; order Anura; family Leptodactylidae; genus Leptodactylus; species Leptodactylus fuscus. Next base: position 81,569,125 of record NC_134267.1, read on the forward strand.
GAAACTGTCTCACACGAGGACAGCCCCAGGAAAGGAAGACCAAGAGTCACGTCTGCTGCGGAGGATAAGTTCATCCGAGTCACCAGCCTCAGAAATAAAAAGGTAAAAGCTCAATGCTACACAGAGTTCTAGCAACAGACACATCTCTACAACAACTGTTAAGAGGAGACTTTGTGCAGCAGGTCTTCATGGTAAAATAGCTGCTAGAAAACCACTGCTAAGGGCAGGCAACAAGCAGAAGAGACTAAATGTGCTAAAGAACACAAGGAATGGACATGAGACCAGTGGAAATCTGTGCTTTGGTCTGACGAGTCCAAATTTGAGATCTTTGGTTCCAACTACCGTGTCTTTGTGCAACGCGGAAAAAGGTGAATGGATGGACTCTACATGCCTGGTTCCCACCGTGAAGCATGGAGGAGGAGGTGTGATGGTGTGGGGGTGCTTTTCCGGTGACACTGTTGGGGATTTATTAAAAATTGAAGGCATACTGAACCAGCATGGCTACCACAGCATCTTGCAGCGGCATGCTATTCCATCTGGTTTGCGTTTAGTTGGACCATCATTTATTTTTCAACAGGACAATGACCCCAAACACACCTCCAGGCTGTGCAAGGGTTATTTGACCAAGGAGGAGAGTGATGGGGTCCTACGCCAGATGACCTGGCCTCCACAGTCACCAGACCTGAACCCAATCGAGATGGTTTGAGGTGAGCTGGACCACAGAGTGAAGGCAAAAGGGCCAACAAGTGCTAAGCATCTCTGGGAACTCCTTCAAGACTGTAAGAAGACCATTTCAGGTGACTACCTCTTGAAGCTCATCAAGAGAATGCCAAGAGTGTGCAAAGCAGTAATCAAAGCAAATGGTGACTACTTTAAAGAACCTAGAATATAAGACATATTTTCAGTTGTTTCACAGTTTTTTGTTAAGTATTAATTCATAGTTTTGATGCCTTCAGTGTGAATCTACAATTTTCATAGTCATGAAAATACAGAAAACTCTTTGAATGAGAAGGCGTGTCCAAACTTTTGGTCTATACTGTATGTTACTGTTACTTTGATAAATTTGTTAGTATGCACAATAACCAAGTATTATACATAATAACGAATAAAGGTGGTTAATTTAGTATGTACTTAATTTATCATTTTAACCGGTTATTTTACATATAAACCAAACCCTCTTGGCTGAAGTGATAAATATTTAGGAACTCTTTATTTCACAAGCACTGATGAAAATTCCAGAGTGTTTCTCAGGTGTTTTCTCCTACTGGTTTTAGATTTTGACACTTGCACTCTCTCAAGTAAGTTCTGTTACCCTGCTTTACTTCTCATCCCACAACTTTCCTTCTAATTCTGAAACGCATTAAATAAACTTTCATTAAAAGAGCCTCCATTGTGTTAAAACGACCTGTAACCATATCTAGATAATACAAGGTACCAGCACTCAGTCGACATTGACAAGTGTGACATTTATCATACTAACCGGAGTGTGCTGTATATTATTCATAACATTAATATGAAAAATTCTTTACAATATAAAATATTTATTACATTAACCACCTTGATTGGTTATTATGTATGATACCCGGTTATTGTGCATACTGCCCACATTTATCAAAGTAACATATACAAGATCACTATTGTGCTGACATGCAAGGTGGCTTCTGCAATGAATTCTCCTTCAGAAAACCTCAGCATATTATTTGGCTGAGTGGCCAGCGTCAGAACAGTAGGAATTTTCTTTAAAAAAAAAAAAAAAAAAATTCCATGCTACCAATTTATTTGAACCAAAAATTCTAGCTATACATTCCCTTTAATTATACAATCTTAAAATTTAAAATAGCAATGCACTGTGTGAAAATACAAATTTTTATTTAAAAACATGTACTTTATTGTGTAAAAAAAATGATTACAATAGTTTACACTAGTTGGTACTGCAACACAATGTTTTCTATGCTGGCTCATTGTAGAGCCAGTAAGCTTGTGTGTCTTTAGGGATACATTTATAAAAACTGGCAGAAGGAGATTTATTTCAATTGACTAAATATTTTAAGATGGGCTTGGTGAAAGGTCATAAACTCCCACCATCACTTATTAGATGACTGTCAAGAAAAGGAGTATCCATCTGTCTTTGGTCGTTTCTCTTCGGCCTAAAATGAAAGGTTTACATTAAAGATATTTCTATAATACAAGAAAACAATATTAGTTCCCAAATTCATTTATTTTTGCCTCAGTAGCTATATGGGATTAGGCTTCCATTGACCTCAATGGGAGCTGTGCAGTAGTAAAGTACCCAGTGACTAGAAAGGGCATGAAGCCAACTTCTTCCTGTCCTATGTAGTGTCAGAAGCTGCCCTATACTACTGCTCAGTGCATGGCCTGCCCCACCAATTAGACATTTATGGTCTAATCAAAAGGATAAGGTCATAAAATACATATTTTGGACAACCCTTTAACACCTTAACAGTTAATTTCTGAAGGGTTATTACAATCTTAATGAGTCACTTTGTTGTAGGTTTTTACAATCAAGCAAATATACTTGAAAAAGAGCAAGCGGTGAGGAGCTAGGGAAAGCAGTAACCCTTACTTCTCTGGCACAGCACAGAGCAGACCAACATGGTAAAAAAATATGAATATAAGGAAAAGGGGGGGGGGGGGGGGAATCAACCCCCTTACACAAAGTGAGGAGGTAGAAACACATCTACTCCTTGCACTTACACTGATGAACTAACACCAGACATTGAAATGGCAAATGCTATTACAGTTTTTGAAGAGTCTTGTTTGATGCAATTAATAGGGGGGGGGGGGGTGTAAGCAGGTAACATTTAATAACACCCAACAATTTCCCATTGATTAACGATCTCATTTGTATCACAGGTTGCTACCTCTGGCTGCAGAGGCTGTACAATGAAAAATAACAGGACTTAAAAGGGGTATTGCCATCTACATAATTTTTTAATTTGTAGATGATTAAAAGTTTAATATTTTTGCAAATGTAAGTAATTAAAAATTCTGCAGAGTTTTAAAGATTTTCTCTAACTTTCTTAGTGGTGTGTCTGTTATCTTGATCGGTTGTCATGGATACGACCACCAATGCATAAACTTTCTAAGGTCAGAAAATCAGCCATGATGTCCTTATTGTGGCCGGGATATCTTCTGATACAGATATTGTACTTGGGTTATCAGGCCGGGACACTAAGAAAATCATGGCTGGGTTACTGACAAGTCCCAGACCATAGAAAGTTTCTGCATTAGTGGTCATATCCATGGCAACCGATCAAGCTAAAAGACTGTCAGAAAGTTAGCTAAAATCTTTAAAACTCTGCAGAATTTTTAATTACTTATATTTGCAAAAATGTTTAACTTTTAATTATCTACAAATATAGATATGATTATTTACATGGGAATACCCCTTTAAAAATTTTGCATGGTTAAAATACAAGCATTACTGCTGGGTTTGGGGGCAGCTTATTCTCCTTTAAACAAAAAAAAAATAAAAAAAATGCATAACTGACTTAGAGGACCTTTCACCAACTCCACGTCTGAATCTTTTAACAGGTGCTATACCACCAATTCCAGTGTAGTTGGAATTTTGTCATAAACCTCACCATTCCTATACAGTATTCATTTCAGTACCCACTATTAGGCTCTATACCATCAGGTTGGCAGTTCCGGGCTGGAGCAGATAGACAAAAAAAAATAAAAATAAATAATAATAGAGCGTTCATGGGAAAAGGTTCTCTAAGTCAGGGGTCCCCAACCATCAGACCGCATGACCAGGCCGCTGTTTTGTTTTTTTTCTTGACAGTCCGCGGGGAGGGGCAGCAGGCTGGCCTCATTAGCTCCCGACACCGTACATTATGTGGGGCGCAGTGGGTTGGTTCAGCGATCTGGCCACAGTGTCATTGTTCCTGGTGGGGACCTGGTCTACAGCGCTATATACAGAGGTTCTGCCAGCACCCCCGGTCTACAGCGCTGTTTGGTGTGTAGCGTTGCTAAGCACTGCTGTACACTGAGAAAATTCTGCAAGAGTAACAGCACTGTACATTGAGACTCAGACAGGAGCAGGGACAAGAAAGGCATGTGTCCAACCCTCTTTCTTCCTGCTAGCTTTATGTTCTGCGAAATGGAGGGAGAGGAGCTCTGGATGCTAGTGGGCAGCTAGATATAATATCAGCTGTCCCACCCATTGTTCCTACTCATTCTGAACCTATGCTGAGTTCAGTCACATTCACATTTTAAGTGTCCTAATTAAATGATAAGTATGCATTAAAATCCAAACCCCCTCAATAACCCCACAAGCATATGACCAAAGCCCCACCCATGGAAAAATAGTCTTGCTTGAAGCCAGTCCTTGAATAAGTTTGGGAACCACTGCTCTAAGTGGTATGCGTTACATTAACAGGCACAGCCACAAAGTCTTGGAAAACTCGTAATGCAGCATTACTCACACAAAAAAATAAATAAATAATAATAAATAATAATAAATAATAATAAATAATAATAAATAATAATAAATAATAATAATATAATAATAATAATAATAATAATAATGTCATTACCTTCCCATATTCTCAACCTCTTCAATTGTTTCTGGTAAGGGCATACCCATTGTCTCAGGCAACAATACTACTAGGCCACCACAAACAAGGCCAAGAACTCCTGAGGGCAATAAAAATGTATTATGTTACTATATGTAACCACTGCAGAGTTTATTTTAGAATATCTGCTTTTCATCAACAAGGCATATTTAGAAAGTTTTGTTAAGTTATCTGTTGTACTACACTTCGTAAATCCTTTTCTGCAAAGCTAAGTAAGTTTGGCAGTTTCTTAAATCCTGGCCACCTATGTAAACCTTCATATGGTAGTACACTTTTCTAGAGGTTAGAGCCACCTGAAGGTCCAAATCTCAGGTTACGCTTTTAAAACTTTAATAAAATACTTTTCTCTCTCTTTTTTTGGGGATAGAGAGTGCAGTCTGTTCAGTTTTTGTTGGTATCAAACACTCATTTTTCTTCTGGAGGGTGGGGAATACTCCTGATCAGTGCCACTGTGGAGGTAGGGAAGGGGTGTGTGGGGGGAGAGGGGAGTATTTCAAAGCTTTAAAAAAAGTTTACCATATATTCTGAGAAATTCCCAGTGCATACATTATACCAGTGAATGCCATGGGATGACAAAAATGGAAACCCCAATGGATATTGTGAAGGTACTCTTAAAGAACCCTTAAGGACTAACCCTAAAGAGCCCTGTAGGACTTCACACAGTTGCATTGCAATATAAAAAAAAAAGTTGATAGTCTTCAGTAGTCGATACCTTTTTTTAATGGCTAACTTATAATGATGACAGATTATAAGCTTTCGAGGCTCTCGGCCTCCTCCTCATCATAAGAGTAAGGCTCCGTTCCCACGGAGTAACACGCCGCTCATTCTGACGCAAACACGTGTCTGAGTGAGGCGCTTCAAAATAAATCCCATTGACTTCAATGGGTACTGGCTTACGTGCGCTTCAAATTGAAATTAATGGGTTACACAGCCTCCCATTGATGTCATGTTTAACGCGCGTAAGCCAGCACTCATTGAAGTCAATGGGATCTGTTTTGAAGCGCCTCACTCTGACACGTTTACGTGTCAGAATGAGCGGCGTGTTACTCCGTGGGAACGGAGCCTTAAGATGCTCCTAGTGTATTAAGGGGCTCCTGCTTTTTAAATAAGGTGCATTTCCCACTCTCCTTTGGCAAACAGGAGCTGGCATAGAGTTGCAATATAATTAATGCAAGGACATCTGCTGAGCAGGAAGAGGTTCACAGTTTATAATTTCTGACCAGTATGCCCACCTTTCAGAAAAGTGTCATGGGGACAACTCAAAAAGTCATGTGGTCTACATGAAAGACTGTGTACCAAAACAGGAGACGTTTTATCAATCTTTACCAACACTTTTTGAAGTAATAAATTGACAGAATGACAGTGACATGCAGTACAGCAATGATAGTACAAACACTGGAACAATGTGTAACTCTTACCAAATATGATGAGGGGAAGTTCCACCCATAGTTCTGCTAATCGGAAAAGTAAAAATGGGGCAATAATCCCTCCTAGGTCACACATGCCTGAGCACAAGGATACACCAAAGTTTCTGTAACATTAAAAAGACACTTAAATCAGTTACTTTAGAAATTCAGATAAACAATGGAATACCAAGATTATAAGAGTGAAACAAAAATCTTCTGTCATGTTGGTTTACCTTTGTAGTGGAAGGTAAAGTCCTGCATGCACAACTCGCATATTTGCATAGTGTAAATGGGAATGAACACAATCAGTCTGACCGTTCTCTGCAACAGTTTAATGTCTGTTGCTGTCATCCTGAAGACAGCAACGAACATTTACAACGGAAGTGTGAACGTTCCCTTACAAAACAACTAAGGGCTCGTTTACATCTGCGCCCGTACTCCGTTCTGCAGGTTTCCGTTTCCTGCACAAAACAGGGACTGAAGACAGAAATATGACAATGTTTCAAGCCCATTCATTTGAATGGGCTTGAAAAGTGTCCGGCTGTGTTCGCCGGTGAGCGTTTTATGCGCTCCGTGGTGAAACAGTTTTTTTTAAACCGGACACAGTGTCGTACATGCAGTACTCTGTGTGATTAAAAAAAAAAATAAAAAAATAAAAAAAAACAAACAGACAAGTCCAAAGCAGAAAGATTGTGAGGATGTGGAAACTTTGTGGGTGTATTTGCATAAGGATGGGACTAGTGATAAAATACTTTTTGGTATAATCTATAGACCCCTCCCAACATAATCGAGGAGTTAGAGGGTCAGTTGTATAAAGAAACTGAGTGAGTGGCACAGGCGGGTATAGTGGTCTCGATGTGAGATTTTTAACTACCCAGATACTGACTGGGATCATGGTACTGCATAGTCTGCAAAAATGAGGAAATCCATCAGCTTGTTGCGTAGAGAAGATGGTCTTCTGGATCTGATCATCTCTAATGAAACGGAACTTGTGTGATAGTGACAATAACCTAATCAGATTCCACTCATATTTTATTTTATTTATTTTTTAAAAAAACAATTTTAAAAAGTTAAATATCAAGGATAATGCCTGCATTTCTGTATAGCTGTTTGACAATAGCGACTCTCAGTCCATATCCTGATGTTAAGTGGGAGACAGTGACATCTACATTGAGCAAGTATATAGCAAAATGTATACCCATGGGGAACAAGTATAAAAAGTCTTAAAATTAAACCCCCACCATGGCTTACAACTCTGGTCAACAAATAAGAGGCATTTAAAAGCAAAATCGGAATGTAAAAGGGATATAAAAATTGGTCACTTGTAATTTTTTTTTTTTTTTGGTGGTCATTACATGAGCGTCAGCTACTTGATACAGTTGACAGACCTACAACTATGTGGGCAAATTTGAACCTAGCATAAAAGGAGTCTTGTTTGTCAGTCTCTTATTACATAATTAGTAACAATATCACAGTTTAGTGCAATAAAAAAAATCTGCCCATTAGATACAATTTTTACCATTCCAAAATATCACTCAGCTTAGTAAATACTAAGCAACAACTTAGCTGACTGAAGTCATTTATATCTGGTATTGGCATAGATAAAGAGCTTTTAGCCTGAATCAGGCCGTGATATCACTGCCTGGCTCCTAGTAAGATCTGGTTGCAGGATTCTTTTATCTCGCATAGTTAAACACTTTTGACATGATTAAGCAAAAGATACGCGATTTCTATGGAAAACCCAAGCTAGTCAAACTGAAAAATGATTTATTTAAAAATTAAATATTAGTACGTGTGTAAGTTTGTATTGTACAATACTGGATACTGGGGGTGTGGTGGAACGCAATCTCATACAAGCCCTTTAACTTTAAACCCTGTCATTTCCCTTGAAAAGCTGGACATTGGAACCTGGTATAACAGGAGAGAGAAAATTTCAAAGACACAGACATGTCCCTACTAGAGATTGTCGAACCTTTAACTGCTTCCCAACATCGCTGTACTAGTACGGCGGATGCCGGGTGTTTAAACATGGCAGCCGCTTGGGAGCCGGGCGGCTGCCATAGCCGTTGGGCGTCTACTGTTTTATACGCACACCAATCGTGGGCATTAACCCTTCCAGCGCCTCAGTCAAAGCTGACCGAGGTGCCATTTTCCTAGCAGGGCAAGGGCGCCACCATATTCCCGGAGCAAGCTGCGGGTCCTGAATCCCGTTACCATGACAGCGGGGAGTCTTCACAAGGCTTGTCATTCACTGAATTATATTGCAAGCTACTCTATGTAGCCTGCAACAGAAGCCCCAGTATTTATTATAAATGCATATAATAAAAATAAAAAATTCAAATCCCCCCCCCCTTTCCCTAGAATAGATATAAAAGTGCTTAAATACTGTGAAACGCATACATGTTAGGTATCCCTGTCTCCAAAAATCTCCCGCTCTACAAATCTATAAAATATTTTTCCCATATGGTAGACGCCGCAGCAGGAAAAGTCAAAAGTGCCAAACTGCCTTTTTTCACTGTTTTGCCTCTAATAAAATTTTGAATTTTAAAAAAGAAAAAAAAAAAAAAAAAAAAAAAAAAAAAAAGATACAGGTAGTGTCAGAATATGGTGACATTTAGAAAAAAAAAAAAAAAAAAAAAAAAAAACACCACACAACACATTTTTGGCACAGTTTTGGATTTTTGCAAAGGGGTTAAAATGTAAATATTACCAGGTATCCCCAGAATCGTACTGAAACATAGAATACAGATGACATGTCATTTTGGCTGCACAGTGAATGCCGTAAAAACGAACCCCGTAAGAGTCACACAAATGCTCTCTTTCTTCAAATCCATCCCATTCAGAATTTTTGGGTTTTGGGTTCAGATAATTCAGCTTATTTCAAGATAAATTTGTTTCAAGATAAATGTCAACAGAAATGAATCTATTGAATCTTCAGACCTTGGGGTCTGAAGAGATCCCAGAATAAGTGGAGACTTTGCGTGGTATTGCAGCTCAGCTCTATTCATTCATATGGCACAGGAAAGAGGTAGCATTACATGAGCACTATTGTCTTTACAAACAACTGATTGGCAGGCATTCCTGAGAACATCTGCTACATTTTGAAGCATAACACAAAGATCCTGAGCCTTGATGCTAAATCTGTACCACTGTTCTTGTTTATAGTATTATTTTCATATTGGGAAGATGCAACTTATCACACCCCTAAGTCTCCAGGGTATGGATGCAACCACATCCTCTGCAACCCCTCCCCCCCCCCCCCTCACCTTACATCCCTGTTCTCAGGATAAATTTAATATATAGAAGGGGCCACACGGTGGCTCAGTGGTTAGCACTGCAGCCTTGCAGCACTGGAGTCCTTGGTTCGAATCCTGCCAAGGGCAAAAAACCATCTGCAAGGAGTTTGTATGTTCTCCCCGTGTTTGCATGGATTTCCATCCCATATTCCAAAAAGACATACTGATAGGGAAAAATGTGCATTGTGAGCTCTATGTGGGGCTCACAATCTACATTAAAAAAAAAAAAAAAAAAAAAAAAAAATATATAGAGACTAGGGGATTTATTAAGATTGGTTGCATACCCCACTCTATTCAGAAGCATTTTGCACCAGCTGTGGAATTAAGATTCTCCAGCCTCTTAAAGAGGACCTTTCACCACTTTTGGGCACATGCAGTGTTATATACTGCCAGAAAGCCGACAGTTCGCTGAATTCAGCGCACTGTCGGCTTTCCCGATCTGTGCCCGCTGTAAAGAGCTTACGGTGCCGGTACCGTAGTGCTCTATGGTCAGAAGGGCGTTTCTGACCATTAGTCAGAGACGTCCTTCTGCCTCGCGGCGCCTATCGCGCTGTGCTGTGGAGCAGGGAGGAACGCCCCCTCCCTCTGCTCACAGCGCTCGTCCATAGACTAGCATTATCAGGAGAGGGAGGGGGGAGTTCTTCCCCGCTCCACAGCACAGTGCGATAGGCGCCGCGAGGCAGAAGGACGTCTCTGGCTAATGGTCAGAAACGCCCTTCTGACCATAGAGCACTACGGTACCGGCACCGTAAGCTCTTTACAGCGGGCACAGATCGGGAAAGCCGACAGTGTGCTGAATTCAGCGAACTGTCGGCTTTCTGGCAGTATATAACACTGCATGTGCCCAAAAGTGGTGAAAGGTCCTCTTTAATTCACAAGCCCAAATTGAGCCCTATGCCAGTCAGGAACTGGTGTAGACTTCAGGCATGACTCCTGACAGTTTTCTGGCTAGAGTGGTTGTTGGGCCAAGGCATCCCTAATATTGCCCACTTTTATGAAAGTGGTATGCAAGGTGGAGAAAGATCAAAGTGGCGCTTTGACACAAAAAGAGGGTCATGCACCAAAGGGCAGGTCACTTTTTTCCTGCGAGCGGGGAAAAAAATCCTGACCGAAAAACTCCCGTGTGAACTTAGCCTAAAAGGAATGCACAGCAGAATTCAGAATTTCAATTACACTGCAAAAATTCTTGCAAGTGAACATACCCTAAAAGTGATAGTGTTTTTTTCTTTGGTATTAAATGATATTTATGCAAATCTTAAAATCTACATGTATATTACCTCAGTTGTGTTGGATATAGTTCCGTATTTATAAAATATACCATTTCAAATGCCATGGTGATCCCCAGTCTTCCTATAGTGGCAAGGGTTATTTTTAGCCACAACACATCTGAAAATAAAATGTTAAATTAAAAAATAAAAAAAAACACCCAAAACTTACAATACATGGATCAACATTCATCTATTTACTTAAGAAACATGAGCTCACTACACTTTCAGCTGCTTTTTTTATCAATATTTAAATGGGAATTCTAATTACATATTCATGGAATTACTCTATTATAACCAAACACAAAAAAAGTCTTACACGTACACCTAGATCTGACAGTAGCACAGCTAAATAGGATATAGACATTTATCCAATTCATTTTTAGGTTTGCAAACACAATTAATAGTGTATTTGGCAAATCCCACAAACCAGTTCCTCTTAATTACTTAGTAGTACCTGTGGGTATTGCAGCAGCTATTAAGCATGCAACGCCTGCTCCAGCATTACTCAAAGCAAATGGAAGTCTTCTGCCAATGCGATCAATGGATAAAAGAATAAGGATGGCTCCTGGTAATTCTACAACAGCAGAGATAAAAAAGTCTGTATACAGACTCCCAGACACAATCCCTAGCCGCATGACAAGACCTTGGTAGATAATTGCACTGGTAAACCTGCAATGAACCAAAACTTGCATTAGCATCTAAAGCACTAACCTGTCAAACAAAAGAAAAACAATGAGTTATGTTCACACCCATAGCTACAGTACCAGCCCCCTTTTGCTTTGGTGACCGCTTTGTACACACTGACATGCTCAAAATTAGTTTTAATGGGGCAGTCACCTTAAAGATATGCTCAAACAGTGGAAATCAAAGAGGAATTTGAGACAGACATCCACCTCCATTTCCTCTTCAAATTTTTGCTCCTTTGGTATCCTGAGGTGGAAAGCCAAAACTTCTGAAGTTTTTTGGAATAGCTAACTTTCATGTGCAAAAGTAATCATAGACAGTATAATAAAAACAAAAAGCAGTAACTAGAAATGCTCTATACACAATAGAAAAATAAGGCAATTGAATGGCAGCACAAAAGAGAAAAAAAACTGCACTTACCTAGGCAGTAGTGAACCAAGCCTCTCTGCTGCCTGAGGTGGACGATCAAAAGATCCGGGGTGGGGGAATGGGGGTTGTTCAACTTTTGATCGTCTGCCTCAGACAGCGGGGGAGGGTTGGGCCTGTATGGTAATGCGTCAGACGTCACGTCGTCTGGGATATTACCATATAGGCCAAAGCGTGTGCTAGCAGTAACATGTTATTACTACTAGCACAGGCTTCGGGCCTAAATGGTACTGCCAGCACAGGCTTTGGCCTATATGGTAATATCTCAGACCATGTGATGTCTGGGATATTACCAGATAGGCCCAAAGCCTGCTAGGATTAACATCGGATCCCAGAGAGGTAAGCAACATTGTTTATTATGTTCCCTCACCTCCCCTGGGGCTCTGATTATTATACTCAGGGGTCTGAAAAGACCCCCCCCCCCCCACCGAGTATAATAACGGTAGTGGGATTGCGGTCTGGTCCCAGGCCTATTCACTACCACCCTCCGCAGCCTATAGTACAAGGGGAAGCAGGGGGCAGGTATTTATTTTTGAATATATATATATATATATATATATATATATATATATATATATATATATATATATAAATCTGCCAGGACCTGGGGATCTCCCATTCAGGAGGTGCTTAAGCATCTGTTCAATCTTGTCTGCAGCTATAGGTTTGTTAAAGATTGCAGGAGCAGCCAGAGTAAGGACGGATAAAATGAGAGGACTTCACAAAGTCGGAAGGATTTGTCCCTCTATAAGAAAGTGGAACAGCCCTTGTGTAGTGAATGTGCCTGTTTATGAAAGAACAAACTTATTTACAGAAACTGACATTTTGTCGTTTGACCACAAGACAAAGGGAAAGGGCTGTATGCCCCTGGAGTAGTGACGTGGAGACCCTGTTTGGGGGAGGTGGGGTCAGAAGCAGGAGAGCGTGTGTGCAGCAGCCATTTTGGACAGTGTGTGCTTTGATCTGAAGTAGATGGATGGCTGTCGTGACATCCTTGTGTAGGGGAGGATCCTTAAGGGACCAGAGCTACAGCAAGGTGGAGCTGAATTGGAGACTTTCAGTGTTTATCCAGGCACCATCCTGAAGGAGAAGATCCAGAGACTTGGCTAAGTGGTGACACGGTCAGTGAGACTGCATGCTTTCTGGACGAGTCCCTCATCCAACTGCTCCAAATAAGGGTTAAAAAGGTACCCAACAGAAGTAACTGTGCACGCACCACAGAGCAAGTTTGGCTCCCAATTGTTTGGAACGGAATAAGAGCCTGTACTGTAGTTAGATAATTAGGCATAACCAGCATCACAGGCTGCACTACTGGTGAATTATCTACCTGTCCGGTAGCAAGGACTAAGACTCAGAAGTCCACTTCTGAGAGATATAACTGTAGAATCCTCTAATGGAGTCTGGGAGCAACATCCAGGTTAACTTCACACTGTTTTTCTTGCAAGCCAACCAACTATTATATTTACTTGGTTGTACGTTGCTTTGGGGGGGGGGGGGGAATAGGGGTATTGTGATAAGATTGTGACAGAAGCATCGGTGGTATAACACCAAAGCTTACACTCACTGAATTGTTTGTGTATTAGGGTGATAAAAGGTAACAGGCGGCTGTATAAGTGCAGCCTGCAGATAGGTAAAAGCTTAGAGTATATTGAAGGCCACATTAGTGGGCACTGTACTAGCGCTGTACAATACCAGGGCTTCAGCTTCCGGGCTGAGTAATGTAAATATCTGGGCGTGTTCTTTTGGGTAAAGGGGGTTACTAAACTAAGTAAAAAAAATCTTGGCTTTGCTAAATTAAGTTGGACTCACTTCCTTTGTTCATGACTTCGCTGTATCCTGGGGAACCCACCCCAATACACGGCTTACACCTCTCAGTCAGAAGGAGGGGTAGTATAGCTTATAGTTGCAGGTCTTCTACTTATTACTATCTAAGGGAGCCTTCACACGGAATAAACGCGTGTGTATTTTTGCAAAATACGCCTGTAAAATGTCATTGAAGTCAATGGGAGTCTTATTTTTACACGTGTATTTTGCAAAAATACATGCGCGTTTACTCAGTGTGAAGGCTCCCTAACTGTCTGAAGAATGGTTAATGAACCAGAGCTCATACAGATTACCTAATTAGACTTCTAAAAAGGGCTGAGAGGCCATGTTAAACCCTACATCAATAATTACAGATGCAGGTATGAGATTCAAAACAGCAGGAAGTGAGGTCGTGGGAGCCCAATAAAGGGGCGACAGAACAAAACTGCTCCAAAGATGCAATCCAAATGGCCTCTCAAATCTAGCACATGTAAGGGTGGGTTCACACCTTCGCCCAGTCTCCGCTTTGTGGGTTTCTGTCTTCTGCCGACAGAAGACGGAAACCCAGCAGTCTGTGTCCGTCCATGAGTGTCTTCTGGTCTCCACAGCGAAAGTTGTTTTTTTTTCTTTTAAACTAGATACAAAGTCCTGCATGTCTGACTTTGTGTCTGGTTAAAAAAAAAAAAAAAAAAAAAAAACCAACTTCGGCAAAATAGGACAGTTCCATAGAAACAAGTTAAGAATCACCCATGAAGTGAACCGACGGGACATAGAAGGGAGAATCGTGGGGTGCGACAGGCTCAACACAGGGAGTCTCTGTGTTGGGGACAGGAAAGCCTACATGAAGGGGTGGAGTTGGTAGAGGGTAGGACAGTTTTCTCCACACAGATTAAGGTAAAGAGGGAGACTTCCGGGGTGCACACTGGAGGCTAATTAGCATATGAATAAAAATGGACTCATTCAAAAACTACTGAGGCAATTTATATACAAAAGGTACATGTGGAATAGCCTTTCTAAAGACTATGCAAGTATAGGTTTCGTTAAAAAGGACTTTTCCCAATGATAGAGCCCCTTTAAAGTACTGGCAACATCATGGCAGGATTGTATGATTGTACGTACATACATACATACACACACGCACTATGAGGCCAAGAGCACCATCTTAAATAAAAGGAAAGACTGAAGGTTTAAACACATTCCAGTTCAGTCCCATGTAGTAAAAAATAGAATATTGAAAAAGCGTCTCAGTATTAGAAACCAACAGTGGATCAGAATATAGCCGTATCAGAACCAGAAATTTACATTAAAACTACCTATTCTGGGGTACGTACATACACTATAACGTCACACACACACACACACACACACACACACCTCTATCTGGGTATATAGGTTGAATGTTATGTGTGAGGGCTCTATTTGCGAGGTAAGTTGAAGTTTTTATTGATACTAATTTGTTATATATGACTTTTTACTGACTTTTTTGGGGCTGGTGAAGCAAAGTGGCAAAAATAAGTAAATTTGCACATTGCAATGTATGTTTTTTACAGCGTTCAATGCATGGGATAAATACCATTTTTGGATAGTAGAGCCTTATACCCACATGGGGATACCCAAAATGTTTATATTTTTTTTTTATTTATTTACTTTTTTAAATTAAAAAGATGGGTTTAAACTGGTTTAAGTTTGGTTACTTTATTTTGAATTTTTTTTCCCCCTTCGCTTTTTACCTGTCCCACAACAGAACTTTATCCTGGAATCTCTGTTCCCAAGTGCAATGTACTGCAATACATTGTATTCCAGCACATTGAATCACATTGGCTCACAGGGAGCAGCAGTCAAGAGGGCTTTGCTTGGGGATCTGAGGGGTGGCAAGGGAGTGATCTTACCAACTGGATGCAGTAATTGCTATCGATCACGGCATCTGAGGAGTTAATCCACTGAGGACAGAGTAATTTCCATCTGACGTATAGTGCCAGACCTCGCCTATGCAACAGTCAAGTGCCGAAAGTAATGCCGCAGGCACAGCTCCTGTGCCCTCAGCAATTCAGTGCCCTATTACAGGGCTATAATAGTATGGCGCAAAGTGGAAAGGGGCAAATACAGCTTAAGCTATAAACAAAAAGCATAAAAGTTTGTAAAATGAGTAATTTAATCAGTACATAACAGTAAATATAAATAGAGCTACTGGTTAGTTTGACCCAAAAAAAATCATCTACATATTCAATATCACATTCAAGATGTAGATGAGCCATTAGCTGTTGTGCTCATATTTTAGATACAGTGTGTCAGTGAGGAGTTAATGACAAGGAAGACTCAATTACAACAATGATCCATTAGCCTCAGGCCATGCCTACCAAGCTTTCTGGAGTTGGTACCACACAACTGGGGAACTGCATTTATGGAAGAGAGACTATTTTAGGGAGACTTTCAGAAGCAGATAACAGATTCTTCCTTGGGAGAACCATCAAAAACCTCCACACTAGCCCATTGGTGTCCCAAGCTTTCACCTTTATTAATGACCATTTTTAGTTCATTGTTCAAGCGGCTGACATGCTGAACATACTGTTAAACAACTTGTTTGCACCATTGATTGTGTCCAGAGTCCTCAGTCCTACACCTACAGCATTATGAACACCCATCCTCATCGGATGGTAGAATTTTCCACAGGGCGTGCCCCAGGAGAACCTACTTTGACCATCAGACTCTACAGTGTAATGCCCCCTCTTCATTGTATAAGCCCTGAGGAGTGCAAGAAGAATTGGTAGAGACCTCAATCCAGCCACCATGGATCCAACCGTAACAGGTTACTAACACTCCTATTTTCTCCTCACCCCTTCACTGACTTGCAGCAACTCCATCACAAATTTCAATGGTTTACAGATCAGTAATTTGTTTCTCTATATATACCCCAGACACTAATTGATGCTCAACAAAGAAAAAAAAAAAAAAAAAAAAAAAAAAAAATAAGGGCATATGCACTGGTAAAATTCAGTAGATTTTCCCCCTCTAAAGGGCAAATTAATTGAAAAGTGGTACAGTACGCCAAGATAGCATTCTGGTTAAACTACAGTATTCCAGAATTGCTTGATCCAATAAGGTGTCCATCAAATATACAGACCCCCTGTCCAGGAAACCTCAAATATATCAGGTACATATAAATAGAGTCTAGCTGGAACTATAGTCCTAATCTCCCACTCTAGTATACTAGAGATGAGAGAGTAGTATTCGAACGAATACTATGGTATTTGAAAAACTCCAAAACAAACAGCACAGAAGGTGTTAAAATAAAACTTAACTTTTATTTAAGAGAGCATGAAAAAAAATGGGTACCTTCTGTGCTGAAAATTTCGTTGTTTGTTTTGGACATTATTTGCCCCAGCCGGGGGTGTATTTTTTCGTGCACTCAAGGTATACACTGCCTCTCTTTATTGTTGGTGAGCTGTGGACTGTATGTGTATACACATTTTTTCATTTGAAAAACTCGTACTTGATCGAATACTACTCGCTATTCGCAGTAAAGATTTGATTCAGAGCCAGCGTTGATTGGCCGAATGCTATACAGTGTATAGCATTCGGCCAATCAATGCTGGTTCTGCAGCAGGCTTGTCCTTGCTAGTCGGGAGAGCTGGCAGCTTGCGGTTATACGGGAGCTGACTTTCTCATAGGAATGCATTGACCAGCATTGATTGGCCGAATGCTTTACAGTGTACAGCATTCGGCCAATCCACGCTGGTTCTGCCGGAGGCTCATCTGTGAGGAGGTGGAGTCTAAGATCGGACCACAGCAGTCTCCATTGTGGTCTGATCTTAGACTCCGTCTCGTCACATACGAGCCTCCGGCAGAACCAGTGTTGATTGGCCGAATGCTGTACACTGTATAGCATTCGGCCAATTAACGCTTGTCAACGCATTCCTATGGGAAAAAGCTCCCGAATAACTGCAAGCTGCCAGCTCTCCCGACTAGCAAAGACGAGCCTGCTGCAGAGCCAGCTTTGATTGGCCGAATGCTATACACGGTATAGCATTCGGCCAATCAATGCTGGTTCTGCAGGACGAGTAAGGCCCGATTCACATTAGCGCTTGCCTGCCATCCAGAAGGAGTTTGCAGGAGGACCCCCTGAACAGAATATCAGCGCAACTGCAAGTGCTGTGCAGTTAAAGCGCACGGACCCCATAGACTATAATGGGGTCCATGTGCTTTCCGCACGCTGCCCGCACGAATCATTCGTGCGGGCAGCGCGCTGCAAGCACACGGAACAGTTATAGTCTATGCGGTCCGTGCGCTTTAACTGCACAGCGCTCCTCCTAAACACTCTCCTCCTACTACTCGTGGACTAGGTGACTCTCCTTTAGTCGAATAGTGGTTTCCCCTGAAACAAGCATTTTTCCCCTAGACTATAATGGGATTCAATATTCAATCGAGTAGTCGAATATTGAGGCTCTACTCGAATGTCGAATATTTCACTACTCGCTCATCTCTAATTAAGAGCCAAATCAAAGTAGTGATTAATTCAATTACTTTACCTCAATTATAATTAATAGCAATTTAGGTCACACCCCTTTTAATGTACTAAAATGTTTTATTTGGACCGAAATATGAAATTATACCAGCGACTGCCTTCTTTCCCAATACTCTGCTTGACATCAGGGACCACAGAGGTGAGCGATTATGTTTTATCACGTCTTGTGACCACTGAGGCCCAGACACAGCAGTCCCAGACATCAGAAGACTAGAACAGAAGAGGGAGTCATGCTGGAGCCCAGGGAAGACAACACTGTTTGACCACCTCTTCTGGGCCTTCACTTGTATTCTGCGGTCTCTTACTGTCCAGTTACAGAACTGGTAGGGCTACAGAACGCATAGAATGTTTAATGAACTGAACCTAGCATGAGTGAGTGAACCATGCAGATTTATTCCATTTTAGTAAATACATCGAAAACTTATAATTCATATTGGATTAAGTTGACAGTTTTCACAGGGTTGCAACTGAATTGCAAGGAACTTTGTTGAACACTCCTTAACTATTGGACATCTGACAATTTTGATTAAGTGGATAAGAAAAATTGTGATTCTGCAGAAACACTTAAGGGTTTGTTTTTCCTCTTTGGTTTCAAAAGCATTTAGGCTATTAATCCAAAACTATGGTGGAAACTACACAACAAAAAAACAGTATACCTCTCTGAAGTTTTGAACTCACTCCTGGTCTTGCCTTAAAGAGGGCCTTTTACCACCAACTCCAGTTCTTTGCAGCAAATGGGCACCACTTCAATGATTCCAGAGTCGTTGGAATTTTTCTCTAACTACACTGACTGCATGAGGGGGAAAAAAAAAAAAAAAAAAAAAAGCCTAGTTTTGGTGTCAGATATGCTAATTCAACTCTACTACTGTCAAGTGGGTGGTGTCAGCAAGGGGCTAGTAATGAGCAAGATTCTGCACTCTTCAAACCTGTCCAACCAGAGAGGGACTGTCAGAGACCATAGAATCATGCCCTTGTCTGCTCTAGTTCAAGACCACTCATCTCACAGTCATGTGCACTATTGGCTCACACACCAAAGCTAGACGCACAGATTGCGGAACAGTGGGAGCTAGGAGAACAAACAAACTTTTATGCACTAGAAGCAGCTTTACTCCACTGGGAGTAGTGCCTGTTTAAGGATGCAAAGAACTGGTGCTGAGGAGGTGGTAAAGGTCCTCTCCCCTCACCCTCTATCCCTTGTAGGCAGGGCCCCCCATCCCACTGTGCCAGTTGGTCACTGCTCGTATTATATTTGTTTTGTACATTGTGCATCGTACGTAAACCCTCAAATGTAAAGCACCATGGAATTATTGGTAGTATTGACTAAATAGAGTAGGAAAGAGTTTTAAAGAATATCAGGTCTAAAAGGTTTTTCAAATCAACAAGAGTGCCATTTAGGGGCTTTTAGAAGGAGCAGAAACATACTTGTGTGTCTATATATCAAAGCAGAACAGACAGCAAATGCACAGGGAAGGGATCCGATTTGTATACGGACTGCTGCAGGTGGTCTGAATGTTGTCGCTTGTCATTCACTGCTTTCACTGTTGCCTGTAGGCAAACCTGGCAAATTAGATATGCCCCAATGAGCTTGCAGGCCAATTTGTTCATCTAAAAATACTAACGCTCCATTGTTTGTGGCCACAAAGTTATGCTTATTCTCCTATTAAAAGTCCCTACAATTATGCATTATTGGTTTGGGAGACATTTTTGGACCCAACAGACTTTCGTCCTCAGATTTGTAATAAACAAAAATCTGTTAAAAATTGCTATTTTTTATGCTTCATGTTAAAAGTATGGCCATATTATAGGCCTTTACATGCCCATTAGATAATTCCATATGCCACCAATGTATATGGTGAGGTACAACAAATAAAATTCCATGTTCCAAAGCATATTATGGAGAGATTAAATGCTTCTGCTCATGTAAAAGAATGACATTACAAATGGCACATTAAAGGGGTATTCCCATGACGCTTGTTCACTAACCTGCAGGCTGTTGTGCTCTCTTCACTTCCTGCTTTTCTCGGCACATAGGTGGGCGGGGTTTCACTTGCAAGGGATTGGTTGTAAATGAATTACCACAGTGTGAAGGTGAGGTAGCAGAGCTGGATTTCAGTTTGCATTACATACAGAGGTAATGGACTCCCTATCTCAGCCCTTATCAGCCAAATTCAATTAAACCTACTGATAAGAGCTCAGAAATCCCAGAGCTCTCACCTCCCCTATCTGAGAAGCTCCGCTACTTAAAAGACACAAACAGCTCAGAGCTGCTCCCAGCCCCTGAGAGCAGGCAGCTACATCACTTGACAAATGAGCAGATAATCCCAAGGGCCATAGAAACTGAATGTAAACAATGAAGTGAATACCATATTTTGCGGACTATAAAGCGCATTGTCCATGAGCGCCTTATAATCCTGCCTAGGTCCATATATAAGGCGCACCGGACTATAAGGCGCACCGGACTATAAGGCGCAGCGCTGTCCGGTGCGCCTTATATGTAATGGAAAGCAGCGGCACGCCGATTTTGCAGGCGGCCGTTTAACCCCCCGCGTGCCAGCCGCTTCTATTCATTTCAATGGCACGCTTCCATTGAAATGAATGGAAGCGCTCGGCACGCGAGGAGTTAAAGGGATTCTACCATTAAAAAGTTCTGTCCTCTTGACCACGTCGGAATAGCCTTAAAGGCTATTCGTCTCCTACCTTTACCAGCGCCGCCTTCTTCCTGAGCTGCGTCCGCCCCTTCTGTGTTGTCTTCTTTGGGCCTCATGGATGACACATGCGCAGTCAGCTCTAACAGGCTCTCGCAGCCAGAGCCGACTGCGCATGTGTCATCCATGAGGCCCATAGAAGACAACACAGAAGGGGCAGACGCAGCTCGGGAAGAAGGCGGCGGCTGGCTATGGTAACAGGTAGGAGACGAATAGCCTTTAAGGCTATTCCGACGTGGTCTGAAGAAAGAATTTATTTTAATGGTAGAATCGTTTGAAGCGGCAGGAAGACTTTGCCGGCGGCTGTCACTTCCATACATTGCAATGGGAGCGCACTATTCAAATAGTATTCGCGCATCTCTAGCTTCAATTGTAAGAAGTTACAATTGAAGTTAGAGATGAACGAATACTATTTGAATAGCGCACTCCCATTGCAATGTATGGAAGCGGCAAGCAGACTTTGCCGGCGGCCGCCACTTAACTCCTCGTGTGCCGCCGCTTCCATATATAAGGCGCACCGGACTATAAGGCGCACTTATGATTTCTGAGGAAATCGTAGGATTTTATGTGCGCCTTATAGTCCGGAAAATACGGTAAATTAAGATAGCGGCCAAACAAAGCAGTTTTGATAAAGCAATGCATTTAGAAAAGTCTTAAATCCACATAAACTAGAAGTATAGATAGGATCCTTGTGATGGGACAACCCCTTTAGTCACCTACTTCTTACTTACTTACCAGGCATACATCAGAATGATCGTGAACTTCCTCACTTGTGGGGTTCGGACCAAGTCCATACATGAAGGATTTGAAACTTCCTCATCAGGAACGGTTATCTAAAAGAAAATACAAGTAGACTGTGTGCAGGATACAGCAACTCTTGTACTAAAAATATCTTCTAAACTTCCAGCAATAACTTGGAGTAAACAGAAAAACTGCTGAATGGATTACTCCTCTGTATAATGTTAAATTAAGGTATATCTCACTTACACTGTTGAATAATATCCCTTTAACCAGTATAAAAAAAAACAAAAAAAAAAACAAAAACAAAAAAAACAAACAAAGACTGCTGGGAGGAACTCCATGCAAAAGCGCTGTATAAATCTGTATGTAACAAATGCCCATAATAGCAGCTGCAGCTAACTTTCCATTTACATGGTCTGTAGATTTGTGATTCTGAACCAATAAAGAATTTATTTATTTATTTATTTTTTTAAAAAAACCTTTTTATCCTCCACCATGTACCCTAGATTGCCAAAGTTGAAATGGAATTGCTTTTCTAGGTTGCTAATACAAAAAGAAGAGATTGACAAGGTGAAAAACTTTTCTGCATTTTCTCTGTAGAAACACAAATAACCAAAGTTGCCATTGATCTTTTCTGGCACATCTGAAATGCAATGAATTCCCTTAATTGTGGAAGACTGCTACACTGGGCTGAAAGAGCTGCTGTTTAATGCCAATGACTCATTGAAGGAGCATCAAAAACAGGAGCCTTTATCCAGCTTAACTTTGCAGGCATGCTTCAGATCTACTGTGAAGCAGAATAAAGTGACATAGCATCTTCATGAAAGAGGTTTAGTCACAGGAAGTAGCAGTCTGAATCTTAATGCGATGAAAATAACAAATTGACTGAGTTAAAGACTCTGAAGTCAATGTAAAATTATCTAGTGTGAGATGGTGCAGAAACACGAGCAAGTAAATAACCGATCCAAACTAGATACATAACTTCACTTTGTAGAATACCGATATAATTCATACCAAACTACTATTCATGTTATAAACTTAAGACTTCAATGTGCTAAACCCCATTAACATCTAAAGTGTAGTTATTTCATTACAATAACTACATAAAAAGGATTAAAAACATATATATTGTTCCACAAACAAAAGAAAAATTATAGTTCTAGGATGAGTGTTTAGGGCATTGCACCAATATATTTTTCTATATAACTGGCTTGTGCGTGAACTCTGCCATCAGGACATTTGTCTGTCCCTGGCCTCCTCACACGGAGTAAACGCGCGCTCATTTTGGCAAAATACACGTGTAAAGAATGCACTTGTAAAAATAAGACTCCCATTGACTTCAATGACATTGCACGTGTATTTTGATGTGTTATTTTACGTGAATTTTCGCTTTTTTTTTTTTTTTTTTTTTTTTTTTTTTTACACACACACACACGTGTAAAAAAAAACGCCATTGAAGTCTTATTTTTACACGTGTGGTTTTTTCACACGTGTATTTTGTCAAAATGAGCGCGCGTTTACTCCATGTGAATGGACCCTTAAACTGCATTGCACATGTTAGCCACAACTATCCTATATGCAATACTACATTGCAGTCCTATTACAACTACTACTTTCTGAAGCATACATAAGGCCCCGTTCACACGAGGCAAGAGGGGAGGATTTTGGCACAGAATTCTTCTCAAAATCTGCCCCCTCACAATAGAGGTCTATGTAGACCACTTGCAATCTTTTTTTCCCCCGCTAGCAGAAAAAAAAGAAGCGAGCTGCCCTTTCATGAGGTGAATTCCACCTCAGGAAATCAATACAAGTGAATGGGAGGCAGAAAACCACGTTGTGGCTTTATAAAGTATAAGAATCTTGATTCATGTTCTCAGCTTGACACTATGTTATATGTTGCAAATACTATTTTTTCCCTTGCTACTGAGTGCTGACAGTTTGAGACAAAAGGACTTTGAATCCAAGATGGAGCTTATTTCCTGTTTGTCATGCCTCGTGGTGGAATTCTTTAGGTCAGAGGAGGTGGTGCCCAGCTGGATGTCAGAGGTCTGAAGCCAATGAGAGAGGGACAACACTCAGGAATGCCAAAGGATGCATTAACCCCTCCTTTCTTTGTTGGATAAGTGTGTGAGCTTTTCAATAAACTTGAGCAGTGCAAAGCTGACCGGAGGGGGCTAAGCATGGCTGATTTGATACGGAAATTCAGTGTCTGTCTTTATTAGCAATTTAAACATGTTCATTAATTTGGACTGACTGATTGATCCAAGATATAGTCGATTATGACCACAACAACTTTTTGACAAAAACTCGTTGCGGTTTTTAAAGGTCCATTAGCTGTGCTGGAGGGAAAAGCCGCCTGGCGGTTTTTACCAAAAACCGCTTCCTAATTCCACAAGCGTTTTTTTTTCCGGACCAAATTCCGCCACGCCCTATTTACGTGTAAACTAGCCCCAAGTGTCCATACTTTATCATTTTCAGAGCTAGTACCTAGCCCCGCCCACCTGAAGACCTCAATCATGCCAGAGCTCCACCACTGATCAAGATGACCCTGTTCACTTTAAAGGCAAGGCACTGTAAGCCACACCCATTTTTCTGGCCAGGAAGAGCCCAGATTTGTAGCGATAACGTTCCAGCAAATTCAGGACAGTTTTCAACTAGGCTATAGCTTCACAAGTGACACTGCTGAGTGTATAGCTATGAACAGAAGAATAGTAATGTCAGCACAGTGTGCTCTTTAAGTCTCAGCACACAAGATACTTGTGGCCGCAGCTGGGTTCGAGTGTGGGAGGTAGACTCTCACGGAAGAGGACAGCAGTGTTTGCTGACTAAGAAAACCTTAACCACACGTGGTTAAACAACAAATTTAAAAAAAAAAAACAAAAAAAACAATCATTTGAGGATCATCATAATGAAAGTAGCTATCACAGTTGATGGAAAGAATATCTACACTTGTATTTAATAAAAACGTTCAATATTTATACATTGAAGACTTTTTAAGAGCATCAATAAGAGTTATTTTAGTGTGCTTTAAATCCAACGAAATAGCGGTTTTGCCATTATCTTTGCACACATACCCTTACTATATTTGATTTTGCCAGAATAGAGACCACTATTAAAAAGCTCAGAGGGCCACTATAGAGTGGGGACAGAGGCAGCAGGCACCATATATTCTCACCATAGTGGAGCATTTAAGACATTTTCTCTGACAGACGTTGAGCAACAAGACCAAAACTTAAAATACTGCATGTCCCCTATGCTGCATCTGGGGGCCATATTTATTCTATTCTTTATTTTATTTTATTTTTAATTTAAATTTATTTTTTTGGGAGGGGGTGTGTAAAAAACATATACATATGAAAACCTTTTCTTTGATTATTGAAAACCAGACCTATTTAGAGAAATAAAGTAAGAGGTGTACGACACAAATACTCTATAAATTATAAGCCGAATTATTCACTAGGG
Organism: Leptodactylus fuscus; assembly: GCF_031893055.1. Taxonomy (NCBI): domain Eukaryota; kingdom Metazoa; phylum Chordata; class Amphibia; order Anura; family Leptodactylidae; genus Leptodactylus; species Leptodactylus fuscus. Next base: position 81,594,036 of record NC_134267.1, read on the forward strand.
GTACCTGGCAGTAGTCTGAGGAAAGATACCTTCCATTGTGTTTAGCAATGTCACCCATTATACGTAAAGCCTGGTCTTTCTCTTTCCGTATTAGCAACCACCGAGGAGACTCCGGAATGAACCTGTAAAAGCATAACATAGAACATTTACATTTGGATGCTAAACTTGAGTTGGTCATTTCAATAATTTTACAAAATCTTTTTACTAGATACATCTACTTGCTTTCAACACTAGGAATACAAACTTACTAGCTCTTCAAAATGTAAACCCCATATGATCATTATCAAAAGAGTCCTAATTCCTTACCGCATTATGACAGTGAATACCGCTTAACCTTTTCAGCACTGGAATAAGTTGGGTTGTTTGTTCTTTGTGGGTTTTTTTTTTTTTTTTTTTGGGGGGGGGGGGTTAACACCTTTCCTACTTTCCAGGAGCCATAGTTTTATTTTTCCTCCATCCACATAAACCATGTGAGGGCATATTTTTGAGGGACAAGTTGCACTTAGTAACTGCGCAGTTTACTTTTTGATAGAATATACTGCATAACATGATCATTTTTGCCATATTTAAGATTTTTATAGCAGTCACAGTAAATATTGATTAGCAAATCTTTATTTTGGGTCAGTAATATTTGAAAAACAAAAACACACACCCTTAAAATTATGGTTTTAAAAGGGCTCTTTTGTGTGCAAAATTGTAGTTTTTAATCAGGAGCTTTTCACTATTCTTTTTTATAAATTTTTCCCAAGTTACAAAAAGATGACCTAAAATTGCAATTCTGCTTTTCTTCATTACAGCATTTATTTTGTTGTTGATAGTCATGAAAATAGAGAAAATTCTTTGAGAAGGTGTGTACTGTATGTAGAAGCAAAAAACATGAATAAATAAATACAGCCACTGCATAGGGGGTAAATAAAAGATCACAAAAATTAATGTGACATCATCCAACAATGAAACATTAAAATCCTAGTTGAGTCACTAGGCAATTGATTAACTATAGTAACTAATCATGCAATAGCAAAACAAAATTACTCTCACTATAAAGGACTATTTGCATGTTAAGGAAACCTGCAACAGAAAGATTACTTGGGGACACCAATGGATAGGTAATTACTTGATGTTGAATTTAATGGTGCCAATTTATGGTGAAACCACCCAAGAGGTTCCCTTTAAAACTGGATTTGATACATGTTAGATATTGCTTACGATTACATTGTAAGTTTTCTGGGAGGGGTTAGAATGGAAATTAACACCGGTCCTTAACCGGCACAGATTTCCATTCTATGCTGGGACATATAACAGATTCATGAACATGCTGCAGTCGCATTACAAATGCATTATTAATCCTCCTTTCTTAAGTGCTGTGTCTGTCCATAATCTAGAAAGTAGACAGTGCTATATCTACAAGAAAGTTTTCACAGTTAATTAACCAATGTCTAAAAAGAATGATGAATTACAAGTGTCCTTCTCAGGAGCCAAATGTGCTGGTTGACAAGCATTTTAGGACTAGGGCAGCATTCTGAATCTTGGCCCCTACAAAGGAAAGTCTACAGTAGCGACATATACACTTGGTTTATTTGTTAAAGACCATAAACCTTTAAAGGGTAAACCTCGGAAAGTCCCTTGAATCATGAATACTACTGAAAGCATGCCATCTACTACACAACCACCAGAAAGACAACATACAATATTGCTTTGGAGGAAGGGTTGTGGGGTTGAACACACACGAACGATGGTGAAATAAAACAATTTTAGCCAAACAAACTACGTGGCAACTGAAACATTATCAATATTTATGAGCATAATAAATAATCAGTATAAGTAATTACCAGTAATAAAGAAGGAAGAGGAAGTTTGGCAGCACAATGGCCAGCTGAATGCCCTGCCACGTAGGAATCAAGTAAGCAATGCCAGGAATGATCATTACTCCCAAAGTGAAAAACATCTGAACCACAATACCAACAATACGTCTCTGTTTTGATCCCACCAGCTCTGTTACTGTGGAGGAAAGCAAAAAAAAATAAATAAAAATATACATGAACTTTGAAGTATAAAGTATACAAAAATTATGAGTGATTTTAACGATAAAATAGGTGGCAGGGAAAATGCTATTGCACCCCCCCCCCCCTTGCAGATCTGAGCCGGTCATCTACAGAGGAGTCAAGGACATTCTTTGTTACAATGAAATGAGACAAGGCACACTAAATCAGGCATGTCATGCGGCCCTTTACAGGCATATCTGCGGCCTGCACAAAAGTCTCTGCCTACTCCGCTCCGCCCCTCCTCCCTACACGCCGGGTGACGTGGCCATGTAATCAGGCCCGCACCTGACGTGTGCCTGCGTCCTACGCAGTCTCACAGACCGCTGCGCAGGCTGAAGAGCAGAAGCAGGTAAGCTTCTGCAGAAGAAATTGTGATTTTTTTCAAGTATTTAACCCCTATCCCACGGATAGGGGATAAATACTAGTTTTATGATGATGGGGGGGTTGGAGTGCTGGGGAAGGGTTGGGGTGCTGGGGAGGGGGGCTTTTTGATGTCTGTCTGGCCCTTCCTTGGGCTTGAGGACTGTTTTTTTTTTCCCACCCACCTTGTAATTCTTTCACTTGGGGGTTAATTGGAGCATTACAGTCTGTAGTGCTCCTATTAACCCCCAAGTGCAAAAATTGCAAGTGGGTGGGGAAAAAAAAAAAAAAACAGTCCTCAGGCCCAAGGAAGGGCCAGACATCCAGAAGCCCCCCTTCCCCAGCACCCCCCCCCCCAGCACTCCAACCCTTCCCCAGCACTCCAACACAATAATGGTGTCTGCCAGCTTAAAATGAGGTGCCATTTTACCGGCAATCGCAGGCACTTGGAGCAAGATTCGGGGCCTGCGTGCATGTTTATGGCAGCCAGGAGCCTTGTGAGGCTCTAGCCTGTCATTCTATACTTTCTATTGTAGGCTACTCTACGTAGCCTTCAATAGAAATGCCGGATTTTTGTGATGCATGGTATTAGTGATCAGTCCCCTAGGCCCTAGCCATTAGCTGCTGTGTGCGGCCCTCGCAACAACCTCTTGTTACTCATGTGGCCCTCGGGGTATCCCGAGTTTGACATGCCTGCTCTAAATGTTCACTAAAGGGTAAACCACTATTATATAGGACAAGCATGCATGGATTAGTGTACATTTAAATGAATTCATTCTGCAAATATCAACCACATCTAGCAATAACTGCTGCATGGACAGTTAACTGTGTATTGCAAAGTTGCCATCAAGATAAATTAATCTCTTATAAGCAATGACAACAGGTAATGGAGGATTTAATACATATTATAGCCATTACATGAATTATCTGGTGGTTTTCCTGCTCCCCTCTGCTATATACCGTATTTTTCGGACTATAAGACGCACCTAGGTTTTAGAGGAGGAAAATAGGGAAAAAAAATTTTGAAGCAAAAACTGGTAAAATATTTAATAAATGGGAGTTGTAGTTTTGCAACAGCTGCAAGGCCACATTGACAGGTGACCCTGCAGCTGTACGGGGACGCATAGAGCGTTTTTTTTGCGGGGCCAGCTGTAATTTTTAGTTATACCATTTTGGGGGATATCTATTGCTTAGATCACCTTGTATTGAAAAAAAAAAACAGGAGGTGATTTAGAACTTTTATTTATTTCATATTTTTAAAGCTTTTTTTTTTTTTTTTTTTTTTTTTTTTTTACTATTTTATTCCCCCCCCGGGGCTTGAACCTGCGGTCACTTGATCGCAAGTCCCATAGACGGCAATACAACTGTATTGCCGTCTATGGGACATTCTGTCTACTAGTATTACGGCTGGTCATAGAGACCAGCCGCAATACTAATACAGCAGTGACAGGCCGGGGAGCCTCATTAGGCTCCCGGCTGTCACCCGAACAGGTCGGCTCCTGCGATACCACCGCGCAGGAGCCGGCCTGCAACTCTACAGGTACGGGGCCGGTGGGGACCGGCCCCGGGGGAGAAGGGGCCACGGATACTGACCCGGCATCTGCTGTACTAGAGAGGCGGATGCCGGGGAGGGATAGACGCCGGGGCCTGAGACATCGCTGCCCTGCCCTGCATGAAGCCAGCGGCGGGGGCACGGAGGAGCCCCTGCCGCTGCTGGCTTCATGCAGGGCAGAGGAGCACAGCGATGTCTCAGGCCCCGGCACCTGTAATGGCGTCTATCACTTGCCGGCTTCCGTCTCTCTATTACAGCGGATGCCAGGCGCCACCTTCAGACTATAAGACGCACCCTTCTTTTCCCCCAAAATTTTTGGGGAAAAAAAGTGCGTCATATAGTCCGAAAAATACGGTAGTTATATACTTTGAAAATCTCCATTATCCAACTTCCAGCCTCCAATCGTAAACAGCGTCCTGTTTCTATGGCTGTGTAGAAGCTTTCCTGCAATGGGTTCCAGTTTCTCTTAGGTTTTGCTACAAGATTCACTTTGACCAATGGGATAGGGTCAACTGCAACTAGGATTACCTGTCGCAGACAGATTAGAACTCAAGCTCTAGGCTTCTGCTTTCAACTGCATTAGAACTACACACACCGTTGCATCAGAATCATTTAAGTGCCACCCATCTTTTAGAAAATATTAAGTAAATTCCAATCCTACATAGACTGTATTGCAACGTAAAATGAATTTTCTTACTTTAAAGGCACAGTATTAAGAAAAAAAATAAGTTAACATAAATTATCACAAACTTAAAAGCATAAAATGCATACGTCAAACTACTTAATCCAGAGTAACACTTCTATGGGACACTACAATAAGACTCAGAATACAAATCTATAGAGATCAGAGGGAAGGGGCGAGCAGAGAGAAATATACCAGTAAAAAACATGTTTAGCATGACATGGTGGCTAAAGAGGAGCTTTCCATCACAACCAAAGTACTTCATATCAGTATATGGTCAATTATCCATACAGGTCCTCCTGCATGATCCTGGTGTCTGGAGTGAGGGGGGAGATAATGGTCTTCATAACGGTCTATACAACATGTAGAACTAAAGAAAAAGCCTGCAAAGGGAAAAAAAAAAAGAGGGGGGGGGGGCTAAAACTTACAGAAGCAAGTTATATCATCAAAATCTTGCTTCCCACACAACTGCAACTGATTTATGTAAAGTTTAGTACGGTACTATTTAAGCAAGTAAAACGAGATTCTAAAACAGGTTTGTAAATTTTAGAAAGGAATTTTATTCTTTCATGATATTTCACCAACATGGGTAGGGAAATAAAATATAAATATCTTCAATGTTCAATATATTAAGGTCTTTATAAACCTAGACATCTGTAATCCTTCTATTAATTGCTACCACTGTGAACCCTAACACTAGAGGATTTGCTTTTTCATTAACACAAGAAACCTAAGGGCTAGTTCACACGTGAACTGCCCGCGCGGGTTTTGACACAGAGAGAGACGCGGCTCGCCGCGTCTCTCTCTTGTCAAAACCCGCCCGCCGCGACCATCGCTGTCGCGGCTTAACCCTCTGCTGTCGGCTCAAATGAATGAGCCGACATAGGAGGGAGCTGCCGGGGGCGGCAGCCGCGCGGCTGAGCCTGCGCGGCTTCCGCCTGAAGAAAGGACATGTCCTTTCTTTTCTCCGCTAGCAGCAGCTCGCCGCTAGCGGAGAACAGAAGCCCGGCGGTCTCCATAGACCACCATTATAAGGGGAGGTTTTGGACGCGAAATCCGCTGTCAAAAACCTCCCCTTATACTCACGTGTGAACTAGCCCTAAACATCTACAGATTGAGAACATGCTACTATCAGATTACCACAGGCAAAAGTGAGCAAATTTTTTTTTTTTTCCAGAAACTGCACGGTGCCTGGTATTATGGATCAGTTCCACTTCACCCATGCACTTGAATCACTTAACCTGCAATAAGAGAGCCCATGAACAAGAGTGACAATTTCTAACAATGATGCTCTAAGGGTGCGTTCGCACGATGTAACGTGGAGCGTGATCTGGCACATATACACGTGCCAGCAGATTACGCGCTCAAAATGCTCCCATTTCAATGGGAGTTAGGAGCGTATACACCTTGCAATGTGACACTCCCAAATTTTGCTTTGCCATGTCTCCTGCCAGGGTGTCACCCTCCTCTTAATCCCTTAGGTGAGCTAGTCCTTAGTGAATCTGATGTTGTTAAGCCACAAACCTGGCCTGCATTAAATCAGACCAGGTTGGAAAAAGTCATGGAGTCTGGTCCTGTAATCATAGGAAGGAAATATCCCACTATTGGCCAGTCCCCAGGCTCTTATAACACATACCAATGTAATAGATTGATAACACTTCAAATTTATGCTTAAAAACATATAGTTCTACCCTTTATCTTGCCAAACAAGACTATTTCACCACCTTCATCTCTTATCTCTCCAGAAGCCCTAAAAGGCTTTTTGAAACTTTTCAGTCCTTACTCACACCGAAGGTGCAGACACCATTCACAGACCTTAGTGCTGACCTGGCCTCTAATTTCCACAATAAAATTTATAAGATCAGTCAGGAAATAACTGCCCAATATCCCCAGTGGGATGGATTCCCACACGTACAATAGTACTGATCCCTTCACCAACCGCACTTCAGACTGTCCATTCTCAACTTTTGAACCTGTTACAGAAGAGGAAGTCTCTCAGCTACTTCATCTCGCCCTACAACTTGCAGTAGAGACTAGAGATGAGCGAGTACTAGTCGAAACTCCCGTTTCAAATAGCTGCAACCATAGGAATTAATGGACGCAGCCGGCACACAGGGGGTTAAGCGGCCAGCCGCCAAAATCTGCGTGCCGGCCGCTTCCATTCATTCCTATGGGTGCGTGCTATTGAAACTGGCCGTTTTGAATAGTACAGCCTCATTTCTAGTAGTGACCCCTTCCCCTCACACCTTCTCCAATTTCTGTTGCCTGCTGTCACAACTTACCTTACTAAAATAGTTAACCTCTCTCGCTCTTCTGGAATTTTCCCCATCCTCTTTCAAGCATGCTGTCATAACCCCGCTATTGAAAAAACCCTCCCTGGACCCGTCCTGTGCTGCTAACCATCGACCCATCTCTAACCTCCCCTTCATCTCTAAAATCTTGGAACACCTGGTCTATTCTCGTTTAATCCGCCATCTCTCTGCTTGACCCCTTACAATCTGGTTTCCGCGCTCTGCACTCTACTGGAACGGCCCTCACAAAAGTCTCCAATGATCTCCTAATGGCTAAATCTAATGGTAACTTCACTCTTATTCTTCTGGACCTCTCTGCAGCTTGACACTGTTGACCATCAACTCCTCCTCACTATACTCTGGTCAGCTGGCCTGCGCTCTCCTGGTTCTCCTCTTATCTCTCAGACCACACGTTCAGTGTATCATTTGTAGGCTCTGTTTCTTCCCCTTGCTGTTGGGGTTCCTCAGGGCTCAGTCCTAGGCCCCCTGCTCTTTTCTCTCTACACAGTCCCCATTGGTCAAACCATTATCAGATTTGGCTTCCAGTACCACCTTTATGCTGATGACACCCAATTATACACATCTTCCCGTGACGTCACCCCTGCACTAATACAGAATATCATGTCTTCATTCTATCTGAAAATTAATCTCTGTAAGACTGAACTACTACTGTTTCCACCATCTAATAGATCTGTCCCTGATATAGCCATTGCAGTCTCAGGCCTTACTATAACTCCTAGGCAGCATGCCCGCTGCCTCGGGGTCATGTTTGACGCAGACCTTTCCTTCACTCCCCATATTGAATCACTTGTATGCTCATGTCATCTCCACCTCAAAAACATCTTCAGAATATGCCCTTTCCTTACCAGAGATAGAGTAAAGACACTTATTGTCTCTGATTCATTCTCGCCTTGACTACTGTAACTCCTTACTAATCGGTCTTCCCCTTACTAAACTCTCCCCTCTACAATCTATTCTGAATGCAGCGGCCAGGCTCATCTATCAGGCTAGACGCTACAGCGATGCCTCTGGTCTGTGCCAGTTGCTACATTGGCTGCCTATTCATTATAGAATAAAATATAAAGTTAACACCCTCATCCACAAGGCTCTCCATAATGCTGCACCTCTCTATATTTCCTCCCTCATCTCTGTCTACCGCCCAACCCGTGCTCTCCGTTCACTCAATGACCTAACACATTCTCTATTATCAGAACTTCCCACTCTCATATACAAGACTTCTCCTGAGTTGCACCACTTCTCTGGAATGCTCTACCACAGACAATCAGATTAACTCCCAATTTCTACAGTTTCAAGCATAAACTAAAAACACATCACAATTCCTAATGTAAACCCTTCCATAAAGTCATTAGAATCCTCAAAATCGATCTGGGAGACAGCTCCCCTTTTCTTCACTACATGCAGGCTGGAGATGCTGTGCACAGCCGAGGAAGTTCCTATGAGGCCTGTGCAGAAGAGATTGAGTATCATCTCTACTGCACATATCTTGCAGACACCTCCAGACTGCGCAAGCACTTCAAAAGGAGTAGAGAAGGAGCAGTTCCTGGGAAGGGGGGGGGGAGGGGGGGTTAGGGGACTCCTTTAAACTAGCAAGTCCATTCCTTGGTTTTTAAATAAGCCCTATAGTTCTGATTCTATTTTTCTAAGCAAATATTGGAAATGGGTTATATTTACATGAGACAGTAATTCAATATAGGTGTTAGTATGGGCATTGTTGTCTATAGGCAAATTCTAGTAGGATTGCAGTACATGGCACTGGGAATCAGAGGGAAAAAAAAAAAAAAAAAAAAAAAAAGTTTAAGAGTGGATTCTTAACTAAAAATTTATATCAGTGCCTGATTTTAGGCATTAAGGCCCCCAGCACCTAGGTTAAAGCTGACCGAGGTGCCATTTTATGAAGAGGCACTTGACTGATGGCATTTTTGTGTAGATTGCTGCCACAGCCAGGAGCCTATTGAATGCTCCCAGGCTGATCTCATTCATTTGTACTGTAGGTTGCTTTATGCAGCCTGTAATATAAATGCTGGTAGGTTGCGATGTGTTGCACTAGAGATCAGACACTCCAATTGTGAAACACATATACACATTAGGCATTACTGTGTCTGAAGGTGTCTGGTCTACAAGCTTTTAAAAATCTTTTCCCAAGGAAAAAAAAGTTTAAAAACCAAACCCAATGTCATTTTAGCTGTTGAATGAATGCTGTGAAAACAAGTCGCACAAATGTACATTCCACCCCAGTCTGAATTTTTCCAGCTTCCCAGTACACTGTAATGGTACAGTTTTGTTTTTTAAATTATTCTGTACAAAGTACAATTTATCCCACAAACATTAAGCCCTCATATGAACCTGTGAATGGAAAACAAAACATTTGAGACTCCTGTAGAGGGAAGGGGTTAAAAGCACACGTGAACAATATATTGTTTTTATACTTAGGATTGGCCATCAATATTAGATTTGAGGGGGTAAATTGAAGACTTTTCCTAAATATATTGCTTTAGAAATTCTGCTTTGTTCTCCTGCTATGTGACCTTATTCCTCCTATTATTTATACAGTATTTCTAGGACGTCACTTACTCACTGCTCTTGTCGGCAGGACAATCATTCAACTAATTGCAGTTTGCTGATAAAGCCTGATCTGTTATCCCTCTATGTAAACATACAGATAACACAGAGTCAATTCTATACAAGCATCTGCATATTTTCTGATCTGTGTAAGTGTTGAGACTTCTCTGGCCCATTTAGCAAGAGGGAGGGGAGGGAGGAGAAATACAGGAAGTGAGATGAAAAGACTGAAGCCAGACTGCTGAGGGCGGGTTCACACCTGCGCAAGAACTTTGCAGGTTTCCCTCTTCTGCCCGAGAAACTGGACAGGAGACAGAAACCCGGCAGTCAGTGTCTGCCCGTGAGAGTCTTCTGGTCTTCTCAGCAGGAAAAAAAAAAAAAAAAAAAAACAAACTTGCAAAGCAAACTTAACTTATTTTGCAAATTAGATTTGCAAACCTTATTTTAACCTAACTTATTTTGCAAACAAAAACTTAAAGATTTAGGGGTTTTATCAACTATGAAGTAAAAATTGTGATATATAAAAAAAAAAAAAAAAAAAAAAAAGAAGACTTCCATATACTACGCTTGTTATGAGCCAAGAAGGGTATACACTAGCTATTGCCATGTTCATATTGTCCTGTACAAAAAAAACAAAACAAAAAAAAAAAAAGCGCAAAAAAACACCTTTTGAAACATGCAGAAAAAATACCACTACCCTCTGGTCAAATTTATTTTTTTTTTTTGCATCATCCAATTGTATGGCTCTTGCAATTCAAAGAAAAAAAACAAACAAAACAACCACTAATTGGCTAGGAAGTTAAAAAGAACTGGACATAGCAAGTCATCACCAACTGAGTCCCAGTTTCCCCATATGAATGAAGCTGCAGGATTTGCAGGTGTGATGCGGTTCATCCATTCATTTCTTTTGGGAATGCTGGAAACAGATCAGAGCTGTACTTGACAATCTCTGGCTGTCCCATGTAGATGAATGAAGCAGCAACACACTTGTGTTACTAGCAGACAGTGATAACTTGTTAATCTGGCCAAACCAAGATTTTTTTTTCCTCACCACTTTAAAGTACTTGTTGTATAATTCTTATGTTTTACATGAAAATATTGGGCTTGCAGTACAAGAAATAACATTGTATTTACTTACTAATAACATAGCATGTCATCCATGTTCCTTTCCCAAAGATACCTTGAAGAAAACGGAAAAACACGAACACGTAAAAGTTTGGTGCAAATGCTACAATTATTCCACACAGTCCGACTCCAAAAGACGAAATCAGGTATGTGACCTTTCTTCCATATCTGATATTAAGAAAAAGCAAACAAACAAGTCTCATTAAAGCCTTAATTAAATAAATAGTGTTTTACATGAGCAAAGTGACTGTCACTGGGGTTAAGCATATTAAACTAATATCTTGCAATGGTGGCATTGTTTATTACACTGTATCCAAATAAGCCACCTGGAGTACCAAGGGCAGCTCAGTTGCTCCAAACAGCTATGTACCACACTGTTCTAATATGCCACCGGGAATATGGGACCAGGTAATATTTCAGCAGCACTCATGGCCCTGCCACAAAAGGGAAAGAAGGGCGCAATAAAGCAGTGTGGGGTGTAGCAGTTTGGAGCAAAAGCGCTGCCCTCAGTGCTGAAGACTGCTCATTTGCATATTGTGAAATCTTAACAGCACAGGCACAAGTTCTCATGGGGAAGGGGGGGAGGGAGGAAGGACCAGGTGACCTCACCCAACTGCTGTTGGTTTAATATACCTCACCCTGGTTACAATCTGCCTTTAAGATAATGAACTCCAAGTGGTTTCATAGATTGGTGGGTATTTCTATGGCAATATAAAGCTGCAAAGTCAGAGGTCGAGAACTTTTAACTTAAAAAAATAATGTGCAGGAATAGAAAAGAAATATATGGTTCTAAGACACAAGTGAAAGTTAGAAATGAAAATTAAATATGGGTATAAAGAACTTCAAGTGTAATGTTCTTACCAAATATATATGGTTTATGAATGCTTCCCGATATCAATATTTATACACACTTTTTTTATTTTTAAATAGTCACCCACAGATATGATTCTACAGTAGATATTATAATAAGGAACTAGTGTGTAGAGTCTCTACTGATCTGCTTACTGTTCTTCCATCGACTTACATGTCACCTTAACTTTGACATAGCTTCAGCTGTGTTTGGCTTCGAGCTAGAAATTTGATAGGTTCCTAGGGGCACTGACAGTTCACTATGTTTTAAGCCTTGGTTTGTACTGAACTTAAAGGGGTATTCCCATGTACATAGTTATTTTTCAATTTGTAGATAAGTTAAACATTTTTGCAAATATAAGTAAAACATTTTGCAGAGTTTTAAAGATTTTCTCTAAATATCTTGTGGTGACAGTCTGTTGTCTTGATCGGTTGCCAGTGGATACGACCATGAATGCAGGAACTTTCTAAGGTCAGAAAATCAGCCAGGATTTCTTTATTGTGGCCGGGATATCTTCTGATACATATAGTGTCCCTGCATGATAACCCGGCTACAATAAGAAAATCATAGCTGGGATCCTGACAAGACCCAGACCATAGAAAGTTTCTGCATTAGTGGTTGTAACCATTGGCAACCGATCAAGACAACAGACTGTTACCACTAAGAAAGTTTGAGAAAAATCTTTAAAACTTTGAAGACTTTTTAATTACTTATATTTGCAAAAATGTTTAACTTTTAATTATCTACAAATATAGATATGATCATGCACAATACCCCCTTTAAGACCTAAAATATGTTTGGATTGCAGCACCATAAATACATTTTCAGAGGATCACCATCTCCAAATCATTATTTTATCTGTATGGGTATATATTCTACAACATATATACAGTATACAGAGAAAAACCTTTATAAACAAGTAACTAGTGAAAATGCCTCATTACAGCATTACATTGATAACAAAATAGGAATAAAGACGCACAATTGGGTTAATGAGTAAATGACAAATCTGTTACCTTGTCCCGTTCCAGCAGTTGGTTCTACTAAGTCAATGCATGCTTCAATACTTCTCCATTTTGAAAGGGAAGATAAATATATCTATGCAGAGTAAAAAAGCTAGTCGGAAGCCAAAAGAGACTTTCCAAACTTTTAGTGAGTGTCACAGGTGCCCCCATAAGCAAAATGACTTGCCACACTACGCACACTAGTTTTTCTTCCCCCACTTGAAATTGGGAGCAGGATCGGTCACAACACACACACACTTGAGCACTTAGCTGAAACTCCCCCCCCCCCTTTCTTCTCACAAAGGGGGGGGGGGGGTATTTGGCTTCGAGAAGGTTGAATAAACTATATGAAGACAATTGAGGGACAATACACATCATGAAGGTTGGGGGGGGGGGGGTTTAACCAGAGTACTTTAACCCCAGTTCAGAAAATGGGATAGGATACCTGCTCTCATGGCAGAAAGTTATGCACCCTGCCTCCAAAATAGGGGGGGGGGAGGAAGCAGTGATCCTTTAAACTCAAAGGAGTTAACGACTCAATTGTGGCTCCATATATCCCACTCATCATGACATATTAATTCATGAGTCAGGAAGGGGGTTAAAAGGTGCTTCTTACTTGTAAAACCTTGAGGCATTGTGCTCCTTGTTATTTGCATTTTTGCTTGACCAAAATTATCAGGCCAGTGTTTAACCAATCAGTTAACTCTTCCTACACAGGCATCAGGACAGTTGCAAACAACCAAGTTCTTCCCACAGCAGTCAATGTAAAACAGTGAGAAAACTTTTCAGGGTCCGAGTGTTTTGTTTCACCCTCGGTCACTTATTGGAGGTCACTTTTATTGAATGTCGCTATAATGAGAGGGCATGGCCAGTATGAAAGACTGCAATGTAAACAGAACACTGCCTGTACAAGTGCCTCAGCCACTTCAAATAGCTGATCAGAGGTCCTGGTAGTCAGATAGCCACTGATCTCTTCCTGGATGACCTATTCCAAGGATGGGGGGGGGGGTTGCTTATTTTTTTTTTTAAACCCACTGAACACTTAAGACCAGCTGGTGACACAATGTCAAGTAATACTATAATACTATCCATTTAGCTTCCTTCAGTAGAAAGGACTACTCCCATTTCTTCCTCTCCACTTCAGATCGACTGTAATCCATGTATATTGAATCCCCTAGGATTGCAAGAATGGAATTCTCGGAAACGGTGAGGTATAGATTGCAACTTCTCCACTTCCCTAGTAGTGGCCACTGCCAAGGTTTAATTTGCATACTCAATTACACATCTTGAAATGACTAGTCCAACCTTGTAATATATTAACCCACCTGCACACAGCAAAATAATGGACAGGTTCTGTATTGTGTGTATACACATACATATATTTATTATGGACTAGTTTGAAAGCAGTATGTATATAGTAGTATACAATAGAGTGACTTTGGGGTACGAATGACCATTTGACATTACTTATTGATCTCTTGATTGGTGATCTACCCTGCCTCCAATTGTACTATGAATAAGAGCTTCCTACTTGAACTGTACAAGTGGGTGGAGGCCACCAATATTTGAGTTTAAGATGGAAATAAAGGTTATAAAATTGGGTCCATTTTTCTAGTGCAGGATCCAGTTTCACTTTGGTAGTTAGAGCATTACTTTTTTACATGTACCTAAAATAACCACTTTTCATGCTGCTGTGAACAGTTCTCTCATTATTATTCTTAAAAACTGCCCATATGGAATGGTCTTCCTGACTTTAACCCCTTCCCGCCGATGACATTTTTCGATTTTCATTTTTGACTCCCCACCTTTTTTTTTTTATTCCGCTCTAAGCCATCTGATGTCTTAATGTTTGCAGGACAAATTTTTTCTTCATGATGCTACCATTAATTATTCTGTAAAATGTACTGGGAAGATGGAAAAGAAAAATACAATTCAGAATTGGGGGGGGGGGGGGGCAGGGGTATTTGAAGAAAGTGTATTTGTGCGACTTTCTTACAGACTTCGTTTTTACAGCGTCCACTGTGGAGCCAAAAATGACATATCCCCTGTATTCTATGTTTTGGTACGATTCCGGAGATATCAAATTTATATGGTTTTATTTACATTTTAACCCCTTAAAAATCCAAAAACTGTGCCACAAATTTATTTTTTTTTCTAAAAGTCGCCATATTTTGAGACCTGTAACTTTTTTATACTTCTGTGTACGGAGAGGTATAGGACATACTTTTCAGTTATACCATTTTGTGGAATTGCTATTGCTTTGGTCACTTTTTATTCATATTTTTATCAGAAGCAAAACAGTGAAAAAAAACGGTAGTCTGGCACTTTTGAATTTTTCTTTTCCCGCTACGGCATTTACCATATGGGAAAAACTTTTAAAGGGGCTCTATCAGCAAAATCATGCTGATCAAGCCCCACATATGCGTGAATAGCCTTTAAAAAGGCTATTCAGGCACCGTAAAAGTTATATTAAACTAACCCCCCCCCCCCCCCCCCGTTTTAAAATAAAACCCTAAAAAATAATATGATCTACTTACACATTGTGCATGATGGGCGGGCATTCAGGGTGTGTCTTCTTCATCCGATGTCCTTCGGTCCCGTCCTCCTCCAGCACTCGCGAACTGACACTGCTAAAAAAAAAAAAAAATGGCCTGGGTGCCTGCGCAGTAGAAGCCGCATGCTACTGCACAAGCACCCAGGCCATTTTTTGTTTTTTTAATATCAGTGTCAGTTCGCGAGCGCCGGAGGAGGACGGGACCCGAGGACATCAGAGGAAGAAGAGGCGTGGTTGAAGAAGACGGCGCATCCTGAATGCCCGCCCAGCGTGCACAATGCGTAAGTAGATCAAGTTCTTTTTTAGGGTCTTATTTTAAAACGTGTGGGGGGGGTAGTTTAATATAACATTTACAGTGCCTGAATAGCCTTTTTAAAGGCTATTCATGCATATGTGGGGCTCTATCAGCATGATTTTGCTGATAGAGCCCCTTTAAAGATTTTTAGACCGGGCGTTTGACATAGGAATATCTAATGTGTAGATGTTTCACAGTATTTCAGTATTTTTATATGTGTTCTAGGGAAAGGGAGGTGATTTAAATTTTTTTTTTTTTTTGCATTTATTAGACCCCCTAGGGCCCCCCAGTAGAATTTTGGGCCATTGTGTCACATTTAAAGAAAATTTCTACAACGTGATGATGCATTGGCATCACACCCCAGCTTTGCTCCACTCTTTTCAACCTGCTGTCCAACATACCGGTTGGAGGTGTGGTGCCAATCCAGCTGACATATTCTATTTCTAGTTTTCAGCCCCTGGCTGGCCAGGTGTTAGAAATTTGCCTCCCCCTGTTCAAGAAAGAAGGTGCATAATGCTGCACCCCTCTACATTACCTCCTTATCTCAGTCTATCGCCTAACCCATGCTCTCCATTCACTCAATGACCTAAGACTAACATTCTTTATTATCAGAACCTCCCAAGACTCTGCAAGAGGATTGGGACCCTTGAACTGTGATTGAGAAGATTGGGCCCAGGGAGTAAGGATATGGGGTTGGTCTGACACTGCACCTAGAACTCATCTCAGCTAACTAGTGCATCTACAGGAATGATGATAATTATATTATTAATATTAACTTTATGAAGTAAAGCAAGCTTAATGTGCCATGCCATGACAGGGTGAGCTTTGGGTGGGAGAAGTACTACCTGGGTCAGACATCCACTGGGGGAATTCACCTCTTGACCAAAGAGCTGTAAGTGGATTTACTGATCTAGTCACACAGTCATTATGTACCAGAGACCACCAGGAAAGCTGGTTTGAGTTTGAATGAGGGATGGGGTGGGTCACAATTGTGAAAATTGTACTGCAAATGGAGTACGCTATATGGGGTTCTACTTTTTAGAAGTTTGCAAGGGCTAAAGCTAAAATACCCACATGTATTAAATCATTTGAGCAATATAGAAGCTAAGGCTAGCAGACCTCAAGATACAAGTTTTAAAGCATGCCAATCATATTGATAGCAGCTGCCAATCCTAAGCATATTAATTGCAGTCTATACCTTGCAATTTTCAAGAATTCCACACTTGTAATCCTAGGGGGATCTCCAAAATCATATTCAAACTTCTATCTTAAAAAAGAGACTGTGCCATTACTTACGCTAAACCGTATTCACAGGATAGTAGATAACAGTCTCTTCATTGGGGCTGCCTGAAAGTCTGCTTACATCCTTGTTAGAGATGCTCTATTCAATGCTGTTGAGCTACGGGAAATACTATCCACAACAGCCCCACAGCAGTGAAGAGAGTGCTGGAACTTCATTCACAAGGAGGATGCCGCGGGACTCTGTTCAGGCTAATAACTCAATCACTGCTCATGGTCCTCTGTATTGTCTTTTCTCACCTCACTCAGCTGTTGAAATGAAGAGTCCTGATAAGAGGTAGATCAATTTCTTGATCAGAGAGACTATACCTGGTAATAATCCCAGCATCATTGCAAAACAAAGTGGAGTGCTAAAGACTTAATAAGTCTCCACACATCCATATGGTGGTCTCTCCCCAAGGAGTGACGATATCCCCCTAACCCATTCTGTTGGTGATAGATAGGTGTGGATAGACTAAGAATTATCTCCCATATAATTTCTATATCAAATTATTTTACACACTGCATCTTAGGCCCAGTTCACATCTGCATTCAGGCCATTCCATTTCCCTATCCACAAGAAATATGCAGAGAGAAGAATCCTGCAAGTAGCACTTTTTTTCTCCGCGGAAACCACATGGACTCCATGGGTTTCCTTAACTCACCACTTTTTTTTTTTTTTTTTTTAATTTCCAAACGTAAACCCAAATGCAGATGTGAACCAGGCCATATAATGTGTTGTCATGCCTGATCTCAATGAGCTATGTACCATACAGCGTGCGTTGCTTTGGCATACCAGTTCATGCATGTTCGGGGCATAGACGCATCCATCATGTGGGTCCCATTTGCCTGCACACTTATTCACTGCTTTTCCCTCTATATAAATACTCAATTGATGATCGTCTCCTGATGAACCTTGTTGTAGGCTAAAGGCGCGTCAAGTCATGTGTGCATTTGCTGCCACCATGTGGGAGAAGGTCATTATGTCCAAAATGTACAAGTCACCATAAAAGGAGTATCCCACAAACATACTTCAAAAAAAAATTAGCAACTAAATTATCTAGAAATGCAATATAGAAGACATTTTGCTGAGTATTAAACATTTTCTCTAGCCATCTTAGCAGCGACAATGTCTATGACTTGTATATGTCTACAACCATATATCCCTATATTATCATGGGAGACAGATTTGCATATTCTTCCCATGATCCCTCACAGTGGAGTGCAAATGGCTTAAGTCTCCACACACCTATATGGTGGTCTCTCCCTAAGGAGTGACAATATCCCCTTAACCTGGTCTAGAAGCCTCTCACCTCTACTAAGTCAGTCTTCTCTGCAGCAGGCTGAAGAGATCCAAACAGCTGTCATCGGCTGAAAGACTGACTTGGTAAAATCCCACATCATTGCAGCAAAGGCCTCTGGGAAGGTCAGGCATGATGTTAAAGGGAGCTCTCCCTAGTGGGCTGCATGACTGAGGCACTGTCTCCCTATATTAACATCATGGGAGACAGATATACATATTCTTCCCATACAACCATAAATGCAGGAATTTTCTCAAACCAGTTAGAAATCCAGCTACGATTTCCCAATTGTGCCCAGATCATCAGACACTATGCATATCACCCAGCCACATGAGGAAGCGACTGGGTTTCTGTCAAGTGCCAGACCATAAAAGATTCTTGCATTTATGGTTGTAATCATTGGCAATGGATCAAGGCAAAAGGTCACTACTAAGATGGTTGATGAAAATATTCTGCAAATTTTTAATTTGTATCCACAAAAATGTCTAATTTAAATGCCTATAATATAAATATATTTTTGGGGAAAACCACTTATTAGCGCGATGTCAGCTTTAGGCAAGGTTCACAGTTACACTGTGCTCTCAGTCATTCGTATCCACGGTGAGACCCAAACAGCGGAAAGCCCGCTTGCTAAGGACAGCAGTTACTCACAGATCCCATAGACTAAAATGGGTTCTGCCAGTTTTATACTAAAGACTCTAATGCAGATGTGAACTAAGCCTTAGTTTCTGAGTTTACCATCTCCAAGAATAGCATTTTTTCTCTCCCCCTTTCACATTGATGGTGGTTTATTTACAGCTCTTTTTGATAATTGTAAATGGTCACAGTATACTTATTTCCACATTTACTCTGTCTGCTACTCTGAGGTTAGGTATAATTATATGTTTATTCATTTCATGGTCATACCAGTGTTCGTCCATGTAAACTGACAGTCATTGTAAATGTAATCTGCTAGTCTGAGTGTTACTATTTATTGATACCCCATAGGCTAGTTAAGTGTATCCATTTAGCTCTAGACATAATAGCCATTTTTCCTTCAATATTGTGGTTGTTAGTGAGCAACTTTAATCCCTTGATGGCTACATCTTATGACTTGGGTTGTTTTCACCATCTTGCTACCTACTGTAGCTGAATATTTTCTCAGTTGTTATTGAATATTTTGGTATTTAAAAGATAGTAAGCAGGAAAAATAGTATCAGACTAATAACAGTACCTTGCAGGGCTGCACCTACACTTTAAGATTACTATTTACATTAAAATCTGTGTTTTATTCTTATATAAATTAGGTGAACAACAATACATACACTACTGAGCAACAATAAGTATCTGCCGTGGAGCAACAAAAGTCTTGTGGGCCGAGGTGCAAACTTTTGTCCTGGGCTCCAAACAGCAAATTTTTGACAGTGATGGTTACACATGTAGTACCCCCAACTGCGGGTATGAAAAATATGATGAGTGAGAAGCGCAGCACCTGGCATATAAAAACAATGGGAGATACACGCTTTAGGAAACAGCTGATCTGCAGGTTCCTAACAGTCTAAGATATAAAGATCAGTGGGGGCCCTACACCTGGGGGCCTTGCTGATCAATTCTTTGAAGTTACTGTGTTGCTTTTGTGAGCGACGTGACTCCTTCCCTATTTACATAGCACAACGTCAGTTTTATAATCACCAAACTATATTTCAGACTAATAGTACACAGCTGCTATAAAACAGATGGCGTGTGATGTGAATAGTGAAGCGGCCCCATGTAGTATTACATGCTCCAGCAGTGGCCCCCACACAGTATTATATGCTCCCAACAGTCCCCTCCGCTCTGGTTCTATTATACTCTGAAGTCTCCTCAGTCCCCAGAGTATAATAATCGGAGGCCCAGGGAAGGTGAATAAAAATAAACACTGATACTCACCTTGCCTCACATTTGCTGGGCATTCTGGCTCAGTCAGGTTGTCTTCAGAGGTCCCTGCTGAGGCTTGCGATTGGTCATCAGTCATGTGGGGGATGCAGTGACATCATGCGACCGCTGAGGCCTAATCACAGGCCTCAGTCACATGACGGAAGACCGCTGGCGAGGATGCCAAACCCAGGAGAGGAGAATATAAGCATTTATCATTTTAAGTCACCTCCCCTGGGCTAGCATATATTGGACAGGGGCCCAGCAACATACCAGGGCCCCTTTTCATTTTACAATATGTATAGCGGTCAGGGAACTAGGCTTTTCCCAACTGCTATCAGTGGTCCAAGGCCCCGGTCGCACCCTCGATAGCTATGCCACTGAGCATCTGAAGTTTTAGGGGCAGTGACCAATTCTTAAGGACTTCTCTAAATTTGTGTAATAAAGTTCCATTAAAATAAATAAAAAGCTTTTGAGTTCTCTCAGAGTGCTATATTCACATAACAGTTTTGAAAACTTAGCTTTTTCAAGTATCAGAAATTGCACAGGTTGTATTGCAGTCGTGTATACAGTATTCACATATGAAATTTAAATAAAAGTTTAGATCTCTTTCAAATACAAAGAATGAACAATTAAGTAGCAGAAAGTAAGCATGCAATATTTACCTGTCTGCTGCATAACCCAATATCACAGCCCCTATCAAAAATCCCAGGTTTATTGAGGCTTGAGTCAGGTCAACTTTCCATGCATCTGAGCATACCAGATTGTACTGAAAAAAAAAATTAATAAAAGTAAACTAATCCCTGTGAAAATTGTCTGGAAAAATAAAAAACAAGTATACATTTTCTTTTGAGAGTTAGAAATGCCATACAAATCCATCATGTAGAAGTTTGGAGAGACAGTAATCACATACACAGTTTTCCTGTAAAATAGTGAGGTTTCAATAAATGCAATGGTTTATACTTCAATGGACAAACTTTAATGCTGAATTCAAGCAACCACAGGACTGATCAAGTAGCAAATACTATAATAATCCACACTGCAATTTTTGCATTTAATGGATGATCATATTCATATGAGGTACGTCAAACACTGCCACTAATTTTCTATTGAGTTTGGGTCAAGGCAGTAATCCTACAATTTTGGTTGTGACCAACTTAGGGTATTTTCACACGGCGGAAACCTTTTCCGCCGTCTGAATTTTCCACATGGCTAGCTGCAGCAGGAATGCATTGGCATCCCACTGCTGATTACGCCCGGGTGAATGGGCCTAACTGGGAGCGAGTCTCGAGCCATGGACGCCTCATCCGCGGACGTCCCAGCAAGAGATAGGGCATGCCGCTTTTTCCTGGGAAAAAAAAAAAGGCGGATTTTGCATCGAAATCTGCCTGCAAAAAACACTGTGTGGGCTGACCCTTAGGCTGAGGCCCCACGTTGCTTTTTTCGTTTGCAGATTTTGCTGCATTTTTTTGAGCCAAAGCCAGGAGTGGATCAAGCAAGTATGAGACTTTCCTATATATTTCCTATTCCTTTGGTATCCATACTTGGCTTTGGTTATTTTTGAAAAAAAAAAAAAAAAAAAAAAAACACAACACCCCAAGAGGGTCTGTTAGAGCTACTGATAGGTTAATAAGTGCTACCAAATACCTCTAGCAGTGTTTTAAAGAGGACCTTTCACCACTTTTGGGCACATGCAGTGTTATATACTGCCAGAAAGCCGACAGTGCACTGATTTCAGCGCACTGTCGGCTTTCCCGATCTGTGCCCGTTGTAAAGAGCTTACGGTGCCGGTACCGTAGTGCTCTATGGTCAGGAGGGCGTTTCTGACCATTAGCCAGAGACGTCCTTCTGCCTCGCGGCGCCTATCGCGCTGTGCTGTGGAGCGGGGAGGAACGCCCCCTCCCTCTGCTCACACAGCTCGTCCATAGACGAGTGTTATCAGGAGCGGGAGGGGGGGGGTTGGAGTTCCTCCCCGCTCCATAGCACAGCGTGATTGGCGCCGCGAGGCAGAAGGATGTTCCTGGCTAATGGTCAGAAACGCCCTTCTGACCATAGAGCACTACGGTACCGGCACCGTAAGCTCTTTACACCAGGCACAGATCGGGAAAGCCGACAGTGCGCTGAATTCAGCACACTGTCAGCTTTCCAGCAGTATATAACACTGCATGTGCCCAAAAGTGGTGAAAGGTCCTCTAAGTGATTTCTGGCAATTCCTGCACTTGT
Organism: Leptodactylus fuscus; assembly: GCF_031893055.1. NCBI lineage: Eukaryota > Metazoa > Chordata > Amphibia > Anura > Leptodactylidae > Leptodactylus > Leptodactylus fuscus. The sequence goes on from NC_134267.1 coordinate 81,616,066, forward strand.
TTACATGGGCATCTTCCAGTTCTGTTTTCCTACAACCACCATTTTGCCTTGGGCCACTTAGAGCTGAATCACATAACCTCCTCCTCTTCCTTTCTCATTCCTTCCCAGTTTCCCTAGCTAGCCCACACACTATTAGCCCTTCCTAACCAACTGTCCAGGAGTTGGCAGATGCTTTAGTCCAGTACTGGGAGGAGAACCCTCAAGAGACCACCCGCCACCTCATCAGGAGCATGCCCAGGCATTGTAGGAAGGTCATACAGGCACATGGAGCGCGCACACACACACCTGAAGCTCATTTTGTCATTTTTTTTAAAGGATATTACATCAAAGTTGGATCAGCCTGTAGTGTGTTTTTCCACTTTAATTTTGGGGGTTACTCCAAATCCAGGCCTCCATTGGTTAATAAATTTGATTTCCACTGACTATTTTTGTGTGGTTTTGTTGCCATCACATTCAACTTTGTACAGAACAAAAGACTTCAATGAGAAAATTTCATTCAGATCTAGAATGTTATTTGAGTGTTCCCTTTATTTTTTTGTGCAGTGTATATTACATAGGTTTGCATTGAAAACTTAGACTTGTAAACTCATTATCTTTGTGTTTACATAGAGATCCCCGAAACAGCCTTTATCAGCAAACTCTAGTATAGATGAACTGATTAACCTGACCATAGAGCTGTACATAACAGCAGGAGACCTCAAGCTGCCCACAAGGTAATACTGAATAAACAATGGAAGGAATAACTTCTAATATAAACAGGCAAATGAAGTAGTATTGCTAGAGCATTTAGGAAAACGTGTGAATTTACATAAAGCTAGTAGTATTAATAGGATCCTTGAGATGGAAATATCCTTTTAAGGCTATTTAGGCACTGCTAATCTATTTCAACCCCCCCCCAGTTTTAAAATAATACCCTAAAAAAGAATATGCAAATGATACTTACCGAGAATGGTGGGCGGTCGTGCACTGTCCGACGTCACTTTGCTGTCACGCCTTCCTCTTCTTTCAGCAACACCCTCCTGCCCTGGCTATTACACGCCTTGATCGTCTGTTCTTCCGGAATGAAGAGGTTCGCAAGTGTACTGCGCATGCGCAGTACGCTCGTGTAGGTCTAAGGGGAACTTAGAACTACTACAAAAATGGTCCCGAAGATGAAGGCGGGGAAGAGCCAGGACAGGAGGATGTCGCTGGAAGAAGAAAGCGTGACAGTAGATGACGTCGAACAGTGCACGACCGCTCACGGGTAAGTAATCATTTGTATATTTGTTTTTAGGGTATTATTTTAAAAGCAGAAGAAATCGCAGCGTGGACACACTACAATTTGAAAAGCCGTTGCGGATTTGCAAATCGCAGCATGTCAATTACATCTACGGAAACACCGGCGGCTTTCCTGTAGATATAATGTTAAGAGAAAGTCCACAGAGGAAAACTCTGAACTTTCTCTTAAAAGCGCTGCGGAAAGAACCGCGATGTGATCACACAGCGGTTCTTTCCGCAGCGCTTTAGCGCTGCGATTACGGCCCGTGGGGCCTTAGCCTAACATATGTAGATTTGCAGCTCAGCAATAAGTAGTAAATTCACATTTGGCTGGACTGCACGGTGTACAGCTTACAAGAGAAGATTTAGGAGGCTGTCAGGTGTGGTGTTGTAAATACCACCATTTGGAAATTCAATTCACTAAATACATTAACGTCCCTACAACAATGAATATTTTTTATATTTGGTTACAGTTAAATGGAACTCATCAAATGAGTAAAATTAACTTACCACTTCATTAAATAGTGTCAAGTCCTTGATTAATTAGGTGGAATTTATTTAACTCTTCTGACGTCAAGTATTTAAATATGGTGGTGGCTCAAGAGCTGAGCTGCCACCATAGGCACCAGGTCTCTGCTGTATTATACAACAAAGACCCGATGCTAATGCCTGACCGAGGCGCCATTCTGCCTGGACAGCGTCAAGTTGCTATGAAGGCCCCCAGGTTTGCCTCCCACATAATTGTACAGCAGGCTGCTTTATTCAGTCTGTCATGCAAATGCTGATATTTTGCATTACATTAGCACTGTAATGTATTCCATTAATGATCCGATTTCTCTCCCCAAATAAAGACAGTCCCCAAAATGGTATAACAATCAAACACACCTAGTCCTTAAAAGAAAAAGAAAAAGTTTCCACAATGTGATACTCTAGCAGCACTGTGAAAAGTCCCTAAAGTTTCCTTCTGCTGATTTTCTGCTTCAATTATACCTATAGGGAAATCCCTGGTGGTTTCTTACGTATAATTGACATGCTGCAATTTCCAAAAACACAGCTTTTTTTGGAAATCGCAGCTTTTTCACTGTGGGTATTCTTCTGATGTCATGGTCTGCCATGGTCAAACTGCTAGTTACGCCAAGTGAATACCCGGCCTTAAAGGGGCGAGTGTGTGTGTGTGTGTGTGTGTGTGTGTGTGTGTGTGTGTTGTTGCATTAGGGCCCCTTCACACAGAGTTTACGCTCCGTGTATTCTGTACATTTTACACGTGTAAAAATACACATGTAAAATGTAGTTAGCCATTGAGTTCAATGGCTTTTTAGTATAATGCGCGTCCTTTTGCCCGTGCAAAAAAAACGCGCGTTATACAAACATGCTAGTTTCATGGTCTCAGAAAGACTTTAAAGAAATAGTTTTCACAGGTTTTAGATATTTTGAAATGCCTTGCGTTTGGTGTCAGTTTCACTTTACACATAAAACAACCCATCAGCTTTTCTTATTTAGTCTCTGCATCCACTGCAGCATTGAAGATCAAGTCTCCCATACTAGAACAGGTGGAAGGCAAAACATCAAACCAGCATCAGCTAACTGTTCACTCCTGGCTCATATTACTGCCTATGACTAAGCATACGCAACACTAAAGGCATCCTGGCTCACTCCACACCAACATTCTAGCCGCTTGTCAGTTAAAAAAAAATATATATATTGCAATACAGGACCCTTTACTTTGAACAGTGTCACTAGTACCCTGGAACAGATGGGTATGCTTAACACAGATAAACACGGACAGTCCACAACCGAAGCAGTGGTTTATTAGTTTCTTGTAACCAGAAGCCATGCAAGTTTTGCTCGGAAGTCCCATTTTCATCAAGTCAGAGACAATTTAAAGAAATGGTCAGAAATCTTTAGCCTACATACTGTACACCCACAGTCATGACACAACAGGAGTTGTAGTGCTACATCACCTTGAGAGTCTCAGATTGCCACCATATTTAAAGTAAGCTCTAGAGCTAAATATCTCCCATTACTTAGAATTATGCAAACCAGCAGGAGTCAGAATGCTCCTCATCTCTTAAGCTGGGGCTCCACGAACCAGGGGGGAAACACCACAAAAACAAACAAACAAACAGCGTTTTACAGTATCTGCAAAGTGCATGGGATTCATGCAAATCCCATGCCCACTTTACATTTCAAACCGCAGCACGGACACGTTGTGATTTTCAAACCCAGCATGGTTTAAGAAATCGCAGCATGTCAATGTATCTACGGGAAAGTCACCTGTATTTCCGTAGATATTAGTTGTAATAGAAAGTCCGGAGGAAAACTGCACATCGTTCCGTGGGGCCTTAGCCTTATAGAGGGAAAAACTACTTGGAGTATTGGGTATTAACAATTCGAGTATTTAATTTAAGAATTAGAACTGTACATGGGGACCAGATTTACTTTTTCTGCCTATGAATATGTAGATTTCCATAATGTATGCTCCAAATTACTGCAATGCCTTGTAATGAAGTACAATCTTAAAATACATCTTCCATTATGGACAAGGATTGCAGTGAAACAGACAAGTCCACAGTACTGAATAACCTCTTACCACAATGAGAATCTGTTCTCTCTAGACTCTGCCGGGGAGTTAAACATGAAATAAAAAGTTCTACATTGCTGTAGGTTTCCATGGGTACAAGACAAGAGGAGGACAAAATAAGTAGAGGTCTTATTGAAGCACGGTGGAGATAATAATGACTGTAACCAGTCACTAATTAAAATCCTTTGTGCTGTATGACTGGTTAATTAAGATACATGATGATTTCCTTCAAGGTCAGCAAAAAGGTTAAAAACATGAAAGCCACTTAACCGACTCTGACACTGCTCGATTACCCATAAAATGTCAGAGATGGCTTTATTCTGACAACAGCTCATATGGCTCATCTACGAGAAGGAATGTTCACAATAAACAGTCAAAGCAACAAGAAAGAAGTTTGTATGTTAAATATAAACACAAGGGAGTTTTCATATGTAAGTTTATGACAGTACAAATTGTTGTTTAAAGTACAAGTAGTGTCAGCTCAAAGAAAATTTCACAGGAGCCATACAGAAGCCCCAACCAAGGTATACAAAAATGATGCAGTCTAGTTCTGGGAACCAATTCAAAAAAAAAGGAAGGCTTAAGAATTGTCAAGTCTATTTGATCAGGAGAACAGGCGTATAAGAGGACATAGAATAAAGCTATTTAAAGAGGACCTTTCACCGAATTGGGCACAGGCAGTTCTATATACTGCTCTATTCAGCGCACTGTTGGCTTCCCCGATCTATGCCCCAGGTAAAGAGCTATCGGCCCCGGTACTGTAGCTCTTTACAGTCAGAAGGGCGTTCCTGACAGTCACGTACGTCCTTCTCCACAGCAGCGCCTTTCGCGCTGTACAGTGTGAGCAGGGAGGTGCACCCCCTCCCTCTGCTCACAGTGCTCGTCCATAGACTAGTATTATCAGGAGGGGGGGGGGGGGGGAGTGTTCCTCCCTGCTCACACAGCACTGCGCTGCTGTGGAGAAGGACGTACCTGACTCACTGTCCGATAGCTCTTTACCCGGGGCACAGATCAGGAAAGCAGCAGTATATAGAACTGCCTGTACCCAGATCAGTGATAGGTCCTGTCTAAATATATAAATGAGCCATACAAGAAACATGGGGAAAACTGTTCCATGTAAACACCTCTCAAACTTGGAATCTGTGTGTAAAACAAACAAAAAAAACAAAACAAAAAAAACACCACAACTGGCCTTAAGATTGGAGGCCCAAGCAGACAAGGTCCTCCCTTCCACTTGTACTAGATAACTCAGCTAGTTAGCAATGTATGTATTGTACTTATGTTGGCACTATGTAAGCAAGTCCCCGATTATAAACACTGCACCATAAAATTAAAAGTGCTCTAACAGAAATAACTTAGAAGGCTCACCATGAATACTGTATAGGCAATAATATTAAGTTATACAAGATCCAGAATACTCTAGAGCCATGTAGGTAATAAGGACTGACTTGAGCAGTTGTCAGTGGGTACAAAATTATACTTTTATAGGACACCAGAGAAGTAACCCGTCACATAGTTTATGCCATAGTTTGGGATGGAGGCTGTTGCATTATATGATGCCATAGTAACATAATAGTAATCCATATACTCATGCAGATGCAGACTGTAAATGCCCCTCAGTCACCGGTTGCACATGAAGAGCAAGAAACGCAATAATCCAGTGCACCATTTGTATGGTACATGTACCTACATGTGGTGGAGACCCATACTGACCGCCATGTTGTATGCTGACCTATTTCGGTGTATACACATGGAGATAACATTATACAAATCTGTGCATCCTATAGAGCAAGGTGCACCTGAGCCACCTACATCCCCACCATGTACTGAGCGCTCCATGAACACTTTTCAGAACTATAAATATGATATAGATATATATTCTACTGGAAACTGTGGAAAAAAAAAACCAGACATCTAGATAAGGCTCCACGCAATCTACACCATATTCTACCACCACCATTTAAAGTAATAGATGGAAGATGAAATAGCTACGTGAGGTAAGAGCGGACATTTTATAGGCATCAGCAGGACAGCATGTATAAAGTGTCTGAAGGCTGCCATATATCCTCACAGGATTTAATATACAGCCCTGATATGGAAGTCACATATAGATCATTAGGTGCCATATATAGGATGGGGAAATAGTAAGACAAGCAGTTAACTTTTCCAGATACAAGCCCCTTCTCTTGAGAGGGGGGGGGGGGTGGAGTCCTTGGAGCTAAAGAAGTCTTGCCGCCAATCTGTTCCACCACACCAAATTACCCCGAGCCGTAAGCACAGGCTCAGGGGCGCCATTTTATGTCACCTCCCAGCTCCATTACAGAGGCCCTCAGTCCACAGGGCTCATGAACAATCTGCTTTATACAGAGGTTCTAGGATATATAAACCATGTCCGCAGTGTGTGAAGTAAATACATGAGGGGACTTTGTGACTGTATAAATCGTGAGGTAATACTGCAGTATTATGAAATATCAGCCATACGTGCAGTGGTGAGGAAAATACATGAGGGGACTGACTGTATAAATCTTGAGGTAATACTGCATCATATACAGTATTACAGTGATACTCAGAGACGTCACACAACTAGGCCCGAAGCCTGTCCAGAGTGCGGAGAGGTAAGTAACTGTTTTTTTGATGTTCGTTTACCTGTCCCAGGGCCCATGGCGTCACTTACCAATCCCGACCCCTGCCAGGATCGGTAAGTAAATAGGTAAAAAAAAATAAATAAATTTAAAAAAAAAATGCAGCGGTAGTCACCAGGCCCCTATTGTCCCAGGCCCTGTGGCAGCCGCTTCTCCGGTAGTTACGCCTCTGGTGACATATGAAGAGCAGTTCAGCCCTCCATTTGCTTTCCTTTGTGCTTGTGCCTCACTGTCAGACATTTTATAAAATAACTATGGAGTCATCAGTCTCTCAATCATAAGGATGTATATAGTAAAGTACTGATGTGAATAAAACATTTTGTTCCTGTTTAGCTCTAGCATCACACCAATTCTGTTTTCTAGTGACTTTCAGCTTAATCCCCCTCCTCTCTCAAGCTTCTGTAGACATTTTTAATCTGACTCATTTGACCTGCATTCAGATGTAGCAGGAAATTCTAGGGAGAAAGTCATTTTAGCAGAAGAGCAGGGAAACTTTTTTTTTTTAATTGAAAAATTGACCAAAAAAAAAAAAGGTATATAAAAGTTTTCAGAAAGACTTTCCGCAAAGCAGCTGGAACTCCACTGACCACAAACCCCTTCATAGATCTTGCACTGTATTGTGGAGTTACAAGGTAAAAAATTTTAAACAAAATACTGTTAGGCTAGGCCAGCATTTTACAGTACTTGCAAAGTGGATGGGATTCATGCAAATCCCATGCCCACTTTACAGTAAACCGCAGCCTGGACACACTGCGATTTCCAAAACCGGCGCAGTTTTGGAAATCGCAGCATGTCAATTATATCTACGCAAATGCCAGCTGCTTTCCTGTATATATAATGGTAACAGAAAGTCCACAAAGGAAAACTCTGAGCTTTCTGTTCAAAGCGCTGCAGAAAGAACCACGATGTCTTCCCACTGCGGTTTGTCCTGCAGCGTTTAGAGCTGCGGAACGTCCTGTGGGGCCTTAGCCTTAATGTCCCCTTCATCTACCACCAATTTAATTCCCCCCCCCCCCCCCTACATCTGGCCCCAGTTCCCCCTTCTTGCTCACACACGCTGTTTCTTCTCTCCTCCTTGCCTTCCATCAGTCTCCTCACAGCAGCTTCCTTTGTCTAACACTGCAATGTACTGTAGCATCCAGAATAGCCCTGCCCACACAAGGCTGATTACATAGTCATCACCAAAACTCCTTTAGCCCACTAGGTTCTACCATTACCATAACAAAATTTAACAGCAAAACACGTCAGGGGCATAGCGGGACAATGCATAAGCTATCCGGGTTGGTGGGGCAGCAGTGTAAAATTGGGTCTGTCCTGCTGAATTCAGGACGGTTGGGAGCTATGGGTAACCGGACAGTACCACAGTAGTATTGCAGTTTATGGCACAGGTGATTTAAAAATCATATGTTCCAGCCCCCTAGGGGCGCTAAAATTATTCTTTTAAGACTTAGTTTGCCCCCTCTTTCCTTAGATCACATAAATATATATATATATATATATATATATATATATATATATATATATGTAAACCTAAGCACATTAGGCATCATGCCCAAACTATCAAAACATACTGCGGTTTTTACCGCAGAGTAGCATGGGATTCAAATGGAAACAGATGGAGGAGGGACATTAAACTGGGGGGGGGGGGGGGTCAGATGGGTGACATTAAACTTGGGGCAACCAGAATAGGTCGTTAAACCATGGGAGGTAGCTGGAGGGAGCCATGTCTGCTTCTAGTTGCCCCCAGTTTAATGTCCCCCTTTAGCTGCCCCAGTTTAATGTCCACCTCTAGTTTCCACCAGTTTAAACTGCAACACCAGGAGATGGACTAAATACTGTAGGGCAATTGGAAGGGAACATTATAATGTGGGGGTACATAATGTTGGGGTGACTGTAGGAGCATTATACTGTGTGGAGGCATGTGTCAAAATGTACGAGAATGGGCGAGGGTCAATGTAGTGGATGGAGCTAAATTTGTGCCACACATTTTGTCCCTCTTTCTGTCCTTGAAAGTTGGAGGTATGCAGTTACCAAGAAGCAAATTGAGAGTTAAAGTGACCACAGCATCTGAGTGGTTAAACGCCCATGACCAGAGTCATCTCTGATTATGGGCAATGCTGCCTCGGTCCTTGCTGTATGAAACAGTGCAGACCCGGCCACCATGTTTTTTAATGCTCACTAGGACGAAGTTGTACGTCCTGGTGCAGGCACATCAGGATGTACAACCAGGACAGCTAAAGCAAGGCTTTAAAGAAGGTTATCATGTTTGTTTAATAAAACCAGATAATGAAAACTCACTTTATTCTACTCCGTTTTTATTTTGTGACTTCAGATTTTCCACACCTCCACCCATTTTCTGAACATTATTATGGGATATTCCATCTGGACTCTCTCCTGTGTTCAGTTAACAGCATTTGTTCCCTATAGCAGTGCTAACAGAATGTAAACCTGCGTTTTGGCTAAGGAAAAAAAAAAAAAACACACTAAGTTCCTGCCACTAGGTGTCACGTGTTACTAGGTTAGTTTTGTCTCAGTGCAAGGACAGATCAGAGTGAGTGGAAGAGGTGCTGGTCTTCTCACAGTGATCGAAGGTGGGAGGAATTCTCCTCACAGACCTCTGCAAACCACTCTGTGTACAGGATTGATTATTCTGCAGATCTCATAACTTACAATGTAAGAAAAGTCTTTAGAGACTTATCGCTACTTCTGGCTGCATGTGTGATTACAGGTGGGATATTAGTCACAGATAGCAAGCAACTTTCATGACTGTGCTCTTAGATTGCCCCTTTTCCTGTGCCATGCCTGAATGGTAGATGCTAGAATGGAGTGAATACATGTATGCATCTGCCCTATGTTTGCACTTCAGTACTCCTGGATCTCCAACAGGACGGTCACTTGGGTTTTTTTTTTGGTTTTTTTCCAGCTATTTGTTTGCTATTGTACAGCTACTCCTGGTAGAATTTCATGTAAACAAACCCAACTACCTATAGTGGATATGGGCAGGGGGCAGATTGCTCCTTATAGTACATGCCAACAGCCTGAAAAAAAAATCCACTTCAGCCACTCATTCATAACAGAAAAACTGATAGGACATCACTTATGAAGGCTTACACTAGTGTTCAAGTTTCCGTTCTGGTCAGCTTCGGGATAAAAAAAAAAAAAAAAAGCGCCACACCCCACAAACTACTTGCACAGTCACTCATAGAACAAACAGCCCAGCAAGACCCTGCACCTGAAAAGTCAGGTACTCCTCAACAAATATTTTCACATATTCAGAACAACCTAAATACATAGAGGACACAGCCTCATTTTTCAAAACAGAAAGGTGTCACTTTATATGGCAATAACTTAAATGTTTTTTCTGGGCAGGAGAATTATATAAATTTTTGTATATATATTTTTTAATAAAGATTTTTTTTTTAGAGCTGCATCCTCTGTGTCGGGGGGGGGGGGGGGAGTGATGGTGACGTTTTGTTTCAGAAGGGGTGAAATGCAACGTCGCCGAATTATCAGAAAGTCACTGGAGTGGTCACATGACTGCTCCAGGGATATGGGCAATTATACATTTTTTATTAATTGAAGTAAATTCGAAGTTAGGTGGGAGGGAGTTTAGGGGTTGTCAGTTTATCCTGGAGTTTATCCTTTAACTTACCTAAGTATTTTTTAAGTTGTTTTTTTCATGACATTACTTAATTTTAGTGGCAAATTTAGATCAATATTTTTTATTAAATTATATTGATCTAATATATATAATGTATAAAATTAATTACCGTATATACTCGAGTATAAGCCGACTTTCAGCGCAGTTTTTATGCTGAAAAAGCTCCCCTCAGCTTATACTTGAGTCAGGGTTTATGAAGTACAGAGACCTGCAAGGACCTTCATAAATTAAACCAAGAGGGATGTCCTTTAGTGCTACTGCTCTGTGATTGGCTTGTCATGTAGGTCACGTGACTGATGTCATCAAAGGTCCTTTAGCCACTAGAATGTAACATCTGCAGATGAGTGGCCATTATGTGCAGGATTCATTGTGTCTTATAGAAGATGTCTGTCGTATCGAGGAGAGGAAGCTACAGTAAAGTAACAGTAAAACACACAGGTACCTGCTGGGGTTACTATTCCTAGTAATGTCAGGCATTTGGGGTTATTAATTTAGTTTCAGTAACTCCATGTGCCTCACATTAAGAGCAGTTATCCCCATCATGTCCCTCATTAACCGCTGTGTGCCCCATATAAGGGTTACTAATATGAGACATGGGGGTACTAATAAAGGAGCTTAATTATGAAGATAACTAATTATTACCTCCATATGGCCCACATATCAGTAACTCTTATGTAAGGCACAAAGGGGGTTAATGTGAGGGACATGATGGTGTTACATTTTTCCAGCTTTTTTTGTGGTAAAATTAGGGGCCTCAGCTTATATTCGGGTCGGCTTATACGGTATACGAAACTCGGAAAAATCTGTAGTTTTCAAAATGTGAAGTGCTCTGCTTTTCAAAGTCATACCACCCAAATAAATGTATTAATTTTATTACTATATCTCAGCTTTACTATAGCATCATCTTTTAATAATTCTTTGGACTTTAGAAAGCGTGCAAATTTAACTGCGATTTTTCAGAGGGGCCTGATCACCTAGAACAGTCATTCTGAACCTTTTAGAGTCCTAGTGCCCAAACTGAAACCCACTAATTTATCGTAAAGTGCCAACCAGGCAATTTAACCTCAGTACTCTGCAGATCCACAATTGTGGACAGTTACGGACCCGCAAAATACAGCCATGTGAATTGGTCTTTACAGAGCTTTCAATGATACAAACAACTTTGTACTGAAAGGTAGAAGTTTGCATTTGGTACCTTAGAACAATTAATATTCACTATTTACATCGCACAGCTCTGTTTTATAGGGATTGTGCAGTGTTATTACGACCTGTACTAACACACATAAACAGATGTCTGTTTGACAAATAGCAAAGGGCGCCAAGGTTGTACTGTGTGCTCCAGAGTGGGGGCCCCCCCATGTAGTATTATATACACCTTGCCTGCACTCCCAAGAAGAGCAGGTAAGTAGCGTCCTCCTCCTCCTGACTGAAGGCGCTGATGACTTAAGTCATCATGCCTGCGCAGGGCAGAGGTCACATTCTGCAATCAGTGTAAGCCACGGTCCAGCGGCCTACACTGACAGTTTTCAGCTGTTTGTGCTTTTGCACATATAGCTGAAAGAAGAGCTAGTTCACTAACTGGGTATCCTGTACTGCATACCCAGTTAGTGAGCGATCAGGGAGTCTGAATGAGGCGACAGTGGGCATGCTAACAGAAAAGGATCTGAGCACCCCCTCTGGCAAGTTTGCCATAGATTTACCGACATGGACCTAGAGCGAGGTGGACTGGGCCTGTCAAACTGAAGAGGTTGCTTACCACCTATTAGTGATGCAGATCAGTTCTAACCCAGACACAATATGGGTGAAAACAGGCAATTGTGTATGTTGGACAGACCCTCTGTGATAATGAAAGATCTGAAAGGCTATGGCTTGTTTAAGCTGGTGCTGTTGGCAATGGTAATGCAAATTGATGACATTTTATCCAGGGCAGAGTTACCCAACTACCAATATTCCATTGATCTACTGGACAACTAAATTTGTGTTTCTTCTACTAGCATGGACAGAACTGTGTAGCTAGCTCATTGACCCATTCATTTTTAGGACCACACACTCTCGCATTATCACTGACCTGTGTATGAGGCTGTGAACCTGGGGTATGCATGTAAGCTTAAGATTGCCCCTTGTTAAAAATAAAAACACAATACACTGTTGCCTGCAGACACCATAGATAATAATGGTGACAGGTTTATTCTGAAACCAGCGGAAATAAAAGTCCTCTGTGTAGGACTTATTTCTACCCTGATTTTAGATGTAATTTGTGCTGGGGTCTCATATGGAGACACCAACACAAATGTGAACCTAGCCTTAGAACAGCATGAGAGGACATATCTGCCCCAAATTTTAGCTCACAGCAGGTAGTTGGCATGCAGACAGCCTAAGAGCAAAATGCAGCCTAGAGGCTGGGAAGACTGTATCCAGAGAGCCCTGGAAGAAGGGCTTGAGGATGGATGAGTGTGATGGCAGGTCAGCATCAAGCAGCCAAACAGGAGATTGTTGAAGTAGCAGCACAAATTCAGTATAAGAAAACTGTCAAAGACCACAAATTGTGAATGTTAAAAGGTGCCCACCTCCGTCACCACATACCATCATCTCTCCCACATCTCCTCTTCGAGGTTTTGTTGACAAGTTAGAGGCCAAGCATGCCTGCTAATGTACAACAATGTGCTTGGAATTCACAAAAAGAGATAGTCGCTGACCAAGTACTGCTCTAGCCCTTGTGAGGGCTCAGTAGTCAAGTGCACTTTCCATAGCAGTTATCTGTCAAAGACAGAAGAGGTGGTCAGAAACAGGAACGTAGTGCGCCGACTACTGGAACTAGATGCATAGGCAACGAGCTATACAACTGAGGACACCTTTAACTACAACTGACAAACCCGAGCAAGATCTTTACCCCTCATTCACATGGGGACCCCCAAAAAGAATACCTACACGTATTTGCAAGCGGTGTGCAGTGAAAGCACAAGGATCCCCATAGACTATAATGGGGACCATGTGCTTGACGGGAGATCTCCGCAGGGAACATGTGGACAGGAAAGTACTTCACAATCTACATTTCTGTTTGCATGACTCGTGCGGAGATCTCACAGCAAGCACACGGGCCCCATTGTAGTCTATGGGGTCCGTGTGCTTATACAGCACTTGCAATTACGTTTGTATTCCGTTTGGGGGGTCTCCATGCAGACTCTCCCCGGACAGAACACAAAAGCAGATGTGAACAGAGCATGACAGACAATAGCTACAGACACTTCTGATGGCCATGGTCATCAATGGTAGTGTGAACGCCACCTTAGAGAATTGTACTGGGTCAAACACTTCAGTTAGCTTATGGCACAAGTCTAAGGGCAAGTTCACACAGGGATTCCGCGTGTGCATATTCAGTTGCGGATGCCAGTGCAGTGCATGGCAACCCGTCGTGGCTTTCCGCTCTGGATTAGGCCCAAATGAATAGGCCTAGTACAGAGGGTGCTGTCGCGAGGCGGATGCCTGAAGAAAGGGCAGCTCGCTTCTTTTTTTGCGCAAGAGGGAACAAACCGCTAGCGCAAAAAAGAACGCTAGCAATCTACAAAGACCTCTATTGTGAGGGGGCGGATTTTGAGGTGGAATCTGCGACAAAATCCACCCCCCCCCCTTGCCCCGTGTTAGCTAGCCCTCATAAATACAATCTTTGGGTAAGTTCACACAGAGGAAAGTGGAGCGCAATCTGGCACGTATACGCGTGCCGGCAGATGACGTGCTCCAAATGCTCCCATTCATTTCAATGGGAGTTAGGAGTGTATACGCCACGTTATTTTGCGGTCGCAAAAGTCATAGGCGCAAAATAACGCGGCATATACGCTCCTAACTCCCATTGAAATGAATGGGAGCATTTTGAGCGTATCATCTGCCGGTACATGTATACGTGCCAGATTGCGCTTAATGTTACATTGTGTGAACTTACCCTTTAAAAGGATTCCTTCAATGCTATTACCTGAGCCATCCTACGTGGGCAGGAAATGCAATATTCTAAGAGCTGAAGGCCAACCCCCAGTGCACCAACTTCCCAAATTGCTTTTTTTCTCCAAAAATAACACCTAAAAAGTAGGTTTATTACTGTAACAAACTGGCAACAGTCACATATGCTTGGGGAAATGGTAGACTGCATTAAAATATGGCATTCTTGAGTTGCACAGAAATACATGCGGTATTAGAGATACAGCTCATTGTTTCTTGTTGCAGATTTTTCATTAGTTTGAACTAAAGCCAGGTTTGGTTTTAGCAGGAGTGAGGCTCGGTTCACACCTGCGAGGGCCTCTCAGTCGTTCGGGTCCACCAGGGGACCCCAATAATGGAAAGCCAGGCCACTAAAACAGCAGCTTCAGGTTAGGTTTTCAATTTACTGGATGCATGTAGTTCTTCAGGAGGGGGAGAGGGAAAAAAAAAAAAAAAACACACACACACACACACACACACACACACACACACACACACACACACACACACACTACCTATGATGCTTGGTTTTTGGTTGGCCACTTTGTGAAACAAGTGTTATGGTTTGTATAATAGAAAGTTGTACAATTTTCCAATATACTTTCTGTATCAATTCCTCACAGTTTTCTAGATCTCTGCTTGCTGTCATTCATTCTGTTACTTGTAGTGGATAGAAGTCTGACCATGGTCATGTGATTTACGGTCCATGGTCATGTGACGAGGACACAGATGCACAGCTCGTTATAGTCACAGCACAGTAATCAGACACCTGTCTGGTAATCAGCTGTGCACCTGTGTGTCATCACATGACCATGGACTGTAAATCACATGACCATGGTCAGACTGCTATCCATTACAAGTAACAGAATGAATGACAGAAAGCAGAGATCTAGAAAACTGTGAGGAATTGATACAGAAAGTATATTGGAAAATATCTTTTTATTGTACAAACAACATTTGTCTCTTAATACAGAAACATGCAAATTTTAATAGTAACAGACAGCACAAGCAACATTGCACTTCATTTGTGCCAAGTCAGTAAAACAGATGTTTTCAATTTAATGACAGTTATACAGGTGAACTGTCTAGCAACATGTGCTAACACTTATTACTGCAATTCATGACTACACACTCTTCTTGCCATGTAAACCACCAAGCCTAAAGAGATTGGACTTTTCTAGTTCAAACCATGGATATTGTGGCCACATGATGAAATCATTTGATCACTTGATACAAGATGGACAAGGATTACAGTACCTTTTTTGGCTACAGATACTCTGCTAGTGCCAATAATATGTTGTGATATATAACCCTCATTTGGAGTCTGAAGTTTCTATAACAACATGAATCACACAACTGTTACTAAACTCAGAGAAAGAAAATTAGTATCATAACTATTTGCTAGGTGTGGTTATTGAGAAGATGACTGTGACCAACTATGATAGACTAAGTAAGTGTAAACTTTGCATTACCTGACTTATGATGGTTGTGCGGTGCTCTTCATAGACCCATCCATCTTCACATGGTTTAATGGGAAGTTCCTCCAAGCTCAGATTTGTGGCAGAGCCAACAGGGTTCTCACAGCTAAATAGTGAAGTATTGATATTCCAGGTGATGTTATAGGTGTTGCACAGGCCTTGGTCAGACTGGTCATGATGGTTTCTTGGTACAGTGTAGTTTCTCTCTTCTTCTGAACTCCATCTACAGGTCCTACTAAGTTCTGCCACTTCTGAACTCCTGCACCAGTAGCTATCTGGTTTCTGTGCCAAGAACACAATGGCCACAAAAGAGAAGGCGAATGTTATGCCAGTCATACATAGTAGGAGGAAAACCCTTTTCTGGTAGCGGCCAAATTCACCAGCCTCCTGTAACACTTCATCAAAGGTGGGCATGATGCGATCACCCTTGTCAGATGACCTACAACTGAATATAATAGTTCATACACAGAAACAAGTCCTAAAAGTAATGCTAGCACATTGGACAGGTATTCCTGGTACAATTGCAGTAGATCATAGAATACATGCAGCTTCCTAGGAAAACTTTGTGCTGGGGAGATAAGAAGGGTGCTTCTTCTGGTCACCTTCTTCTCTCACCTTTACCTCTTCTTCCTAGCTGTAGCAGCAGCTCTGGCATGGAGTATGGTTTGTGCAGGAGGTCCAGCACCTAAATGCTTTATGTATGTCTGCAGTGAACACAAACGCAGTACTGAGTGGGAGAAGAGAGGGAGGAGAAAGCAGGCTGCTGGCAGCTGCAGGTACTTAAGGAACTGGAAGAGGGAGCTCTCTGCACACTTCAGAAGTGACTGTGTCTGCTTGTTTACTCACATAGCTGCATAGCACACAGGTCACAGTTCTGTGAGGTGCTGCTTATATTATTGCATGTACATTCATTACAGTGCCAGTATTCACTGAACACTTCTCTACTCTGCAGTAAGGACTGTGCAACTCCAGAACTTGGTTTGCGACTAAACAATGCCAATAGAATCTTTATTTTGTGGCTCAACAGGGAGACTTTGTAGTTATTTCTATGCCCCACTTTAAGCCCACATTCCCCAGGAAAATTTTCCAAGCTGTTTTGTTCCTAAATAGAGCACTCATTTTCCATGATCCATGAAAACAGGTAAAACTAGGCCATGACCTATGTTTTGAAGGTCCATTACAACAAAGCGATTATGTGAATAACACCATTCATATCCACTTAGTTTAATGCAGCCAAATGACAATCATTTCATTTAAAAAAAAAATGTGACGGCTGATATTCACTGTTGCGTGTGTATATAGCTTAAGGATAAGGTCCCATGTGTCAGGTTCACTAGGGTTCTCTATGACAGGCATCTTACATAGGACCCATTAGTGGCAAAAACCAGAGGAAAATGGCTGGTTTTCATTGCAGCTTTCAGTTACAATTCCTACATGGTTGACCTGGTTTTCAAACTTTGCATTGCAAAGGTTGAAACCCATAAGGAAACATATGGCAATAATTCACATCCTGCGCTGTGAATTTGTTTCTGCAGTGTCATACCTCCCAACTTTTGAAGAACCGAAAGAGGGGCAAAATGTGTGGTGCGTGCAGCGCGCCGTGGCAAATGTAGCCCCACCCACTTTTGTGTTGACTCCGCCCATTCTCATTGATTTTTCATGTGCCCGCACACAGTATAATCCTCCTACAGTCACCTGTAAATTAGATGTCCCCCCTCTATCTCTCCCCCAGTTTCATGTCCCCTCCATCTCTGTCCCCAGATTCATGTCCCCCCATCTCTGCCTCCAGATTCATGCCCACCATCTCTGCCTCCAGATTCATGCCCCCATCTATGCCCCCAGATTCATGTCCCCCATCTATGCCCCCAGATTCATGTCCCCCCATCTCTGCCCCCAGATTCATGTCCTCTCCATCTCTGCCCCCAGATTCATGTCCTCTCCATCTCTGCCCCCAGATTCATGTCCTCTCCATCTCTGCCCCCAGATTCATGTCCCTCCATCTCTGCCCCCAGATTCATGTCCCCCCATCTCTGCCTCCAGATTCATGCCCCCATCTCTGCCCCAGATTCATGTCCCCCCATCTCTGCCCCCAGATTCATGTCCCCCCATCTCTGCCCCTAGATTCATGTCCCCCCATCTCTTCCCCCAGATTCATGTCCCCCCATCTCTGCCCCCAGATTCATGTTCCCCCATCTCTACCCCCAAATTCATGTCTCCACATCTCTGCCCCCAGATTCATGTCCCCCCATCTCTGCCCCCAGATTCATGTCCTCTCCATCTCTGCCCCCAGATTCATGTCCCCCCATCTCTGCCCCCAGATTCATGTCCCCCCATCTCTGCCTCCAGATTCATGCCCCCATCTCTGCCCCCAGATTCATGTCCCCCATCTCTGCCCCCAGATTCATGTCCCCCCATCTCTGTCCCCAGATTCATGTCCTCTCCATCTCTGCCTCCAGATTCATGTCCTCTCCATCTCTGCCCCCAGATTCATGTCCCTCCATCTCTGCCTCCAGATTCATGTCCCCCCATCTCTGCCCCCAGATTCATGTCCTCTCCATCTCTGCCCCCAGATTCATGTCCCCACATCTCTGCCCCCAGTGTCATGCCGTCCTCTCCTTCATCTGCCCCAGTTTCACGTTCCACATCCACATTACACTTACCTTCTCCTTGTTCCCCCGCCGCACTCTGGCGCCTTTCTCTCTCACTGGCGCACAGTTGTAGACGCGATGTGACGTCATCACATCGCGTCTACAAGCCAGTAGCCGGCGGCAGCGGCGAAGCAAGGAGCTGACCTGTGTCAGCTCCTTGCTTCAGCCGCGTATGTGTTCAACTCAGATCTGCGTCCTCTGGACGCAGATCTGAGTTGAAGTCGGGACATACCTCCCTCCAACCGGGACCGCGGGACATGTCACCGGAATCGTGAATGTCCTGCGGAAATCGGGACGGTTGGGAGGTGTGCAGTGTGTTGATGGGATTTCTTTAAGGTAACACCCAATTGGATGACCTACAGAGAAAAAGCACTGCGGGACAAACCGCGGTGGCAACGCACCCCGGTTCTTCCCACAGCAATTTAAACAGAAAGTTTGCAGAGTTTTCCTCCACTCACTTTCTGTTACAATTATATCTATTGGGAAACCGCCGGTGTTTCCATAGGTGTAATTGACATTCTGCGATTTCCAAAACTGCGCTGGTCTTGGAAATCGCTAGTGGAAAAAAAAGCTAGCAGAACACATTGACACCAATGGGAGGCTTTTTTTTTAGCGTGGAAAATTATACACCAAATTCCTCACCATTTTCCTCTGTGTGAATAGACCCTTAGAGACACCTGACAGGTTTTATTGGCATGCTGGCCTCATGAGAGCATCAGATGCTTTAATGACATCAGGAGAGAGAAAAGGTTTCTAACATCTGCTATGATAACAGACATGTAGACTCCAAGACTATTCTGACAGTACTTGGTATTTGAATTTTCATTATAAAGGTCTTGCAGCCATATATGTAATTATATGCAGATTAGTACACTATTTCTATATCCCTTCTCTCGGTTTGTACACAGCAGGTAGTGGATGATTGTGCGGCAGCTGCTCCTCTACTCCCAGTACTTGTTCTCCACACAATTGTCAATTTGATGATGGCTTAACTAGGTGTAGCAAGTAATGTGACAAGCTAAGCATATTTTCTACTATGTGTATCTGTAACTTGTAGTAATAATTGTAAAATAATAACTTAGAGTGTTTATCTGGTATCACGGAAGCCTCTTCACTAGGTGCAGAATGCTAAATGCCATATATATTACTTTATTATCGCTGTGCCCCTGATCAGTTTTGGGATTTTTTTTTAATCCATCCTTCTGTTCAAAAGATACAACCCCTTGAAGTTTATATGTACATTAGCTCAGATTCTCCAAGCGTGCGGTAAGCTTTTGTTTGTTTCCTAGAAAAGAAAAGTTTACTGTCCACTTAGAGAATATGATCTAATTTACATATAACCAACCAGAGGCCATTTCTTTGCAACAGGTGAATGAATTTAACCCCTTCTCAATATTAGCCATAATAGTACAGTGGATGACGAGTCCGCTTCCAGACCGCCCATTGGGTTTTTTGTCAAGAAGGGGGTTGCAAGGATGTATCGGTACGTCCAAGCAGATTTCAGCAGTTGCACAAAATCATGCAGCTGCTGAAATGGGAAGCTGGCTGTAATTTCAGCCAGAGCTCCAAGAGAAAAGGCAGGGAAAGTTTATAACTTTCCCTGGCTTCCTGGTCGCTGTGTACAGTATACAGTGCTCAATGAGGACAGGAACCAGATCAGTTCTATAGTAATGGACAGGAGGCTGTATTCCTCCTGTAGCTCGGGCTACATGTACAGTCCCTAGTTACAGGGAAAATCAGCCTCCACCAAAAAAAAAAAAAAGTGATCAGATGTTTCCAAAGGTCTATGACCTTATGGGGACACAATGTGAAAAAAAAAAAAGTAAATAAAATAATTAAAAATATAAATAAAATAATATATCAATAGCACGCCATTATTAAAGGTTGTAGCCCTACCCCTGATGACATCATACAAAATAAAAATTACTGTAACAGAGAGTAAAAATCATTTTAGGCTAAGGCCCCATGGGAAATCCCTCAGCAATAAAGCGGTGAAAAAATCACGGTTCTTCCCGAAGCACTTTAGACAGAAAGTTTGCGGAGTTGAAAACAACATAAAAATAAAGCCCTGAAAAAAAGTCACTGAAAAAAGATGCAGAAATTAGTTGAATAACGCTAATGATAAAAATGTTACAGCGCTCAAAACTGCACATACAAAAAAAAACAAAAATATGTCCTGATTTAGAAATTGGTCCAGTACTGAAGTGATTAGATTTGGTGGCCACTCAGGAGCTGAGCAGCCACCACAGCCACCAGTCCTCTGCTGTTTTTTACAGCAGAGATCTGAATCTAATGCCAGGGGCCCTTGGTGCCTTGGTCAAAGCTAACCAAGGCACCATTTTCCCGGTGGTACAATTTTGGGTAGGATGTCTGCCAACGAGATCTGGTCCCAGCATTCCATTGTTATGACAGTCAGAAGCCTGTTGAAGGCTCCCAGGCTTGTCTGGCATTTAGTTGTAGGACAGGCTGCTTTAAGCAGCCTATTCTACAAATGCCGGTATTTTGCTATACATTAGCACTGTAATGCATTGCATTAGTGATCAGACCCATCTGGGGTTCAAGAATCCTAGGGTGTCTAACAAACAAACTATGAAAAAAAACACATATAAACACATATTAAAGTACTTAAATACTGTGAACTACATACACATTCAGTATCCCAGTGTAACCTGTTATGGTATCCCTGTTAGGTAACAATGAATACAGTGAATGCGATAGCAGAAAAAAAAAAATCTAAAGTACCAAACTGCAGGGTTTTTTGCTGTTTTGACTCCCCTCTCTCCACTTCCCTTTTTAATCCTAGGTTTCCACCAATGGCTCCGGTCACCCTATATGTCCCACCCCCTACCATCTATATACGTCCTTCTTCTCCTCTACTATCCACCCCCACCTCCACATCTGGTTTTCTCTCCAAACAACTTCAATGGCCTCATTTTTATCCTGAGGCGCTTATGCGTTTATGCAACCTCATACTACATTTTCTCCCCTTTGGTGTTGAGGCATGTGGTTAGTCTCACATCCCACCCTCCATTGGTTTGCCTAGATTCCTGCCGTTGTACCACACTTCCACATTCTCTTTCTCTTTTCCAGTATCCTATATTTTTGCAATACAAGTTCACCATTTGATAACATTCAGACTGTTTTATTACACACCTCTAGCTGCGCTGGAGAGCAATACATTTTGCCCTTTTCGATCAGATCACTCTGTTCCCACATATAGCTTGTCTACCGACAGCTCCCAAGTTATACCTTCTCAGTGTTCATCAGGTGCTTCTGCTGTGTAACTTCTCTAGCTCTCTGATAGTTTTCTATTTTTTTCTCTCTTTCTTCTCTCTTTTACCCTTCCTTCCTTCCTTCCTTCCTTCCTTCCTTCCTTCCTTCCTTCCTTCCTTCCTTCCTTCCTTCCTTCCTTCCTTCCTTCCTTCCTTTCTTCCTTTCTTTCTTTCTTTCTTTCTTTTCTTTCTTTCCTCTTTTATTCTCCCTTCTTGCCTCTTCCTTTTCCTCCTCAACTAATTTGTACTAACTTGACTGGTGCCTTCCCATATTGTTGTTTGACCTCAAATATGGCCAAAATTATCCTCACCTCCTTTAATGGCTTCAACTCTCCAAACAAAAGGTCTCAGATTTTTACTATTCTCTGAAAACTCAACACAGACGTGGCCTTTCTTCAAAAAACACATTTTAAAGATTCTCGCGTCCCACACCTTCCTCAAAAGTATTTCAATCAAGCCTTCCATTGCACCAATCCGTCATCCGCAACTAAAGGGGTCTCCTGGATAGATCCTGTTTCGCCATTCGTTGCCTTTTCTCTGTCACCATAAATATGAAGATTCTGAAGGTAGGGCCTTATTTCTCAAAGGATCTGTAGCCAATCAAAAGTATACTTTTGCTAATATCTATGCGCCTAACTCTCATCAGGTTAATTGGTTGATGGACAGGTTTCACAAGTTAAGCCTGTTTGCAGAAGATCCCATAATTTTGGTTGGTGACTTCAACCTGACCCTCAACACCTTGCTCAATTCCTCGTTGGGCCTTTCTCAGATCTCACATAAAGCTTTAGGTAGGCTTGACCTGGTGGATATCTGGAGACTCCACAACCCTTCTACAGAGGACAATTCATTATATTCCAACTCTCATAAATCTTATCGTAAATCTGCCTGTGCCACAGGACAGACTGTACAACCTGTTAACCTTCAGCCTAGAGAGGATATTGGTAAAGACTGTAGGAGACTTTCCATATGAGAAAAAATGTAATACAGGTGTACCAACTGCCAACTCATTTCAAATTCACAGTGATAAAGTAGCAAGAAATGTATCTGCTTTTGTGGAAGCTGATATAGTGCTTCCTCAAGTAAAGTTTCAAGTTACCCTGTCGCTGCATATCGTGTGTCTCCTGAGTCTCCTTATAAATGCATGATCATCATGGGCACTCCAGATGTCATTGGGCTAAAGAAGGCTGACCACAATTTGGGTATGTTCCAGGAGAATACTACCACCACCACTAAGTATCACGCAGGTCCAATAACCCCGCCTACCCACACCACCACCATGAGAGCTAGAGGAATTGATTAAGTTCATAGCCACTGTGTCAAGTTCAAGTTCTACTACTCCCACCCTCTGAACCTCCTCCAACATATTGCTGAATAATGCATTTACCATTTTGTACTTTTGTACTTAATGATAGGTCTTCTTTAATAACCATGATCTTAGGCAATAGTGTAAGGTAATTTGGTAATTTAAATACAGACAGATAGGAAAGAATTATAGTTTCTGGCAGAGTCTATTAGTAACCATATAAATACTAGACAGCATCCGTTCTCACCTTTAAGAAACAGTTCCGTACATTAGCACATAAATATGCAATCAGAACTAAATACTGGTTTCCAGAAAGGTTGGCAATGAATCATGTTTCATTACTGCTTAAAGTGTAACTCCCATTTTATTTAATTTTTTTTGCTATTGTCACAGGGTTTATGGTGAACATTTTTGTAATATACTTTATTAACCTATCATACTTCCTTTTAATAGAAAACAGGAGTGGTCAATTCAGATAGCTATATCTCTGGATTTATACCACCTATAAAGTACTTAAAATACTAAAATAATTTGAGGTATCAAATTCCCAACTATGTGTCTACTTAGTGACATCAGGTTCTATTATAGCTAGTACTTCATCTCAGCTTTCTTTGATACCAGAACCACTGATCTAGGTGGTGTAAAACCGAAGTGGCCATCCCCCTCCTTGGTAAATGGTTCAGCTCTGCACATTCACAACTCAAATGTGTATGGACTAGTAACATCTCACTTAGAGGGTTTCTAAGGAGAATGATACAGCCTGCTTTCTATTAATAAGGATGTTATATAGGTTAACCCCCTCCTGACACACACCATAATAGTACAGTGCAGCCAGGAAGAGTTTCCTGATTTCCACCGTAGAAGCTTAGTGCACACCATACTGAGCTGGTGTGACACTGTTCTCTAACGCCTGCAGTTGGAGCTATACTGCAATATGTGGAACAATAAAACTAAAATATTAGTTATCCTCCATGTTGAACATTGTAAAAAAAAAAATAAAAAAAATAACAGAAACAATGATTTTTTTGCCATTTTGACTCACAAAATATGCAATAAAAAGTTATCAAGAAGTCATATGAACCCCAACATGGCACCAATAAAAAGCACAGCTCATCCTGCAACAGAAAAAATAAAAATGTTACACCTCTCAGAAGACAGTGATGCAAAAATAATTGATTTTTTTCCCAAAAAAATTGAAATATTTAGGTATAGTCACAATCATACCGACCCATATAATAAGTGTAACAGGTTACTTATGCTGTATAGTGAATGGCAAAAAATATAAAAGTCAAACAGTAACGTCAGATTTGATTTGATTTTTTTTAAAGCGTAACTAAATTTTCAACAATTTTTGATGTTACTGCAGTAATGGTGTCATTAATTAATTTTGTGATATACTTTATTAACAAAAAGTAGAAATTTACTTTTGGTGTCATATGAAGGAGGAGATTCTCTTCTTTCATATGACACTAAGTGTCATAGTGCATAGTGCAGTGCTATCTTTTTATTTACAGAAATATAACTGGTTGAAAACACAGTCAGAAATTAGGATATTTATATCATATATGTTATGCAGCTGCATATAAGTATCCAATCCCGACTACAACCTGCAGTGTCATATGAAAGAAGGAAAAAACTCCTCTTTCATATGACACCAAAAGCAAGTTCCTATGTTTTATACTGACTGAGATATACTGCCAAAAAATCAAAAAAATTGTCTGAAAGTTTAATTACATTTTCAATCCTACACAGAAAAAGTTAATAAAATGAATTCAGTAAGTTATAGGCACTTCAAAATGTATGCTTCTTAAGGACAAAACTGCCTGGGAGGGAAAGGGAAATACATAAACTGTGCAAGTATACATCAGAGTTTTCCCTCACGGCTCTGTTTTGTTCCACTGCAGTCCGGTCTTGCTACTCTCGCCAATCAGTGGCCTAAGGAGAGGACACGGGACATCACAGGTGACTTATGTTAGTGATTTCCCGATTCCTTCCCTTAGGATATGAAGATCGCAGATTGGCCTCAGCAGTTACTTGAAGCGAGGACTTTCGCCGGAAGAAGACCCTAGGAGCAACAGTACCAAACAATGAAGGGAGATACCAGAGTACCTGGGTGGGCCATTGCAACAGAGATACGGTGATTTGACTTACCATGGGTATGTGATATTGGTACTGTTTATATTTATTGCGCTTTAACCCTTTTGGGGGCTCTACCCCTTAGTATTATGATAGACTTTACTCTCTCTTTGTCTACTTTCGCAGCTGCTTCTTTTGGGTGAGTGTAATTACATATTTTTGTGTCTCTCTGAGACATATTGTTAATTGGATGTACACATATAACTTTGCTTCTAGTACATTTTTCCCTATGAGTATATATTATTGCTATACCCTTGGCACCTTATTATTGTATTTCATTGGATTTCATTATTTACTACCTGTATCTCCGTTTGTGGCCCTATTTTGGACTTTCATGTGGTGTTCCACCTATTCTGTTTTTTTAATGTATTACTCAATAAAGATTGTATTTTAATCATTTCTATTTTGAGTGCTTCGCCAATTCTTTTGGTTTTTCATTCTATTATTTCTGGTTTGAAGTGCATAGTTACCTTGTGCCTTACTTGCACTATGACACTTGTCTATTACTTTCAGATATTTGTTTCTGATTGTTATTTTGTTTAGTGCATTTTTTCCATGTATGTGTTCCTCTTAATGCTTTGTAATACATTGCAAAATACCGGCGCTTCTATTGCAGGCTACCTAGCGTAGCCTGCAATAGAAGCAATAGAATAACAGGCCAGGGAGCTCCTGGCTGTCATAGCAACGTGACGCTGGTCCCGGAGCGTACACAGAGAAAATAGTGCCTCTGTCAGCTTTGACCAGGGCGCCAGATGGGTTAATGCCCCGGATTGGTACTGTATCGATGCTGTATAAAACAGCATACACCAGGTGGCTATGGTGGCTGCCCAGCTACTGGGCAGCCGCCATAGTTAAACACCCGGCATCCGCCATACTAGTACGGCGGATGTCGGGAAGGGGTTAAAAAATTGTACAAATAAATTACAGGTGATCTAGCAGAGTGCTGTTTATTACAGCTTATATCCATTTCCCATGGTGCCAGCTCAGTTCCTGTATATACTATAGCAGTGATGGCGAACCTTTTAGAGACCGAGTGCCCAAACTGCAACCCAAAACCCACAAAATTTTCGCGGAGTGCCAACACGACAATATAGACTTAATACTATGCGGATCCACAATTGCGGACAGTTACTGACCAAAAATTACAGTCATGTGGGGCTTTACAGAGCTTTCAATAATATAAACAACGTTGTACTGAAATGTAAAGGTCTCGGCATTTGGTACTTTGAACAATTAATTTTCACTATTTACATCGCACAGGATCTGTTTTATAGTTACCGTGTAATATTCTTACCTCCTGTACTAATATCACGTCTGCTATAAAACAGATACTGTGTGATATAAATAGTGAGGGGACCCCAGACAGTATTATATGCTCCGCAGTAGGTGTCCCCCCCCCCACAGGATTATATGCTCCACAGTGGCATCCACACACAGTATTGTGTGCTTATAAATAGGCCCCCCCCCAGTATTATATGCTCTTTAGTACACCCCCCAGTATTATAAACCACCCCAGTATTATAAGCCCCCCCAGTATTATACACTCCCCCCAGTATTATAAGCCCCCTCAGTATTATACACTCCCCCCAGTATTATAAGCCCCCCCAGTATTATACACTCCCCCCAGTATTATAAGCCCCCTCAGTATTATACACTCCCCCCAGTATTATACACCCCACCCAGTATTATAAGCCCCCCCAGTATTATACACTCCCCCCCAGTATCATACACCCCACCAAGTATTATAAGCGCTCCCCCCAACATCATATACACAGTGAGCCACTCTCATACTCACCCCTGAAGAGCCGCCGGCATCCATCTTCTTGTCACTGGCGGCGCTGATGACGTCATCGCGCCCGCGTCGGGGCAGAGGTCAAACTCTGCAGCCAGTGTAGGAACGTGGTTAGGTGAGTATTCTTTTTGTATGTGTGTGTGGGGGGAGGGGGGGTGAGGAGGCTAGTTATGGTTATGGGAATACTAAATTATTATTAATATTATTACTTAAAAAAAAGTTTGAACAGGGCCCCCTAATATATGAAAATGGCCCTGATAATATTAGTAAAAACTAAATCTTACCCAGAAAATTAAGATGCCTAAGGGTATTTTCACAGGGCGGAAAATGAAGAGCAATTAATAAATAGGCCTAATTAGCAGGTAGTCTCGAGACGTGGAGACTGCAAGATTGAGCAGTATGCTTCTTTTTCCATGCCCTGCTGCGAGCTTTGCCTCCCATTGAAAACAATGGAAGGCAGATTCCAGGAGGAATCTGTCCTGGATTTGGGGGTGAACACAGCCTGACAGAGCTCTACAGGAAAATGGTACAATGTTTTTGGTTTTTGTTTTTGGTTTTTTTTTAATTTATTTTTTTAATTCCATCCTATTTTAAATTGTGCCATGATGAACTACAATGTGCCCCGATATAATCAATGAATAAAGTTATGGCTTTGGAAGTTGGTGAGCAAAAAACTAAATCAGAAAAATGGAAAATGGCTGTGTGGAAAAGGGTTAAACATACATCCATTTGTTAGCACCATGATAAGCATTAAAGGCCAATTATAGCCAGCTTTGGTCCACCGCAAAAATTCATTCTAGGTGCCCATAATACATGTAAATATTACCTTAAATGTATTACCAATTCTTAAAATGTCACAAACATTGATCTATTTTTCAGTAGTAGCTTGCTGCCTAGCCTTTCCCCTGAGTCTATCCTGGGGTTCTTTTAGTAGCCTGCTGCCCTGCTCTTGTCCTATACTATGGTCTCTGTGGACCAAGGGTGTACTAATTGGCCTGACACTGCACCTAGATGCCAGCTCCAGTCACCCAGTCTGTCTATAGTATATGAAACAAACTGGATAGTTTCTTAGATAATCTCGCCAGTACATTATGCCGATACATAACCTGGCTGCCATGTGCCATGCCAGGGTAAATTGGTGGCCCACCTGGCTCAGGGGCCACTGGGGAATTCACCTGTGGGCCAGTCTGAGCTGCAGGCCAGTAATCAAATCTGTTGGCTCAGGTATTACCGGTTAAGTGCCATCACTGATTCTCTCAGCAAAACTACAGTGAAAGGGGAGCAATGTAATGCTGCGAGAAAAACAAGAAAATGAAAATTCACGGCCTTGTGGAAAGAAAGATTATGAATGATAATCTGTTTTCCCTTAGCCCAAACAGCAGCACAACTGGGGTATTCCTGCCCCTATGAGCTGTTAGGACAGGTGGAATTTTTAATTACCTAACAGCTTTTGACCCCTATAAGAGGCTGGAAGACCTGCTCCTCCCTTGTGTTAGTAACAAGTATGATATACAGAGAGCAATTTATGCCAAGAGCTACACACACATACACAAAATCTGTACAATAGCACCTCTTAGGGAGGGAGCCTTGTGCTGCTGTTTGGGCTAAGGGAAAACAGATTATCATTCATAATCTTTCTTTCCCCCTACGCCCAACAGCAGCACAACTGGGGATTTAGCAAGTATTATCTCCCCTAGGGCGGGACCTCCTGGCAGGCTGATGCCAAGACGGAGTGCCCAAATGCTGTAGCATCAGCCGTACGCCAGTCCAATCTGTAGTGTTTGGCAAAAGTCAGCTGTGAGCTCCAAGAGGCTGCAGCACATATCTGCTCTAGAGAGAGGAACCGTGTCTCTGCCCATGATGTCGCCACTGATCGGGTGGCATGGGCTCGTAGGAAATCTGGAACAGGAAGATTCTGAGCCCGTGGGGAACAGCTGATAGCTTCTCTGATCCATCTAGACAGGGTTACCTTTGATGGTTTAGCGCCTCTATTGTGGCCAAACACATTAACCAGAAGATTCTCTGATCTTCAGAACGGTGCTGTACGATCCAGGTAGATACGTAGTGCTCTTACCAGATCCAGTGTGTGTAGCTTCTCCTCCTGCTCAGTGGCAGGGGAGGGAAAGAAACCCGGTAGGGTGATCACTTGATTGGTGTTCTGAAGTGTGGGTACCTTCGGCAAGAATCCTGGGACGAACCTTAGCTGTACTCTGTCAGGAAAGAAAGTTATGAAAGGTTCGGAGGCTGCTAGAGCCTGCAATTCGCCAACCCTCTTGGCGGAGGTTATTGCCAACAGAAAGGTCACTTTAAATGACAGGTACTTCCAGTCCACTTCAGATAATGGTTAGAAGGGGGGCGCACATAGCCCTTGTAGAACCGCGGCCAGGTCCCACCTGGGGACAGGGGGCCGTACCTGGGGGCGGAGCCTGGCAGCCCCCCTAAGGAACTGTTTGACAAGAGGATCTTGTGATAACTGTATCTCCAGGAGAGCAGATAGAGCTGACACTTGAACCTTGAGGGTGGCAGGTGCTAGTCCTCTCTCCAGGCCGTTCTGTAAGAACTCTAGGATGTTACACTATGTGTGAATGCTCTGTGGACGCCTTTGGCTGATAGGGGAAATGCACAGCAGACAATAGTTACAGCAAAGAAGAGACGAACTTACAGTCAGTTGCAGCACGGCTGGGTAGCGTTCGGCCGGTAGTAAAAGGCAGGTTGTGTAGCACTAGAGGTTTTCCTGATGAGAGACTGAATCAATCAGGGGGAGCTCATGTGCAGCTGAGGGGGTAAGCTGAAGGACAACAGCCGGGAGGGAGACAGGTATCTAGATGCAGGTATGGTAGGAAATGGCAGAACTCTGGAACAAGAGAACCACAGGACTTTTCAAAATAGAGGCGGAGAGCTAGAGGCAGCCGAGACAAAGATCTGACTGATACTCAAGCAGGGAGAAACACAGGTGCATTCGTTAATATAGCCTCAGGAGCAGGCAAGATGGCCACCGAAGCTATAGCGGCCATCTCATCACGAGGCAGACTTGCCCACAGACAGGTGAAACGTAAAAACAGAACTGGATCCTTACATAGGACTGCATCTCTGTCTGGATCGCGGTGGCTGCCTGTACACCAATCTCGGAATATCCGGGCGATCCTTTGGTAGCTCTGATTGGTTGCCTCTGCTCTTGAATGGGCTAAGGTACTTAGCACTCCCTGGGACAATCCTCTGTCTGCGCGTATGGCGCGGTTAGCCTCCAGGCAGTGAGGTTGAATTTGTCTAGGCCCAGGCACGGCCGACTGTTCAGTGACACCAGGTTCCTGACTGGTGGAAGCCTCCAGTAGTTCCCCCGACTCATAAGGATAAGGTCGGTGAACCATACCCTCTTTGGCCAGAACGGCATGATCACTATTGCTGAAGTCTGGTCCTGCCTGAGTTTCGCCGATACCTTCGGTATCATCGGGATGGGAGGGAACACGTTGGGCATTGTGGCATTGTGTTGGGTGGCCATCAGATCCACTTCGGGGAGACCCCACCTCCTGGTCAGGTAGTGGAAGATGTCCTGATTCAGGACCATTCGCCTGCGGTCGGCCGGCCTCTGCTGAGTTGGTCCGCTAGGATGTTCAGGCAGCCCTGGATATGTACCGCGGCCAGCTGGGAGAGGTTTCGTTCTGCCCAGGAGAAGATCAGGTTGGTGACTTGCATGAGCGAGGGGGACCTGGTTCCTCCCTGCTTGTTGATATAGTGGACTGTCATCAGATTGTCTGATCTTACTTTGACCACTTTCCCTCGTAGAAGTGGTGCAAATGATAGAAGGGCTCGATGAACTGCGGTAAGCTCGCGCCAGTTGGATGAGTGCATCCTCTCCCGCTGATTCCATGTACCTTGAACCGGGGTCTCCCCCAGATGAGCTCCCCAGCCTGTGAGGGAGGCCTCTGTAGTCAACATGGTCCAGGCAGGCTGGACCGAGGACTTCCCATCTCGCAGATGGGTCCACCAGGGCAAGGTTTGCCGGGTGCTGATGGTTAACTGGATTGGCTTCTGTAAACCTGAAGGACTGCGATTCCAGACTCTCAAGATCTCGTTCTGTAGAGGGCGCATATGCCATAGGGCCCAAGGAACTGCATCTAGGGCAGCGGACATCAATCCAAGGACCTTCATCGCCGTCCTGATGGTGACCTTCCGTGTGGAAGACAAATGATGTGCTGCCCGAGCAATTTTCCTTTTGCGAGGAGAGGGTAGAGAGACCGTCATGTTGAGAGAGTCTAGAATAAGTCCCAGGAACTGAACTCGCGTTGATGGCACCATCACTGACTTCTGCCAGTTTACCAGCCACCCCAGCTTGTCTAGTAGAGCTACGACGGTCTGCACCTGCGTGGTTAGAACCTCCTTTGAATGAGCCTTCAGAAGCCAGTCGTCCAGGTACGGGACTATGAATATGCCTTGAAGGCGCAGGGCGGCAGCGACCGGAGCTATGACCTTTGTGAAGGTGTGGGGGGCGGAGGATATGCCGAACGGGAGGGCTGCGAACTGGCAGTGCGCCTCTTTCCCCTGTATGTCTACAGCAATCCTTAGGAACTTTCGGTGTGCCAGAAAGATGGGTACGTGGAGGTAGGCGTCCTTCAGGTCCAGAGTGACGAAGTGATCTCCAGGGTGCATGAAAGGTAGTACTGACCTTATGGTTTCCATGCGAAACCGCAGCCTGCGGATAAAGTGATTCAGATACCTGAGATCGATGATCATACGCCACTCGCCTGATGGCTTGGGGACCAAGAAGACTGGAGAGTAGACGCCTGTGCCTTGTTCTGCGCGAGGAACCATCTCTAGCGCGGCCTTGTCCACGTACTCCTGAATCAATCTCTCCAGATGAAGTTGTTTGGGGCCCTGAAGAGGGCGGGTTCTTACCATTTTCTCTGGCGGCTGGGAAACAAAATTAATTTTATAGCCTTCCTGGATCGTCTGGACATAGTGGGAAAGACGACCGCCCACCCCAGGGGAGGGGGGGGTAGGAAGGGGGGGGTGTACTGAGAGGGAATTAGAAGGGGGCATTCTTACGGCCACGAGATGAGCCCCGACCTCTTCCTTTCCCGGATCGCCGCTGGCCTCTGGTGCCTCTTCGAGTGCCTCTTCCTCGAAAGGAGGTACTCCGACATTCAAGGGGCTGTGGCAGGTTCTTGCCCTTGGAGTTGGCCCAGCCTTCCATGATGTGGTCGAGCTCCCTTCCGAACAGCCATCCGGGCTCAAAGGGGAGACCACAGAGGCTATTTTTGGAAGTAAGGTCAGCCTTCCAGGGCTTCAGCCATAGGGGTCGACGAGCCACAGTAGTCAGTGCCATGGATCTAGCCACCAGACGGGTCTGAAAATGGGTAGCCTCTGTCAGGTGATCCACCAACAGCGTGATGTTGGACACTGCCGCGAGGAGATCATCACGATCCACGCCGAAATCGATGTCCTTTCCAGGGATGACAGCTCTGCGCGTAAGCCAGTTGCTACCTCATTCGCGACCATGCCCAAAGAGGCCTGGGCAGAGGCGGACAAATATACACGCCTCAAAGATCCTTCGACTCGGCGATCCATGGGGTCCCTGAGGCCCGAGCCGTCCTCTGATGGAAGGATGGAGCGCCTTGATAACTTGGCCACGGCGACGTCCACCTTTGGCGGGGGACCCCACACCTTTAGTTGACTCTCAGAGACGGGAAAAAGTGCCTTGAAGCGTGTGGATGGCACAAAGGATCTCTCCGGGTGCCTCCATTCGCCCTCCATCAGGCGGAGCATCTCCGAAGAGGGCCTGAAGGTACGAGACCTACGGCTAGAGCCTTCCCCGCCTTCCCGGTCTCTGATTCTTAGGGTCTTGAATACTCTGGACATTTTGTCCAGGGGAAAAATCTCCTTCTCCTCCTCTGTACTAGAAGACGACTCCACATCCCTGAGGCGCAACTTTTCCAGAGGCGGCAGGGACAATTCACAATCCAGCCGTGGCCTCTTGGCCAGGGAGACGGCTTCCATTCTTTTCATGGAGTCCTGGACGTACCCCTTCACCCAGGACACCATCTCTCGCATGGGAGTTGTTTCAACAGAGGGGGCCCTGCACCCCTGACAGAAGCGATATTGGGAGTCATCAGGCAGCGGCACTCTACAAGAAGCGCACGCCAGATGCTTCCTTTTGGAAGCAGCCTTCCTTCTAGGTGGAACAGTGGAGGAAGAAGAAGACATTCTGAGGAGGAAGAAAAAGGATACACTAACTACTTACTGCACTCAGGGATGCAACTCCCCAACCTCCCTCCCCCCCCCCCAGCCACGTCCACCAAACCTTAGTCAATGAAGACAGCTCTCCAGCACTGAAATTGACCAGGGAGCTTCACCAACTGATGTGCTTGCAACCGGAGCGACAAGCCCTAACTGAAGCTCTAGGGGGACTTAAATAGGCCAGGGGGCGGGGTTTTGCCCGGGCCCCTCCCAGGGGGCAGGGCTACAACGGAGCCAGAATCTCCATGAAAAAAAAGGGGAGGGGGAAGACAGGGGGAGGGGGATCTGACTCAGGTATGGTCCCAAGAACCGGGGGACCCCCCCCCCCCCCCGAACTACCACGGCAATGCTCGTGTCTAGGGGTTGTTCTCTTCCCGTCCGCCGCGAGACCCGCGCACTGCGCATGCGCGGCGGACCCTGCTAGACGGCGGACCGGAGGAACCTGAGAAAGGTTCCTAGGTCTAGCGTTCCTATACCCGGGGAAAGCCCCGACCCGGCGCACCAGCCAGACAGGAGCGCGCACGAGCCGGCAGGGTCCCTGCCAGGAGAAGGGGACCCCTGCTGAAAAAAGAAGAGGATGTCCAGGAAAAAGATCTTCCGCTGTCAGGTACAGGTGGGGGAGAGTAGTGGACCCCTATAGGAGGTCAGAACACCTGCTCCCCCCCCTGACCACCTGTCCTGTCCCACAGGACAGAAAAAAACACAAGGGAGGAGCAGGTCTTCCGGCCTCTTATATGGGTCAAAAGCTGTTAGGTAATTAAAAATTCCACCTGTCCTAACAGCTCATAGGGGCAGGAATACCCCAGTTGTGCTGCTGTTGGGTGTAGGGGGAAAGAGTCATGGTCTATTTGGTAAAGCACTATTAAGCATACA
This sequence comes from Leptodactylus fuscus, assembly GCF_031893055.1. Classification (NCBI taxonomy): domain Eukaryota; kingdom Metazoa; phylum Chordata; class Amphibia; order Anura; family Leptodactylidae; genus Leptodactylus; species Leptodactylus fuscus. The sequence goes on from NC_134267.1 coordinate 81,649,912, forward strand.
GTATGACTGAGTGTTTGTTTTTTATGCTTACGTTAATTTCTAGTAACATTGTTTTAACACTAGTGGTAGGTTGTAGTAATGCTCGGTCCTCTCTAGTACCTCTACTGTATAATGGCTACTAACCGAGGAGTAGCCATATGTAATGTGACTCAAGAGTTATTTGTGACTTCTGAGGTACTTGTTGAGGAAGACTGCTGTATATTATGCCATAAGTGCATTTGTTTGTACAGTCCTATGAAAAAGTTTGGGCACCCTTATTAATCGTAATCATTTTTAGTTCTAAATATTTTGGTGTTTGCAGCAGCCATTTCAGTTTGATATATCTAATAACTGATGGACACAGTAATATTTCAGGATTCAAATGAGGTTTATTGTACTAATAGAAAATGTGCAATATGCATTAAACCAAAATTTGACCTGTGCAAAAGTATGGGCACCTCAACAGAAAAGTGACATTAATATTTAGTAGATCCTCCTTTTGCAAAGATAACAGCCTCTAGTCGCTTCCTGTAGCTTTTAATCAGTTCCTGGATCCTGGATGAAGGTATTTTGGACCATTCCTCTTTACAAAACAATTCAAGTTCAGGTAAGTTTGATGGTCACCGAGCATGGACAGCCCGCTCTCAAATGATCTGAAAACAAAGATTGTTCAACATAGTTGTTCAGGGGAAGGATACAAAAAGTTGTCTCAGAGATTTAACCTGTCAGTTTCCACTGTGAGGAACATAGTAAGGAAATGGAAGACCACAGGGACAGTTCTTGTTAAGCCCAGAAGTGGCAGGCCAAGAAAAATATCAGAAAGGCAGAGAAGAAGAATGGTGAGAACAGTCAAGGACAATCCACAGACCACCTCCAAAGAGCTGCAGCATCATCTTACTGCAGATGGTGTCACTGTGCATCGGTCAACAATACAGCACACTTTGCACAAGGAGAAGCTGTATGGGAGAGTGATGAGAAAGAAGCCGTTTCTGCAAGCACGCCACAAACAGAGTCACCTGAAGTATGCAAAAGCACATTTGGACAAGCCAGCTTAATTTTGGAAGAAGGTCCTGTGGACTGATGAAACAAAGATTGAGTTGTTTGGTCATACAAAAAGGTGTTATGCATGGCATCAGGGTCGGACTGGGGTGCCTAGGGCCCACCAGTGGGATTATTTCCAGGGGCCCACCCTACTGCCATATTAAATATTGCCCGTCCAGTTTTTGCCATTATGCACGTTTAAAGTGCATTTTCACACACAATACAGTGTGCAAAACAGAACTGTATTGTCATTTGTACTAAATTGATCACTTTTAGCTGCGCCTTGGTTTACTGTCTTTGAATAGAAAAAAATATTTTATTTTATATATGGGTATGCATGGTGAATATCATGGTGAATATTGACAGGAGTAACAATCACACAGGGACTCATCTATAGCTTATGCGTCCCTTCATAGCTCATTCAGATGTGACAGAATTCTGCACCAGAATAGAAGCCAATTTCTACTTGCCTCAACTCCCCTAGGCAGTAGGGAAGCAAACCGAGCAAACCTCAGCAAACCGAGGTCAAACCAGAGAGGCAAAACAGTACCAAATCACAATCCAAAAGAGTAGTCAATAAGCCAAGAAGCAGAGATCAGTAAATACAAAACAAGAGCAAGGACAAAGCAAAGTCAGAGACAATATCCAGCAAACATTTAAGGAAGCCCAGAACCCGTCTCAGGCTTGATTGGCAGATAAGCTTTCAAACACAATGCAAACACCCCTTAGGGTGCATTCACACGGTGGAAAATGGCTGAATTTGGTGTGGAATCTGTGACAGATTCAGCGCTGAAAAAAAAGCCTCCCATTGACTTCAATGGGTTCCTTTTTCTGCAAAGCAACCCATTGAAGTCAATGGGAGGCTTTTTTTTAGCGCTGAATCTAATGCAGATTCCACACCAAATTCAACAGTATTTTCCTCTGTGTGAATGCACCCTAACAATAACAACACAATGACAAGAGACCAGGAGCAGGTACTCATAAGCAGACAGGCCTCCTGCACTGTACAATGCAGCAAGAGAATGGTGCAGGAGTTTGAACGGGTGAGCACGTAACATGAGTATAATTTTTCTTTATAAGGGGTCATTCACATGGAGTAACGCCTCACGTGTATCAGAGGCGTACGTGCCGAGCACTTCCCATTCACTTCAATGGGAGCGCTCGTAGCACCGCCGTTACGGCGGCGTTATGAGTGCTCCCATTGAAGTGAATGGGAAGTGCTCAGCAGCCCTGCCGTAACGCCGGCGTGTACGCCTCTGATACACGTGAGGCGTTACTCCATGTGAATGGCCCCTTATGCTGTGTTTTTTTCTCTTTCAGGTTACGATGATCCATTGGATTATGTTGGATTCCATCGATGATCATCATTTTTGTTTTATTTTTTTTAAATTCTTTAATAAAATGGTCAACGATTTGTCTATTTCAATAAAAACAAATTTCTTTCACGTCTTGAGTTTTTATAAATACTTTCTTACGCCTTAATAATGGTGACTGGTAGACGGCATCCATTACTAAGGTGTGGCTTAGCATTAGTGGTGAATATTTTAGCACTAACCCTCCAATTATTACCCCGCTACATAACGCTGAGAAGAATTGGTTATCATCCAATACCCGGCTGTTTAATAGAGACTGATGAGGATTGGGGCAGTCGCAGGCTGGAATTATTAGGGTCAGTGCTTATTTTGACGCTAAATCCGCCTCAAAATCAGCCTCCAAAAAAAGCCTCCCAATAGAACTCAAAATGAGCACCAAAAAACTCAGTGTGCACTGACCCTTAGGCTGGAAAAGGCCGAAAACAACAGGCTGGTATTATAAGGCTGGAAAGGGCCGAAAACCATGCCATTTCCACCCTTGTAATGTCAGGATACTGCTTGTTATATCTGTCTGGCTCAGAAATATTGGGGGGATTCTATGTTGCTTCATAATAAGAAAAAAAAATGACATAGGGTCCCCCCAATTTTTCATAACCAGCCAGATATAACAAGCAGCAGCAGCCTGACATTACAAGGGTGGCAAGAGCCATGGTTTTTGGCCCTTCCCAGCCTTATAATACCAGCCTGCGACCACCCCAATCCCCAGCAGTCTCTTTAGACAGCTGGGTATTGGACGATACCCAGCTCTTCCTGGCACCCCTGATGGTGTTGGGTACCGGGGTAATAATTGGAGGGTTAGTGCTAGACTATTCACCAGCTAACACTAAGCCACACCTTAGTAATGGATGCTGTCTATCAGACAGTCGCCATTACTAAGGGGGTAAGAAAGTATTTAAAAAAAAAAAAAAATCAAGAGACATGAGAGAAATTTTTTTTACTGAAATAAAAACGCCCTCAGACAACCCTCGTTGACTATTTTATTATAAAAAAACAAAAACGATGATCATCGATGGAGTCCAACGAATCCAATGTAATCCAAGCAATCCATCATAACCTGAAAGATAAAAAAAAAAACCTGTATGACGGAGAGATTGCCGCTGTTGTGAACGTAGCATAAGGCTATGGCTACACTACTACTTCCGTCATGCAACCAGTGTCACTTTGGGACTCTTTCACATTAGTAAATGAAGTCGCATTGGGTCCGTCAGGTTGCAATGTGACTCCATTCACTAACATAAGGGAAAGAATCACAGGGCGACACATCTTTGGTTGCATGACAGAAGTTATAGTGTAGCCATAGCCTAATGCTAGGTTCACAACAGCGGCAAGCTCTCCGTCATACAGGTCCACCATGGGACCAGAATGACGGAGAGGTGGGCTGTCAAAATGGCGGTTACACCCAGACAGTGGCAGACCTCATTAACATAATGAAGTCCGCCAGGTGTCAGCCATTTTCAAAGTGACAGGCATAAGTCCTGAGTGGTTTCTGCAACTTGGAAATTGTTATGCTGGAGCCCTAGAAAAGGGCACAAGCATAACAATAGAGTGGAACATTATCTATAGGGTGGGTGCACTACAACTCCCAGCAGCTCCAGATGCCCTGGAGCTGCTGGGAGTTGTAGTCCACCCACCCCATAGGTAATGTCCCACTCTATTGTTATGCTGGTGACCTTTTCTAGGGCTCCAGCATAACAATACAGTGAGACATTACTTATGGAGTGGGTGGACTACAACTCCCAGCTGCTCCAGGGCATCTGGAGCTGCTGGGAGTTGTAGTATTTGAAAGATTTGGGGGGCAAAATAGGGGACAATAAAAGCAGGGTTTTTTTAATTGTAAAATTCCCACTTACCTTGTCACTGTCTGCAGGTCTGGCCTCCGCTTCTTCAATCCAGCCGCCGCGCTCTGCTCTGACGCATCAGAAAAAGAGCTGCGGCTGGATTGGCCAATTCGTTTCCAGGATACATGGGGGCGGGCCCAACTACAGACGTTCTCCCGCCCCCATGTATCCGGCAGCTCTGCGTAGGTAGGCGACCGACAGGACACCAGGCTAAACGTCCTCCTGGGCAGGGGCCCGAATTGCAATGTCAGGGCCCCGATCGGTCCCCTAACCATCCCGATCGGCCCTTGATCATGCAGATCGGGCCCCTGCCTATACGATTTCTTAAACAAAACGATCAAAAATATAGTCGGGGCCTGGGGCCCACCGGGGGATCCCCCGGTGCTCCGGCAGGCCAGTCCGACCCTGCATGGCATCCAAAAAAAGCAGCATTCCAAGAAAAACACTTGCTACCCACTGTAAAATTTGGTGGAGGTTCCATCATGCTTTGGGGCTGTGTGGCTAATGCCAGCACCAGGAATCTTGTTAAAGTTGAGGATCGCATGGATTCCACTCAGTATCAGCAGATTCTTGAGAATAATGTTCAAGAATCAGTGACGAAGTTGAAGTTACGCCAGGGATGGATATTTCAGCAAGACAATGATCCAAAACACTGCTCCAAATCGACTCAGGCATTCATGCAGAGGAACAATTACAATGTTCTGGAATGGCCATCCCAGTCCCCAGACCTGAATATCATTGAACATCTGTGGGATGATTTGAAGCGGGCTGTCCATGCTCGGCGACCATCAAACTTAACTGAACTTGTATTGTAAAGAGGAATGGTCCAAAATACCTTCATCCAGGATCCAGGAACTGATTAAAAGCTACAGGAAGCGACTAGAGGCTGTTATCTTTGCAAAAGGAGGATCTACTAAATATTAATGTCACTTTTCTGTTGAGGTGCCCATACTTTTGCACTGGTCAAATTTTGGTTTAATGCATATTGCACATTTTCTGTTAGTACAATAAACCTCATTTGAATCCTGAAATATTACTGTGTCCATCAGTTATTAGATATATCAAACTGAAATGGCTGTTGCAAACACCAAAATATTTAGAACTAAAAATTATTAAGATTAATAGGGGTGCCCAAACTTTTTCATAGGACTGTATAATCTTAGGTTGCTACTTTGTCCTTTTAGCTATGTACACACTTTGTAATTGGGTCACTGGTCAGGCTGTGATTTAAAACACAAACATACAATTCAGTGTTGGGAAATCTGTTCCATGCAATTCTAAGAGTCTCAACCATGAGCTATATACTTGAAAGAGCGATCCTGTGGATGGAGCAACCTCACTTTAAAGTGGTGTTTAGTAATATTATTACTAGGAAACTTCTGAGAAGTTCATATCCTAAATGCCATGGAAAATTACATCAAGTTATGTAGAAGCTGAAATAAAACAGACATAATATATGTCTATAATTAAAGTGTTACACACAAGCAATATATTGCACAATAAGCTATAACTATATGATATGTTTGCATAAAATATAACAATGCTAGACAAAAAAACTATATGTGGTGCATAAGGTCAAATTGCATAATTGCAAAACTATTCTAACCTAAATCTATGTATGTTGAGGGCACAACACTCCTCTTCTATTTCCACTTCTGAGGATCTCAGGCAAAATTTAACGTATTCCAGCACACTATAGGGAGAAACAAATCTATAGTACTGCTGGACAAAAGTCAACTTATCTTAGGGATTCAGCTCTTTCTGTCCCAGCAGGCGCTCCTATTACTCAAGATGGCTCCTTACTATCTACCTATTAGGAACCTAATGGGACAATAACGGACAGTTAGTCCTGGGCAACCAGAATCCCCAAACTCCAAGGCCAAAACAGTCCTGAGTGTACAATGCTCTCCTAACCAGAGCGGAACAAGGCCCCAGAGGTCTTTGCCAGAGCTCCTGATGGTGGAGTTGGACTTGGTAAATTCTGGGAGCCAGAACCGCAACTGTCCAGAGAGCGCCGCATACTAAGCACACTCCAAGTAGCAGAGGACCCAGAAAACCCAGTAACACTAACCTCAGAAGATGAAGAAATGGGAGGAGCTGATCAGCAACGAGAGAAATGTTCTGAGGAATGCCAAGAGATAAAGGAAGCACCACAGGAAGGTTGTACAAGCCAAGTCAGTACACAGGAGGTCTTGCAGGTTCCAGGGATAGCCAAAACGATCAATCAATCCGGATCAGTACACAGGAGGTCATGAGGTAGCAGGAGGGAGAAGCAAATATTCTGTATTTTTTTGACTATGAAAATTGTAGATTCACATTGAAGGCATCAAAACTATGAATTAACACATGTGGAATTATATACTTAACAAAAAAGTGTGAAACAACTGAAAGTATGTCTTATATTCTTGGTTCTTCAAAGGAACCACCATTTGCTTTGATTACTTTGCACACTCTTGATGAGCTTCAAGAGGGAGTCACCGGAAATGGTCTTCCATCAGTCTCGAAGGAGTTCCCAGAGATGCTCACGCCAAACCATCTGGACTGGGTTCAGATCTGGTGACTGTGGAGGCCAGGTCATCTGGCGTAGCACCCCATCACTCTCCTTCTTGGTCAAATAGCCCTTACACAGCCTGGAGGTGTGTCTGGGGTCATTGTCCTGTTGAAAAATAAATGATGGTCCAACTAAACGCAAACTTGATGAAATAGCATGCTTCTGCAAGATGCTGTGGTAGCCATGCTGGTTCAGTATACCTTCAATTTTGAATAAATCCCCAACAGTGTCACCAGCAAAGCACCATCACACCTCCTCCTCCATTCTTCACGGTTGGACCCAGGCATGTAGAGTTCATCCGTTCACATTTTTTGTGTCGGACAAAGACACGGTGGTTGGAACCAAAGACCAAAACACAGATTTGCACTGGTCTAATGTCCATTCCTTGTGTTCTTTAGCCCAAACAAGTCTCTTCTGCTTGTTGCCTGTCCTTAGCAGTGGTTTTCTAGCAGCTATTTTACCATGAAGGCCTGCTGCACAAAGTCTCCTCTTAACAGTTGTTGTAGAGATGTGTTTGCTGCTAGAACTCTGTGTGGCATTGACCTGGTCTCTAATCTGAGCTGCTGTTAACCTGTGATTTCTGAGGCTGGTGACTCGGATGAACGTATCCTCCGCAGCAGACGTGACTCTTGGTCTTCCTTTCCTGGGGCGGTCCTCATGTGAGCCAGTTTCTTTGTAGCGCTTGATGGTTTTTGCAACTGCACTTGGGGACACTTTCAAAGTTTTCCCAATTTTTTGGACTGACTGACTTTCATTTCTTAAAGTAATGATGGCCACTCATTTTTTCTTTACTTAGCTACTTTTTTCTTGCCATAATACAAATTCTAACAGTCTATTCAGTAGGACTATCAGCTGTGTATCCACCTGACTTCTGCACAACACAGCTGATGGTCCCAACTCCATTTATAAGGCAAGAAATCTCACTTATTAAACCTGACAGGGCACTCCTGTGAAGTGAAAACCATTTCCAGTGACTACCTCTTGAAGCTCATCAAGAGAATGCCAAGAGTGTGCAAAGCAGTAATCAAAGCAGAAGGTGGCTACTTTGAAGAACCTAGAATATAAGACATATTTTCAGTTGTTTTACACTTTTTTGTTAAGTATATAATTCCACGTGTTAATTTATAGTTGTAATGCCTTCTGTGTCAATCTACAATTTTCATAGTCATGAAAATACAGAAAACTCTTTGAATGAGAAGGTGTGTCCAAACTTTTGGTCTGTACTGTATATATATCTGATATTGTACAACATATGTGCAGCTTTAATAGTGCTGTTTTTCGATTTTTCTCTATACACCTGTTCGGTGAATAATAAAAATTTTGAATATTGCACTTGTTCTATGTATAACTGGTTGGGACCCTACTCCATTACTCTTCATAGAAGGCCTACCACACCCTGCTGAGATAATAATACACCAATTTCCATCCCTTTTGGGAAGCAGGAAAACATTTCCCCATTTTGGTGGTATAGTGATGGCCTAAAAGCACAGCAATCATCAGCAATCAGTAGTCATCCCTTTGCTAGATGCTGACAATACACTTGTCACTATGTAAGTAACAAATAATTCAGCTAGCTGTCATGCTTTCTAGACTCCAAGGAATCAGAGACCGTGAAGGATACAGAATGAACACCAGATGGATTGAATTGCCTCCATGGTGTTACTGAGAGTTGCTGTGAGATATTTGATGCTACGCATATCTTTAATGTGAGTAATAAGAGTGGGGGACATGGGAGGGCTCACACTCTTCCAATGGAGAGCTACAAGCATTTTAGCAGCTGTGCAGAGAAACACCAACAATTTTGACTTTTTTTTTACCTAAATGTACACCCTGTATGAAGAACAGTCCTTTTCTTCTAATACTGTAATAAACTACACTGATGAGCAAAAGTGTAACAATGTTTTCAACTTTTGACTTTCAGGCTCCATATCTCACCATCCACTATAGCTTCCAATGTGAGACTTCCATCATTTTATAGATAATCATCTTGGATTTCTCATACATAAATTTGATTTGCAACTATTTAACATATGATGCAGATTCTTATGCATTGTTACTGTTTTGTTCCTGGTGGTGGAAAAATCTTTTTCTTCTTGTACACTACAAATTACAACCTGTTCTCACATTCTGTAATTGCTCAGCGTGTTACTAGGTTGATTTCCAAGCGGAATGTCACTGGTTCAAATTAAGTATAAGCCATGAAGAAGATTTCCCAAGAAAAAGGGAAACAGTAGCAGCCAGTTCATTGATAGCAGTCTCTCAGCCAAGAAAATGCCAAACGTCATCATGTGAGTGCCATTACAGTTGGAAGAATACGAAATGAAGTCCATCCATTCATTCAAAAGCAAAGACCACAAGGAAATAGAGGAATGCAAGGGTAACCGCGCTTCTCAAGGACCCAAATACGTCCGTGTGTAGATAATAGGTGATCGTCACAAATGCACGAATTGTGCCTTTTTCGGTGACTGAGTACAGATGGCAGCGTGTAACCGATATCTGACACTGTGTCGATGTGAACATTTGCAGGTAGGTTATGGATATATCCAAACAATTAAATTGGTTCCGCGTTCACTCAGGACAAAAGGTAAGGTGAATTTAATTCAAACGATGAGTATTTTATTTGCAATAAGATAACGTGTTTCGGGGTTATAGAGTCAATCAAATGGCTCCCCCCCTTCCCTTGGCAGATCTTTACTTTTGAGATTGCATGCTGCTCATTTCATGTGAATCCCATCCCCTTTTTGCGGAAAAGATCGCAGCGCAGACACGCTTCGATTTGCATTTTGAAGTCACCATATTCTGACCACTGTTATAAGTATTGTCCATAACACAGCTATGGTATTCACTGTATGGGAAGAATATTTTTATACTTTTGTAGTTCAGGCATCTTAGGACATGGGGATACTTAATTTGTTTATGTTTGGTTTTGCTTAATTTTATTTGTCATCTACGCAAAGGGAGGGGGTGATTTGAATTTTTAGTTTATTTCAACTTATTAAATATTTTTTTAAACTTTTTTGGTTATTTCTTTTAATGTTTTATGCAATCATTAGATTACTTGTCTCATAGACTGCTATACAACTGTAAGATTTGAAGATTCACTGTGTAACTATTGAGGCCTGTCACAGGTAAGCCTCAATAATTATTTTCCTATGACAGACCTGGGAGCCTTCATAAGGCTCCTAACTGTCAATGATACTGGATGGCTCTGGAACAGTAAGTAAAGGAAAGTAAGTGGGAAAGGGTATTTTGTGTTTGGGAGCCGATTAGCAAAGGTTAATGTCACTGTGATCACAGGCATTACCACCGGATCTCCGCTGTTCTACACTCAGCTTCAGAGCGACTGCCATATTTAAAAACCTGATATCCACCATACTATCACAGTGGATGTTGGGAAGGAGAGAAGAAGCAAAACAGACAGATCATTAAGTGGTAAAATTTCATGAACTTATGTTTATAAATTATCTGAGACATTTGTGGTGTCAACACCACAAAATTAATTTCTGGAGTGGTCGTTTCCAAAATATGATCTTTTGAGGTGCACTTTTTACGTTTTGGTACTTTATGACCTTTCAAAATCTAGAATGGTTCCTAAAAAAACATCCTAATAATGACAAGGTCCTAAAATAGATAAGTTGCACCTTGTGAGGACTATGTTTGAGGCACTAGAGCCACATATGGATTAATTCTACAAAAAGCACAATCAGAAGGGGGCAACACGGTGGCTCAGTGGTTAGCACTGCAGCCTTGCAGCGCTGGAGTCCTGGGATTGAAGGATCATCCGCAAGGCGTTTGTATGTTCTCCCTGTGTTTGCGTGGATTTTCTCCCATTCTACAAAGACATACCGATAGGAGAAAAAAAAAGTACATAGTGATCCCTATATGGGGCTCACAATCTACATTAAAAAAAAAAAGCACAATCATGGAAATACATATTAAGGTTTGTTTTGCTGTTAACCCTTGATGTGTTAAATGAAAAAAAATTATTTTATGCACCAAAATGGCCACTCGGACATAAGCAGTACCACTGTGACCAGGAGTGCGATCTGAGGCAACAGCACGACACAATATCCGGGGAAGAGGAGGAGAGACAGAGCACAAGCAGTGGAGGGGTGGGATTAAAGGCATGACGCAGGGGATGCTTGGAGGCCCTGGGGAACGCCCAGGGTGCTCCGTGGGGTTAATTTGCATAAAGAAATAAAGCAGTTTATAAAGAAACGGTGAGGACAACTGAAAAGGTAGTAGCATAATAACTTTCTAACGGCTATTCAGACATGTGTTTAGCTCAAAAACACTTTTCCTTGGGGTGGCCCAGTGGTTAGCACTACAGCCTTGCAGGTGCTAGAGATCTTGGTTCAAATCCTGCCAAGTGCAAAATAAAACATCTTCAAAGAGTTTGTATAGTCTCCCTGTGTTTGTGTGGATTTCCATCCCATACTCCAAAGACATACTGATAGGAGGGAAAAAAATACAGTGTGAGCCCTTTGTGGGGCTCAGAATCGGCATAAAAAAACCAAACAACACTTTTCCCAATGATAGTCTCTCTTTAATACAAAAATTTTCTTAACCATGTATGTTAACATGACATTTCTAACATGCTTTGTACTATAAAGTTATCATGCAGATTAGTGTGAATGACGCTATCCCTGTTATACAAACAGCACACAGCTGTGTTTATCCAATGCTTCTATAATAATCAGACTTCAATTGATTTCCATTTAGATTCCCAGCCTGGAAGAATTTCAACTGGCTGAGAATGCTTGTAGCAGTATTATACTCCAAGTAGGATTTCTTGGCACTAATCAAATCAAATCAAATAAAAAAAATGCTTTATTGGCACGTCCGAATAGGTATTTGGCATTGCCAAAGCTAGTAAAGTGGGTGGGTGGGGGGGGGAGTTGGGTTGGGTGGGTGGTGGGTATGGGGGGGGGGTTCGGTTATAACAGTCCATGGAGTCTCATCTTCCTCTTCGTTGGTGACTGCTATATGGGGAGGTGGGGGTGGGGGTGGGTGGGGCGGGTGTTTTGGGATAAATATAACAGTCCATGGAGTCTCATCTTCCTCTTGTTTGGTGACAGCTGGACACGTATTGGGCAGCGATCTCCACAGTGGCCTCTTCTTCTCCCAGTAGGATGTAGAGTTTCCTCTTCTCGTCTGCAGATATGAAGTCTGGGATGTGGGCAGAGAGTCTTTGGTAGTAGACGGCCCTCATAGCTGAGTATTTGGTGCAGTGTAGCAGGAAGTGGGTCTCGTCTTCTAGGGCCCCCTGGTCACAGTGCTGGCACAGTCTCTTCTCCCGTGGCTTGTACGTCTGTCTGTATCGCCCCGTCTCTATCTCTAGGTTGTGGGCGCTCAGTCTGTATCGGCTCAGGGTCTGTCTGTGCTTGGGGTGGCGTATTCTCTCCAGGTAGGTGGCCATGGTGTAGTCCCTTTGTAGGGATTGGTACACGGTGAGTTTCTTGGAGTTATTTATTTCGTTTCTCCATTCTTCAATGTACCGCTCTCTGTTTGCCTCTGTGGTCGCCTTTATTTCGGCCTTGGTTATCATCTGTTGGAGTTTTTGGTTTGGTGGTTGGCTGCTGTTTGGTTGTTGAATGTCTGGTTTGCTCAGGTGGCTTAGCCATGCTTGGTGGTGGTAGGAGTCAGGCTTGCTCCCCTGGATGTGTGCCTGGAAAGCTAGCGCCCTCTTCTGTATGGTGAGCCATAGGGGGAGTCTGCCTAGCTCTGCCCTGCAGGCTATGTTGGTGGTGTTGCGATGGACATGTAGCAGGTATTTGCAGAACTCCAGGTGGAAGTTCTCTGTTGGGCTGGAATCCCACCTTGACTGGTCTGGGTAGGTGGCTGGGCCCCAAACCTCACTGCCATAGAGAAGGATCGGGGAGATGACAGCGTCAAATATCTTCATCCAGACCCTCACCGGTGGTTTGAGGTGGTACAGTTGTCTTCTGATGGCGTAGAAGGTTCTGCAGGCTTTTGCTTTCAGGGTTTCTATTGCTGCTTTGAAGCTTCCTGATTGGCTGAGCTCCAGCCCCAGGTAGGTGTAGCTGTTGGTTTTCTCCAGTGTGGAGCCATTCAGTGTGAATTGTGAGGTGGTGGAGGCTTTATTGTGGCCCTTCTTCTGGAATACCATGATTTTGGTCTTCTTCTGGTTGATGGGTAGGGCCCATGTGGTGCTGAATTTTTCCAGCACTGACAGGCTTTCTTGGAGGTCTTTCTCGGTGGGGGCCAGGAGTAGGAGGTCATCGGCGTATAGCAGGAACTTCACCTCTCGATTGTTCAGGGTGAGGCCTGGGGTTGGTGAGGCCTCCAGGGCTGTAGCCAGTTCATTGATATAGATGTTGAAGAGCGTTGGGCTCAGGCTACAGCCTTGTCTGACCCCTCGGGCCTGTTGGAAGTATGCTGTCCTTTTCCCATTCACCTTCACACTGCACTGGTTTCCGGTGTAGGAGCTCTTGATGACGTCGTACGTTCTTCCTCCTATTCCACTCTCTAGGAGTTTTAGAAGTAGGCCTGGGTGCCATACTGAATCAAACGCCTTCTTAAAGTCCACGAAGCAGGCGAATATCTTGCCTCTTCTGGTGTTGTGGACGTGCGTCTTGATGAGGCTGTGCAGGGTGTAGATATGGTCTGTGGTGCGGTGGTTTGGCATGAACCCTGCTTGGCTCTTGCTGAGGACCCCGTGTTGTGTGAGGAAGGTGAGGATTCTGTTATTGATGATGCTGTTGAACAGTTTCCCTAGCGTGCTGCTGACGCAGATCCCTCTGTAGTTGTTGGGGTCATATTGGTCCCCATTCTTGTAGATGGGGGTTATGAGCCCTTTGTTCCAGTCTTCGGGGAAGTGTCCAGCATTGAGCACGAGGGTGAATAGCTTTGCCAGTGCCGCGTGTATTGCTGGAGGGCTGTATTTGATCATCTCTGGTAGGATGCCGTCAGGGCCACTGGCCTTTTTGCCTTTCAGCACGGCAATTCTTTCCTGTATATCTTTTATGGTGATTGGCGAGTCCAGAGGGTTCTGGAAGTCTTTGATGACTTTCTCCATGTCCCTCAGTTTGGTGATTATCTGTTGCTGTTCTGGAGTTAGTTCTTCTTCTGGGATGTTTTTGTAGAGACCTCTGAAGTAGTTGAGCCAGATATTGCCATTTTGGATGTGGAGAGAGTTTTTCTTGGGCTTTGTGCCCATGTGGTGCCAGGTCTCCCAGAATGAGCTGTCCTGGAGGGAGTCCTCTAGTTGCTCAATTTTGTGGGAGAGGTATCTCTGTTTCTTCTCTCTGAGGGTGCCCTTGTATTGCTTGCATAGATTGCTGTAGGCTTCCCTCACCTCCTTGTTGTTGGGGTCCCTGTGTTTTTGGTTGGAGGCTGTTCTTAGGGTATGGCGTAGTGCTTTGCAGTCGCTGTCGAACCATTTGTGGGACTGTTTGTTGGTTTGTCTTATGGGTTTGGTTCGTTTCAGGCCTGCTAGTTCTGCTGTGGTCTGTAGGATGTACTTGAGATCCTTCACAGCTCTGGTGACTCCCTGTTGGTCTGGCTGATAGTTGTTTGTATGGAAGTTTGTGAGCAGTGTCTTGATTTCGGGTCGGTTGGTTGCGTTGCTATATTCTATGGCCTGGTGGTTGGCCCATTTGAAATGTCTTGGTAGGTTGTAGAGGCCGGACTGTTGGGGCTCATGTATGGGTGTTTTGTTCCTGGTTCTCATGTATAGTAGGATCTGGTTGTGGTCTGATAGATGGGAGTCAGGTGCGATTGTGAAGTCTTCAATGTCTGACAGGTCTGCGTCTGTAATGGCATAGTCCACCACGCTGTTGCCCACTTGAGAGTTTAGTGTGAAGCGTCCTCTGGGATCGCCTGTGGTACGTCCGTTTATTATGTACAGTCCTAGGCTTCGGCACATGTTCAGCAGTTGTCTCCCACTCTTGTTGACAATTCTGTCTTGGCTGTTTCTTCTTGTCTGTGTGGGTTCTGGGTGGTGGATCTCACTACCGTGCGTATGTGGGTTGTCGTCAGGAGGCAGGTAGTCTAACTCTGTGCCTGTCCTTGCATTCAGGTCTCCGCATATTAGTACTCTGCCTTTGGGTTGGAAGTGGACAGCTTCCCTTTGTAGGACCTCGTAAGTGTCGGGGTCGTGGTAGGGGGACCCTGGTGGGGGCATATATACTGCACAGAGATAGATGTCCTGCTGGCCGCTGAGGATGGAGCTGCTTATTTTTATCCATATGTGATTGGTTCCACGTTTGGTAGCTTTTACGTGTTCTTTGAGCTCCTCCTTGTACCATATTAGTATGCCTCCTGAGTGGCGGCCATGTTTGGTGGTCTTATTTTTCTGGGCGGGCACTGAGAATTCCTTGTAGCCCATGGGTGTTAGGGACTCGTCATCTGCCCGGGTCCATGTCTCTAGGAGGATTTGAATGTCTATGTTTTTTAGTCTGTCTATGAAGTCTGGATCTTTTGATTTAGATCCAAAGGCTGAGGCGTTCAGCCCTTGTATGTTCCAACTACTGATAGTTAGTGATTTCATCTTCAGTGTGTAAACCTTGTAATGAGCTGTCCTGCAGAGGACGGGCTGGGTTCTTGGTTGGTTGCACTAAACATTTTTTTCATTAATTCATTTAGTTTAATGGGAAAAGACAGTTTTTTACTTTGTAAAAAAAAATTATATATCCAGTTAATGTAGGATGTAATTATCTACTGAATTAAATGTGCCCATACACCTTTCATTGTTTTCAGCCAACAACTATTTTGTCTGCCCCCACCATTGACATATACACTCAACTCTGCCATGTGTGCTTTAGCCCTGTATAGCCCCTGTAGGAACAACATATCACACCTGTTGAAATCCAATGTGCTTGATCTTTCTTTGCTTTGACATCTGCCATGAGAATTGACTTGTTCCAATAGACATTAGTTAGGCAAAAACATAGTTGTCCAAACTCACCGCTTTCTCATTCCTCTGTTGTGTATGGGCACTGATAAGGAGCCTTCACACAGAGTTTACGCTCTGCTCATTCTGAACGTAAACTCGTTCTGAGTGAGCGGCGTAAAACCAGCTACCCATTGAAATCAATGGGAGGCTTTTTTAACTATTGCTTTCAATGTGATACGCAATAGTCAATGGGATCTGTTTTAATGCTGCTCACTCTGAACGAGTTTTACGTTCAGAATGAGCAGGGTGTAAACTCGGCGTGAAGGCTCCTATACACTGGTGTTTATGGCATAAGTAAATTACTTGTAACTATCTTCTGACAATATCCTGTAAAGTCAAAAATAAATATTGATAGAAATAAATCGCTATTTAAAAAAAATAAAGTGTAACAGTCTTTCAGACAAATACTGCCTTCTTTTATTTAGCCTTAGAGATGAGGGAGTATATTCGATTGAATACTACTCGCTCATCTCTATTTAGCCTTCAACATGGAGTTGAAAAAAATAGAACAATGGATAGATTTGTACACAATGTACATTTTATTTTTCGTATCTTGTCTTTGTAGAAGTGGAGGAAATCCATGCAAACACAGGGAGAACATACAAACTCCCTTCAGATGTTGTTCCTGGTGGGATCCAAACCCAGGACTACAGCACTGCAAGGCAACAGTGCTAACCGCTGGGCCACCATGTTGCTCCTCTAGATTTGTATTTTAGTTGTGAGTATAGTCCTGCTTTGGCTTTCACAATCTCAAGCAAAATACTGCCCAAATACTCCTGTTTATATATGCAGTACTGTGATTTTATGATGAGTTCAGTATTCGGAAGGTTTGTACTTCATTGTCCCAAACTTGATATTTGTAGGAAGGGTAGGTGGCACATATGCCATTCTGTACACCTGGCACACTGTCTAGTAATGCTATACTTACACTGCTTTAAGGATCACATTTAATTAAAATAAACTGCCTTGGGTCAGTCAATTTTAGCTCAGAAAATACTTTATATGGAGTGGAAATATCCAAACAATGAATATGTGATGGGCCTTTATCCAAACTTGCCTACATGTTTTCTTTTGACATAATATTCATGCCTGGTAAATTTAACTAATTAAGATTCTCACTCTGGGTTAGAGTATGTCCTATTTTATATTTGTCCCCTTGGCTATTTATCATGAGCTAACATTAGCTTCCCTCTTTGTAAGTTAAGAATAACCTGTTCTGCTATGATACAAGAAGAGCTTGGCATCGCTCCACATCTAAACTGAAGTACATTCACTTGTGTCTTAATGGGCAAATTTGCTTTCATAACCAGAGGCATGGAAACACTTTTCCCTCCTGGGTGCAAATGACACAGAATTATGAAACATTTGCCTGAAATGTAATTCATGTAAAAGTGTTCATTGTCTGAAAACTTGGAGGATGGTTCTAGTATTAGATAGGGAATTCACCATTTAATTATGTTATTCATATTAAGCCCAGAAAATATATCTGCAAGAGCAACATAGTGCAATAAAAGGGGCACTCTAACTTGCAACAGAGCTTTACACAGAACAAAAGGGTAAGCTAGTCCAGATATCTGGTGGGACCTTGCCCTTAGTGCTCCTCTCCAATCTTCTTGGTGCATCCATGGCAGCAAGGCTCAGGTCATAATCTTGGAATCAATCTTGGTCATGTACAGGTCCAGACTCTGAGCATAGCCAGATTGTGCTCCTTTCTGGAAGGGGGAATGTAGGTAAATCTTCAAGCATTTTGTCATAACAGTTCTTCAAGACATTCATGCCGAAAACGAGTGGGGTAGAAAGCTGTCATCGGGGAAGTTGACCACTTTCAGACACTGTTGGGGAAGCTCAGTGAAACCCATCTTGAGAGTTGCTTGCAGTAGCCTTGATGAGGAATTGGCTGTCTGTTGATAGTGATAATTCTGTTCCAGTTTTCAGGAGGGAGTATACGCTGGTCCAGGTTTCAAAATTTCTTGTAGTAGTGTTGTTGGATAGTGGTAATCATGTGTCCAACAATAAAGGAACTGAAATCTGTCACTTTAATGTTGATGACCGATTACATGTACTGGAAGGCCTATTTAGACTAGTTCTAACCTAGATACTTTCCTCCTAAGAGGCAGGTACAATTAATGGATGGCATTCTCAATCAATGTGGCTACTCCTGTGGCATTGAATGGGACATCCATTGGCATTGAACGGGTGAGTAGGATGCATCCAGGGGTTGAGGTACCTCTTGTTTCATGGTACCTGTTGCAATGATACTTGCTGCCTTCAGTCTATGTAACCTGGGCTGAAATAAGGGAACTAAATACATAAAGAACGCTGTGCAGCACTTCATATATATTAAATTTCCTTTTTTCAGACTATATTGTCTGAGACATATCTTTTGTAATTTGCAGTTCCAAGCTTATGTCCGACTCCAGTGTGAAATAGTATGTTGCAGCTACCTTCCAGACCATTCAACACAAGACTTTTTGTTTTCACTCCAACCATCTTTCTGTTACACACTGACGTTTAGTTCAAGTCCCAGAATGACTTTCTGCTGGGAGCATGCCGAGCAGTGAGCCACACATTTGGACTCTAGCCACACAAGCACAAAGATTCTCCAGACCAGCTATATCACTAGAGATCAGCTAATCCTGTGGGGTCCCAGCCTTCCACACTGACCTCTCCTAGGCTACGTACAGGGCCGGGGTTGGGGGGGGGGGGGCCAAACTGCGCAATTACTCATCTTTCCTTAAATGTCTCTTTTCAAGACTAAACAAAGTTAACTCATTTAATCTTTCTTGATAAAAATATCCCCAGCGAACAATTAGCGCATCCACAATGTAAATCTGCATAGGTGTGCACCACCTGATGAAATATGTATCTCTATTAGGCCATGGAAACAGAGTATCGAAAGGGGAAAAACAGGTAGTATAGAGTTAATGTATAAATAATGATGATGATAATAATAATAATTAATAATAATAATAATAATGAAATATAACTTTTATTGAGGCTCTTATAAAAATATAAAAGTGAAAACAAAAGATGTAAGGCAGATATACTGGACAAATAGTGGTGGGTGACCCCTTGTTTTGCCCAATCTACTGCCAGTAGGAACTATTGCACAATAGAAAAATTTAATGTTTTGCAGCAGAGATTGACCACTTCTATGCTACAGGTATATTAATTGTTATTAGGAGATGTGGATATATTATATTCAATGTACTTTGTAACATCTCTGCCTGTTCGGGTCACTGCACCACCCTCTGCTCGCATGCTGCGGCGCAGGAGGCGGGTGCAGTTTGGTTCTTGGATTAAAGTTTTTGGTCGCACTGTGTGAACTCGGCTCTAGTTCTGTGATTGCATTTGCACCACACCCGTCTTCTGCCTATGTTGCCTCTGTCCATTAAGTGGTTAATCTGGCCTTGCCCTGTGATTGACAGCTGCCTTTCTGTGAACTCCATGGGCGGGTTCTTCCTCCCTATTTAGCTTTGGTTCCCATTCACACCAGTGCTTGTTATTGCCGTGTGCATACCTGCTCTTTACTGTCCCTGTTTTGCTTATACTATTATCCTTGACCTTTGGCTTTCCTCATTGACTATTCTCTTGACTCCGATTTGGCACTGCATCGCTCTACTGTTACCGAACCCTGGCTAGCTGACCTCCCTTTGTTGTTGTTCCTCTTGTCTGTGTTTTGTGTTTCACATATTCAGGGAGGGACTGTCTTCGTGGTTGTCGCCTATTACCTAGAATAGGGTCTGGCAATAGGAAGGGAAAGTGGGGGGCTTCAGCTTAGGGCTCGCTGTCCCTTGTGCCCCTCCCAGGGTTTAACAGTTCTGGGAATTGCTGTCTTAGCAATTCCCTTACATACTTATTGTATTAAAGGGATCCTATCTTTTAAAAACAATTTTTTTCTCCCTAACATGTCGAAATAACCTTAAGAAAGGCTATTCGTCTCCTACCTTTCCTTTGCTTCTCCGCGCCGCCGTTCGACTGCAATCCTGGTTTTTCTCGGTATGTAAATGAGTTCTCTCGCAGCACTGGGGGTGTCCCCAATGCTGACAGAGAGCTCTCCAGCGCCACCTCCATCTTCTTCTGCAACGAGGTCTTCACCGCGTCATCTTCTGGTGGCATCTTCTTACTTCTAGGCCTCGGGTCTAGGGCAAGCCGACTGCGCATGCCTACGACCGCAAGAAAAATGGCCGCTTCCACAGTATTGTAAACGGCCATTTTTTCGTAACCGGCGAGAGCGCTCATTTACGTACCGAGAAAAAACGGGATTGCAGGCAAACGGTGGCGCGGAGAAGAAAAGGAAAAGTAGGAATCGAATAGCCTTTCTTAAGGCTATTCCGACATGTTAGGGAGAAAAAAATTGTGTTTAAAAGATAGGATCCCTTTAAAGATTGAACTGGTATAAGGAGTGCAAGACAGGAAAATGATAATGGTAAATCCCCAACAATGCTGTTAATGATGTTAGGAGTCGCGGATTGCCCCAGTGTACCCAGTGCACCCTGCAGCAACCACTGCCCAGACCTGTACATCTGGTGGCTAGATAACAACAGCCAACACTCCGGCTCTGGTAGGATCAGGAAACCGAGCAGTGCTACTGGTTGCGGCCAGAAAGAAGCATCCGAAAGTGCTACAAATTAGCTGGCAATCAACATTTTAGGTAGGAGCGAAGGAAAGGGGAGACAAAGTTCAGCTGCCTAAAATAAAAGCAAATATGCTGTTTGTACATCTCAGGCTCAAAGAGGGAAGGAGAAACAGGCACAGTGTAATGAGTCACAATAATAAACTGGATACCATACACTCATGTGTAATAAGACAGTCAAAGGGTATGTGTAATATATGACAATGTGGTGAATAGAGCTATCCCTCGATTATTTCTAGACAGACACACAAATGCCCGACATACGTTTCACTGACCACTTCTTCTAGGGGCCTATCATGCTGTCTAATAGCTAACTAGAGTTTGGTACGAAGCACACCTTAAGGGCAGGTTTACATCTGCACCCTGTCTCCGGTTTAGCCAATCTGGCCGGTTTCCGTCTTCTGCCCCACAAAACTGGACAGGAGAAGGAAACCCGGCGGTCAGCTTTCAAACCTATTCACTTGAATGGGTTTGCGAATGGTAAGTGGTGGATACCAATCCAAGTTTAAATATGCACTGCACTGCCACTCACTTTAACACAATGTAACACTTAAAACACCCCCAAAAATAAAATCTTATTGGGGAAAGGTGTTTGTCCTTGATTTTTAAACACACATGGCAACTATATTGCAAAAAGCAATGGTTTTAGCCGATTAGCCTGTTTTGATGACCTATAAGTGCTTCAGGCTTGTTGTTATTTGGGAAACAAATTTGTGACTGTGAGCCACAAAGTGGAAAAAAAAAGCCTCCTAAAATTATTCCCTTATGAGAGCAAAATGCCACACCAACATTGCATTGGTATTGGAAGAAGCAATGGTGGGGTTATTTTTTATGTTATTTTTGTTATGCCAATAGACTAGAAGGGGCAAGTGGCACTGTCAACCAGTGGCGTAAGTACCACCATAGCAACTGCCGTTCAAATTCCCTGGGCTTCCAATCATTATACTCTGGGGTCTTTTCAGACCCCAGAGTATAATAATAGTATATAAACCTATATGGTATCCGTATAGAAATAACAACATAAATAAGAAAACAAAACTAATTCTTAATACAAAAATAATTTTATTAATATTACACAGCTTATTTGGTGGCAGTAGCAATTCCATTTTTCCAAATGAAGTGGTGACTCCATTTCATGTGAGTACGGAGAGAACAAGATACTTGTCAGGATACGGAGTTGCCACGGTCTCCTTAATTTCCTTTCTTCTGAAGCAGAGCAGGTGGCGCTGGTGGTGTCCCTTCTACGAGGGTCACCACAAGACTGGGCCTTGGCTCTACCTGCTGGAGCTCCTGAATGGAATTCATTAAATACGTTTTTTCAAACATTAGGTCAGATTTATGATGACCCTAATAGAGTTGCCTTGGCCGAGTCCCATCTATTGTACGGAGAGAAACTGTCCAACCAGACCTAAACCACCGCCGGGAAACGCCAATGCCTGAGTGATTTCTGGGAGGGTCACTCAGGCACACAGGTACCTCCTAATAATATTGAGAAATGTTTACTCCCTGCTATTCTTGTTAATGGTAATAAAACTTTTGCATGTCAGGCGATGGTGGATTCAGGTGCCGCCATGAACTTCATCCATGAAGTGGTGGCGCAAGCTCTAGGAATTGAATTAATTCCCTTGAAATACCCATTTCAGGTATCTGGAGCAGATCTAACCCCTTTGTCTGAAGGGAAAATCTTAGCCCGTACTGCTGAGGTGCAGTTTTTTGTCGGCAGTTTACATGTTGAAAAAGTGTAATTTTTTGTTATGAAAAAACTGGCTGCAGACGTTATTCTTGGTTTACCCTGGTTGCTTGTATCCAGTGTTTGATTGGGAAACTTCGGAGTTGGTTAGATGGGGAGATTCCTGTACTTCTCAGATTAATACTATTTGTACTATCAAAAATGATATCAAAATTCCGGAATTTATTACCGAGTTCAAAGACGTCTTTGACGAGCTCAGTGTGGAGGCCTTGCCTCCACATCGACCTTATGACTGCGAAATTGATTTGGTTCCTGGAGCTAAACTACCCAAAGGTCGCATTTTTAACCTTTCAGCTCCAGAGCGCGAGTCCATGCGCCAGTACATTAAAGAGAGCCTATCTAAAGGACATATCCGACCTTCAGTTTCTCCTGTGGGGGCGGGGTTTTTCTTCGTTGAAAAAAAAAGATGGTGGCCTCCGACCTTGTATTGACTACAGGGAATTGAATAAAATTACGGTCAAAGACCAACATCTTCTGCCACTCATCCCGGATCTTTTTAACCAGGTGGTGGGGGCTCGGTGGTTTTCTAAAATTGACCTCCGTGGAGCTTACAACTTGATTCGGATAAGAGACGGGGATGAGTGGAAAACCGCATTTAATACCCCTGAAGGTCATTTTGAATACCTAGTTATGCCTTTTGGTTTGAGCAATGCTCCGGCGGTATTTCAACGTTTTGTGAATGACATTTTTAGGGATCTGTTAGGTAGATATCTAGTAATTTATTTAGATGACATCCTCATATTCTCACCGGACTGGGAGTCACATCAGCAACATGTAAAAGAGGTTCTTCTTAGGCTACGTCAAAACCACCTCTGTGCTAAGTTATCCAAGTGTCAATTTTTAGTCCAGGAGATAGGTTTTTTGGGATACATCCTTACTCCTGGTACCATTGGTATGGATCCCAGAAAGGTATCTGCAGTACTTGAATGGGAGAAACCTACTACCTTAAAAGAAGTTCAGAGGTTTCTAGGTTTCGCCAACTATTACCGAAAATTTATCCGAAATTTTTCTTCTATTGTTAAACCTCTCACCGATTTGACCAAAAAGGGGGCGGATCCTGCCTCCTGGACACCAGAGACGGAGGTAGCGTTCGCCACCTTAAAACAACTCTTTACTTCTGCCCCAGTCCTGGTCCATCCTGATCCTGAATTACCCTATTCAATACAATTACTCTATTATTGTAGAGGTTGACGCTTCAGAAGTAGGTGTAGGAGTCGTCCTGTCTCAGGGCACTGAACCATTTACCAACCTCCAACCTATCGCCTACTTTTCCAGGAGGTTCTCCACTACCGAGGCCAATTATGATATTGGCAATAGAGAGCTTCTGGCGATTAAGTGGGCCTTTGAAGAGTGGAGAGACTTCCTGGAGGGGGCCAGACATAAAATTACTGTACTAACTGACCACAAAAACTTATTATATTTAGACAAGGCAAAAAGATTAAATCCCCGTCAAGCCAGGTAGGCTCTATTTTTCACTAGGTTTCACTTTGTAATTACCTACCGTCCCGGCTCAAAGAATACTAAAGCAGATGCCTTGTCTAGAAGTTTTGGTCTTAGTGGTAGTTCTGATGGGGAATCTGAAAATATACTTGCTCCTGGGGTGGTAGTGGCAGTTTTGACCTCGGATCTTGAAACCCGTATTCTCAACACTCAGGATGCTGCCCCTAGTGCACTACCGCCAGGTAAATTGTTTGTTCCTAGCCACCTCCGCTTGGAGCTCTTAGAGGAGATCCACTCCTCTGTTCTGGCGGGTCATCCAGGCATTGCTGGTACTGGGAATCTGTTATCACGAACGTATTGGTGGCCATCTTGGCAACGAGATGTTAAAAATTTTGTTCATTCTTGCGAGACCTGTGCCAGATCTAAGGTGCCCCATGAACTTCCAGCGGGTCTTTTACATCCACTCCCGCTACCCAATAGACCCTGGTCACACATCTCCATGGATTTTATTACCGATCTCTCGTCCTCTAAAGGGAAATCGGTAATTTGGGTTGTAGTAGATCGTTTCTCTAAGATGTCCCACTTTGTTGCCTTGAAAAAATTGCCTTCAGCTAAATTGTTGGCCTGGTTGTTTATCCTTCACATTTCTGCATAGTATTCCTTCAAATGTGGTGTCAGACAGGGGCGTACAGTTTGTGTCCAGGTTTTGGAAAGCCTTTTGTAACAGGTTGGGAGTCTCGCTTTCTTTTTCCTCAGCCTTTCACCCAGAGACTAACGGTCAAACAGAGAGATTGAATCAATCTTTGGAACAGTATTTGAGGTGCTTTGTGTCTGATTGCCAAGATAAATGGAGTGAATATTTGCCCATGGCTGAATTTGCACTAAATAATCATGTCAACTCCTCGACTCGGTCGTCTCCTTTCCACATTAACTATGGTTTTCACCCCAGATTCTCCTCAGGAACAGGTAATGAATTCACCTTTTCCTCAGTAGAGGACGTTGCTAAATCTCTCTGTACTGTATGGGCTGAAAGCCTGGCATCGCTGAGAAAAGCCCAGGCTAATCAAGTCAATTTCGCCAACAGAAAGCACCGCCCTGGACCTGACTTTGTGGTGGGTGACAAGGTCTGGTTATCCACTAAAAATCTCCAACTTCGTGTTCCATCTACTAAATTTGCCCCGCGTTTTATTGGTCCATATCCCATTTCTGAAATAATCAACCCTGTGTCATTCAAATTATCACTTCCTAGGTCCCTCCATATTCACCCAGTTTTTCATAAGTCCCTACTCAAAAAGTATGTTCCGGCAATGGTCACTCGTTCCCCACCCGAACCAGTGATCGTTCAGGGGGAACTAGAGTATGAGGTGGAACGGGTCATTGATTCACGCAGAGTGCGGAATTCCCTTCAGTTCCTCATACATTGGAAGGGGTATGGACCAGAGGAGCGTGTTTGGGTGGCAGCCAGAGACCTTCACGCTCCTAGATTGGTGGAGAAGTTTTACCGTTCTTACCCTACTAAGCCAGGGGGTCCTCTTGAGGGTCCGGAGGCCCCTCCTCAAAGGGGGGTACTGTCAGGATACTGAGTCGCCGCGGTCTCCTTGCTGCGCGGTGTCTCCCTGGGAGACGTGTTAGGAGTTCTATTGGGTGTGCTTAGGTCATTAAGGGTTAATCTTTTCCTTGCTCTCAGTCTCCATGCCATTAGCCATCAGGTGTGTTCTCTGCTGCTATTTAAACCCCACCCAGGCATGGATCCTTGCCAGCCATTCACTTTGTGGTTCCTGGTTCCCCTGCTCAGTCTGATTCCCTGTCTGTTTGTATTCGGTCTGTTCCTTGGTTTGTATACTCGGCTTGTATTTTTGACTATCCCTTGTCTTTTGATTCGGTACCTTTATTATATCTCCTGGCTCGACCTCTTGCTCATCTGACCTCGCCTTCTCTTCTGTGTCTTGCTGGGACTTGTGGTCCTCCCTGGTTCCATGCTGTTTAGTCTTTTGTTTTGCATTGCAGTTACACTGTGCTTTCTGTTTAGGTGAGACCTCGTGACTCCAGTCCCTAGGACTTTCAGGGCCTCCTCTTCCCTTATCCTAGCCGTCGGGATAGAAGCGTAAGGAGTCTTGGTAGGCGCACTTCAATTAGGAAGTGAATTGGTCTGCCTCATCTCAGATACTACAGCATAGTCATAGCCGCAGGGCCTACGACCCCTTTTGTCATTAGTTGCACAGTGTTGCTTTCCCAGCTGTGTCACTTTGCACTGCCTGACCCTGACTCCAATCCTTACAATACTACATCTGTGCCTGCATGCCCATGGCTAATTGCCTGTTTACGGGTCTTGCACCTTCATCAATGGTGTCCTATCAGGTTTTTTGTTGCTAATCACATTATGGCTGCAAGACATTTTACATTTCTACAGTATTTCCATGTGTACAATAAGTAGCTCTCTGCCTTACTCCCCTATGTATTAATATTGCTACTGGTTTATTCACATGTAATTCTGCCAGGAGTAACTGTACAATAACAAACAAATAGCTGAAAAAAGCCCAAGTCATCATAAATAGGAGATTCAGGAACACTGAACAACAAATATAGGCCAAATACATGAATACATAATGCAGCTACAAAGATCTGTGACACAGGAAAATAGCAGTCCATGAGCAGTCAGGAAAGTTGTTTGCTGTTTGTGACTAACTTCTCATCTGTAATCACACAAGCAGCCAGGGTACAGGTGTCAAACACAAGGCCATTGGGGCCAAATCAGGACTGTGGCCCAGGAACATGTATGCCATGAAGTGGCTTCCAACGGCACCTCATGGCATGAACTGGGGATTAGCAGTGGCGTAACTACCACCATAGCAGCAGAGGCAGCTGCCACAGGGCCCGGGACATAAGGGGCCCGGCGACAGCTACCTCTGCTACCCCCGCTCTTATCACAGACAAACTGTTTTAACTGTGCTAAGAGCGGAGGAAAGCTGAAAGGACCTTGTGTGACGTCATCTGTCACATGACTGGGTGGGCGTGTCTATAGCCCGTACAGTCCTGGAAAGAGAAGGAGAGGTGTGCTGCGAGGTAATGAAGGGGAGGGGGAAGGGAGATGCAGGATGGAGAGTGTCTGTCTGTGTGTAAGTGTGTGTGAGTGTGTATGTCTGTGAGTGTGTATGTATGTGTGGTGAGGAGCAACATTAACCTAGGGGCAGGGATGGAGGAGAGGACATGAAAATGTGGGTAGAGATGAGGGGTGCATGAAACTGGGGGCAGATGGAGGGAGGGTATGAAATGTCATGTGACATCAGTGTGTTATTAAAGATGGCCAACACAACCAAAGACTGCAGCGGAGCCGGAGACAGGTAAGTAACTTTTTTTTTTATGTCTGTATCTCCCCTCGGTCTCCGATTATTATACTCTGGGGTCTGAAAATACCCCAGAGTATAATAATTGTTCGTGGGTGTTCATTATGGGGCATAATCCCGTGTGCAGAGACCACAATGGGGTATAATACTGTGTGCAGGAGCCACTATGGGACATAATAGAGCGCGCAGGAATGCGGCGTGGGGGGGGGGGTCGGTCGAGGCCTTCGGTGTCGGTCAGGAAGGGGGGGGCCCATGTCAAAAGTTCGCCACGGGGCCCCGCCATTCCTAGTTACGCCACTGGGGATTAGTATTCTTTTTGAATCAGATGTAATGACTATCTCTGTATCCCTTAATGTCCTTTTGGCCATGCAGTCTCCTGCTCTATGTTATCGCTTGCAGTACCATAGCACAAGTGACATGGTAGCCGGAAAGACAATAGAAGAAATGCACAGCCAGGCTCCACTGCATTGCTTTGCAGGAAAAAGTGTTAAGTATGAAATTTACCAGAATTATGTGGCCTGAACTGTATGTGATGTAAGGTATGGAGAATTATTACTTGTGGGTATCACTAATATCTATATGAGGGGACAAATAAGACACTATTACCTACAGGGGGAAAGTTACTTGTAAGGGGGGGAACATTAGGACACTTGTGTATTAACAATATTTTAACATCAACTGCCTCCAATCAATTGCCTCCAATGGGCCCCAATTGAAAATGAGTTTGACACCCCTGAGCCAGAACAAGCAGTTTCCAGATGTGTGTGGAGACTGAGAAGAGAATTCAGCCCTATTCAGTATAAGAAGACAGAACGGAACAGAACCTCCTCTCCATTCACTGTGAACCCGTCTTGTATCTGTGGACCAAAGTTCCCTAGTAACAGGCAATTAACTGCAAATTAACTAGAATTGAAACACCTAGTGGTAAGAACTTTACAGAGGTTTTTCAGGCAGAAAGCAGCAATTTTTTTTTATTTTTTTTTTTTTTAATAGAAGTACATAACATTTTGTTCCAGAATCACATGCTATTAAATTAGACTAAGATCTCTTAATGTAGTGATTTTCTAAGTCGTTAACAAGAAACTTTTATTCTCTTTTTATGACTTCAGCAAGTTATCAGATGCAAGTTATAAAATTTGACATCTGTACACTATTATGATGTGAGACATATTGATATACCTTATGTGCACCACTGGAAGGTAAGATCACAGCTGCACAAGTACTACTGCTTTCATTATACTAGAATACGATATTCCCAATGTAAAAATTTAACCTACACATATTTAGCAACATTACATTTAAATTAAGGTTTTTATTTTTAATGCAGTTTGTTTTTTGTAATTTTTTTGTCTCTTTATTGAAGAAATGTTTATTAATTTATTATGCACTTGATCCATTCAAATAAAGAAGATATATAATCCATGCACATTTTAGGGAAATTATTTTCAGTATTTCTTTTAAATCTCACCTTCACAATAAGTAACAGTTCATGTCAGAAGCAGTTTTATTGCTTAAGATACTGAAAAAATGTGCAACACAAATAACCAACATAGTTGTGACGTCACTGTTACTCTATCTCTCACACGGGACAAGAGAACATCTGGAAACTATTTTACAGTATCCAGCACAGAACTATAACATTGCTACAAGTCTCATCTGTTAACTCAGAAAGCATGTCTAAACACCTATTTCTCAAGATGATCAAACGTACTCAAGGAAAAAAGTTTGCTGGTATTTTTCTAGGAAATGAGAGGCCAGTACTACGTGGAAAAGAGAGTAGATTACATAGAGAAAATTAGTACATAGAGATTAGGATTTATTATACTAGTGTAGCTAAAGAAAATTATTCAAATAATATAAATAAGTATTATAGAATTTTAATATTTTACTGATATTTTAATACTCTTTTTTATTAATCAATTATTATTAATGTCTATGATCATGCAAACAATAAAACATGACGGTCAGAGAGAAATCATTATTCTCCAAAAGTAAAAAGAATAGAACATGAAATAAATAAAACATATAAACATTATCATGACAACACAAAAGTTAAGGCCTTGAACTCTCAGCCCCAATTTTTCTGATCTTCTAATTGGAATAGTTAACAGAAAATAATCATTCCGAATTAATGTATTAGATAAAGGTGTTGTGTAGCTTCAGGCGAAGATCCCACATACAGTAGGTGCAGCGTTTTACCTCTGCAGACTTTCTGCTTCTATGATATCTATACGGAAAATGCTAGCGTTTCCATAGGTTTAATTGACATGCTGCGATTTGCAAAAATGCAAGTGTTTTTGAGATTTTGAGCATTTCCGCTATGGATTCTTTTCTGCAGTGTGTGGATGGGATTAGCCAGAATCCCATCCACATGGCAGCTAATGTATAAGTGGTGTTTTTTGTGGCTGTGTTTCCTCTGTGGCTAAAACACTGGTTTTCGCAACGTGGGGCCTCAGCCTCAAGTAAACAGATATTGAGAGTCAAATGTTATTCTTTGTATAATGAAAAGTTTTACAATTTTCCAATATACTTTTTGTATAAAAGTATTTAAAAAAAATACTGTCGCTAGTGATGTGAAGGACAGTCCATGGTCATGTGATGAGCTCACAGTTGCACAGCTCCTTACCAGGCAGATGTCTGATTACTGTGCTGTGACTGTAACAAACTGAGCACCTGTGTATTCATCACATGACCATGGACTGTGTATCACATGACCATGGACTGTGTATAACATAATCATGGACTGAGTTTTATCCACTGGAAGTAATCAAAGAATGACAGAAATCAGAGATCTAGAAAAACACAAGGAATTTATTCAAAAAGTATATTGGAAAACTGTAGAACATTTTAGTATGTAATCAGTAACATTTGTCTCCCAATATTTGTCTGAAACTGGACAACTCCTTTACCATTTCACATTATAGGCTGCTCTGACTATTTTTTTTTTTATTGTTTAATAGGCCTCAGTGATGACCTCTTCAGAAACAGCCTATGATTGACCTGTAAACGGAACACTTGACCTTCCGCCACTGGAAACGAAGACCTGGGGAGAGGTAAGTATTTCACTAATATAAACAACTTCCCCCTCCTACCTTCTAAATAACATAATTAATCAAAAATGTATAGTTACTCATGTGGACATTTTCTGATTATCCGGTGACAATCCATTTCCCCATTTTCAGAAACGGATCATCGCTACTACTCCACCATCCACCCCATTATACTTACTGTCCATGCTTCTTTCGGTGAGATGGCTCCTCATTCTGTACTGTTTCTGCAGGGAGCATGCTCTTCTTCAAGCACTGTGCGCACTGCTGCCGATAACTCACCTCAACTTCACATCCACGCATGCACAATAGAGGTGGATCATTACTAGAAGAAAAGAGTGCGTACAGACAGAATCAGTACAGGAGGAGGGGCCATGTCGCTGGAAGAAGCGTGGAGGGTAAGTACATAATATGGGTCGGGGGCTGGGCTGAGAAGGTAGTGATAACTAGAGAGACAGGGAGAGGGTGTATGGGAGGAATGAGGAAGGAGGAGGGGCTTGAGGTGAGGGGGGTTAGTGAGGAAGTTACATAGCAGGAAGCAGAAGCACATAAACAAATGCAGGAGATACCCAGAAATCACTCAAAACATGGCTAAAGGTATAATAAGGATGTATTTATTAGCCCATTAATAGTACAAACAGACATTTTTTAAATAAAACATTTTTTTGCCCAGAAAACCCCTTTAAGCTTAAAAAATTATTTTAAAAAATAACTGCAAATTCTAGTAAAAAAAAGACAAGCAGTTCTCAACTCTTCCCTGGTGATTCAGCTCTGGTGCTATGATTGCCTCCTGGCCTTTCTTTAACATTGGACAGCATAGGACCGCAGCAGTCAGTCAGGTCACGTGCTGTACTCCTGGCATCATCCATCAATGATGGGAGCAATAATATCAGCCTGTGACAGCTAAGGTCATTGATAGCCAGCAGAGACCACTAGGTCTATTAGATCTTCAGCATTTGATCACCAGGAAAATGTGAGTGCTGATTTTCATTTTGTGCGTGTGTTATCACAATTGCAGTTGAAAACCTGTTTAATTTCCCATATTACATACTATAGTACCCCCTGATTTCTATGTACATCCATGCTGTGAATCTGCTTGTACTTTGGTTTCACAGCATATTTTCGTAATAAAAAAAAAAGAAAATCAACTATGAATCAACAAAGTATGTTTAGGTTTACATTATACCTTTCCTGTGCCTCATTGCATATTGACAGAGGGCTCAAAATGGCTCCCACCTGAGAACAGCTTTATAAATCATATTTGATAGCTTAAAGGAACAACAGCTGGAACATCCTGAAGAAGTGAGAGGACCTTTTAAAAACAGACATTAAGAGCAGCAATCTTCAGCAGTTTTACTATGTATTTATGGTCTTTACTTTATCTGAAGCAAACTTAACTTAGTCTGCAACAGAGAAACTTGAGCACTTTACTGTCTTAAAGGGGTGGTCGCATTATTAAATATTACATTTTAGGTCGTTCAAAAAATAATTTTTCAATTGAATCATTTAAAATATTGCAAGTCTAAAATACTTCTAGATAGAGATGGATCATACTGTTTAGAGTACCCCCTGGTGTTTTTTACTCGTTTTCAGACCATCCAGATGACATTACCACTGCCAGTGGTTACACATGCCTTGTCGCATCTCAGTCCCATCATGTAGATCCTTTAATATGTTGGAAATTCAAAGAAAACAGAGAACAGCACCGAGCAGCCTATAGCGTGATACCATTTGTATGAAATACTTATAAATGTATATAGGAAAGGTTCTCACCTTATTGAGTTGTGAAACAGCCACCGACAACAACCGATTAGTCAGTGGTTCCTCTCTGTGTGGGCTACAGCAGTAAAATTACTAACACCCTAGAGTGTGGATAGATACACATGTACGGACTAAGACCAAACTCACACCAGAAGTTGTGGACAATAAGGAATTGCCTTCCACCACGGATATTTGAAAAACAAAGCTTTATTGGCAAACACAACGCGTTTCAGGCTTTGGGAAGCCCTTTCTCAAGTGTAAACAGCTATAAAATATACAAACAAAAACAGACACATCTCAATAGAAAATCAAAACCGCAAAAAAATCCCTCTATAGATGGGTTAAAAAAGTCAAATTGTGACATTTATATCACCAAAAGAATAGTAATTAAATGAATTCTTGAACAATTAAGTAAGGCACCATCTGATGCACGATATATATAGGCAAGCCAAGCAGTGTTAGCTAGACTCACATCCCAAAAGTATGCATTGCTCAATAAATGCCAATATACCTACATACCAAAAGACGGAATGTGGGTTTGGGGGGACTAAAGTAAACTGTTGGAGTGTGGGGGAGACAATATTGAAGCTTACTTTCTCCGCTGGGCCAGATGTGTGCCAGCTTGACGGTGGTAAGCAAATTTAACTCATTGGTACCCACCAATGAGTGGGGTGCGGGCACTGTTTCCCGCACATTGCAGGGCTGTGCAGGCATCCTGTAGCGCACATGTGGCCACTGCAGCATCTCCCGCAGCGTCCAAAAACTCCCATGGTGCATTCGCAAGTCCGGGAGGTCTGCGCACACACATCACGGCTTTGAGATGGGCCCAGTGCGCCTGTGCAAGGCCAATATCCCGCACAGCCGCATGGACCCAGAGGCGCAGGATATCAGCTTCACGCGGTCCAGTTCGCGTGAGTGAGGACCAAGCCATGTGCATGCGCACTGACAGAGCATGGAAAACAGCAAACTGGCTGTACGATGTGGCATAGTCATTGTGGCTGTTCTGAAATAGACCCTGGCTATGTCACGAAATTGGATGAACCTTATTGGGCTATAAATAGAGAAATAAAGATTTAACTATGACGGAATGAAATCCTCATCACAGTATAGTAATAATAAGGCAATTCTTATGACTTGATAGCCGTTAAAAAAAATCATAACCAATTATTGAATGGACCAGTATTAGGTAATGGAAATAAATAATTACCAAATGTTGGCTAATAAAAAAGGGGGAGGGGAGAAGAGAGACTATGTTCAACTTCAAACTATGAATAAATATATAATAAATGAATTAGAAGGTAGATAAAATGAACACATCATTAAGTAGATAAGGCAAAAGCTATAAAAAAAATACTGATAAAAAGCTACATACACAAATATACTAAATGATTGAGTAAATAAATAAATAATATAAATAACCATATAAATAATTAATCAATCCAATAAATAGTTAATAATATGATTAAGAGCTTATGACAGAGACACTAAAGTCTGTGACAACATATAAATTAATAAATAATTAGTATTAGATAATAAATAATTATAACGTCAAGACAAAAACAATGGAATCAGTGTCAGCATAACCGACTACCCCGTAATATCTTCCAATGCTTCATTCAATCCTGCTGTTAATAGCGTATTACATCGATATCCTATTAATATTATAAAGGTGAAAGTTTGTGAGTTTGGATGTTTGTGGGTTTGTGTGTTTGGATGTTTGTTCCTCAATCACGTAAAACCCGCTCCACCGATTTGGCTGAAATTTCGTCACAATAGTGCACATACGTTTTTCCCAGGACCCCCACAAAACCCAAACTCACATCACTATCTCTGCAATCTCACACACTTTGGACCATAGCAAGCCACAAAATTCATATTACCCTCTACAGCAGAGGTCTGCAACCCCTGGCACACATGCCAAGAGTAGCACTCCTGCCATATTTCACTGGCACACCAGCAGCACAGGACCTGCAAGAGTTAAATGAAGTCCGAGGTCCCTTCAGTGCTCTGCTAGAGCTGAGGCATAAGGACACTCCCCTTTGAGAGGGGTGCAGGAAACCCAGGGGGTGGAGCTTAATCGCTCAGGTCTGTGCCTGCTATAGTGGTCTGCATCCTGCAAAGATTCCCGAGGAGAAGAGGAAGCTGCTAGCAAAGTGAAACTGAAAAACACACAGGTACATAGGATTACTATTCTCATTAATGTCAGGCATTTGGGGTTATTAGTTTAGTCTTAGTAACTCCATGTGCCTCACATTAATAGCAATAAACCCCATCATGTCCCTCATATTAACCCCTGTGTGCCTCATATAAAGGTTACTAATATGTGAGACATATGGAGGTACTAATAAAAGACCTCAATAATGAAGATACTTAATTATTACCTCCAAGTCTCTCACATATCAGTAACTCTTACACAACGGTTAATGTGAGGGACATGATGGGGTTAATTGCTATTAATAAGAGGCGCATAGAGTTACTAAACTGTCATGCACAGGGCCAGACTTTATGTTGCTTGCTCGAGAGTATCCTGTGCCCAAAACTTACATGTACTGGCGGAAAATAACAAATCATACAATGTCGTATATCGAAGTATATTCACTTTTAATACCTCTGTCCCAAAGACACTATGTACAGTTTCTCAGAACACCTTATAGCAGCTGAAATACAAATTACATTCAACACAAAAGTCTCATGTGCTCTCAGAATTACAGCAAAAACAAGATACAAAGTTACATTTCATATCACATACCTTATACACAGTACGAAAACCTTACCCGCGCCTGTATTTACCCACTTCTACAATCACCGCAGACGAAGTCGCAGGTACCAGCTAGTATCCAATACATCTCTCGTCGAAGCAGTAGTTCAAATCTGTTTGTGGAAGAAGCAGGTATAAAATCTATAAAAGTTACCGTGAAGCCGATAAACTCAGCATCATGAAGATTTGCAGCATGCCTTGATACGTTCAACGTTTTATCTATTTTTAATGGGGGACATAGTTATTTGTTTTATAAAAACACGGCATGTGCTACGGAGTGACCAGTTCTTGAGAAATATTTTACCCACACATCCAGGTCTCATGTCTAGATGAGCAAGAACACTTAAATTAGTATTAGCTCCTAGTAGGCTAAGGAAAGAAGGGGTCATTCCAGTGGCATTAAAACCCAATTCTCCCCTGGCAGCTTTAAATGCATGAGCAAAAAATGTACATGTTGCAACACACATTACACACAGATTGACTGAGGTGCAGAGTAATTCCACTACAGAGGTTTTTACCATTAAAAATCACCTTAAAGGGTTTGTCCCATGAAGAGCATCCTATCTATACTGCTAGTTTATGATGATTTAAGACTTTCCCTAAATACATTGCTTTATCAAAACTGCTTTGTTTGGCTGCCATCTTAATTTATTCACTTCATTGTTGACACTGCGTTTCTATGGCCACTGGACTTATCTCCTCATTTCCCAAGTGACATAGCTGCCTGCTCTCAGGGGGGGAGGGAGGGGCTGACAAGCAATGGAGCTCCTCAGATAGGGGAGGGGGAAGGTGAGAGCTCCGGGATTACTGTGCTGTTTATCTTCAGCTTTTCCACTTATCAGCCGGTTTAATTGAATTTGGCTGATAAGGGCTGAGATAAGGAGTCCGTTACCTCTGTATGTAATGCAAGCTGACTCAAATCCACCTCTGCTACATCAGTTTCCACATCAGTTTCATACTGTGGTAATGCATAGCAGATAGCAGAGCAAGTGAAACCCTGCCCACCAATGTGCCGAGAAATCCAGGAAGTAAAGAGAGCACGGAGCCTTCAGGCTGCAGAACAAGAGTTATGTGAATAACCCTTTAACTGTGCCTCGAGTTTCATAGTCTATATTCTGCAGTGCAGTTGTGGCCTGCAGTATGTCGGCCGCACCATTAGGATACTGCGTGAGCATTTAAACAAAAACTGCTCTATTGTGTTAAACACATTTTTAAAACATAGTGTGTCGATACATGCTCCAAATCTTCATGATGGCATCACGGTAACTCCTATAGATTTTATCCCTGCCACTCTCGCAAACAGATTTGAACTACTGCGTCAACAAGATGTATTGGATATACACAAGAAAATGGCCACACAGACATGCGCAGTTGGCTCTGCCTGAAGCCCAATGCCAGAGCCAACTGCACATACCCAGGTTCAAAGCAAAGGGGGAAAAGGTTATAAATTTTATCAGTAGTTCTAACACAAACTGGACACAGAAAAAAAACTTGCTATACTCAATATACAATCATTTAACCTGTCTACCGAATCACACTCAATCATGTAAGGGAATTGCTGGAAGAGCAATTCTTCAGTAATTGGTGGTGAACCCTGGGAGGAAGGAAACAACAAGACAGTGAGTACTAAGCTGAACCTGTCCCCTGTCCCTACCAACTTGTCTCACTGCCCTAGGCAGCAGAGGACAACTGGGCAGCAGTCCCTTCTACTGATAAAAAAAAATGAAGGCAAGACAGACGACAAGAAACGTGAGGTCGGCTAGCCAAGGAGTCAGAACTAGTTGAGCAGCACAGTACAGAATCAAAATCCAAGAGAGTAGTTACAAGAAAAGTCAAAGGTCAGAAATGCAAATACAAACAGAAAGAACCCAGCCTAGACTTGATTGGAAGGAAATATGTCAATCACACAAGTAAGGCTGAGAATAACTATTTGAGGAGCAGAGGGAAACAAAGGTGTAAGAGATAGGTTTGGTGGAAAATCAATTACAGAAGTGAGGGAATAGAACAGTGTTCAGAAAGTACAAGAACCTAAAGCAAGGAATCATAGCCAGACATGCCTCCTGCGCTGTAGCATGAGGCCGGAGGATGGCACTGAAGTCCAAATGAGCAAGGATGTTACAAACCAATTGTGCTTTTTAACTCCTCTTATGGAAGTAAGAAACTTAAGAAAGAAACAGACAAACCAAGTCAGACCAGGAAAGCACAATATTATCCAAATCAGAATCAAAGGATGAAAATCTCCAGTAAAACATGCTTGTTACCAGGAACACTGCAAAGAAACAGACAGGAACCTTACTAGTAATAATCAAGTTATAGAAAACACATGACAACATCTACGCAGACTTTAAATATCCTTCCTCAGCTGATGATAGTGACTTAAAGGGGTTGTTCCATCTCAAGGACCCTATCTATACTGGTAGCTTATGTAAATCGAAGCCTTTTCCCAAATATATTGCTGTAGAAATTCTGCTTTGTTTGCCTGGTATGTGAATTTATTCCTCCCATTGTTGCTAAAACCACGGACCTATAAGACAAGTGACATCACTCACTGCTCTTGCTGATAAAGCCCAGTCTATTATCTTTCTATGTAAACACACAGATAACACTGAGTCCATTCTGTATAAGCATCTGCATATTATCAGATCAGTGTAAGTATTGTGTGTCCTGTTCAGCAAGAGGGAGGAGGGGGAGAGAAATACAGGAAGTGAGCAGAAGACACTGCAGGCAAAGTGCTGAAAGACTAAGATGGGAAAACCCATTTAAAGCGATGGTTGTGCGCAGTACTGCATAAGGGATAACACTGACTCTCTGGTGCTCTGCACTGGCATCTCTCTGGTCTTGGGCCAGCTGCCATCTATATTTGGACCACTCTAACAAGAAGCAACCTGAAGGGGTTAAACATTGAAAACAAGTAAGCAACTTAAAGCCCTTGGAAGTGGCCCAAAGCCAAACCGGTTAGGTGGCACAGTGGATCCACAATCTGCTGTCTGTTACACTGACAGAGCACTTATGAAGCTCGATTATAGAGAAAACTGTGCATTTGTGATGCAGCTGCATGTCCCACTCCTACCCTCTCGGAACTCATCTTTATTATCAGGGAGGTGAACAAACAGGAATCATCTTACTGCAATGGAGAGATAATGGATGTAGACAGTGAAAGAGGCAGAAGCAAATCATCAGGCAGAAACAATGTGTGGCTTTGTGAGGGGAAGAATAGAAAACTGACTATGAAAGAGATGTCTGTAACAGAAGTGCCATAGAGAAAAGTCTATGAGAAAGGAGGACATAAGGGGATCACTATGTGTGAGAAGAGGACCACAAAAAATACTTGTGACGAAGAGGGTATGTTAAGCAATCTGTGTGCAATCTGTGGACACAGTAGTGTAACTAGGAATGGCGGGGCACCGTGGTGAACTTTTATCATGGGCCTCTCCCCCCGACCGACCCCCTCCCTGAAGACACCAACCGATGAGTCCCCCTGCATTCTTGCATGCACTGTTATGCCCCATAGTGGCCCCTGCACATAGTATTATGCTCCATAGTGGCCCTTGCACACAGTATTGTGCCCCATTGTGTACAACCCATAAACAATTATTATACTCTGGCATCTTTTCAGACCCCAGAGAGTATAATAATCGCAGAACAGGGGAGGATACAAACATAAAAAACACTGTTACTTACCTCTCCCTGGCTCCGACGCACTTTTCAGTGATGGACCAGACATCACATGAGCCGGGGCTTGCATTGCAATGCATAAAGTCGCAAGCCCAGCCCACGTGACGTCACGGACATCACCCAAGTAGGCCTGAAGTCTGCTGGAGCCAGGAGAGATAAGTAACAGTGTTTTTTATGTTCCCTCACTTCCCTGGGCCTCCGGTTATTATACTCGGGGGTCTGAAAAGAACCCCGGAGTATAATGATAGAGGTGTTTGTGGGGTTCGCAATCCTGCGGCCTCACCTAGAGATCCTAGCTCCTGCTCACAGCCGCCTCCCCAGAAGGGGAAGTGCAGGCAGCCATGAGCAGGAGCCAGGATCGGTAAGTAAATAGGGCCTATTCCCTGCTGAAGTTACTCCAGCAGGTAACAGCCTATTAAAAAAAAATCACATGTGCCCCAGAGGGTCAAAAGTCCTCTTTATATGTCCTTCTTTTATGAGGATTGGGGGCCTTGGCTGGGGCCTTGGGCGGGCCCATATTGAGGTTCGGTGGCCGAATGTTGTGGCCCATACTGGGCTTGGGTGGGTGATCAGATTTGGGGGGCCTGCCAAAGGGACATCAGGAAGCCCCACAGCCTGCCGGAATTGGGTTATCAGATAACCCAATCCCGCCAGGCTAGGAGCAAACCGGAAGGCTGCCGCCACAGCATGGATGTAGGATTTAAAATCCTCTTGATATTCGAGGGGCATCTGGCAGCAGGAATTTGCCGCCTCTTGACCGAAATGGTCACAGTCATCCATGCTGTCCACCCTCCGGATAAGGGACAGAGACAGATTTTCAAGCTCCAGCTACCTGTCCGTTACCCGGGGGTCCCTGCTCCTGGGTGGAAGGTGTGGGAGTAGAAGGGTCCCGAAGTCTCCTTCTCTTCTGGGGGGGCTGCACCGGTTGGTTTCCATCTTCCTCCGTTAACTCATGAGCCGGTGAGGAGGGGCGGTGACCGAAGCTGGTGAAGCCGCCGCCAAAAGAGAAGGACCAGGCAAGACGTTGGGTCCTCTCTCCACTTTGGAGCAGGAAGCCGGGCTCGGTGGGGCTCTCTCCCTCCTGCGGTTCCTCTGGTGCTGCAGGAGGCTCAGCCTGGGCTTCTCTGAAGTTTCCAGAGGGTCTGTGAGGAGGAAAGAAAAAAGAAATTACTATACAGTTCCTACAAACATAAAGATAAAAACCAAAACTGTTTTTCATACTTACAGCTGGGTTTCCCTGCAGGGGTTGATCAATCCCAGTACTCCATAGCAATTGGTGGCAATCCCACATTGGCGATCATCACCATTAGTCTTATACTGGTCACACTGACTAATATATTGAGTAATGGCAGTGATCACCAATATAGAACCGCTGGCATTTGTCACTGGTCAGCAAGCTGTGATCATCTGCTGTCCAGAACAGTAGCCATCACAGCTTGAACTTGTGAACAAATGTAAATGGACACAATAACACATTTACAGCAGCCATCACAGCTTGAACATCAGATCAAAAACAAATGGTCCACATCGGTAATAATCACATACTGGTCAGTTACTAATGGCAGCACAATTTGTCACTGACCAGATAGCTGTGATGGTCTACTGTCTGGGACAGCAGACACCACAGCTATATGCAGTCAAGACTCTGAGGAGGGTGCTCAGAAGGCTTTACTAATTAAGCATGGAGTGATAATTAGATACTTCCAGCGATGTACTATTACAGTGTGGAGTCGGAAGGGGTTAAACTAATGTGGAGCATCCTTCTTTAAATAAAGCGGACCTGAAGAATGAAAACCCGAGTGCAATTGTGAACCTAGAGACAGAAAGTGGCCACATGTTACAGAAAGTTGTAAGTGTTTTTTTGTTGGAGACCTTTCTGAGACAAAGCCTGGCATGACTTCAAAAGGAATGAAAAATATAATTGTAGCAATTATAAATGTCCCTTCTACTTAATCCACTCCTGGCTTTGGCTCAAAAAATGCAGCAAAATCTACACTAAAGAAAGCAGCTTTTCTGTAAAGTGTGGCCACAACCTAAAACACATTTAATGTTTCAAATGGCAATGTTGGCGGCAGGATGGCTCAGTGGTTAGCACTGTAGCCTTGCTGCACTAGAATACAAGGTTTGAATCCAACCAAGGACAACATCTACAAGGGGTTTATATGTTCTCCCTGTGTTTGTGTGGGTTTCCTCTGAGAATTCCCAGACATAAGATAGACATAATGATAGGGGAAAAAAGGGCAGTGTTAGGCAAGTGGGTGTGATTCAGAGGCAGTCAGTGTCAGAGCTCAGAATCACACCCCTAGCCCGCTCATGCCCGACACTGCCCTTTTGACAGTACAGAACCTAAATAATATATGAGGCATCAAAACTAAAACCATTGATTTGTCAGAAACAGTGGGTGCTAGTGGAAAAATTGCAACTGTACTAATAGAGCAAAA
This sequence comes from Leptodactylus fuscus, assembly GCF_031893055.1. Lineage (NCBI taxonomy): Eukaryota > Metazoa > Chordata > Amphibia > Anura > Leptodactylidae > Leptodactylus > Leptodactylus fuscus. Next base: position 81,690,463 of record NC_134267.1, read on the forward strand.
CCTATTAAATGATGTCAAGAGCTAGACTTTTTTTAAAATAAACTATTACTAATTACATTTATAAAAACTACTAATAACCAATCCTATTAATATTATAAATGTGAAAGTTTGTGAGTTTGGATGTTTGTGGGTTTGTGTGTTCGGATGTTTGTTAGTCAATCACGCAAAACCCGCTTGACCGATTTGGCTGAAATTTTCCACAAACATAGTTAATACACCCCATTGCGCAATAGGCTACTTTTCGTCACAATAGCGCACATACGTTTTTCCCAGGACCCCCACAAACCCCAAACTCACATCACTATCTCTGCAATCTCACACACTTTGGACCCCGATTTGGCTGAAATTTTCCACAAACATAGTCCCTACACTCGATTGCGCAATAGGCTACTTTTCGTCACAATAGCGCACATACGTTTTTCCCAGGACCCTTTGGATGTTCGGATGTTTGGCGGTCAATCACGCAAAAACCGCTCCACCGATTTGGCTGAAATTTTCCACAAACATAGTCCCTACACTCGATTGCGCAATAGGCTACTTTTCGTCACAATAGCGCACATACGTTTTTCCCAGGACCCCCACAAAACCCAAACTCACATCACTATCTCTGCAATCTCACACACTTTGGACCATAGCTAGCCACAAAATTCATATTACCCCCTACAGCAGAGGTCAGCAACCCCTGGCACACATGCCACGAGTGGCACTCCTGCCATATTTCACTGGCATGCCAGCAGCACAGGACCTGCAAGAGTTAAATAAAGTCTCTGCTAGAGCTGAGGCATAAGGACACTCCCCTTTGAGAGGGATGCAGGAAACCCAGGGGGTGGAGCTTAGTCGCTCAAGTCTCTGCCTGCTATAGTGATTGCTCCTGCTGAAGCTGCTAGCAAACTGAAAGTGAGAAACACACAGCTACCTTCCTTTACTTCCTATTCTTATTAATGTCAGGCATGGGGTTATTAGTTTAGTGTTAGTAACTCCATGTACCTCACATTAATAGGAATAAACCCCATCATGTCCCTCATATTAACCCCTGTGTGCCCCATATAAAGGTTACTAATATGTGAGACATATGGAGGTACTAATAAAAGACCTCAGTAATGAAGATACTTAATTATTACCTCCAAGTCTCTCACATATCAGTAACTAGAGATGAGCGAGTACTGTTGGGATCAGCCGATCTGAACAGCACTCTCCATAGAAATGAATGGATGCACCTGGTACTTCCACTTGGACGTAGCCAGCGCGCTTAACCCCCCGCGTGCCGGCTACGTCCATTCATTTCTATGCGAGCGTGCTGTTCGGATCGGCTGATCCCAACAGTACTCGCTCATCTCTATCAGTAACTCTTACACTGGGGTTAATGTGAGGGACATGATGGGGTTAATTGCTATTAATAAGAGGCGCATGGAGTTACTAAACTGTCATGCACAGGGCCAGACTTTATGTTGCTTACTCAAGAGTATCCTGTGCCCAAAACTTACATGTACTGGCGCAAAATAACAACTCATACAATGTCGTATATTGAAGTATATTAACCTGAAATACCTCTGTCCCAAAGTCACTATGTACAGTTTATACCAACACCGTATAGTGGCTGAAATACAAATTACATTCAACACAAAAGTCTCATGTGCTCTCAGAATTACAGCAACAACAAGATACACAGTTACATTTTATATCCCATACCTTATACACAGTACGAAAACCTTACCCGCGCCTGTATATACCCACTTCTACAATCACCGCAGACGAAGTCGCGGGTACCAGCTAGTACATTTATAAAACTGAGATATTTCTTGCCCCATTGTTTCCCTCCTGCTAGCAGAAAAAGGAACCCATTCAAGTCAATGAGAGACTTTTTTTCAGCGCTGAAATTCCACACCAAATTCCTCACCATTTTGTTCCGTGTAAATGGACCCTTAGGGTGACTGTAAGAGCATTATACTGTGTAGGGGCCCATAGAGAGATGGATGAAACTGGTTGGAGGCAATGTAAAAGTGGGTGGAGTTAAATTTGCTTTCTATACTTTGAAAGTTGTAAGCTATGTGATATGGTTTCCTACTCATAGCTATGTGCTATTATAGACACCTGAATAAAGTATGGCCATTTACATAATAAAAATACTGAACACCCGCTAAAAAATATTGCAACAAAATGAAGGTTAGTATAGGCAAAAAATAATCATGTTAGGAAATGGAAGTAAACTAATATATCAGTTTCAAACTGAAAAACCATGAGCAGCTGTTGTTTGGCAAGTAAGGGAGCCTTCACCAGGAGTTTACGCTCCGCTCATTCTGAACGTAAACTCGTTCAGAGTGAGAGGTGTTAAAACAGATCCCATTGACTTCTATGAATGCCAGCATATGCGCGCTACCCATTGAAATCAATGGGAGGCTTTTTTACCTATTGCTTTCAATAGGATATGCACGTCTGGTGCAAACAGGTTTATTTGGAAAAACAGCAAAAACAAATAAACCTTCACATCAGGAACAGAATAAGCAAAAACAAAATACAGCCTTAACTTCAGGAAAAGGGACAAACAAAATCCTGCTCGTCTGAGCTCTAAACAGTAAAAAGCTAACTATACGTGTGGCTTACTACCAACCACATGAACAAAACAAAGTAGAACAGTACAGTCTCACCAGACTTTCAGTGTTTCAGGACAGACAAAGCTCCCAGGAACTACCTCCAGGAACTACCTCCCAGGAACTCGCTCCCAGGAACTACCCTGAAGTGCAGGCTCTGAATGACAAGCCTATGACCTACACCTGGGACTGGGCCTGCCCTGGACCTGCCCTGGATCACACATAAGTTAGAAACTTTGCCTGTCACCTTCTCATACCACATATGACGCTGTTCCGTATAACAGTGTCATACATGTGGATGTAAACTTTTGTTTCGGCACTCAGCAGGGAGCAGATGTGAAGGAGCTCTACGTGACTTTTGGAGCACTGTTTTAGATTGTTAGTTTTTGAAAGTCATGTCTCATTTACATAGACCAGGGGTCGGCAACCTCCGGCACACGTGCCAAGAACGGCACGTTATGTTTTTTTCCCTGGCACGGCAGCCCGTGTCCTCACCGAAAAGAAAATCCTATTATTATACTGTGAGGTCTCTTCAGACCCCAAAGTTTAATAAGCAGAGACTCCAGAATATAATAAGCAGAACCCTCAGGGGTCACAACAACGTGAGACCCAATCAGCAGTCGCTAACTTCAGGCAGAAGGGCCAAAGAGAACAGAACGCAGGGAAGGTGAGTAATATTGTTTTTATGTTTGTATGTTGGCCCTCCACTTATTATACTTTGGTGTCTTAAGAGACCCTACAGTATAATAATAAGTTAATGAGTGGCACAAATTGCAATTTTATTAAAGTTAGAATATTATACTGTGTGGAGCAGCCACTATAGGATATAATATTGTGTACAGGAGCTGCTATGGGACATAATACCATGTGCAGGGGACACTATAGAACATAATACCATGTGCAGGGGCCACTATAGAACATAATACCGTGTGCAGGGGCCACTATGGAACATAATACTGTGTGCAGGGGCTGTTATGAGACATAATACCGTGTGCAAGGACCACTATGAGACATAATACCATGTGCAGGGGCAACTATGGGGCATAATACCTTGTGCAGGGGTCACTATAGGACGTAATAACGTGTGCAGGGGCCGCTATCAGACATAATACTGTGTTCATGGACCACTAAGGGACATAATACTGTGTGCAGGAGCCGCTATCAAACATAATACCATGTGCAGGGGCCGCTATGGGACATTATTCTGTATAAAAGTATGTTTATTGCACAAAACAAAATAAAATTGTGCAGCATGCACCATGTGAATGCAGTTTTACATTGAAATTAAAGTTCCAGTGGACTAAGAATATAGCTCCATCCAGATACATAGTGTGTTTCCACCATAAGGCTGCAGCCATACAGTGCTCCTGGACACATACTGTTAGGAACCTGATGCAACAATAATAACAATAAGTCCTGGGCAACTAGAATCCCCAAGCACTGAGGTAGAGAAAGTCCTGAGTGTACAGTACTACGTTCTCCTAACTGGACCAGCACCAAGACCTGGAGTTTTTCGCCAAAGCTCCTGATGGTGGAGTTGGACCCAGAACCGCAACCGTCCAGAGAGCGCTGCAGATTCAGTGAACCCCAAGTAAACAGAGGACCCAGAAAAATCAGAGACACTAACCTCACCGGATGAAAATTAGGAGAGCTGGTCAGCACGGAGAGCAGAAGTCAGAGGTTCACCAGGCGGTAGCAAAAGCACCGTATGGAATTCGTACAGGCCAAGTCAGTAATCCACAGGTCAATGCAGGTTCCAGGGACAGCCAAAGCGTAGTCAATCAAGCCGAGTCGGTACAAAGGGGGTCACGTGGTAGCAGGTGGAGAAGGAGAAGTGTAGTCAGGAGCACCGGGTCATACACAGGAGGTAGTGGAGTATCCAAAACAGGAGTCAGACAGGAGTGGTCAGGGAAAGCCAAAGATCGTGCACAGGAGGTCAGGAAGATGCCAAATCAGGAGATCAAAAGAGGTCGTTTGTAAAGTAAGCCGGGGTGATACACATACAGGAGGAAGGAAAAAATGTAGGAAGAAACTGATTCCCATGAATATCGAATAACCCCTGACCCCGGAAACACTGGGCCCAACACTAGAGGGAGACTGGAACCCCCGCAGACTCAAGCAGAGGTTCTGGCCCCCCTCCACGAGGGACCGGAAGCGCCATTCCAGCGCTGGATACGGAGCAGGCTGGCAGCCTCCGCGTGTTACATCAGAGGCCCCCGCTCCGCCTGTACATACATTTACCACTTGTGGGATGCACATGTACTTTCATTGCTTCTACTGGAAAAGTACAAATGCGTCCCAGTAAATGCATGTGTCCTGAAGCACTTGGGTAAGTTAAAACATCTCAATGTTATTGCCACATAAAGTGACCTTTTGAAAACTTCTTTTTCATTCATTTAAAATGTGGTTTAAACCCACCTGAAATATGCATCATATAAGGGTACTCATCCGTGTACATCTAACACGTGAATTTTGGGGAACTATACAGGTTTTATGTGTTCTAGCACCCAAAAGGTTTAGTAAGGTTTTCTTTCCTTTAGGCAAAGGAAGAGGTCTACTTCACACACTGTAATATAAATTTGTGTTTTTGCAGGAATAGATTTAGAATTAGTAACATTTAAGATTATACTATGGCCCACGGGCACAACATAACATGAGAATATGGCGCTGGGCCACGACTGAAGGATTATACTGCCATTTTATATTTCAAACATAATAGAGTTCTTGTTAAACAGAGTCACCAGAACCCAGCAATAAGGGTGCTGTCATTGCTCCAAAGAGATAAGTGGCCAACCTATGATCCACCTCTTCACTTGTACCTGCAAGAAAAGTAGCAGTCAAGATATGGACAAAACAATAACATATACACTATGTGATCAAAAGTATCCAGACACCCCCAAAAACATATGTTTTTCATATTAGGTGCATTGTGCTGCCACCTACTGCCATGTACTCCATATCAGCGACCTCAGTAGACATTAGACATAGTGAGAGAGCAGAATGGGGCGCTCCGCGGACTTCGAACGTGGTCAAGTGATTGGGTGCCACACATCACACAGGTCAATGCCAAACGATGCCTCGCTTGGTGTAAGGAGTGTAAACATTGGATGATTGAACAGTGGAGTGACAAATCACGGTACACAATGTGGTGATCCGATGCCAGGGTGTGGGTATGGCGAATGCCCGGTGAACGTCATCTACCAGCGTGTGTAGTGCCAACAGTAAAATTCGGAGGCGGTAATGTTATGGTGTGGTCGTGTTTTTCATGGAGGGGGCTTGCACCCCTTGTTGTTTTGCGTGACACTATCACAGCACAGGCCTACATTGATTTTTTAAATACCTTCTTGCTTCCCACTGTTGAAGACTAGAGTTGAGCGAGTACTGTTCGGATCAGCCGATCCGAACAGCACGCACGCATTGAAATGAATGGAAGCACCTGGTGCTTCCGGTTTGACGGCAGCCAGCCGCTTAACCCGCCGCGTGCCGGCTGCGTGCATTGATTTCAATGCATGCGTGCTGTTCGGATCGGCTGATCCGAACAGTACTCGCTCAATTCTATTGAAGACTAATTTGGGAATGGCGATTGCATCTTTCAACATGATCGAGCACCTGTTCATCCTGCACGGCCTGTGGTGGAGTGGTTACACGACAATAACATCTCTGTAATGGACTGGCCTGCACAGAGTCCTGACTTGAATCCTATAGAACACCTTTGGGATGTTTTGGAACGCCGACTTTGTGCCAGGCCTCACCGACCTACATCGATACCTCTCCTCAGTGCAGCACTCCGTGAAGAATGGGCTGCCATTCCCCAAGAAACCTTCCATTGAACATATGCCTGCGAGAGTGGAAGCTGTCATCAAGGCTAAGGGTGGGCCAACACCATATTGAATTCCAGCATTACCAATGGAGGGCGCCACGAACTTGTAAGTCATTTTCAGCCAGATGTCCGGATACTTTTCATCACATAGTGTAGGTTAATGAAATGAACATTACGCTGAATAAATTCTTTATGCAGGAATGATGACCGGTCTTGAGTAGGACACAATATATGGTCATGAAGGGAGCTATAGGTTGCCAAACGTTCCTAACGTTGTCAAATTGAGAGGATGGCTTTCCACTGTGTACATCTCCACCGTGTATGATGCCCATTGGTACCCACACATGGCATTATGCCCCCTAGGTGCTTACCAACATTTTCTTAGTGTCCTCCACATAGTATAACATCCCCTTGTTGGCCCTCACACAGTATAATGCCCAGTTAATGCCTTTGCACATTGGATAATGCTCTTTAGTAACTTCACAAATTATAATGTCACTTAGTGGTTCTGCCCACAGTGTGATAACTCCTTATTCCTTTCCTGTAAAATGCCCACTTAGTGTTCCCCACATAGTATGGTGTTCCATTATTGCCGCCACATAGTATAATGCCCTCTTGGTGCCTCCTTGTGCATTCCCAAAAAACAGGTGTCATTGCTTTATGCTATATCTAAACTTTACCTGCAAGTGCAATGATGTGATGGCACTGCACCTACCTGCACCAAGCATGGTCAATGGTTGAGTAGGCCCACAACTTCTGTTTTTTGGAAAAAAAAATGCTATGAGGGAGATTTATTAAACTTCTTAAAAGTAAAAGTGTCCCAAACAGACAGTGTGTGATATAAACAGGCACCATGGCCCCTTCATACAGCTGATCAGTGTGGATTCACTTATCTCTTATTGATGACTTATTCTAAGGATAGATCCTCCTGAAGGTTAAGGCACTGCGTGGTGTTCTGCAGCAAAAACGATCTGCGGGAAAAACCTGCAGCGCTTTGCACAGAAAGCCTGCAAAGGTTTCCTATTCTTAAAACCCAAATGCCACCGTAATTAAATTAATTGACCCTTATATTATGGCCCTGACTCCCCCTGACATAAATACTGTGCCCCAATGAACTCTTATATAAATCTCCACACCCTTATGTTCATATTGCTTCCTAATAAAAATGATGCCTCCTAATGGCCCCTTATATAAATAACCTTCCCCCTTGTATTCATAGTACCCCATAATAACCCTTATATAAATGACCCCCCCCTTATGCTCATAATGCCCCCTATGTAAATGACCCCTTATCGTCATAATGCCACCTTATAGTTATATTTCTCCCTCCTAACCACTCCTTATACTAATAATATACCCACAACTGCGCTAAAAAAATTTTAAAAAAAAGAAGTTATACTCAGCTGCCTGTGATCCTGATAAATGGAACTGCGGCCTCCTCTCTGTACAGAAACCGATCTAGTTAGAAATAAAGGATGTATTAATGGAGTCAGCGGGCCTGGGGCATCTGCCCCCTCTGCACCCCCCACCACTCCCTGCTAGCTATATTTCCGGCTAGTGAGGAATCTACTATTGAAATAAAAATTATGTTGGTAATGTTTTAGGAATATGCATATGAGTGTTTATGGGAAGAATATGCAAATCCGCCTTCCATGATGTAATTAGGAAGACAGTTGCTGCCTCATTGTTGCAAACCAATAGAGGGCGCTCACTGGAATGTGCAAGCCTGTCTTAAGACAGGATTCCAGTGAAATAACCCAATAATGGCTGCTCCCTTTAGCCTCATGCCTGACCTTCCAAGAGGCCTTTGTTTAGCAATGACGCTGGGATTAATACCAGGTATAGTTTCTCAATCGAGGACAGCTGTTTCGATCTGGTTGGATCTCATCAGCCCGATGTAGAGAGGACTATAACCTGGTAGAGGTGAGAGGCTTAGACAGGGTTCGGGGGATATTGTCACTCCTTAGGGAGAGACCACCGTATAGGTGTGTGGAGACTTGTTAAGCCTTTAGCACTCCACTTTGCAAGGAACTATGGGAAGAATATGCAAATCCGCCTTCCATGATGTAATTAGGAAGACAGTTGCTGCCTCATTGTTGCAAACCAATAGATTAATACCAGGTACCAGCCTCTCACCTCTACCAGGTTATAGTCCTCTCTACATCGGGCTGATGAGATCCAACCAGATCGAAACAGCTGTCCTCGATTGAGAAACTATACCTGGTATTAATCCCAGCGTCATTGCTAAACAAAGGCCTCTTGGAAGGTCGGGCATGAGGCTAAAGGGAGCAGCCATTATTTGGTTATTTCACTGGAATCCTGTCTTAAGACAGGCTTGCACATTCCAGTGAGCGCCCTCTATTGGTTTGCAACAATGAGGCAGCAACTGTCTTCCTAATTACATCATGGAAGGCGGATTTGCATATTCTTCCCATAGTTCCTTGCAAAGTGGAGTGCTAAAGGCTTAACAAGTCTCCACACACCTATACGGTGGTCTCTCCCTAAGGAGTGACAATATCCCCCGAACCCTATGAGTGTTTAGGCATATTAGGGAGAGCACTGAACTGCTTAAAGAAAGGGCTCTGGACTTATTGGCTGGCAAGCTGTGAAAATATCTAGGTGACATGGCTTCCTCAAGAGGAGGAGTTAGTGGTGTCCTTAAAAGAAAGGTGCACATAGGTACTGGCGAGAGGAATGCCCCTTGGGTTTTTCTGGTTTTTGGACAGTTTTTTTGGTGTTTGTTTTTTCTTCCTTTTGCAGTTTCGTTGTCACAGCTTGGCAGGATACCATGCCCTGGAAGTAGGGTGAAAGCTGCTCTCACGTGCCCACTGGCTGGCAGTGGGGCATTCGGGAAGAAGAGGAAGAAAGGTTAAACGGGAGGTGTTTGGAATTAAGAAGTTGTTTACAAATGAAGCTGTGGCCTACCCCACGTATTCAACGAAGCAGTGTGTAAAGGTATTTTATTCAAATGGTCAGGTCAAGGAGAGTCACCTACAAGGTTTTGGGTAAGGTTAAGTCCAAGAAGTCTCATATAGCTGTATAGTGGGCCCGAGTCATCTCAGTCCGCCATTGAACGCACATTGGACATACATAACTTGTGAGGCCACTATGCTTCACTGTACTCCAGCAAGCATAAGCGAGAGACTCGTAAGGGACATCTGGGGAGAAAAGTGACCAACTTTACAGTAAAGCAGAGAACCTATGTTATAGTCAATGAAATATGCCACTGAGGTGCCAAACCAGCGCCGCACCTCCCATGAGGCGGCCTGAAGCGAGCGCTTCAGGCGGCGCTATGCCAGGGCCTCAGGGAGGGCGGCATTTTTGCTAACCTAAGCCAGTCCAGGACAAGCTGTCCTGGACTGGCTTAGCACCGAGCGGTGGTTTGGGGAGGCCACTGGAGCAGCGCTGCTCCAGCAGCCTCCCCTCACGCTCAGGCAGAACGCAGGCAGTCTCCGGGCCTGCTCTCTGCCGGTGAACTGTGCTAAGCCCCGCCCCTTCTATTCACCATGCCCCTCCGCTAAGCCACGCCCACGCTCCGCCCCCTCCCCTGGCGGGGGGGGGCGGCTTTCTGTAGTTCGCCTCGGGCGGCGAAAGGGGAAGGATCACCCCTGTGCCAAACATACATACCAACAGTCCCACATCTGCCAAACATCTGCGCCCCAGCCTCTGCTTTCAGGTTTCCGTCTTCTGCTGTTTTCAAACCCATTCATTTGAATGGGTTTGGAAAGTGTCCGACCGTGAGTGTCGGGGAGCGTTTTGTGCTCTCCGTGGCAAAATCGTTTTTTTTTTAACTGGACACAAAGTCCTGCATGTCCGACTTTGTGTCCGGTTAAAAAAAAATGGTTTCGCTGCAGAGAGCACAAAACGCCCACGGGCGTTCACGGCCGGACACTTTCCAAACCCATTCAAATGTGATTTCCATTGATGATTTTTTTGTGATTTTGTTGTCATCACTGCCAAACCAGTCATGCTGAAGGATGTTGCAGGCAGCAGATCGCTCTGTCACGTCTGTCACATGTGCTCAGTGTGAACCTGCTTTCATCTGTGAAGAGCCCAGGGCACCAGTGGCGAAGTTGCCAATCCTGGTGTTCTGTGGCAAATGCCAAGCGTCCTGCACGGTGTTGGGCTGTGAGCACAACCCCCATCTGTGGATGTCGGGCCCTCATACCATCCTCATGGAGTCGGTTTCCATTTGTGCAGACACATGCACATTTGTGGCCTGCTGGAGGTCATTTTGAAAGGCTCTGGCAGTGCTCCTCCTGTTCCTCCTTGCACAAAGGCAGAGTTAGCAGTTCTGCTGCTGGGTTGTTGCCCTCCTATGGCCCCTCCACGTCTCTGGGTTTACTGGCCTGTCTCCTGGTAGCGCCTCTAGCATATCACATTGCACCACAGACTGATCAGGAGTTGGCAGATGCTTTAGTCCAGGACTGGGAGGAGATCCCTCAGGAGACCATCCGCAACCCTATCAGGAGCATGCCCAGGCGTTGTAGGGAGGTCATAGAGGCACTTGGAAACCACACACACTACTGAGCCTTATTTTGACATGTTTTAAGGACATTACATCAAAGTTGGATCAGCCTGTAGTGTGTTTTTCCACTTTAATTTTGTGGGGGACTCCAAATCCAGGCCTCCATTGGTTAATAAATTTGATTTCTATTGATTATTTTTTTGTGATTTTGTTGTCATCACATTCAACTTTGTACAGAACAAAGTATTCAATGAGAATATTTCATTCATTCAGATCTAGGATGTGTTATTTGAGTGTTCCCTTTATATATATTTTTTTTGAGCAGTGAACATATCCAATTGCCTAGGAATCACAGGTGATAAAAACCAGCCTTTTTCATGTGACTTAGCCTAAACCAGTTATTCGGCACCATGTATGGCATTTAGCATTTTGTACTTGGTGACGGGTCCTCTTTAAGTTAAAATATTTCAGAATGATGCTGCCACCTTGTGGTAAATGAATTACTGTAGATTATTAACAGTGCAGCACAAAATCATTTCTGTGCTATCATGTTCTAATGTTGCACAACTTTTTCTTTTATTATGTGTACTCATAGGGGGTTATTAAATCAATATTAGCAAAGAGGTTATTGAATCATCTGATTGACTTGTGAGGTAAAAGATGTAGAAATACAGTTATTTTTACCACTTTATTTGCTGTCATTTGCACCTTTTCTGGTCACATTTTTATTGTTAATTAAAGGTTTGTGCTATTTTGCTACTGAATTGGGCTGTAACTTTTTGAGAAATCTTTTTTTTCATATTTTGTTTCCTGTATTTGGCTTGCTGATCCAGACTTAAACCCTTAAGGACACAGCCCAAAAGTGCATTAAGGACCAGGCCTCGTTTTTCGAAACTGACATGTCCCTTTATATGGCAATAACTTTGAGATGCTTTAACTTACACAAATGAGACTGTTTTCTCGTGACACATTATACTTTATAAAGTGGTAATATTGATCAATATTTGTGTATTTGTTTATTTAAAAAAATAGGAAATTTGATTGAAATTTGCAGAAAAACGCAATTTTCAAAATGTGAACTGCTCTGCTTTTCAAACAGATAGTTATATCACACAAATACATGAATACATATTATCTACCATATCTCTGCTTTATATTGGCATCATCTTTTAATCGTCCTTTAATTTATTTTGCATTTTAGAAGACTTACAATTGTAACAGCGATTTTTCCGGATTTACAAGAAAATTTTCCAAACTGATTTTTTAGGGACCACTTCAGTTCTGAAGGGGATTATAAAGGCCTATATATTAGAAACCCCCCATGAGTCACCCCAATTTCAAAACTGCACCCCTCTAATAATTCAAAACAGAATTTGGGAAGTTTGTTAACCCTTTAAGGATTTCATGGAAATGAAAACAATATGGAGGCGAAATTTAGACATTTCATATTTTTTCTATAATACATTCATATAGCCCTAAATTTAACACATTCCCAAAGAGTTAAAGAAGAAAATGCATCTTGTATTTTTTTTATACATTTTCTCCCGAGAACAGAAACACGGCAGCGCACAGAAGGCAAGGAGTGACACTGAGAGATTGAAAAGCAGATTATGCTAGAATAGTTTTCAGGTGCCATGTCTCATTTGTAGAGCCCCTAGAGTACCAAAACAATGGAAACCCCATAAAAGTGACCCCATTTTGGAATCTACACCTCTCACAGAATTTATCAAGAGGTATACTGAGCATTTTGACCCCACAGCCTTTTCACAGATTTTACTAACATTGGGATGTGTAAATGAAAAATTACTAAAATGTCTCTTCATGCTCAAAGTTTTCATTTTCACAAGGGGTTAAAAGAGAAAAAGCCCCCTGCAGATTGTTACACAATTTCTCCTGAACACAATATCCCACATGTGGTCGAAATCTGCTGTATGGGTACATGGCGGGGCTTAGAATGGAAGGAGCGCTATTTGGCTTTTGGAGGGCAGATTTTGCTGAAATAGTTTTCAGGTGCCCCTAGAGTACTAAAACACTGGACACCCCCAAAAGTGACCCCATTTTAGAAACTACACCTATCACAGAACATATCAAGAGGTATAATGAGCAGTTTGGTCCTACAGCTGTTTCATAGATTGTGAAATTAATATTGGTATGTGAAAATGAAAAGTTACTTTTTTTTCAATAAACAATCAATTTAGTCCCAATTTTTTTATTTTCGCAAAAGGATAAACGATAAAAAGCACCCCAAAGTCTGTTACACAATTTCTCCTAAACACGGCAATACACCATATGTGGTTGTAAATTGCTGTATGAGTACATGGTGGAGCTCACTAATGGAAAGAACGCTTTTTGCTTTTGGAGGTCAGATTTTGCTGGAATAGTTTTTAGGTGCCATATCGCATTTGAAGAGTCTCAAAAGTACCAGTACAATTGAAACAAAAGTGACCCCATTTTGTAAACTACAACCCTCACAAGCGGTATAGTGAGCACTTTGACTACACAGCCTTTTCACAGATTTTATTAAAATCAGGATGTGTAAATGAAATATTACAAAAATGTCATTTTATCCCAAAAGTTTAACAAGGGGTTAAAAGAGAAAACGCACCCCACAGTTTGTTACACAATTTCTCCTGAACACAGCAATACCCCATATGTGGTCATAATCTGCTGTTTGGATGCACAATCTCGCCACGGGGGTTACCCTGGGCCAGTTAACCAGTAGAGATGAGCGAACAGTGTTCTATCGAACTCATGTTCGATCGGATATTAGGCTGTTCGGCATGTTCGAATCGAATCGAACACAGCGTGGTAAAGTGCGCCATTACTCGATTCCCCTCCCACCTTCCCTGGCGCCTTTTTTGCTCCAATAACAGCGCAGGGTAGGTGGGACAGGAACTACGACACCGGTGACGTTGAGAAAAGTAGGCAAAACCCATTGGCTGCCGAAAACATGTGACCTCTAATTTAAAAGAACAGCGCCGCCCAGGTTCGCGTCATTCTGAGCTTGCAATTCACCGAGGACGGAGGTTTCCGTCCAGCTAGCTAGGGCTTAGATTCTGGGTAGGCAGGGACAGGCTAGGATAGGAAGGAGAAGACAACCACAACAGCTCTTGTAAGAGCTAAATTCCAGGGAGAAGCTTGTCAGTGTAACGTGGCACTGACAGGCTCAATCGCCGCAACCCAGCTTTCCCAGGATCCTGAATGGAATACACTGTCAGTGTATTCCCGCATACCCGATATATACCCCGATACCCGTTCCAACGGTGTGCCCCCCCACCTTCACCCCAGAAATACCCTGCAAGTCCCCTAGCAATAGAATTGGGGCTATATACACCCACAATTTTTACTACTGGTATACAGTGCCATTGTCTGACTGGGAATTCAAAGAATATATTGGGAATACAAATACCCTCATTTCTTGCTACTGCCATATAGTGCCAGTTTCTGACTGGTAATTCAAAGAATATATTGGGGTTACGTGCACCCACAATTTTTACTACTGGTATACAGTGCCATTGTCTGACTGGGAATTCAAAGAATATATTGGGAATACAAATACCCTCATTTCTTGCTACTGCCATATAGTGCCAGTGTCTGACTGGGAATTCAAAGAATATATTGGGGTTACGTGCACCCACAATTTTTACTACTGGTATACAGTGCCATTGTCTGACTGGGAATTCAAAGAATATATTGGGAATACAAATACCCTCATTTCTTGCTACTGCCATATAGTGCCAGTGTCTGACTGGGAATTCAAAGAATATATTGGGGTTACGTGCACCCACAATTTTTACTACTGGTATACAGTGCCATTGTCTGACTGGGAATTCAAAGAATATATTGGGAATACAAATACCCTCATTTCTTGCTACTGCCATATAGTGCCAGTTTCTGACTGGGAATTCAAAGAATATATTGGGGTTACGTGCACCCACAATTTTTACTACTGGTATACAGTGCCATTGTCTGACTGGGAATTCAAAGAATATATTGGGGTTATAAATACCCTCATTTCTTGCTACTGCCATATAGTGCCAGTGTCTGACTGGTAATTCAAAGAATATATTGGGGTTACGTGCACCCACAATTTTTACTACTGGTATACAGTGCCATTGTCTGACTGGGAATTCAAAGAATATATTGGGAATACAAATACCCTCATTTCTTGCTACTGCCATATAGTGCCAGTGTCTGACTGGGAATTCAAAGAATATATTGGGGTTACGTGCACCCACAATTTTTACTACTGGTATACAGTGCCATTGTCTGACTGGGAATTCAAAGAATATATTGGGAATACAAATACCCTCATTTCTTGCTACTGCCATATAGTGCCAGTTTCTGACTGGTAATTCAAAGAATATATTGGGGTTACGTGCACCCACAATTTTTACTACTGGTATACAGTGCCATTGTCTGACTGGGAATTCAAAGAATATATTGGGAATACAAATACCCTCATTTCTTGCTACTGCCATATAGTGCCAGTGTCTGACTGGGAATTCAAAGAATATATTGGGGTTACGTGCACCCACAATTTTTACTACTGGTATACAGTGCCATTGTCTGACTGGGAATTCAAAGAATATATTGGGGTTATAAATACCCTCATTTCTTGCTACTGCCATATAGTGCCAGTTTCTGACTGGTAATTCAAAGAATATATTGTGGTTACGTGCACCCACAATTTTTACTACTGGTATACAGTGCCATTGTCTGACTGGGAATTCAAAGAATATATTGGGAATACAAATACCCTCATTTCTTGCTACTGCCATATAGTGCCAGTTTCTGACTGGTAATTCAAAGAATATATTGGGGTTACGTGCACCCACAATTTTTACTACTGGTATACAGTGCCATTGTCTGACTGGGAATTCAAAGAATATATTGGGAATACAAATACCCTCATTTCTTGCTACTGCCATATAGTGCCAGTGTCTGACTGGGAATTCAAAGAATATATTGGGGTTACGTGCACCCACAATTTTTACTACTGGTATACAGTGCCATTGTCTGACTGGGAATTCAAAGAATATATTGGGGTTATAAATACCCTCATTTCTTGCTACTGCCATATAGTGCCAGTTTCTGACTGGTAATTCAAAGAATATATTGTGGTTACGTGCACCCACAATTTTTACTACTGGTATACAGTGCCATTGTCTGACTGGGAATTCAAAGAATATATTGGGAATACAAATACCCTCATTTCTTGCTACTGCCATATAGTGCCAGTGTCTGACTGGGAATTCAAAGAATATATTGGGGTTACGTGCACCCACAATTTTTACTACTGGTATACAGTGCCATTGTCTGACTGGGAATTCAAAGAATATATTGGGAATACAAATACCCTCATTTCTTGCTACTGCCATATAGTGCCAGTTTCTGACTGGTAATTCAAAGAATATATTGTGGTTACGTGCACCCACAATTTTTACTACTGGTATACAGTGCCATTGTCTGACTGGGAATTCAAAGAATATATTGGGAATACAAATACCCTCATTTCTTGCTACTGCCATATAGTGCCAGTTTCTGACTGGTAATTCAAAGAATATATTGGGGTTACGTGCACCCACAATTTTTACTACTGGTATACAGTGCCATTGTCTGACTGGGAATTCAAAGAATATATTGGGAATACAAATACCCTCATTTCTTGCTACTGCCATATAGTGCCAGTGTCTGACTGGGAATTCAAAGAATATATTGGGGTTACGTGCACCCACAATTTTTACTACTGGTATACAGTGCCATTGTCTGACTGGGAATTCAAAGAATATATTGGGGTTATAAATACCCTCATTTCTTGCTACTGCCATATAGTGCCAGTTTCTGACTGGTAATTCAAAGAATATATTGGGGTTACGTGCACCCACAATTTTTACTACTGGTATACAGTGCCATTGTCTGACTGGGAATTCAAAGAATATATTGGGAATACAAATACCCTCATTTCTTGCTACTGCCATATAGTGCCAGTGTCTGACTGGGAATTCAAAGAATATATTGGGGTTACGTGCACCCACAATTTTTACTACTGGTATACAGTGCCATTGTCTGACTGGGAATTCAAAGAATATATTGGGAATACAAATACCCTCATTTCTTGCTACTGCCATATAGTGCCAGTTTCTGACTGGTAATTCAAAGAATATATTGGGGTTACGTGCACCCACAATTTTTACTACTGGTATACAGTGCCATTGTCTGACTGGGAATTCAAAGAATATATTGGGAATACAAATACCCTCATTTCTTGCTACTGCCATATAGTGCCAGTTTCTGACTGGTAATTCAAAGAATATATTGGGGTTACGTGCACCCACAATTTTTACTACTGGTATACAGTGCCATTGTCTGACTGGGAATTCAAAGAATATATTGGGAATACAAATACCCTCATTTCTTGCTACTGCCATATAGTGCCAGTTTCTGACTGGTAATTCAAAGAATATATTGGGGTTACGTGCACCCACAATTTTTACTACTGGTATACAGTGCCATTGTCTGACTGGGAATTCAAAGAATATATTGGGAATACAAATACCCTCATTTCTTGCTACTGCCATATAGTGCCAGTGTCTGACTGGGAATTCAAAGAATATATTGGGAATACAAATACCCTCATTTCTTGCTACTGCCATATAGTGCCAGTTTCTGACTGGTAATTCAAAGAATATATTGGGGTTACGTGCACCCACAATTTTTACTACTGGTATACAGTGCCAATTTCTAACTAGGAATTCAAAATGCGCAAGGCTCCCGGAAAGGGACGTGGACGAGGCCGTGGGCGAGGTCGGGGGAATGGTTCTGGGGAGCAAGGTAGCAGTGAAGCCACAGGGCGTCCCGTGCCTACTCCTGTGGGGCAGCAAGCATTGCGCCACTCCACAGTGCCAGGGTTGCTTGCCACATTAACTAAACTGCAGGGTACAAACCTTAGTAGGCCTGAGAACCAGGAACAGGTCTTGCAATGGCTGTCAGAGAACGCTTACAGCACATTGTCCAGCAGCCAGTCAGACTCTGCCTCCTCTCCTCCTATTACCCAACAGTCTTGTCTTCCTTCCTCCCAAAATTCCGAAGCTTTACAGAACAATAACCCAAACTGTCCCTGCTCCCCAGAGCTGTTCTCCGCTCCTTTCATTGTCCCTCAACCTGCCTCTCCACGTCACGATTCCACGAACCTAACAGAGGAGCATCTGTGTCCAGATGCTCAAACACTAGAGTCTCCTCCATCTCCGTTCGATTTGGTGGTGGATGACCAGCAACCCACCCTCATCGACGATGATGTGACGCAGTTGCCGTCAGGGCATCCAGTTGACCGGCGCATTGTGCGGGAGGAGGAGATGAGACAGGAGTTGGAAGAGGAAGTGGTGGATGATGAGGACACTGACCCGACCTGGACAGGGGGGATGTCAAGCGGGGAAAGTAGTGTGGATGTTGAGGCAGGTGCAGCACCAAAAAGGGTAGCTAGAGGCAGAGGCAGAGGTCAGCAGCTTAGGCGAAGCCAGGCCACACCCGGAATCTCCCAAGATGTTCCAGTTCGTACCCAGCCCCGAAAAACTCCCACCTCGAGGGCACGTTTCTCGAAGGTGTGGAGTTTTTTCAAGGAATGCGCCGAGGACAGATATAGTGTTGTCTGCACAATTTGCCTCTCGAAATTGATTAGGGGCTCTGAGAAGAGCAACCTGTCCACCACTTCAATGCGCCGTCATTTGGAATCCAAGCACTGGAATCAGTGGCAGGCAGCAACGGCAGGACAAAGGCCGCCTGCCGTTCACGCCACTGCCACTGCCTCTGCCACTGCCTCTGCCTCTGCCACTGCCACTGCTGACTGTGCTGGCGATGCACTCCAGAGGACGAGCCAGGACACCACTTCATCTGCCTCCGCCACTTTGTTGACTTCTACCTCATCCTCCCCTGGTCCTGTCTTATCTCCTTCTCCTGCACCATCAAAGGCACCATCAGGCGTTTCTTTACAACAACCCACCATCTCTCAGACATTGGAGCGGCGGCAGAAATACACTGCTAACCACCCACACGCGCAAGCCTTGAACGCCAACATCGCTAAACTGCTGGCCCAGGAGATGTTGGCGTTCCGGCTTGTTGAAACTCCCGCCTTCCTGGACCTGATGGCAACTGCGGCACCTCGCTATGCCGTCCCTAGCCGTCACTACTTCTCCCGGTGTGCCGTCCCCGCCTTGCACCAGCACGTGTCACTCAACATCAGGCGGGCCCTTAGTTCCGCGCTTTGCACAAAGGTCCACTTGACCACCGACGCGTGGACAAGTGCATGCGGACAGGGACGCTACATTTCACTGACGGCACACTGGGTGAATGTAGTTGAGGCTGGGACTGCTTCCCAAACTGGCCCGGTGTACCTCGTCTCCCCGCCTAACATTCCTGGCAGGGACACGAGAAGAACACCCCCCTCCTCCTCCTCCTCTACCGCCTCCTCCTCCGCCACCGCCTCCTCCTCCGCTGTTAGATTGACCCCAGCTACGAGTTGGAAACGTTGCAGCACTGGCGTTGGTAGACGTCAGCAGGCTGTGCTGAAGCTTGGGGGACAGACAGCACACTGCCTCCGAGGTGAGGGATGCCCTCCTCGATGAGACGGCAATATGGTTTGAGCCGCTGCACCTGGGCCCAGGCATGGTCGTTTGTGATAACGGCCGGAACCTGGTAGCAGCTCTGGAGCTTGCCGGACTCCAACATGTTCCATGCCTGGCCCACGTCTTCAACCTAGTGGTGCAACGTTTCCTAAAGAGCTACCCCAATGTTCCAGAGCTACTGGTGAAAGTGCGGCGCATGTGCGCCCACTTTCGCAAGTCGACAGTAGCCGCTGCTAGCTTAAAATCTCTCCAGCAACGCCTGCATGTGCCACAACACCGGCTTTTGTGCGACGTCCCCACACGCTGGAACTCAACGTTTCAGATGTTGAATAGAGTGGTTGAGCAGCAGAGACCTTTGATGGAATACCAGCTACAAAACCCTAGGGTGCCACAAAGTCAGCTGCCTCAGTTTCACATCCATGAGTGGCCATGGATGAGAGACCTTTGTGACATCCTACGGGTCTTTGAGGAGTCCACAAGGAGGGTGAGCTCTGAGGATGCGATGGTGAGCCTTACAATCCCGCTCTTGTGTGTTCTGAGAGAATCCCTGATTGACATCAGGGATAACTCAGATCACACAGAGGAGTTAGGGATAGCATCCGATCCGTCACAGCTGGAGAGTAGGTCCACACATCTGTCCGCTTCACTGCGTTTAATGGAGGAGGAGGAGGAGGAGGAGGAAGAAGAGTTGTCCGATGATGTGATGGTGATACAGGAGGCTTCCGGGCAACTTCAAATCGTCCCATTGTTGCAGCGCGGATGGGTAGACATGGAGGATGAGGAGGAAATGGAGATTGAACTTTCCGGTGGGGCCAGAGGAGTCATGCCAACTAACACTGTGGCAGACATGGCTGAGTTCATGTTGGGGTGCTTTACAACCGACAAGCGTATTGTCAAAATCATGGAGGACAACCAGTACTGGATCTTTGCTATCCTTGACCCCCGGTATAAAAACAACATCTCGTCTTTTATTCCGGTAGAGGGGAGGGCCAATCGCATCAATGCTTGCCACAGGCAATTGGTGCAGAATATGATGGAGATGTTTCCAGCATGTGACGTTGGCGGCAGGGAGGGCAGTTCCTCCAGTAGGCAACCAAGTTCTCACCGGTCCACACAAACGAGGGGCACACTGTCTAAGGTCTGGGACACCTTGATGGCACCCCCTCGCCAAAGTGCCGCCACGGAGGGTCCTAGTGTCACCAGGCGTGAGAAGTATAGGCGCATGTTGCGGGAATACCTTTCCGACCACAGCCCTGTCCTCTCCGACCCCTCTGCGCCCTACACGTATTGGGTGTCGAAGTTGGACCTGTGGCTTGAACTTGCCCTATATGCCTTGGAGGTGCTGTCCTGTCCTGCCGCCAGCGTCCTATCTGAGAGGGTGTTCAGTGCAGCCGGTGGCATCATCACTGACAAGCGCACCCGTCTGTCAGCTGAGAGTGCCGACCGGCTCACTTTGATAAAAATGAACCACCACTGGATAGAGCCTTCATTTTTGTGCCCACCTGTGTAAAGCACCCCAACATGAAACTCCATGTCTGTACTCAACCTCTCCAATTCCTCCGCATCCTCATACTCATCCACCATAAGCGTTGCACAATTCTGCTAATACTAGGCTCCCTCCAACATGATTTCCCCCAACTCTGCTGGTTAGAGGCTCCCTCCACCCTGATTTCCACCAACTCTGCTGGTTAGAGGCTCCCTCCACCCTGCTTTCCCACAACTCTGCTGGTTAGAGGCTCCCTCCACCATGAATTTGCCCAAACTGGGCTGGTTAGAGGCTCCCTCCACCATGAATTGGTCCAAACTGGGGTTTTTAGAGGCTCCCTCCACCATGAATTTGCCAAAACTGGGCTGTTTAGAGGCTCCCTCCACCATGAATTGGTCCAAATTGGGGTTTTTAGAGGCTCCCTCCACCATGAATTTGCCCAAACTGGGCTGGTTAGAGGCTCCCTCCACCATGAATTGGTCCAAACTGGGCTGGTTAGAGGCTCCCTCCACCATGAATTGGTCCAAATTGGGGTTTTTAGAGGCTCCCTCCACCATGAATTGGTCCAAACTGGGCTGTTTAGAGGCTCCCTCCACCATGAATTGGTCCAAACTGGGGTTTTTAGAGGCTCCCTCCACCATGAATTGGTCCAAACTGGGCTGGTTAGAGGCTCCCTCCACCATGAATTGGTCCAAACTGGGTTTTTTAGAGGCTCCCTCCACCATGAATTGGTCCAAACTGGGGTTTTTAGAGGCTCCCTCCACCATGAATTGGTCCAAACTGGGGTTTTTAGAGGCTCCCTCCACCATGAATTGGTCCAAACTGGGGTTTTTAGAGGCTCCCTCCACCATGAATTTGCCCAAACTGGGCTGTTTAGAGGCTCCCTCCACCATGAATTGGTCCAAACTGGGTTTTTTAGAGGCTCCCTCCACCATGAATTGGTCCAAACTGGGGTTTTTAGAGGCTCCCTCCACCATGAATTGGTCCAAACTGGGGTTTTTAGAGGCTCCCTCCACCATGAATTTGCCCAAACTGGGCTGTTTAGAGGCTCCCTCCACCATGAATTTGCCCAAACTGGGCTGTTTAGAGGCTCCCTCCACCATGAATTTGCCCAAACTGGGCTGGTTAGAGGCTCCCTCCACCATGAATTGGTCCAAACTGGGGTTTTTAGAGGCTCCCTCCACCATGAATTGGTCCAAACTTGGCTGTTTAGAGGCTCCCTCCACCATTAATTGGTCCAAACTGGGCTGGTTAGAGGCTCCCTCCACCATGAATTGGTCCAAACTGGGTTTTTTAGAGGCTCCCTCCACCATGAATTGGTCCAAACTGGGCTGTTTAGAGGCTCCCTCCACCATGAATTGGTCCAAACTGGGCTGGTTAGAGGCTCCCTCCACCATTAATTGGTCCAAACTGGGCTGGTTAGAGGCTCCCTCCACCATGAATTTGCCCAAACTGGGCTGTTTAGAGGCTCCCTCCACCATGAATTTGCCCAAACTGGGCTGGTTAGAGGCTCCCTCCACCATGAATTTGCCCAAACTGGGCTGGTTAGAGGCTCCCTCCACCATGAATTGGTCCAAACTGGGGTTTTTAGAGGCTCCCTCCACCATGAATTGGTCCAAACTGGGCTGGTTAGAGGCTCCCTCCACCATGAATTGGTCCAAACTGGGTTTTTTAGAGGCTCCCTCCACCATGAATTGGTCCAAACTGGGGTTTTTAGAGGCTCCCTCCACCATGAATTGGTCCAAACTGGGGTTTTTAGAGGCTCCCTCCACCATGAATTGGTCCAAACTGGGGTTTTTAGAGGCTCCCTCCACCATGAATTTGCCCAAACTGGGCTGTTTAGAGGCTCCCTCCACCATGAATTGGTCCAAACTGGGTTTTTTAGAGGCTCCCTCCACCATGAATTGGTCCAAACTGGGGTTTTTAGAGGCTCCCTCCACCATGAATTGGTCCAAACTGGGGTTTTTAGAGGCTCCCTCCACCATGAATTTGCCCAAACTGGGCTGTTTAGAGGCTCCCTCCACCATGAATTTGCCCAAACTGGGCTGTTTAGAGGCTCCCTCCACCATGAATTTGCCCAAACTGGGCTGGTTAGAGGCTCCCTCCACCATGAATTGGTCCAAACTGGGGTTTTTAGAGGCTCCCTCCACCATGAATTGGTCCAAACTTGGCTGTTTAGAGGCTCCCTCCACCATTAATTGGTCCAAACTGGGCTGGTTAGAGGCTCCCTCCACCATGAATTGGTCCAAACTGGGTTTTTTAGAGGCTCCCTCCACCATGAATTGGTCCAAACTGGGCTGTTTAGAGGCTCCCTCCACCATGAATTGGTCCAAACTGGGCTGGTTAGAGGCTCCCTCCACCATGAATTTCCCAAAACTTGGCTGTTTAGAGGCTCCCTCCACCATTAATTGGTCCAAACTGGGCTGGTTAGAGGCTCCCTCCACCATGAATTTGCCCAAACTGGGCTGTTTAGAGGCTCCCTCCACCATGAATTGGTCCAAACTGGGTTTTTTAGAGGCTCCCTCCACCATGAATTGGTCCAAACTGGGCTGTTTAGAGGCTCCCTCCACCATGAATTTGCCCAAACTGGGCTGTTTAGCGGCTCCCTCCACCATTAATTGGTCCAAACTGGGCTGGTTAGAGGCTCCCTCCACCATGAATTTGCCCAAACTGGGCTGTTTAGAGGCTCCCTCCACCATGAATTGGTCCAAACTGGGTTTTTTAGAGGCTCCCTCCACCATGAATTTGCCCAAACTGGGCTGGTTAGAGGCTCCCTCCACCATGAATTGGTCCAAACTGGGTTTTTTAGAGGCTCCCTCCACCATGAATTTGCCCAAACTGGGCTGGTTAGAGGCTCCCTCCACCATGAATTGGTCCAAACTGGGTTTTTTAGAGGCTCCCTCCACCATGAATTTGCCCAAACTGGGCTGGTTAGAGGCTCCCTCCACCATGAATTGGTCCAAACTGGGTTTTTTAGAGGCTCCCTCCACCATGAATTTGCCCACACTGGGCTGGTTAGAGGCTCCCTCCACCATGAATTGGTCCAAACTGGGGTTTTTAGAGGCTCCCTCCACCATGAATTTGCCCAAACTGGGGTGTTTAGAGGCTCCCTCCACCATGAATTTGCCCAAACTCTGCTGGTTAGAGGCTCAATCCACCCTGATTTTCAAAACAAATGTTGGTGCCAACCTCAACTTACTACAAGGGCCAAATTCACTGCTGGTGACAAGCTCTCCTCACTGCAAGTGCCAAATACACATGTTTCAAGGTGTTTTCCTACTGTCAGAGATGTGGTATTGAGTGTGTAAAGTGTGTAGTTGTTAGGCTGTGATGTTGGGGTAATAGAGGGTCTTTGGTGTGTTAGATGCCCCCAGACATGCTTCCCCTGCTGTCCCAGTGTCATTCCAGAGGTGTTGGCATCATTTCCTGGGGTGTCATAGTGGACTTGGTGACCCTCCAGACACGGATTTGGGTTTCCCCCTTAACGAGTATCTGTTCCCCATAGACTATAATGGGGTTCGAAACCCATTCGAACACACGAACATTGAGCGGCTGTTCGAATCGAATTTCGAACCTCGAACATTTTAGTGTTCGCTCATCTCTATTAACCAGGAAGAACTCCTTGGATACTGCGGTCATGTTTGCTCAGCTAACACCGGTTCTGGATGCCGCAGGTACTTTTAGTTTCACTTTCACTTTGAAGCCCCTAAGGGTCTTAAAGGTTAAATAGCAGGGATTGATGTTTATCACCGCCCCCACTGTTGCAGCGGGAACCTGGCTATCAGATACAGCCGGGCTCCTGTGGTGATCGCACGGGCTCTGCTTCTGAGTCCGTGCAATCACCATTATGTACCTGCACGTGGAAATGCAGAAACTAGCCACATTCCAAGACATACAGGTACTTGAAATAGCGTTAAGGGATTAAGCCCCACGATGCAGAAGTGCAGCAGTTTTTTTTTAGCCAAAGTCAGTGGAGTGGATTTGAGTGGAGTGGAGTGGAGGAGTGGATTTAACAGAAGGGAAATGTCTAAGGGCTAGTTCACACTGAGTTTTTTGCAGGTGGATTTTGACGCGTATTTTGACATGGAATCCGCCTCAAAATCTGTCTGCAAAAAAAGCTGTCACGACCTGAATTCTGGTAATAAAATTGTGTGTTTTTCTGATGGGGATTTGATCTGTGGTCGGCGGGTGGTTCCCTTGCTATTAGTCCATTCTGGTCTTCAGAGTATGCTTGAGGTTCTCTGGAGTGAACCTCAGGTGTTAGTCGTTGTCATTATCCTATGGGACGATTCTGGGGCTTTTATTTGGAGGAGGGCTGACTTCACTAGTTGCCGGTTTTTGTGGTTACCACCTAGAATTTGTGGCTCAGGAAGGATTATTGTTTTGGTAGTATTACAACTAACTTGGAAGTGGGTGAGGGTTGCCTTGTGTGTGAGTCTGGTTTTCCCCTCCACACTTCAACTCTACCCTGTCCTTCAGTTTGGTTTGCCTGGCACTATCTTGTTGTTTGTGAGGTTTGGGTTCCAGTTTGTTTTGCCCAAGTCCTGTGTTAACCCTTTCCTCACCTCTCCACTGTCCCTCTCCTCATTCTCTTGTTACGTATTGTGTAAAATAAAGAATTTCCTGTTATTTCTGGGTGAGCGCTGTCCTTTGACGAATCTTCTGAGAAGGCCGGTCTATACTATTTCATTGTCCTGACGTCTTTGTGGCGTTTTTACAGCAGTTGCCCTGACCTCTCACCATATAGGTGTTACATGCATCTAGGATTGTTGTGACGCATTCAAAACCCTACCAGATGAGAAGCTACTTGCCCTTCCATTATCTGCCTCATCCAGTGGTAATACACGAGGATCTGCTCGGTGTCTCTCTCCTGAGATACATGAACAGATTTTACTCACCTGGACCTATGGCTTTGTTACCTTTAAAAGACCCATGAAACTAGATGACATAGAACATTGGAGTTCCTAAAGGACTGGTTCTTTCAATGTAAATAGAGATAAATATGACATCCAATAAGTAACTTAAAGGGGTTGTCCCATCACAAGGATCCTATCTATACTGCTTGTTAATGTGGATTTAAGACTTTTCCTAAATATACTGCTTCAGCAAAACTGCTTTGTTTGTCTACTATCTTACTTTATTCAATTTTTTGTGGCCACAGCCCTGACTTAGCTGCTTATGAGTCAAGTGATGTGTCTGCTGCTCTCAGGGGGGAGGGAGGAGGGGCTAAGTGCACGGGAGCGAGCCTGTGTATCTAGCTATTCCTGTGTCTACACCACATGACCTAGCTTCCTGTTAGCAGATAGAGGAGAGGAGCTGCTTTCATTTCTTCTGTTCTCCCAGTTATCAGGCTAGCTAATTCAATTGTGTTCATTATGGCAGAGGCAGGCAGTCTCTGCATGTAACACAGAATGGAGTTGCTGCTGCCTGGACGTCACAGTACAATATGGGTGGGCGGAGCTACACATGAATTTGGGGGCGGAGTTAAACGACAGGTTGCATGTGAAACCCCACCCACCAAATGATGCAAGAAACCAGGAAGAAAGAAGATTTTACAGCAGTAAAGACTGATGAGTATGTGAGGTGGGAATACCCCTTTAAGGTAAAGGCGTTAATGGCTGTGAAGTGAGCCTTTAAGATGTTTAATTCTAAAACTTTTTTGAAACCAGTCTTGTAGGAAATGAAAAAGAGAAGTTTTAGTAAGAAGCTTTTGTATAACCTAATATCAAAGGGTTAAAGAAACCCATCTGGGCAGAAGGTGAGACAAGGGAATTCTCCAATATTTGATCAACCTTTGAAAGGTCTAACAGCAAATGGAACCACTCTTTCTCTAAAAAAGAATGGAGCTATCATCATATCTTGACCTTAATGCTGTTTGATACCTCCTGAAGACCCTATGGATTAATAGTACAATAGAAAAAGCATAAATAAACTTATGACTCCAACAGATTGAGAGGCCATTCAATACCACGGGGTGTTTACAGGATAGCAACCTCCTCTTCTTGTTGTTGTATAGAGAAGCAGGGACATCTATGGATGACAAACCACATCTGGCAACCAAGGGGTGAAAGATATTTGGATCAAGGCTCCACTCCCCTGGAAGTAATGTGTTCCTGCTCAGCCTGTAAGCTGATTTAATTAACCCTTAAAGTAAATTGTGGAGAGTTAAGTAAATGTCTCTGCATTCTTTCAGCAGAATTAGATTTTGGTGTTACTCTGTTTAGGTAGTAAACAGTTGGAGTATTACTGACTGCACTAAAATGGCCTTGTTGTTAAGTAGGTTCTGGAAGTGATGCAGAGCTAGCTTGACCGCCCACAATTATGAGGTTTAGGCGGTCCAAATGTCCACAGCCAGAGTTGCTAAGTGTCAAACACTCCAACCAGTTCAGGAGGCAGTGGTGGTAACCAGCCAAAAAGTACTGCAGAAAAAATGCGGCATCCTGTTTTTTCCTGCTGTGTTTTTCACAGAAGGTACGAAGAGTCTTCCTATGTGGATTTTCTGCTTCAATTACACTTGTAGGGACACCGCCAGCGTTTCTGTAGGTATAATTGACAAGCTGTGATTTCTAGTAACAACGACAATTTTGGAAATTGCAGCATTTCCGCTGTGGGTATTATTTTTTCCCCCTACGCCCAACAGCAGCAAAACTGGGTATTCCTGCCCCTAATGAGCTGTTAGGACAGGTGGAATTTTTAATTACCTAACAGCTTTTGACCCCTATAAGAGGCCGGAAGACCTGCTCCTCCCTTGTGTTTTTTTCTGTCCTGTGGGACAGGACAGGTGGTCAGGGGGGGAGCAGGTGTTCTGACCTCCTATAGGGGTCCACTACTCTCCCCCATCCGTACCTGACAGCGGAAGATCTTTTTTTTTTTTCTTGGACATCCTTTTCCTTTTTCAGCAGGGGTCCTCTTCTCCCGGCGGGGACCCTGCCGGCTCGTGCGCGCTCCTGTCTGACTGTCGCGCCAGGTCGGGGCTTTCCCTGGGTATAGGAACGCCAGACCTAGGAACCTTTCTCAGGTTCCTCGGGTCCGCCGTCTAGCAAGGTCCGCTGCGCATGCGCAGTGCGCAGGGTCGCGGCGGACGGAAGGAGAAAGAACCCCTAGACACGAGCAGTGCCGTGGTAGTTCGGGGGGGGGGGGGTCCCCCGGTCCGGGACCATCTGAGTCGGATCCCCCCCCCCCTCCCTTTCTCCCCCCTCCCCCTTTCTCATTGAGATTCTGGCTCCGTTGTAGCTCCTGCCCCCTGGCCTATTTAAGTCCCCCTAGAGCTTCAGTTAGTGCTTGTCGCTCCGGTTGCAAGCACATCAGTTGGTGAAGCTACCTGGTCATTCATTGCTGGAGAGCTGTGCTTCATGGACTAAGGTTTGGTGGACATGGCCAGGGGGGGGGGAGGCAGGTTGGGGAGTTGCATCCCTGGGAGCAGTAAGTAGTTAGTGTATCCTTTTCTTCCTCCTCAGAATGTCTTCTTCTTCCTCCACTGTTCCTCCTAGAAGGAAGGCTGCTTCCAAAAGGAAGCATCTGGCGTGTGCTTCCTGTAGAGTGCCGCTGCCTGATGACTCCCAATATCGGTTCTGACAGGGGTGCAGGGCCCCCTCTGTTGAAACAACTCCCATGCGAGATGGTTTCCTGGGTGAAGGGGTACGTCCAGGACTCCATGAAAAGGATGGAAGCCGTCTCCCTGGCCAAGAGGCCACGGCTGGATTGTGAATTGTCCCTGCCGCCCCTGGAAAAGCTGCGCCTCAGGGATGTGGAGTCGTCGTCTAGTACGGAGGAGGAGAAGGATATTTTTCCCCTGGACAAGATGTCCAGAGTATTCCAGACCCTGCGAATCAGAGACCGGGAAGGCAGGGAAGGCTCTAGCCGTAGGTCTCGTACCTTCAGGCCCTCTTCGGAGATGCTCCGCCTGATGGAGGGCGAATGGAGGCACCCGGAGAGAGCCTTTGCGCTATCCAAACGCTTCAGGGCACTCTTTCCCGTCTCTGAAAGTCAACTAAAGGCGTGGGGTCCTCCACCAAAGGTGGACGTCACCGTGGCCAAGTTATCAAGGTGCTCCATCCTTCCATCAGAGGACGGCTCGGGCCTCAGGGACCCCATGGATCGCCGAGTCGAAGGATCTTTGAGGCGTGTATATTCGTCCGCCTCTGCCCAGGCCTCTTTGGGCATGGTCGCGAATGAGGTAGCAACTGGCTTACGCGCAGAACTGTCATCCCTGGCCAAGGACATCGATTCCGGCGTGGATTGTGATGATCTCCTCGCGGCAGTGTCCGACATCACGCTGTTGGTGGATCACCTGACAGAGGCTACCCATTTTCAGACCCGTCTGGCGGCTAGATCCATGGCACTGGCTACTGTGGCTCGCCCACCCCTATGGCTGAAGCCCTGGAAGGCTGACCTTACTTCCAAAAATAGCCTCTGTGGTCTCCCCTTTGAGCCCGGACGGCTGTTCGGAAGGGAGCTCGACCACATCATGGAAGGCTGGGCCGACTCCAAGGGCAAGAACCTGCCACAGCCCCTTGAAGGTCGGAGTACCTCCTTTCGAGGAAGAGGCACCCGGAGAGGCACCAGAGGCCAGCGGCGATGCAGGAGAGGAAGAGGTCGGGGCTCATCTCGTGGCCGTAAGAATGCCCCCTTCTAATTCCCTCTCAGTACACCCCCCCCTCCCTACCCCCCCCCCCTCCCCTGGGGTGGGCGGTCATCTTTTCCACTATGTGGAGGCCTGGCGGCAGAATATTCGGGACCCCTGGGTCATCCAGATGATCCAGGAAGGCTATAAAATTAATTTTGTTGCCCAGCCGCCAGAGAAGATGGTAAGAACCCGCCCTCTTCAGGGCCCCAAACAACTTCATCTGGAGAGATTGATTCAGGAGTACGTGGACAAGGCCGTGCTAGAGGTGGTTCCTCGCACAGAGCAAGGCACAGGCATCTACTCTCCAGTCTTCCTGGTCCCCAAGCCATCAGGCGAGTGGCGTATGATCATCGATCTCAGGTATCTGAATCACTTCATCCGCAGGATGCGGTTTCGCATGGAAACCATAAGGTCAGTACTACCTTTCATGCACCCTGGAGATCACTTCGTCACTCTGGACCTGAAGGACGCCTACCTCCACGTACCCATCTTTCTGGCACACCGAAAGTTCCTAAGGATTGCCGTACACATACAAGGGAAAGAGGCGCACTTCCAGTTCGCAGCCCTCCCGTTCGGCATATCCTCCGCCCCCCACACCTTCACAAAGGTTATAGCTCCGGTCGCTGCCGCCCTGCGCCTTCAAGGCATATTCATAGTCCCGTACCTGGACGACTGGCTTCTGAAGGCTCATTCAAAGGAGGTTCTTACCACACAGGTGCAGACCGTCGTAGCTCTACTAGACAAGCTGGGGTGGCTGGTAAACTGGCAGAAGTCAGTGATGGTTCAGAACATAGAAAAGTTTCCTCAAAAAAAGGAGGCTATAGAGCAAACACCAATCATATAAAGAGCCACATGAAAAGACAAATAGATTGTATATATATAAAAATTATTAAATATTTTATTATAAATCATACATAAAAAGCATATAGTAATCAGCAGATGATGTTGGAAAAATGAGTACACAGACATATACCATGAACATCCTAAATCAACACTATTGGATAGGAGAAATATGCAGAGTATATTGAAGGGTATACAGTAAATAAATATATACCATTATATCAATCAAATAGATAGTGTCACAATAACATTAACCATACCCATATAGTGATGTAAAAATACAACTCCTAAACTACAGGAATCAACAGGAAGAAAACCACACCATCAGCAAAAAATCCCTATAACTAAATATCCCAACACTGATGAACATAAGTATGCAAGGGATTTAAACTATGTAGAGACTAATAATACAAGGACAAATACCAAAAACAAATCTACACAGAGAGTGCTAGGGAGGAGGGGCTAAAATAGCCTATTCACTAATGCATTGAAAAGGTCCTGATAGATATAACAATTTTCTATACCAGGAAGGAGTATACCTCTAACACATAGAAATGTGATCAATCAATAGTCAAGGATACAAAAATGGTAAAGCAGTTTGTACTGACGGTGCACAAATAAATATAAGTATCACAACTATAATCATAGGCATAAGGAAGTCCTGTTACCTGAAGACATGTTGTCTAGGGTGTTCAAAGTAAGTACAGAGCCCTGTGGCCGCGCCTCGACGCGTTTCGCCTATTACTAGGCTTCCTCAGGAGGCATAAACCATGATCAGAAAATGCTCGTATTTATATGTACCATAGTAGTGTATCATTGGTGGTTCAGTGTATGGAGCGCACCGACGCCATGTTGACGTCACGCGAGGCTCCACGCGCATGCGCATCAGCGTTGGCACGTGTTAACGTGCCGATCACCTGATCGCAGAGGCGCGTGATCACATCGCGCGAGAACAGCGCATGGAGAAGGTGTGACTCCCATTGAAAGGGGAGGTACCAAAAATGAAGGGCTGGAATAAACTATGTCAAAAGGACATAGAATAGCAGGAAATCAACACATAGGGGACCCAGAGGGAGTATACATATAAAATTGAGTTGGAGATAATATGATAAGTGTTTATAAAGTGCAATATAGAGAACAATACAATAAACTCATATAAGTGCAAAAGTGCAAGTGCATAAATTTAAATACTGTCCCAGTAATAATCATCAACAGTGTATAGTGTATATTTATATTAGAATAATTAGTGTATTAATTAAAAAGTTTTATTTAAATATTTAAAAATGCTAATTGCAAGTGAAATAATACATAAATAAAAAAATAAAAAGTAAATAGTGAATCGAAAAAACTTTATATATGTGACAAAAAGTGACAAATGATACAGAACCAAGTCTGTAATATAAAGGCTCTTTATATGATAGAAGTCAGTGATGGTGCCATCAACACGAGTTCAGTTCCTGGGACTTATTCTAGACTCTCTCAACATGACGGTCTCTCTACCCTCTCCTCGCAAAAGGAAAATTGCTCGGGCGGCACATCATTTGTCTTCCACACGAAAGGTCACCATCAGGACGGCTATGAAGGTCCTTGGATTGATGTCCGCTGCCCTAGATGCAGTTCCTTGGGCCCTATGGCATATGCGCCCTCTACAGAACGAGATCTTAAGAGTCTGGAATCACAGTCCTTCAGGTTTACAGAAGCCAATCCAGTTAACCATCAGCACCCGGCAAACCTTGCCCTGGTGGACCCATCTGCGAGATGGGAAGTCCTCGGTCCAGCCCGTCTGGACCCTGTTGACTACAGATGCCTCCCTCACAGGCTGGGGAGCTCATCTGGGGGAGACCCCGGTTCAAGGTACATGGAATCAGCGGGAGAGGACGCACTCATCCAACTGGCGCGAGCTTACCGCAGTTCATCGAGCCCTTCTGTCATTTGCACCACTTCTACGAGGGAAAGCGGTCAAAGTAAGATCAGACAATCTGACGACAGTCCATTATATCAACAAGCAGGGAGGAACCAGGTCCCCCTTGCTCATGCAAGTCACCAACCTGATCTTCTCCTGGGCAGAACGAAACCTCTCCCAGCTGGCCACGGTACATATCCAGGGCCGCCTGAACATCCTAGCGGATCAACTCAGCAGAGGCCGGCCGACCGCAGGCGAATGGTCCCTGAATCAGGACATCTTCCACTACCTGACCAGGAGGTGGGGTCTCCCCGAGGTGGATCTGATGGCCACCCAACACAATGCCAAAGTAGAAAGGTTTTGCTCCTTGTACCGGGAAGACAACCCTTTGGCTGTGGATGCCCTGTCAATACCATGGAGGTTCGAACTGGCATACGTGTTCCCTCCCATCCCGATGATACCGAAGGTATTGGCGAAACTCAGGCAGGACCAGACTTCGGCAATAGTGATCATGCCGTTCTGGCCAAAAAGGGCATGCTTCACCGACCTTATCCTTATGAGTCGGGGGAACTACTGGAGGCTTCCACCAGTCAGGAACCTGGTGTCACTGAACAGTCGGCCTTGCCTGGGCCTAGACAAATTCAACCTCACTGCCTGGAGGTTAACCGCGCCATACGCGCAGACAGAGGATTGTCCCAGGGAGTGCTAAGTACCTTAGCCCACTCAAGAGCAGAGGCAACTAATCAGAGCTACCAAAGGATCGCCCGGATATTCCGAGATTGGTGTACAGGCAGCCACCGCGATCCAGACAGAGATGCAGTCCTGGAGTTCTTACAGAACGGTCTGGAAAGAGGACTAGCACCTGCCACCCTCAAGGTTCAAGTGTCAGCTCTATCTGCTCTTCTGGAGACACGGTTATCACAAGATCCTCTTGTCAAACAGTTCCTTAGGGGGGCTGCCAGGCTCCGCCCCCAGGTACGGCCCCCTGTCCCAAGGTGGGACCTGGCCTCGGTTCTACAAGGGCTCTGTGCGCCCCCCTTCGAACCTTTATCTGAAGTGGACTGGAAGTACCTGTCATTTAAAGTGACCTTTCTGTTGGCAATAACCTCCGCCAAGAGGGTTGGCGAATTGCAGGCTCTAGCAGCTTCCAAACCTTTCATAACTTTCTTTCCTGACAGAGTACAGCTAAGGTTCGTCCCAGGATTCTTGCTGAAGGTACCAACACTTCAGAACACCAATCAAGTGATCACCCTACCGGGTTTCTTTCCCTCCCCTGCCACTGAGCAGGAGGAGAAGCTACACACACTGGATCTGGTAAGAGCACTACGTATTTACCTAGACCGTACAGCACCGTTCCGAAGATCAGAGAATCTTCTGGTTAATGTGTTTGGCCACAATAGAGGCGCTAAAGCATCAAAGGTAACCCTGTCTAGATGGATCAGAGAAGCTATCAGCTGTTCCCTACGGGCTCAGAATCTTCCTGTTCCAGATTTCCTACGAGCCCATGCCACCCGATCAGTGGCGACATCATGGGCAGAGACACGGTTCCTCTCTCTGGAGCAGATATGTGCTGTAGCCTCTTGGAGCTCACAGCTGACTTTTGCCAAACACTACAGATTGGACTGGCGTACGGCCGATGCTACAGCATTTGGGCACTCCGTCTTGGCATCAGCCTGCCAGGAGGTCCCGCCCTAGGGGAGATAATACTTGCTAAATCCCCAGTTGTGCTGCTGTTGGGCGTAGGGGGAAAGAAAGATTATGAATGATAATCTGTTTTCCCTTAGCCCAAACAGCAGCACAAGGCTCCCTCCCTAGGAGGTGCTATTGTACAATACAGTCTTATGAAAAAGTTTGGGCACCCCTATTAATCTTAATCATTTTTAGTTCTAAATATTTTGGTATTTGCAGCAGCCATTTCAGTTTGATATATCTAATAACTGATGGACACAGTAATATTTCAGGATTGAAATGAGGTTTATTGTACTAACAGAAAATGTGCAATATGCATTAAACCAAAATTTGACCGGTGCAAAAGTATGGGCACCTCAACAGAAAAGTGACATTAATATTTAGTACATCCTCCTTTTGCAAAGATAACAGCCTCTAGTCGCTTCCTGTAGCTTTTAATCAGTTCCTGGATCCTGGATAAAGGTATTTTGGACAAACAATTCAAGTTCAGTTAAGTTAGATGGTCGCCGAGCATGGACAGCCCGCTTCAAATCATCCCACAGATGTTCAATGATATTCAGGTCTGGGGACTGGGATGGCCATTCCAGAACATTGTAATTGTTCCTCTGCATGAATGCCTGAGGATTTGGAGCGGTGTTTTGGATCATTGTCTTGCTGAAATATCCATCCCCGGCGTAACTTCAACTTCGTCACTGATTCTTGAACATTATTCTCAAGAATCTGCTGATACTGAGTGGAATCCATGCGACCCTCAACTTTAACAAGATTCCCGATGCCGGCATTGGCCACACAGCCCCAAAGCATGATGGAACCTCCACCAAATTTTACAGTGGGTAGCATGTGTTTTTCTTGGAATGCTGTTTCATTTTGGACGCCATGCATAACGCCTTTTTTTTATAACCAAACAACTCAATTTTTGTTTCCAAAATGAAGCTGCCTTGTCCAAATGTGCTTTTTCATACCTCAGGCAACTCTATTTGTGGCGTACGTGCAGAAACGGCTTCTTTCTCATCACTCTCCCATATTCTATTTGTGCAAAGTGCGCTGTATAGTTGACCGATGCACAGTGACACCATCTGCAGCAAGATGATGCTGCAGCTCTTTGGAGGTGGTCTGTGGATTGTCCTTGACTGTTCTCACCATTCTTCTTCTCTGCCTTTCTGATATTTTTCTTGGCCTGCCACTTCTGGGCTTAACAAGAACTGTCCCTGTGGTCTTCCATTTCCTTACTATGTTCCTCACAGTGGAAACTGACAGGTTAAATCTCTGAGACAACTTTTTGTATCCTTCCCCTGAACAACTATGTTGAACAATCTTTGTTTTCAGATCATTTGAGAGTTGTTTTGAGTAGCCCATGATGCCACTCTTCAGAGGAGATTCAAATAGGAGATCAACTTGCAATTGGCCACCTTAAATACCTTTTCTTATGATTGGATACATCTGGCTATGAAGTTCAAAGCTCACTGAGGTTACAAAACCAATTTTGTGCTTCAGTAAGTCAGTAAAAAGTAGTTAGGGGAATTCAAATCAATAAAATGATAAGGGTGCCCATACATTTGCACCGGTCAAATTTTGGTTTAATGCATATTGCACATTTTCTGTTAGTACAATAAACCTCATTTCAATCCTGAAATATTACTGTGTCCATCAGTTATTAGATATATCAAACTGAAATGGCTGTTGCAAACACCAAAATATTTAGAACAAAAAATGATTAAGATTAATAGGGGTGCCCAAACTTTTTCATAGGACTGTATGTGATGTATATGTGTGTGTCACCTTTATCATACTTGTTACTAACACAAGGGAGGAGCAGGTCTTCCGGCCTCTTATAGGGGTCAAAAGCTGTTAGGTAATTAAAAATTCCACCTGTCCTAACAGCTCATTAGGGGCAGGAATACCCAGTTGTGCTGCTGTTTGGGCTAAGGGAAAACAGATTATCATTCATAATCTTTCTTGCAATGTGTGGATGGGAGGCGATTTGCAGGGTCTGTAAGATGCTGCCGATGGCTTCAGCCTTAATGTATACTCTCTCAGATATTAACCTGGTGTCAGGGTTAGTACTATGGCCACATCCTCCTTTATACAAAAGCACTATTAAATATCTGGGGATATGGTGCAAACTTGTAATGCATATAAACATTCCCCCTGTCTATAGTCAGTCTCATAGTGTTTAAAACACACCATCTGTGTGGGTTAAGCTGTGATATGCAGCATTCACATCTTACACATAGGAACTGTGGTGCAGGTAAAAAATCCCCAATTCCATATACTGCCACAGTGATCTTCTACAGATCTCATATGCTAATACAGCGATCTTGCCACGCTATGATTAGTTGGGAAGACCAAACTCATCCAAACCTCTCCTAATAAATGGAGCTGAAAGTCCGGGGTTCGCAATATGTGTAAATGGTAACTAGGAAACAAAACAAGTGGATCACTTGTGGGTAGAGATTACTAGTTCATCTATTTTTTATTTTTTATTTTTTTTTAAAAAAGACAGGAACATCAACTGGGGGACCAAAAATCTTCAAAATGTCATGACATGGTAATGGATGAATAACTGCACTAGTTGCCCATCCCCCACAGAATATAATAGAACACACTAACCCACAAATCCATCAATAGCGCTGCATCTCCCTATATCTCTTCCATTATCACTGTTTACCGCCCTAACCGTGTTCTCCGTTCTGCCAGTGACCTTAGACTTGCATCCTCTGTTATCCAAACAGCCCACTCCCATCTCCAAGACTTTTCTCAAGCTGCATCGGAGCTCTGGAATGCTTTACCATGGACAATCAGATTAATACCCAACTACAGCAGCTTTAAAACTGTCATAAAATTTCATCTGTTTAGGCAAGTTTATCACATGAGCTGATCGCATTATTCTACACCACCGCACACTACGCTAACATTTCTTAGCCCATTCCATCCTTCCTCCACTATTTCTCAGATCCTGACCCCTCTATCTAGAAGTTACACTGCATTCCCTTTCTTAGATACCTGCCAGTGATGGGCTTAAACAGCTTTTATTACATGACCTTATTTATTTAGTTGACATATGAGACAGGGCCACCAATTTCTTGACCTTGTTCCTTTAATTCTTCTAGTAGGTTCAGATGGGGAAGAGCTTCTGTATGTAAACCTAATTCATTACATTTTCACTATTAACCATTCTCATACACTGCCCATCTGAGTTTTCTGGTGAAAAGGGCTACATCTTTCACCCAATCAAATTCATAAAAATTCATGCTGAGGATGAAAGATAAACCCTTTGATAAGACCTGCGTTTCATGGACTGACAGCGTTTTATTAGGATAAATTTATTATCTGTAAATTGTCAGAACATGAGACCTCAGGTACACAAGGCATTTTGTCTCTCTGTATTCGGTGGAGTAGGTGTTCTGGGCGGCTTTGTACGTAGTACAAGGGACCCTGAGGTAAAAAAAAAAACCAAACATCTGCTCACCTTGTTGTGATCTCTGAGGACCAGGACTTACTCTAGTGCCCCTCCTTCTTGGGCTATCCCTACAATAGTCAAACCCTCTATCTCCAGATTTAGATATTTGTCTTCTTATCTGATTTTTATCTGATGTATCATAATAAAAGGAGGATACTTCGGTATCTACCGCTGTAGGGGCTAAATTCCAATATGCCCTATTCTCCCTGAATTCATCGAGGTCCCTGAGAAATTGGAAGTGCTTACTAATTTTTATTAAAAATGTGTGGCATTCAATGTTCTCAATGAGAGTAAACATACATACATGACGCTGGAGTACTACATGCATGTGCAAGACACAGCACACAAGGCTGCCAGCAGGAATGTTGAGCCCCCTCTCTCCAGTATAATGTTCCACGTGGTATATAATGCTCCACAGTGCTCTTCACAGTATAAAATGCCCTGCTGAGCCTCCAATAATGACCTCACATGGAATATAATGTTCCAACCAGTATAATATGCTCTCCAGAACACTGTTTAATACCCCTAAATGGCTCCACACAGTATAATATGCTCCCAGCAGCCCCACAAAATATAATATGCCCCACACAGTATAAAAGGCTCACCATAGCGCCCCTCCCATTATATTGCTCCACAGTGGTCCCACACAGTATACAGTGGTCTCTCACAGTATAATATGCTCCCGAGAGCCCTCCTCTCAACACAGTATAATGATCCACAGGGGCCCCCACACAGCAAAATATGCTCCCGAGAAGCCCCACACAATATAATATGTTCCACAGTGGCCCTAAAAAAAATGAATATGCTACCCAGAGCCCCCTCAAAGTATAACATGTCCCCACAGTGAAATATTCTCCCCAGAAGGCCCCCCAGTATAATGCTCCCCAGTGCTCCCCAGTATATTTCGCCACAGTGGCCCCATACATTATAATATGCTCCTCAGAGGCTCCCCCCTGTATAAGGCTCCACAGCGGCCCCACAAAATATGCTACTCCCCACACTGTATAATATGCTCCACAGTGGCGCCAGTGGGAAAAGCTCTACTTTGTATCTGTACCATTTTGGGCTGTATATGACTTTTTGATCACTTTTTATTCCATATTATCTGAGGTGATATGGCAAAAATTGTTACTTTTGCCATTTTTTCCCCCAACGTTTACGACACGGGTTAACTAATGGTTTGCTTTTATTGTACAGTTTGTTAAAGACACAGCGATACCAAAATATGGAGAAGGCAGCAGCAGTAAGGATCCAACCAGTCAGAGCCAGGGACACAAAATCTGTATCAAACAGGATTATTTAGAAAGATAGCCATATAAATAATCCTTTGCTTCAGGCACAAAATAAGTAAAACACAGCCTTAACTTCAAGCAAGAGAATGTCAAACAAAACCCTGCTCGTCTGAGCACTAACTAAATAATAAAGTACTAGCTGTATGTGTGGCTTACTACCAACCACACAAATAAACAAAAATGGCCCAATACAGTCTCAGTCTCAATACTCTCAGTGTGCCAGGAGAACCCCAGGTAACTCCTCTCCTCAACACCAGGATCTGCCCTGAAGTGCAGGCTCTGCAGCCTTTTATAGCCCAGTAATGACCCAGGCCCTACACCTGGGCTGAAACCTAATCAAGCCCCGCCCTGGACCACACATAGGTCAGAAACCTGGGGACTAATCTATCAGGGCTAATATATCAGTACTCCAGCACACTGCCTGTCACCTTCTCACAAGATATGTAGTGTTTTATACTGTATTGTGTTTTTATACTGTATAAGGGAAAGGGTGCATTTTATTTGTTTTATTTTTAATACTTGTAAATATTTTTTCTTTTTTTACATATTTTATTTCTTCTAATACTTGAACCAAGCGGAACTGCAGAACGGAAACCCAAGCGCAGGTGTGACCCTAGCGTAAATTAAGTTCAATGCAGTATTGGAACTGCAGAGGGACATGAATCTGGGGGCAGAGATGGAGGAGATATGAAACTGGGAGCAGAGATGGAGGGGGGACATGAAACTGGGGGCAGATGAAGGGTGTATATGAAACTGGGGAGAGATAGAGGGGGAACATATAATTTACGGGTGACTGCAGGCAGATTATACTGTGTGCGAGCACATGAAAAATTAATGAGAATGGGCAGAGTCAACACAAAAGTGGGCGGGGCTAAATTTGCTGTAGCGCACCGCACATTTTTTCCCTCTTTCGGTTCTTCAAAAGTTGGGAGGTATGTGATAGGGCTCTATCATTAGGAAAAGTCCTTTTTAACTAAACATATACTTGCATAGCCTTTAGAAAGGCTATTCCACACGTACCTTTTGTATGTAAATCGCCTCAGTAGTTTTTGAATGAGACCGTTTTTATTCTTAGGCTAATTAGTCTCCAGCTTGCATGCAGAAGTCTCAGTGAGCACTGTACGCTATGTGTGAGAGCAGGGAGATGAGTCATCAGCAGCCTGTGCTGTACACATAGCAGACAGTGCTCAGTGAGACTTCCGGGGTGCACGCTGGGGCCTAATTAGCATATGAATAAAAACAGACTCATTCAAAAACTACTGAGGTGATTTACATACAAAAAGTATGTGTGGAATAAACTTTCTAAATGATATGCAAGTATATTTTTAGTTAAAAAGGACTTTTCCCAATGATAGAGCCCCTTTAATAGAGTCAGTCACTTTGGTTGTCTTTGTGGTGTCTTGTACCTCTAACAGGGGTCTCATGAAGGCTTTACATGCTTCCAAAAATCCACCTGCCGATGATTCTCTCCATTAGTCACACATCACTAATCCTTTATAGATTGTGCACATTCGCAGGTAAACTATTATTTATTATTTCCTTCCTAGCTATCAGACGTAGTTCAATACTAAGCAATAAAATCCCAGGAAAAATGGCGCCTTATTCAGACTTCGATACAGACGCCATTTTCTAGAAGACACGTAGAGCTGTCTCACGTCTATCGTCCCTGTTCATTTCACAGCAGTAGAGCTTGCGCTAGTCTGACAGTGCAATAGGCGGGAATAATTTGTGTCTGACGCTTGGGGCTGCTCACAGTAGGAGCCGCACTGTTGCTGTCTGTCTCCCTGAAGTGCGGGAGTTACAAGTTACACTATCTAGAGGCGGTCACTCCTCGCTCTTCATTTCCTGCTAGGTGCCTGGAGAGAATAGACACCACAATGGAGAACATGGTCGCGAAGTATGTGTCACAGAAGATAAGCAAGACTCGCTGGCGCCCGGTACCGGCCTCCTCATTGCAGCAGCCGGATGTGTTTGCTGCGGGCTCCTGGGATAATGAGGTAACGTGCGCGCTGCATGGCATATAGGGCTGACATTGCAGGAATGCTCTCACAGCACAGGGGGCCATTATTAAAGAACACCCTTAAAATGATCACCCAAAGGGTTAACATGAACATCTAGTAGTAAAGTTACAGTCTGATCTCCACATTGCATTTAGGTGACCACCAAGTGACTGACAATAGCTACGGAATGTATTGGCTCTATACAAGTAATAATGAATCCAAGTGCAGGCATTGTGAATGTATACATGGCGGCAGCTGTTCTTCCTCATTGCTGTATCTGCTGAATGTGGCACCTTCAGCAATGCAGGCACATCATCTGGATATGGCGCAGTTCTTCATTCTGGCATACTTCTCTGGGCTCGTTCACATCTGCGCCCGGTCTCTGTTCATGCAGGTTTCCTGCACAAAACTGAGCAGGAGACAGAAACCTGCAGGACTCTTTCATACCCATTCATTTGAATGGGTTTGAAAGATGTCCGGCTGTGAGCGCCGGTGAGCGTTTTATGCTCTCTGCCACAAAACCGATTTTTTAAAATCGTACACAGAGTCGGATATGCAGTACTCTGTGTCCGGTTTTAAAAAAAAAAAACAGTTTCGTGGCGGAGAGCATAAAACGCTTACCGCCACACACGACCGAACCCGGTCTGACAGCTTTCCATCTTCTGCATGCAGAAGACAGAAATCTCAGAATGGACTCCGGGCGCTAGTGTGAACGTAGCGTCAGTCAGAGACAGACACACAAATGTCTGGTGCAAACAGGTTTATTTGGAAAAACAGCAAAAATAAATAAACCTTTACATCAGGAACAGAATAAGCAAAAACAAAATACAGCCTTAACTTCAGGAAAAGGGGCAAACAAAATCCTGCTCGTCCGTGTTCTAACTAAACAGCAAAAAGCTAACTATACGTGTGGCTTACCACCAACTACACGAACAAAACAAAGTAGAACAGTACAGTCTCACCAGACTCTGTTTCGGGACAGACAAAGCTCCTGTTCTCGCTCCCAGGAACTACCCTGAAGTGCAGGCTCTGCTGCGCATAAAACGCTCACCGGCGCTCACGGCCAGACCCGGTCTGACAGCTTTCCATATGCAGAAGACGGAAAGCTAATCCACTTAAAAAGCGGTTACCCTCAGACCCCATATACTGTAATGTGATCCTCCAGATTTCTGCCCAAATGCAGGACTTTTTTTTTTTTTTTCTTCAAGCGGATTCGGGGAGCAGGTGCAGGTGTGAACCTAGCCTTAGCCAGTCACTGACTGCTGTGGCACATGCCTCAGCCTTTGCCAAGGGGGACCAGGAAACGTCAGTCATTTTCAGGATGTTCTCAAATTTAATTTCAAAGTTATCTATTGAATAAAAGCAAGAAAACATAAACAAGGCAAAATAAGAGTAAGTTCACACGGCAGAAACCTTTTCCACCGTGTGACTTTTCTGCGTGGCTAGCTGCAATGGGATGAATGGGTCTAATCGGGGGGGTGTCTCAAGTTGCGGATGGCGCAGCTGACTCAGCTGCAGAATCCGTGTGAAGATAGGGCATGCCACCGCTTCTTTTTCCCGCTAGCTGAAATAAAAGAGAATCACTCCCATTGAAATGAACGGGAGATATTTTGCCATGTGGATTTTGAGGCGTTTTTTCCGCGTCAAAATTCCCCTGCAAAAAAACTCTGTGAACATACCCTAAGAGCATCGAAGACATTCCTGAGAGTAAAGGATACATACATAACATAATACAAATATGCAATGACTAATCCTAAATAAATCCTACAGGACAATAGGGATAAAAAGGTAAATAAACCAAGAACAAAGTGGAAGGGAAAAAGGTTGGACAGCGCTATAGTACATAGGTTAAGGGAGGGGGGGGGGGCCTGCCAAGGGGGAAAGAAAACAACACTCGACCAGAGCTGGAGACAATATGACAGATATTGGGATATTGGACCTATTAACCCATTCCTAAAGTTTCTCATGATATAGAGTAGGATATAACTTCTTTATCCATTGAAGTTTCTGCTCTTTTTATGTGGCGAAGTCAAGGAGGTGGGTAAATGACAAGTTATACTGAATCTACACTATTCCCACAAAACTACTTATAAGATTGGTCTATAACATGCTGCCTGCTGATTAGACTGCATTTCCTATGTGACAGGTTCCCTTTAAAGGAGAACCCAATAGGTATACTGAGCTAGCTATTTTGCATGATGTAATATGGGGTCCATTGTTCCATAGGATATGTCAGATAGGTGGACCTTTGCCTCTTGGATCCACATCTGTCTGACATTTGTGATGCATCCT
The DNA here is from genome assembly GCF_031893055.1 of Leptodactylus fuscus. Classification (NCBI taxonomy): domain Eukaryota; kingdom Metazoa; phylum Chordata; class Amphibia; order Anura; family Leptodactylidae; genus Leptodactylus; species Leptodactylus fuscus. Next base: position 81,733,548 of record NC_134267.1, read on the forward strand.
ATATATGCATATACAATACACATACAGTATACATTTGCTTTCAGTGGTCAGAATACCCCTTTAATAAATGTTTTGGTGCCTTTTTTTTTTATTTTGTAGGAAAACAAAGTATCTATCTGGTCTACTGGAGATTTTGGCACAATCAACATGGAGGAAGATTACCTAGCCGACCCCAAGTTGTTATGCGATATCAGACATAAAGGAGATGTGATGGACTTGCAGGTACATGCCAGGTTTTTACAATGTGACTTTAAAATGTCACAAAAATGATTGCATTATAAGTAGAGTATAAAGCACTAGAAGGTTTAGATATTTTCAAGGGAATGGAGAAACAAATCTTTCCCAATTTATTTCTTTATTTTTTTTTCCTCTTGGTTTTGATCATGCAGATACAACTGCTGTCTAAATGTCTGATGTTACTGTATGTCTTGGAACCTCTTGGCAGGGTAAACCATTATGTACAGTTTTATCATGGTATTCCAAGGGGTAAACTATTCCAGGAAAAAAACATATTCTGTTTTTGTGTTTGCTGCTGTTTGATAATCTATAGAGCTATTTTTTAAATTTCTTTTAAGTTTTTAGATCAAGAGAGAATTGTAACTGCCTCGTCCACAGGAAGAGTAACCATCTTTCGTCATCATCAAGGCAATCAGGTAACATCATTGTACAGAATATAGAAAAACCTATAGAGGGGGGCATGGAACTGGCTGTAACCAGGAACATGGACATAAAGCTGCCACCACATTGAAGCCCCTTCCACAAACACCTGAGATACAGTTTATTACAGGGACAGTAAATGCAAATGCTGCAAAGCAAATGTTTGTATAGCATTGTATAGTTCACCTGTCCCGTAACAGGTGCAGACTGGAGGAGGACTTTTGTCACTGGTGAGACCTTCTGGATATAATTGCCTCTTTTGTTATGCATGCAATTTTATGTTTTGTTTTTCTCTGGCTTCTTTTAGGGTGCATAGTACTGTAATGAACCTGTGGTCTTCTGTAATTACTCTTTACTTCTGTAGTACCCTATCCAGTACAGCAAGTGCTTATGATGAGAGCTCCAATATGGAAACCGCTTTATTTATGTCCATGTTCTCATTTGCCTCCTTACTATGAGTAAGGACAGACTATAATATCCAAAATGTATCAGAGGGTTACGTCATTTCCTTTTTTTGTTTTTATTGTTGTTTTATTCTTTGTGTGCAGATACCACTGCTTTTAAATAGGTTTTCCACCTTTCTAATATTGATGGGTTTAGGTACTGTAGAGGTCTTCTATGGGACACTGCTGAAGTATCTAAACCTGGTGCTACATATTAAATGGCGAGTGAGCAACAAAACTCTTAGAATGTAAACATTATCAGGAGCCATGCCATCTTAAACAGCTGAGGTTCCAGCTCTTAGGGTGCGTTTCCACGATGTAATGCGGTGCTGGTTCTGACACGTAAACTCGTGTAAGAGTCAGTGCTGCAAAACAGAATCCCATTGACTTCAATGGGTTCCATTTAGTGCGCATAACACAGTGAAATGAATGGAAGGCTTTTTAACCTATTGATTTCCATGTGACGCACGCTAAATGGAGCCCATTGAAGTCAATGGGATTCTGTTTTGTAGCGCTGACTTTGACACGAGTTTACGTGTCAGAATCAGCGCCGTGTTACATCGTGGGAACGGACCCTTAGACTTGCGGTCTAAAATTGATGGCCTATTCTAAGCATAGGCTATCAGTGTTAGAAAGAATGATAACCCATTTTAGACCTGATGCACACGACTACGTGTTCTGATATGGGGCCAAGTTTACAGCAGAATGCAGTCAGATAACACTCGAAGTGACATCCGGATTAATTCCTTTCCGATGATACAGATGCTTATAAAGCAGGTCCCTATCCTGCTCCATGTTATTGGAACAGAATGAATTGGAAGCCAAAAATAGGGACTAATCAAGAGGCCTCTCAAAATGAACCAAAGACGTAACCTTTATTAGGGTAATATTAATATATTGTGCAACATAACCGGATGACGACCGTAAATAATATTATTGTGTTAAGATTGTTTCCATGGTTCCATGAAAACAATAAGAGCCACTGCCTGTAGCAGCACATGCTGCAGCTCTCTCCTCTTCCCCTGATGATCAGATTCACATAAGATCTGGGGAAAAACGTCCGTGTCGGAGTTCCATGCTCAACTTCTAAATGGCTCTAATTAAATCTATTCGCTGTCTTGTGGTATGCCTTTGTTAGGGCACGTATTCACTGAGATGTCAATAAATGACAGCTCGTGTATGTAGAATATATTCTTTTTATACTACCCTAATAAAGGTTACATCTTATTAATATTGGTTCATTTTGAGAGGTTTGTCGATTAGGGAGCGTTCACACTACCGTCGGTGTCCGACATGTAGTGTACGCTCAAAATCTGTCACGGACACTAGGAGCGGACACTAGATGTGTCCGTGACACCTGTCATTTAGTTGAATGGGCATCGGGTGCGTTCTTTTGCACTCCGTGCCCGTCCTTTCCTGTCTGCAAGAGAAGATGTCCGACTTCTCAAGCGGACAGAAAAACCCTGCATGCGGGGTTCCTCTGTCCGCTTGAGAAGTCGGACATCTTCTCTTGCAGACAGGAAAGGACGGGCACGGAGTGCAAAAGAACGCACCCGATGCCCATTCAACTAAATGACAGGTGTCACGGACACATCTAGTGTCCGCTCCTAGTGTCCGTGACAGATTTTGAGCGGACACTAGGAGCGGACACTACATGTCGGACACCGACGGTAGTGTGAACGCCCCCTAAGTTCCTAATTTCTACACCAGATTAGATGGTGCCCTATAGCGGGATTTTCCTTGTCTCCTCCTTATATATACATCCTGGGATTCCGAGGCTTTCATTTAAACTGGAAGCCCCCATAGACGCACATACATAACGGAATGTACTTGGATGTCACTGCAAGTTTCATCTGAGTCCATTCCGCTGCCAATTTGGTCGTGTGCATGAGTTCTCAATGTATTTTTAACAATGGAATTTTAATTGAAGATTTTTGAGTTGCTGGAGCAGTTTTGCCTTTCTACTAACTTCATTTTTTAACAACAGAATTGTGAGAAACACTTTTGGTGGGGCACATTAGTTATCAATCCCACACTTGTAGCAACATAAACCACACCTTCTTCTATAAACTGTTTGTGCATATTAAAATATTCCAACAATCTTTTTTTTCATTTTCTTTCTTTTAAAGACTCTTTCAGAAAAGCAAAAATGGGAGTATGCGCATCACCATGTTGCTTCTGATGGCAAAGGAGCCCCCTGCACTGGTATCGTGTGTAACAATCCTGAAATAGTCTCTGTTGGTGAAGATGGTCGAATAAATCTTTTCAGAGCTGACAGCAAAGAAATTGTGCGGACAATTGGTATGTTGAGACATGGCAACCCTAAACTTCCAGTTAAACCAAACCCATAACCTCTGTTAAAAATTGGAACTGTTTAATATAGAATTTTTAAAGTAGCACATCTTTAGAGAAATTACATTTGGCCACATTATTTACATTGCTTATTGTGTGTCTAATATGTGGATTTGATGAAATTGGAACCTTAGTTCTCTGGTCTCCCACGCAGCAGCTCTTTTCTTATTCAGCTTCTTAAATTTAAAAGCATTGCGTATATATTATTATATTCTAGTTTAAGAATAGGTCTTCACTATTGGATCGGTGAGAGTCCAGCACCCCTCTTATTAGCTGTTCAGCAGCAGTCGGCATTGGGACAGTCTTCTAGAATGGAGCCAAAAGCATTAGTCTGTTCTGTGTAGCGGCTATACCAGGCTATTGCTGCTTAGTTCCCAGTTAAATGAATAGGAGCTAAGTTGTAATAATTGCACGCCCCACTACACTGAGAATGGAACTTTTGGCTCAATCCCCTGTGTTGGTTTCAGTGGTGGTGGCTGCTGAGAACAGTTAACGAGTGGTGGAGGTGCTTGTGTTTGGACCTCCACCAACCTAACACTGAAACTATATCCTAAGGATAGGTCGCCAATGTCCATATCCCAGAAATCCCCTTTACATATGTCCATTTTAAAGTAGTTCTAGTACATCTTGAAATGTACCTCCAGCTAGAAAACAACTTTTCATAAATATATAGTACAGGTGAATATAAGAAACTTTTGTAATATATCTTAAGTGAAGCAGAAATCATTATTTATTTATTTTTTTTATCATCAGTCTGTCTGTTTTTACATAGAGCTGTATACGAAGGAAAAGGCTGTTGGAATAATACACCAATAACCGCTAAGGCTGTACTGTGACTAAACCACAACAAAAATTGAGGAATCCAAAAAATAAAAATATATATTTTATTGAAAAAACAATAAAAAACAGATACAAAACATATAACATACAATGGAGGGCAACACAGAGGGGTCCGACTGTATAAAAAAACAGTCCAACAGAACCGTACCCCTCTCACTACTGATGAACCGGAGAAATTCTCCCTATATATATGGTATATAATCCTAATTACTCAAATCCTTATAGAAGTAGATAAGTACACTGCACAAACAAAATGCACATATGTAAGATAAACAAGGTGCAAAAAATATATATAGACCTCCAAAAAGATTATAACCCCTATGACAGAGTCCCCATAATTGGGGTATATTAACCATATAATGAAGAGTGACCTGTTAAGAGGTAGATAGGAGGTATAACAATGAATGTCATAGGTTCAAAGTCAATACATACCCATAGACATATTGGCAGTGTAAATAAACCATATGGGGTTAACCCCGGAACATCAGGAGTGAGGGAACCAAGACACCCCGACGCGTGTTTCACCTTAGCGTGGCTTCATCAGGAGGTCCTGATATATATGAGGTCTATATATATTTTGTGCACTTTGTTTATCTTACATATGTGCATTTTGTTGGTGCAGTGTACTTATCTACTTCTATAAGGATTTGAGTAATTAGGATTATATACCATATATATAGGGAGAATTTCTCCGGTTCATCAGTAGTGAGAGGGGTACGGTTCTGTTGGACTGTTTTTTTATACAGTCGGACCCCTCTGTGTTGCCCTCCATTGTATGTTATATGTTTTGTATCTGTTTTTTATTGTTTTTTCAATAAAATATATATTTTTATTTTTTGGATTCCTCAATTTTTGTTGTGGTTTAGTTGCATTAGTTTTGGGGCTACTCGTTTATTATTGATGGATAAATTTGGTTGGTTAAGGCTGTACTGTGAGTCAGGGAGCTCTTCTAATACTCCTGTATCTTCAAGATAAGACTCAGCCATTCCACAGAATGAGGCAATAAATCTGCCAGCCTCCCCATGACCCTTTTCATAGAATTCTATGTGTGAGGTGAATATGGAGACGCCTCTATATAAATAAACAGTCTTGAGTGGAAAAAAAATGTATGTAAGTGTTTTTGTAAGTAGAGGTACGCTTTAAGCCAGGAATCAGCTGGGCAGGCTAAAGCTATGCAGTGACAATGGCTAAAACAGTGGTCTATATCTATGGAAAAAAGTCACATGCATTAGGTTTGGATTTTCTGTGACAGTGGTGTTATTTGACTGATGTTTCATGACAAAATACAACACTTTAGAGGTGCATTTAAATACTTGTTGTGCCACTTTTTGCCCTAGCCTTAAGGTTAGTGTAAAGGATGCCGTCCCACCAAAGCCACTCTGGCATACCTGGTGATTTTTCCTTACTTTCGACTCTCGCCCCAAGAGCGTGTCCGGGTCTTTTAGGATAATATGAAACAAGCTTTCTAATCTAAATCTAAATTTTATATATTTATTAACCCTGAATGGGTCAGTACTAGCCACTTAACATATACAGAAATATATCAGTGGGTGACAAGCAAATACGGTTACTATACAATATAATGCATGAAAATAAAAGGGATTAAAGCAGTAAGAGTTTCTCAGTCTTCTCACATGGCCTCCAGCAATAGAACTTCTTTTGTCCCCTTCTTCTCTGCACCTGGGCTGAGGCCTACTCCAGATCTGCCCTGGACCACAGTTATGTCAGAAACCTGTGGCTGATATATCTGGACTCCAGCACTCTACCTATCACCTTCTCACATTACATAAATCTGATTTGTAAATATAAACTTGATTTTCTTTTTCCCCAGATGATGCAGATAGTAGTACCATCCATGCAGTCATTTTCCTCCGTACTACAGAAATCTTAACAGTTAATTCCATAGGACAGTTGAAGATGTGGGACTTAAGGCAACAAGGGAATGATCCTACACACATATTTTCTGTGTAAGTTTGAATGTAATCATTTAGGGATGTTGGTTTAATCGATATTCACATGAGCAGTCCCATTCTGATTCATTTTTTCACTGCATCATCAGCATTGGTGTTGCATCTTTTTTTTCCCTCCTCTTCATGGAAATATTGACTTTCAGTGGGAGTGTCAGGTCTGTGAAAATGGAGTAGTTTTTCAAATCTGTCCAGTTTTGCGGGCAGATCGGATGAATTCATTATGTACAGACATGTCCCTTAATATGACCATTCAGCAAAATGGGAATGAAGGAAACTTTGAAATTTATGTTTAATACAAAATGTATTATTTTCAAGTGTGATATCAGATGGGCTTTTAAAATGTTCTGAAGATGTACTTTTTTTTTTTTTTTTTTTTTTTTTTTTTATAGTTATTCTTTTGAACAATCCGTGAGATAACTGTCTTGTCTTTCATACACTCTCTAGAACCAATGAGCGTGTGCCATTACACTGCTTAGACAGACATCCAAGCCAACAGCATGTTGTAGCTACAGGTGGTCAGGATGGCATGCTGTGTATCTGGGATGTTAGACAGAGCCGAGCACCAATATCTCTCCTCACTGCCCATGATGCAGAGAGTAAGTTCACATCTATTATATTTGAAGTACATGTTCCTAGTTTGAGAAATAAATAATTCTTAATGTTTTTTTGTAGTGTGGGAAGTTCATTTTCACCCTTCAAAACCTGACCATTTATTCACGTGTTCAGAGGATGGCACTTTATGGCATTGGGACGCATCAGCTGAAGTTATGGAAAGGCCTTCATTTCTTCTGGGTGAGTATATATCAGTAAATGCTGAATACTTTTGTATTATCTGATTATGTCCATTAAAGGATGCTGTCATTTTGCTGAAATTATGACAAAGTGAATTTTGTGAGATCCCCACCAATTTTCCAGTGTCTTGTTGATAAATGATGGTATCTTGCCTGTACTTAGCTAATTGAGGAAAAGCCACAAAAGCATTGCGCACAGTTGCCACATCTGTCTCCCAGGTCTATTAAGTGAGTATCTTCGTATTTCACAGGAGGAAGAGGAAATGTAAACTCGTCCCGTAGCACTGTGGGGCAGTCATTCAGCCAATCATTGATGACCGCTTGGCTAAACAGTGATCCCACTAAAGGACATCTAGAAATTACCAACCTTTTACCCAGTAGCACCCTGTCTGTAAACAGCCTGGATGTTTTAGGAGAATACCTAGTCTGTGGTACTGATGCAGAGTCAATCTACGTTCTCAAGCGACCACTTGCTTAAGCTACAAAGAACTGACCCAACAGATGGACTGGAAAGTGCAGATGATCTACAGATTAAACATACTTTATGAATTCTCATGTCTTTTTATAACATTATTGAAATAAAATGACTGTGATTCAACCGTTAACTAAAAAAAAAAAGGTAAAAACATTTAACATTTTTGATTCATGTTTTTGGCAACTTTAAGCATAATAAACTTTGGAATAACATTTGATTTTCTGGCAGTATTTTGATCATTAATAAATTTTGCATTATATTCCTTTCTGTGAAACCTTGCACTTCCTTTTATCCCTTCTTTCTCTATTGAGACCTGTACCCTGCTTCCCACTGTGTACATGCAGCTGCATATCCATATCCCAATTCTGACTGTATTATAATCAGTGATATCTCTACAAATAATATAGGTAGAACCTATATTCCTGCCTTCCTTTCTCCTCACCAGGTTTCTACGTTTTATACTGTCCCAGATATAACTGTGAGGAATGACCCTCCCCACCACCTCTACCTTTATTTTCCCTGAATTACACACAAGCCTGTACATAGTGAGAATCATGGTAATGTTCTCAATTAAGAAGCAAGGGAAAGAATAAAGAAATGCAGGATTTCACAGGAAGGAGCCAAAATTTGTTAATAAATTATATTACAAAATTTCTTAATGGCACAAATACTGCCAGAAAATCAAATGTTGTTTGAAAGTTTACTATTTAATAAATCAGTAAACTGTTATTTGTAAAAAAAAAAAAAAAAAAAAAAAAAATTGCCTAGTTGTTTTGGTATTTTTATATTGTTTTGGTAGTTTTATTTTGTAACATTTATAAAAGGCAAAGGTAAACAATATATCCCAAGCATGCTTCTTTTAGAGAAAACTCAACACACAAGACTTTTCAAACTATAGACTTTAACTCTTTCTCAACATCTGCTGTACTATTTAAATGGCTGTCATATCTGCCAGGTCTCTGCTGTATAATACAGTGGAGACCCACATCTTTTTGCAGCAATCAGACATATTCCACCTATGTATTAGAAAACGGGTGTTGACTACATTATTGAGTTCCACCATTGTTTTTAAAGAAAGTCTGTCACCAGAGTCTTTATTGAACTCTAAGCACAGTCTGGCTTCCAATGTGGTGATCTAGAAGAAAAAGTATCGTATGCTGATGACATGCTTTTATATCTGGGAGATGTGACTTCCTCGCTCCCACGGGTAATGGCTATAATACAGGATTTTGGGGCTTGGTCTGGACTACGAATAAATTGGGACAAATCGGTCTTGCTACCAGTTGACCCGCTACCGCAGTCGCCACTAACTGACAGACTTCCTTTGCAGAGGGTAGACTCCTTTAAATATCTGGGGGTGGTGGTATCTGCCAGAACTGTGTCGTTTTTGTCTCTAAATTTAGAACTATAAGCACAGTCTGATGGCTCTCGCAAATAACTCATCCTGTTCTGTTGCTGATATATTAGCTTTTGCCTGATATGCTAATGAGCTGTTTCATACCATTGCTGTCATTGCACCTAAGAGCTATGCTTTCCGTTGATTAGTCCCTCCATTCCTGCCTCTTTACTAACTCTCTGTTATAATGCTGCCCTTATCTTAGTAATTCAGGAAGCAGTAGAATTTTTTTTTCTTGATGTAAACCCCAACTATGAACACTCTCTCAACTTGAACAGACCGTCGGGATTGGGATAGGTATAGCTGCATATAAATATTTCAATCCTGATTTGAGTTTTCAGCTAGTGCTATCTCTAAATGATACAGGTAGAACTGCATCCTTAGTATCGTATGAAATATTAGAATCTCCTCTTTATATGACACCAAATCAAGTTTTATAAATGCCCGATAATGCCATTTGACTTTCCCTTACCTTTAGTTTGTGTTCACACAGTTCTGTGCTCTGTACACAATGAGAAGCAGGGGATAGCTCTCAATAGAGAGTTAAAGAAAGAATATAAAAATTTGTCAACACAAATGCTGTCCTGTTAAGTTGTCCTAAACTTTAGTTATATTTAAAAGTGAACCTTTATTTTTACTATATTATGAAATTTCAATTTAATATTGCCATGCTTGTCCACTTCATGCTTCATACACCCACAGTGTGGTGATAAATATAACCGATATTGAGAGAATAAGATTGGAACATTACGCTAATGTATCACACCTCAGTGAACGTCAGTCAGTGCCTTTTTTTCTTTGCCAATTATGTTATCTTTCCCTCCCTGAGGACTCATTTTACTATGTTCTGAATAAAAGAAATACTTTTTATACAAAGAAAAGATTTGCCGTCTACTGATTGGTGAGTGCCCACCCATACCTTCATTACTCTACTATCTGGGACAGCAGCTACGAGGTTTACCATGACAGTCAACAGAAGGGTATTGCATGGGATGAGGTCGGTGAGCACATTTCTTTATGACTGGGCCAAACGAAGCAAGTTATGGCAACAGGTTGGTGAGTATGACAGTGATAGACATGCAGCTGTAATATATATTCATAAAGTTGTTTTAAATTTCTTTGGCCCTTACTATATGCATCAGGATGTATACTACTGTTGGCTCCATCTATAGTATTGTTGGTACTATCACTACAGCTGCTGGCACCATTACTACTGCTGGTACTATTGGTATACTTGTTGCCACTGTTACCATATCTATTTCATACTGTCAGTTACTTGGGTATTCTTTCAAACAAATTGGCCACACTCACTGCATAGACATGTTTGGAGCCTAAAGCCAGCCCTATTATCCTAAATGATCTGGCTCATGTATACTAGTAAAAATAAATAAGAGGCCAGTAGTGCATAGCCAGTATGGGAAATAGATCTAGATTCTAGAAAAGAACAGCCACACTCTCATAAATTTTATTGGTATCCAACTAAAAACATAGAGATACAAATCAGATAACATACATGTATACAAAGATCAGGGGGGACCTTGGAGACCATAATACCAATGATTCCAAGATGGTGTGTAGTATATAAGTAATAATGATATGAAGAATGGATATTGGGCAGTAAATGAGTATGTAGTAACCTTATCACTATATCATGGACCATGCATAAATATCAAAACCTGGTAAATACCATAGTTAAAGTTCATCTATGAGTTCTGCAGGTAGAGTGAAAAGAAAGTGGCTACGACATAATATCACATAGCACTAAAAGTTATAAACCTCCCACCCCGCCATGTAAACTGTCCAACGCACAGTGGGCTTCGTCCAGGGACATGTATGTTAGTATTGGAGGGGGAGCAAACATGGCTGCTGCCCTAGAGCTGCTTTTCTCATTTATTTTCATGCTCTGTAGTTATGATATGAAAGCAACAAAGAGCAAGAACTAATTATTTATTCCTTTGCGTCTTTTGAGCAGGACAATAATGGTGTCCCCTGTGTGCTGGTAGGGAAGGTGGAAATTTTAAAATTATCAAACTAATTACTCCACTCCATAAAAGCAGCCTCCCCCAACGTTCTTTTTGTTTCCTGAGTGGCTGGAGGTCTCTTTTGTCCTCCTTTGTATTTAAATGGATTGTCCAGGATAAACTAAGAATTAACCCTTAAACTAAACCCCCTCCTCCTGACTAACTTCTAATTTACTTAATTTTTTAAAAAAAATTATAATTAGCCATATTCCTGGAGCAGTCATGTCACCACCCCATGGACACTTTCTGATTCCGTTTCACCACTTCTGAAACACGGAACATCACCATTACTCTATCCCCATCAATACTTAGCCTTTCTTTCTCTGGAAACGGCTCCGCCCCTCTTCCTGTCTGCTAGTAGTGGGCAGAACAGGTTAGCTAAGGAGATGGGGAGTGGCTAGTAATGGGCGGGATTGCTAGGCTAGAGAAACGGAGAAGGATGGGAGGGGCTAGTGATGGGCAGGATTGCTAGGGAGATGGGGAGGGGCTAGTAATGAGCGGGATTGCTAGGCTAGTGAGACAGGGAGGGGGAGTTTAATTGAGGGGGAGCTGAGTGAAAGGGAACTAGTGCTAGCAGAAAAAGGAACGCATTGAAGTCAATGGGAGGCTTTTTTTTCAGCACTGAATCTGAAGCGGGTTCCACACCAAATTCAGCGCCATTTTCCTCCGTGTGAGTGCACCCTTAGGAGGAAATCATCCCAGCGTTGACTTTTCTCTGTAAAGTTTGCAACACAGACGTCCTTGGCTCCTCACTTTTCTAGGCACCTGGAATTAATAATACGCCATGGGTGGATGTCCAGTGCCTGTACTATAGATATCAATGGGATCTGTGTTTCAGTAACGCTGCCTGCTAACTACACAGTGTATGTAGCTATCTGCTTCCAGCTCCATGCTTCCTATAGTACAGGGACCAAACACCCCCACATATGGTTTATTCATGCAGGAGCCAACTGTCAGTCTCCACCAATCAGATATTTATGGCCTATACTAAGGATAGCCCACAAAAAAAATACCCAACAGCTCTTTTAATAATGCCTCCTAATGAAACCTTTGAATTAATATTACTCCAATGATATTAAGTATAATCATATATATTATTATTGCCCCATTTATTCATCTTACTACCCCCATTTCCACTGTAATATAGGAAATGTCCCCCATAGCTGTCACGCCTCTTCTTCCTTCTGTAGTCTACAAAACACTGTGACCACAAGGCATCTACAGCAACATAGGAGGATCAATGCAGGGGCATCATCACATCCTATTTGTGGTCAGGGCACCCTGTAAGTCGCAGGCCTGACATGGCTTGTGGCCTACAAATAAAAGAATGGTAGAGCAGGAGACCATCAACTGCTTGATGTAGTCATAGGTTAAATATCTGCCCTTGCTTGCAGCTGTCCTGAGGTAGGCCCCACAAAGCCAATAGACACAAGGATGTTGCGTCCTTGCTAGATACATCTTTGAGCCCTGAGCCTCTCTCTGAATAAAACAAAGGACTGTAAAACTGTAGTGTGAAGCTAGCTGCTGCTCGAAAACCGACTCCAGCGCCGCCTCTCTCTTCTTCTGCATCCTCCCCTTCCTTCTTCGGCTGGATGTCGGACGCCTGCGCAGTACGCTCTGTTCGGCGAACTTCGCCGAACAGAGCGTACTGCGCAGGCGTCCGACATCCAGCCGAAGAAGGAAGGGGAGGATGCCGAGGAAGACAGGAGGCGCTGGCGTTGGTTTTTGAGCAGCAATGGGGACGCCCCCATCGCATCTCCTGCGCTGGAGGATGCCCACATCGCTGCGAGAGAACTAATTAACATACCGGTACAAACCAGTATTTCGAACGAACGGCATGGCGGAGAGCACTTCCAAAGATAGGAGACGAATAGCCTTTCTAAAGGCTATTCCGACGTGTTACCTAGAAAAAAAAGTTTTTTAATGGTAGAATCCCTTTAAGGCCAATCACAATTTCTCTAAAGAACACCTTATTTTGCTTAGCACACATAGTAACCTACTTTATTAATACACTTTTTGTAAACTTTGTTTTCCAAATGTAATAAAAAACCAATGCAAGAAAGATAAACAAAGTTTCGCCTTTCACCTCAATATAGCACATACATAATATACATGTAAGTATATAAACCCGTGTTGGTGAATCTATGGCATGTGTGCCAGAGGGGGCACTTACAACCCTCTCTGTTGACACATGTGCTGTCACCCCATCCTTGATCACTCACTAATGTGGAATTCTAGTACAGGATTCTCTGTTAGTGAGCAAGTGCTTCTTTCAGCTATATGTGCAAATGCACATACAACTGAAAACTGTCGGTGTAGGCCCTGGACCCACAGCTTACACTGACAGCAGTGTGACCTATGCCCCAACAGAGGCGCAATGATGTGATTCATCAGCGCCTGCAGTGATAAAAGAAGAAAGACACCCGGTCGCTCCTTGTGGAAGGTATGGTAAGTAACATAATATACTGGAGCATATAACACTGTGTGGAGGTCCACTGTGGAGCATATAACAATGCGTGGGGGGGCCCACTTTGAAGCATAAAATACTGTGTTGAAGGGCCACTGTGGAGCATAAAATACTGTGGAGACCTACTGTGGAGCATAAACTACTATGTGGGGGCAAACTGTGGAGCATAAAATACTGTGTGGGAGACCCACTGTGGAGCATAAAATACTGTGTACAGTATATAATACCGTGTGGGGTCCCACTGCGGAGCATATTATAATGCTTGGGGGTCATGGTGGAGAATATTATACTGCGTGGGGAACACAGTGGAGCATTATTTACTGTTTGGCAGCCACCGTGGAGCACATTGTACTGTCTGGGGGCCACTGTGGAGCATAATTTACTATTTGGCAGCCACCGCGGAGCACATTGTACCACATGCGAGCTCTTCAAGAGTTTATATCACACAGTATTTGTTTTATAGCAGATGTAATATTAATACAGGCTGTAATAACATTTCACAGTCACAATAAATTTGCGATGTTGGCGCTTTGTGATAAATTTGTGGGTTTTAGGTTGCAGTTTGGGCACGAGGTCTCTAAAAGGTTCGCCATCACTGACATATCTAGAAATCTATGTACATAAGCACACATACACCTCACATTCTTTTTCTTCCAGTGATCTAGAAGATAAATTCTATGACTATTTCCTTCTCCATCCTGCACAGACACTGCCCTGTATGAAGTGCTGATGGTCAAGGTATCATGGACATTCATGCAGTGACGTAATGACGTAGAGGGCGGAGTCGGGTGTCGGCGGATGACAGTGGGAGGAACAGGAGAAAAGGAAAAATAGCAACATCCGGGAACCTGGCAAGCACAGGAGCGAGGCGCAAAATGGCCGCCCGGAACTGAGCTAGGTCTTCAGAAGTTGATGGTGAGTAAGTTGAGTTAATAGACAAAGCAGCGCTCGGGAGTTGCTGATGCCATTGTGGCGGCATCTAAGTCACTGTGCGCTCAGGGGACAGGCGAAGATGGAACCGTGGTAGCGAGTCCGGCACTGATCGCGGGGCTGCAGCTGTCGGGGGGCAGATTCTGTCTACCTCGGAGTTTTGCCGCTTTTGTTATAAGAGCAGAGTTTGACTATGTAGTAATGCGGCAGATTGTGCTCGCCGTGCCTCCGCCCGGAATGTGCAACACCCCCCTCACCAGACGCCGCTCCGCCGTGTGCTGTGTATAACTTTATTGACAGTATATTGAAGCGAGCAACGCGCACGTCCAGAACAAAGAGCCCGAAACGCCGAGATGACGACCGAGTAGTGGAAACCCCCTATGTGGCCTTGAGTTTCCGTGCTCCACCTTGTGCACAATCCCACCTTACTGCATTACTAGTGTTACCCCATAGCCGTGAATGTGGCGTACCTTCATGGTGCTGCCAGATGTTGTACCAGTGGCGGATGCCGGCGTTTTCTCTTCAGCGTAGGCTCTGTTCACATTAGTATTATGTCCTCAGGTTGTAATGAATCCAGGATCCCTTTTACAAAGTTTACGACTGGTCCCTCCTGATGGTGTCTATTGGTCACTGATGGTGCCTGACTAGATTCGGGACGTTTTGACAGCAAGACATAGGCAGTGTAGACTTCAATGTTCTTACTGTCACCAATACAGAAAGAACTCACCTAGACTACCAGTGTGAACAGAGCCTTCTGAGATAGTTTCCAACACTCGCTGCCTATGATGGTGTCTCAACAATTCCCATATAAAAATGTATTAAATACTGAGATACACAATGGGACAAATATACTAATAAATATGCACCACAATGTTTGCACAATTTGTGCCGTTAGACTGGTGTACTTGCTTTGCACCTCTTTTTCTATGTCTTTTAGGCACTTTCTAGCAGTTTGTGCACCTTGTATGACATGTGGGCAGGGCTTCGTGAAAAGGGGTTGTGGATTTAATATGCTAAACTGTGAGCCAGACACATCTGGTGCAGGTTTATAATGTCTAGTCTAACTTTGCACTGTCTAAAACTTACGATTGTCTTAGTTTATCGGTCTTTTTCATTCATCTCCGGTTACCAGAGAGTAGTGAGTGCATTGTACGAGGCCAGAGGATGGTTATGGTGCACTTACATGTTGCAGATCGGTGGAGAAATTTTTTAATCTATCCCATCCGTCTGAACGAGGCTTGCAAAGACAACCCTATATTGAGGCAAGGGATAGATTTTCAGTCACAGCAATCTGCCACATGTGAATATACCTTTAGAGATTAGTTGTTTGACAGCAGGAGTGAAGAAAACAGTTCTGAAGGTTTTACAAAGGACGTGACTTGACAAAAACTGCATAAACACAAAACCAATTTACATTTTTAAAATAGAGAAAAAAGGTAATAAACTTGGGTTTCTTCTACCAGTCTCCCCCTCGTGGTATTTTTTTTTGGACAGTCATTGACTTAATGTCACAAAAACATCGTAAGATGTTTTCATAACTCTTTATCAAGACTAAAATAAGTAACTGTGATATAAACATCATTTATCATCATCCTCCCAGTTCACTATTAGCAGCATAAGTCTTTTTTTGGGGTCATCCTATTTCTGATGATCATTTTACCGGTAGTGTGAACATAGCTTAAGTCGTGAGTTCAATGTTTATTCTTTTTTTATGGTTACAATATTCTGTTCTGTCTAGTATCCGTGATCCTTTTGGTTATTGTTATTCGTTTTCTTGTTTCTTTGCTTCATTGCTAGGAGATACAGTTTATGTATTAATGTTGCGATCTGTACATAAAACTCCTTTGTAGAGATCTTTTTCTCTGTTCTGAGCGCTTTGTCTGTTCTCTAGTTTTCGTTCATGTTATTGTGAGACCATGAAAATGTTAATAAGTGTTACACCACACATTTTATCATTAAGCACTCTTATACCCTTATCCACAGAAATATGGTATCGGTATCAGAGCCGCGTTTGTCTGGCCACCTGGACCCCCAGTGATGAAGAGAATGGGGCACCAAAAGTCCACAATGTCTCCTTCTTGTGAATGGAGCACTAGGGCGCTCTTGTGAGTGACACTCAACTTATAGTGTAGCTGGAAATTACAGTCCTGTCGGCCCTATGGCATTGTGTAGCATTGGCCACACAAGCACACTTGTGCTGCATTCAGGAGGAGGCATGGGAGACTTTCAGCTCCCCATTCTCATCACTGGGAGCCCTTCACTGGTCTCTAGTACCTTGTCCCCATCTCAACACATGGCATTATAGGCTTGTAATCATCCAGCCTGTATAATGTGGTTGAGGTAGGTATCATATCCCGTCTGTCAAGACAAGCTTAAGAAGTAGAGACCAGTAGGGGAATGAGGATGAGTAAATCTTATTTATTATTTTTTCCTACCTTTAAGCGCATGGTTGCGTTTTTATTTTTTAGATACTAAACATATTTGATATAGCACTCCTGATATTGTTAATGCAGTGTTGCTGTTCTTGTATGATGATGATATTAACATGTTCATTGTTCCATTACTTACTGTCTTATTTATATCACAGGTCCAGATACTGCAAGATATTGGCACCAAGAAGTCACTCTTCCATTACAACTGATCTTATTGATTCTACAATATACAATTGACTTCAAATTTTAGCTTTGTCTCTGTAAGAAGTCACATTAATACATGTGTTTTCATGAAGAGGGGGGAGAAACCAGAGGGCTACAGGCAAATGAGGCCTAAAACATTCCCGGCAAGCAATTGCCCAGGCAATAGCAAACAGATGCTGCTGGAAATACGTGAGAGCCTCCGCCATTTACCCAAACCATCTGATGCTGGGAAGGCTGAGCAGGGGCCAACTAAGGCCGAAGATCCAAGGCAGGGTCGTAATCCTCCTAAGTTTGTTACCTACCACAAAGCTTTGGCTGAGATTCGCAACTCTTTGCAGCCTTTTGCTAACTCTACAAATGTTTCTCAGAGGGGTGGAAATGAAGTGAATCGAAAAATGCTTCACGATCTGC
This sequence comes from Leptodactylus fuscus, assembly GCF_031893055.1. Classification (NCBI taxonomy): domain Eukaryota; kingdom Metazoa; phylum Chordata; class Amphibia; order Anura; family Leptodactylidae; genus Leptodactylus; species Leptodactylus fuscus. Next base: position 81,750,937 of record NC_134267.1, read on the forward strand.
AAGCTGCTGGGTTTGATGAGGTAACCTATCTTAAGCTTAATGTGTGAAAAAAAGCAAAAAAAAAAAAAAAAAATTTTTAACTTTTATCTTTGCCTATAGGATTGGTGATAAATGTCTGCTCAGTATGGGCTCACAGTAGTTACTAGAACACCAACCTTCTTCCAGTGAACAGTTGAGTTTGAATGGAGCATCAGTCGAGCATGCATGCTGATGCACCATTCAGAGTTTATGAAACTGTCAGAGACCGCCATCTTCAGCGCCTAGCTGTTTCTATCAGTTCTTTTGACACTGGAGTATCTGGGAGTGTGTGTAGCCATCACTCCTTTCAAATGCTTCAGAGAAGGTGGCGAAGGAGCTATAACCTTCCTAGGTAAGTAGACCTATACTCATCTTTTGAGGAGTATAGGTCTAGTTACCTAGGAATGTTATAGCATGCATACACTTCTTTACATGATGGAGAGTATAGGACAACTTGGCATTATAGGCTTGTAATCATCCAGCCTGTATAATGAACCCTGGCTACTTATCCCCTAAGTTGTAAACTGCCCATATAAGGGTTATATTTTGTAGGGGTCTCTGCCAAGGAATATATGTAGTCCACTCTCACTCCTAGTGACTTGTTATTTAGTTGATATCTGTTTTCTGATCCTGATACATTTGGGGACCAGATATTTGGAAGACCTTAATGTTTGGGAGTTTAACTATATAAGTAGGGCTGAAGAACTTAAACTACTCAGCCTGTTATCGGGAAGTTACTCCCTACTACTATTTTACCTTCACTTTGGGCACTATTACCGTAGCGTACCATAGCGCTTTACAGTCAGAAGGGCGTTCCTGACAATCAGGGCTCGTTCACATCTGCGTTGTGCTTTCCGTTATGCAGGTTTCCGTTTCCTGCATAAAACAGAGCAGGATACGGAAACCTGCAGGAGACTTTCTCACCCATTCATTTGAATGGGTGAGAAAGCTGTCCGGCCATGAGCGACGGTGAGCGTCTTGCGCTCTCCGCCGCGAAACCGGGTTTTTTAATCCGGACAGAGTCGGACATGCAGTACTCTGTGTCCGGATTAAAAAATCCGGTTTTGCGGCGGAGAGCATAAAACGCTCACCGCCGCTCACGGCCGGACCCGGTCTGTGCTTTGCGTCTTCTGGCATGTGTGAACCTAGCAGGTGTGAACCTAGCGTTAGTCCGGAACGTCCTTCTCCACAGCAGTGCCTATTGCGCTGTAGAGTGTGAGCTCAGAGGAACGCCCCCTCCCCTCCTGATAATACTCGTCTATGGACGAGTACTGTGAGCAGAGGTAGGGGGGCGTTCCTCCCCGCTCACACTCTACAGCGCGATAGCCACTGCTGTGGAGAAGGACGTTCCTGACTGACTGTCAGGAACGCCCTTCTGACTGTAAAGCGCTAGGGTACCAGGACTGATAGCGCTTTACCCGGGGCACAGATCGGGAAAGCAGATAGTGTGCTGAATTCAGCGCACTGTCGGCTTTCTAGCAATATATGGAACTGCCTGTACCCAATCTGATGAAAGGTCCTCTTTAAGTCTTACAATTACTCCTTCAGTGAAACTATAATTTTGAGTAATTACCCATCAGGGATAATATATCAACTATAGACTGGTATGATTTATTGATCATTTTAAATGTTTTTAGTTTTCTGTCCTTTTTCACAGTTTATCTTAAATCTTGTTTTGCTTTTTAGGATATGGTGGTAAGAGCTTTACAACAGACGAATAGTCGCAGTATAGAGGCAGCAATTGAATATATCAGCAGGATGAGCTGTCACGATTCATATAGGGAAACGCCAATTGCTGCAAGATCACACAACACTGGAATGATACAGTCAGGTAAATCCTCCATAATGAGAAGCATCCTTCATAATGAGATCCAGTCTTCATAATGAGTTCTCTGTTGAAGGCTATAATGCATAAGGCATGCTCACTATGTCTTAGACAAATACTGTTCCAGTTCTGTATTGTACATTACTGCGCAAAAGCTTTTTAGGCAGGTTTGGAAATAATGCTACAAAGTAAAAATGCTATCTATACTGTGCAGGGGTGACTAACATGGCATTATACTGTGCGGGCAGCAAGTATGGCATTATACTGTATTGGGGATAACTAATGTAGCATTATACTGTGTGGAGTGGGGGACAGATATGGTGTTAAACTCTGGGAGGGGGTGCTAATGTCACCTTAACTGTGCAAGGAGCACTAACGGCATTGTACTGTGGGGAAGGGGGGCACAAAAGACACAGTATGATTCATCATTAGTGCCCCCATACATAATTCACATCAACAGAGCCCTCTGCACAAGAACCCCTGTGTGAAGGCAGCAGGGATGAGGCAGCTGGCTTCACTACTGCACATAGATGCACTGCTACGAACACCGGGTGCTGCAGCATCCATCTTCAGTCCACACCCAGCGTCCATCTGGAGTTACAGAAATTTTAAGGGAGATGTTTGGAAAAATGCTGCTGGTAACATTTTTCCATCCAGCTGAGGCACAGATTCAGCACCAGAACTGATGCCTCTTGTGCCAAAACTGATCCCATAGAAAACTATGGGATCTTTTCTGTCATCTATTTCATTCCCTCCAGCTCATGTGGACCATAATAATTTATATATGTAAACGTACCCTAAAATGTATCACAACCACATAAGATGATTAGCCGGTGCCTTGTCTTAGGAATATTCTTATGTAAATGTATTAGTTCTTCAGTAGTTGCATAATATGTATTTAGCCCTAAAATCCTTGACAATTTGACTTTTTGCAGGTAATATTCAGCATTCCGTTAATCGTCGGCAAAGCTGGAAAGGGTCGAAGGAGTCCTTAGTTCCCCCAAGACACATATCACCTTTATCTGACAGTGTTGTTTATGGAGCATCAGAAATTCAGAATACACAGACTGATATGGGAAGGCCTTTATCTGGATCAGGCCTTCCATCATTTACCCAGGCACTTCCAGTGAATGGGCAGAGAGTCAATCCACCACCACCACCACAAGTAAGAAGTGTTACTCCACCTCCACAGCCGCCACCCAGAGGTACTGCTCCATCTCCACAATCATGGGAACCAGGCTCGCAGACAAAGCGCTACTCTGCTAATATGGATTTTGTTATTTCCCGTATTTCTCCAGTTCCACCTGGGGGCTGGCAGGAGGGGTATGCACCACCAAACATGAACTCTGCGCAGATTATTAACCCACAGTCTCAAGCACAGAGAGCTATTAATCCTGTACCTGTAGGAAGACAGCCCATCATAATGCAAACCTCTAGCACCAGTAAATTTGGTTATTCTGGAAGGCCTGGCATACAGAATGGTAATGGACAATCTGAGTACATAACACACCAAGGAAATAACAATGTGGGCAGGAACCAGCCACCACCTTATCCTATGTCAAATGGTCCAAACAGTGCACCATTGCAAATGCAAGGAAGTAATGGACCAATGTCTCCTTCTGCTTATAATAATGGAAATCTTCCCTCATCGATGCTAGTACCAAATCGAAATAGCCACAACTTGGAAATGTACAACTTGGGCATTCCAGGCCATCCAACTTCATGGCCCCAGTCCTCGTCAACACAGCCCCCTCAAGCAAATCATGACATGCCATCATGGCAAAATAATATCCCTGTACGGTCCAACTCTTTCAATAATCCAATGGGAGTTCGCCAAGTGCATCCCGCTAATACTCAGCCTTCTGCCACAACTGTGACTGCAATCACACCTGCCCCTATACAGCAACCCGTAAAGAGTATGCGAGTATTAAAACCAGAACTTCAAACTGCTCTGGCACCTGCACATCCATCTTGGATGACACAGAGTGTACAACCCGGACACTACTCAGAAGTGACTACACATAGCAATCCTTTGCTGCCACCACAAGCTGAAGCTCCAAATTATCAGGGGCCACCACCACCATATCCAAAGCACTTACTACAGCAAAACACAACTGGTTATGAGACTGGTTTGAAACCTGGTAAAGAAGACTCCCCTTTGTCTTCCAGTATCCAAGAAGAAGGGGATAAGAACATTGACACCGTTGCTGAAGCCACAGAAAAAGAAAAGAAACAGATCACAACTTCACCTGTGCCTGTAAGGAAAAATAAACGGGATGAAGAGAGAAGGGAATCTCGCATACAAAGCTATTCTCCTCAAGCATTTAAGTTCTTCATGGAGCAACATGTGGAAAACATACTAAAATCCCACCATCAGCGACTGCATCGAAAGAAGCAGCTGGAAAATGAAATGTGCAGGGTAAGAATGCAATTTTCCCTATATTTTCTGAATAAAAGTAATTTAAATAGCTTAAGGGTTGTTCCCATGATATACCGTATTTTTCGGACTATAAGACGCACCTAGGTTTTAGAGGAGGAAAATAGGGAAAAAAAATTTTGAAGCAAAAACTGGTAAAATATTTAATATATGGGAGTTGTAGTTTTGCAACAGCTGCAAGGCCACATTGACAGGTGACCCTGCAGCTGTACGGGGATGCATAGAGCGTTTTTTTTGCGGGGCCAGCTGTAATTTTTAGTTATACCATTTTGGGGGATATCTATTGCTTAGATCACCTTGTATTGAAAAAAAAAACAGGAGGTGATTTAGAACTTTTATTTATTTCATATTTTTAAAGCTTTTTTTTTTTTTTTTTTTTTTACTATTTTATTCCCCCCCAGGGGCTTGAACCTGCGGTCACTTGATCGCAAGTCCCATAGACAGCAATACAACTGTATTGCCGTCTATGGGACATTCTGTCTATTAGTATTACGGCTGGTCATAGAGACCAGCCGCAATACTAATATAGCCGTGACAGGCCGGGGAGCCTCATTAGGCTCCCGGCTGTCACCCGAACAGGTCGGCTCCTGCGATATCGCCGCGCAGGAGCCGGCCTGCAACTCTACAGGTACGGGGCCGGTGGGGACCGGCCCCGGGGGAGAAGGGGCCACCGATACTGACCCGGCATCCGCTGTACTAGAGAGGCGGATGCCGGGGAGGGATAGACGCCGGGGCCTGAGACATCGCTACGATCCTCTGCCCTGCATGAAGCCCTGCCCTGCAGGGCAGAGGAGCGCAGCGATGTCTCAGGCCCCGGCACCTGTAATGGCGCCTATCACTTGCCGGCTTCCGTCTCTCTATTACAGCGGATGCCAGGCGCCACCTTCAGACTATAAGACGCACCCTTCTTTTCCCCAAAAATTTTGGGGAAAAAAAGTGCGTCTTATAGTCCGAAAAATACGGTAACAATTTGGCACATTGAATGTATATGCCAATCCAGAGACTGAAATACCCGACATGACTTCAGCATGTCTCTTGCTCACTGGTGTTGTCAATGACTTGTTGTGAAGGCATATACATGACAGAGAGATTGACATATCCTACCAATATGCCAGCACCTAGTTCAGGGGAAAAACATTTTATCAAACCATACGCATAAGATAACTGCAAGCTGAAACCCTTTTTTTTAAAGATACATTTACACAACCATGTGCTTGTACCTGGTCTGCGGTAAAACTGCACAGATGTCACTCATTTGCTGCCCGTGCCTCAACTGGCCAATCTTTTCATCTACTGAGCCTGGGCTTCAAAACTGACCGGTATAGGACCTGCCCTGAGCTCACTGCTGTATACATGGGCCCCTTATTATACATGGGGTGCATGTATGGGGCATAGGTATGAATAGATCAATGTACTAGTTGTGAAATAAACAGCTAGCATACTGACAAAGCACATGGTCGTGTGCATAGAGCCTTATTCCCAGCTCCCTGTTCTCTCACCCATGCTGCCAGATGTAGGGCAGCACTGATCTATCAAAGAGAGGCAGAATATTGCACAAGTCGAAGTCTGAGGCAATGGGGCAGTGTAAATTATAGGCAAAACCCATCAACAATTACCTAATGTGTATTGTTAACTTTTATTTGTTACTTATTCTGTCCTTAAAATGGTAGATATACTTGCCATAGAAACGTGAAAACTAAACAATTTCTATCTATTCCATTGTGAGGCCTCCATTACTGAAATTTATCGTTTTACTTATGTTCAGTCTTTAGACTATTGGTCATGGTCAGTATATTAATGATCCTATTTTAATGGACGGCCATGTATTCCGTATGTATTCAGGTTTGCTTAGACAATGATGTTAATGATAAAGGCATAGTCTATATATATGTTATTACATCTTATTTTAACAATTGTTGATTTCACTACATTTTCTTCTGACTGCTTGTCTTCTCTTAGATTTTCTATATCTTTCTTCCTTTTCCCCACTCACTAACAGATGGTTTAAACAGTTAAGGTTGGAGCTTGGCTGAGCTCTTCAAGCCGCCTCCATTACTGGGTAGGCAAGTAAACGCCAGCGCCATGGTGCTGTGGTAACAATAGCATGATCTTCCTAGGCTGCTGCATGTGAATCCTTTGTGATAATAATGTAAGCATGAGGTTGACCATGTCACAGACTCCTGCACATTTAACATCCAGACTTAAAAGATTCAATATTTTATGCTTGCGTTTATAAATTTATTTTGCACAGCCATGTAACAACTACTCATCTGTGTGCCATATGTTTCAGAATTGTATGAAATGGGTTTTATTTATCTCCCTCACGTTTTGTCCATTTTAGTTATTTGGTCTCTTTTGGTCAGATGGCGGTGCTTGGGATTTTGTTGATGCTGGATAAATTAATCTATGGAAATGACAAGTGTGACTATTACAGAAATCCTTTTTATGCCTAGAACTTGTGCTTCACATTGTCAGCATGGCAGTAATCGTATTTGTGATGCTCCTTTAATGGGTGTTCAGGTTCCAGAAGTAAAAAGTTTTGCAGAAATTTTCAAATTATCTGCTGAAATGGGTCGTTTTTGAAGGGCTTTCTCCACCAATAACTCTTATTCCATAGATAAGAATAAGCCAAATGCGAACACAGCCCAACTCGCATATATGGGCAACGATCTCCATTCATTCCTGGAAACACTCCCGTGCACGGATCCTGATCCCCTCGGCTTGGGGCAACGTTGAATAGAAAAAAGAAGCAAAAAAACAGGTCCAGCAATCGAAGAGGAATCCATTGATAATTAAAACTTAACTTTTAATGTTGATGCATGAAAAAAATACAAGATTATGAGCAAACAATCATGATCAAAAAACATTCCATGGGTTAGACTGTCGTGTTTCAGAACCTTTCAGTGCCTTAATCATAGTCTGAGACTATGGCTAAGGAACTCAACGGTTCTGAAATGCGTCAGTCTAATAATAATAATAAATTTTACTTATATCGCGCCAACATATTCCACAGCAGTGTACAATTTGTAGGGTTCAAGTACAGACAAAAAAGATACATTACAAAGAAATAGTCACTTCACACAATGGTACTGAGGCTACTGCTTGCAGGAGCTTACAATTTATGGGGTAGAGGGGGTGACACAAGCGGTAGCAGGGGTGGCATCGGAGGTAGCATCACTTATACAATGGTCAGACAATTTTATAATAGAGGTTACTGTCAATAAACAAACATAACTGTATGAGCCATCACAACTCTTGTCCTTTAACGTGCAGATGGTGCCTGGACTTATAAAATTAGCCTGAAACGGGGGGGTAATCTGGGAGCGGCTACACAGGAGGGTTCGTTTTATGGATTCTAATTAGGCAACAGAAGGGTTTACATTAGTAATTGTGATAGGCTTGTCTGAAAAGATGTGTCTTTAGTTTGCACTTGAAGCTGTAGAAATTGGAAGTTAATCTGATTGACTGAGAGCATTCCAGAGAAGTGGTGCAACTTGGGAGAAGTCTTGTATACGAGCGTGGGAGGTTCTGATAATAGAGGATGTAAGTGTTAAGTCATTGAGTGAACAGAGAGCACAAGTTGGGCGATAGACAGAGACAAGGGAGGAAATGTATGGAGGTGCAGCATTATGGAGAGCCTTGTGGATGAGAGTGATAACTTTATATTTTATTCTATAATGAATAGGCAGCCAGTGTAGTGACTGGCACAGACCAAAGGCATCGCTGTAGCGTCTAGCCTGATAGATGAGCCTGGCCGCTGCATTCAGAATGGATTGTAGAGGGGAGAGTTTAGTGCGGGGAAGACCGATTTAGTAAGGAGTTACAGTAGTCAAGGCGAGAATGAATCAGAGACACTATAAGTGTCTTTAATGTATCTCTGGTAAGGAAACCCATGTCTAATCCATGTATCAACATTAACAGTTAAGCTTTAATTATCATTGGATTCCTCCTCGATTGCTGGACCCGGTTTTTGCTTCATTTTTCTTATTCCATAGAGACTGCAGAATTTCTGCAGTCCAGCTGCTGGATCATCCACAGACAGCAAAAACATTTGTCCTTTAGTGCTCCATGTAAATGGGATTGACTGTGATGGAAAAATACAGTTCTCCATCAGTCCCACAGTAGTAAGTGGAGCACACCACCACTTCATTTACATTGAGCATTCGAGGACCTTCGTTCTCATGGTCACTGTGGTCCCTTTGGTCAGACGATCAAACGCATATCCCCCCTTTCTGTGAATATGGGAGAAGCATTGTTTAGTGGGAAAACCTTTTAATTTAAATAAAGCCTTTTATCTGTCCAAATCATGTGATACACAGCTTCGTACAAGAAAAACTGCTCTGTATGATCATGACCTGGACAAGACAGGTTTTTATTCTCCTTTGAAATGTGGATTTACCATGAAGTTCCCATTAAACAGAGAACTTTAATTTTATTCGCTGTCATTGAATATCTTTTAAGAGAGCCTTCACACGGAGTAAACACACGTGTATTTTTGCAAAATACACGTGTAAAAATAAGACTCCCATTGACTTCAATGACATTTTTTACACGTGTAAAAATACGCCTGTAAAATGTCATTGAAGTCAATGGGAGTCTTATTTTTACACGTGTATTTTGCAAAAATACACACGCGTTTACTCCGTGTGAAGGCTCCCTTGGAGAAATCTGCTGAAAATGATGTCAGATTATCACAATGATGAAGTATTTGATCTCTGACCAACAAGAATGAAAATGCTGTATAGAATACATAGACCGCTTTGACACTGCTCATGTTTCTACATTTTTTTTTTTTTAATCTGATTTAAAGGGGTTGTTGTGACTTTTAGGTTGGGACCCTGCCGGACCAGTTGTCTTTAGAGACAGCAACACTCCCTAAGCATCACTTCTGTTTTACAGTTCATGTTTCACGTTTATCGCATGGCCTGTTCGCAGCTCAGTAACATACAATACCAAGTGCGACCACTGTACAAATGTTGCAATGCAGCACTTGGTAAGCACTGAAGAAGCTGCAGCGTTCTTGTGAACACTGTAGCCTTTTGAAACAGCTGTTTGTCAGGTGTCCCCTGGTGTGGAGCTCCTTGTCATCTTTAATTGAGTATTTATTTTAGTCTGGAAGACCCCTTTTAACCTTTGAGGTTTTAAGAGCTCAGCCTTTCATTATTTCAAGCTGTGCTGTAAATGGCTGCTGTGGCAACAAGCCTAAGTTTTAGATCAGATAGATCCGAAAAATAAGATTTTCCCTGACGTCGGAAATATGATCATTCTGCACAGCACTTGTGGTCAGAGAGCTCAAACATGTACAATGGGTTATCTGATAACAGGGAATTATTTATTTTTATTTTTTTTTACTTATTATAATCTCGCTCATTTCCATCATGCCAAGGTGTGCTAGAGATGCACAGCGATGCATGTGGCATGGCAAAAAGTCACTGACAACTAAAATCTAATGCTTTTCTATGGTGTTGTGATGTAACCTGCAAGTTTGTGTGATTGCAGCATGACAGTTGCAAGAAAAACCCAAACCCCACATTACTGGATTTTGATGGCATGTAACTTTTTCATGTGAGACTTCAGTTTGAAATGTTTGCAACTAACTGTTTTCTAAAATGATGTGCAGACACACAGCTGCTTTAGTCACACTGCGTAGCCTTAAGCTTATGCCAGGTTCACACTAGTGTCTCTTTTTCCGTTATTCGGGGAATCTGAACAATAGAGAGGCGGACCACTAAAACAGCCGTTACACATGGACAAAAGCTTGAAGTGGGGATCCAGCACACAAAAAACTTCTTTAAAATTTCATATTTATTGAAAAACTTGTGTTAAAAATATACACATAAGAATCCATCGATAGTGGTGGCCCCACTGACTGTAATTGGGTCTGTTGGGTGTCCCTCGTTTTGAAACAGAAACCGTCAGAATTAAAAGTGCTTAGTGCAGAACATTTTCCTCTACCGATTTTCGATGGACCCTGCGATGGAGACTCTGGTACAGATGTGAACGTAGTCTCAGGCTTCCAGAGCATGCTAGAAGACACCTTGCATCCCATTCTAAAATTGCAAAGTCCTAATAACCACAAAGTGCTGATGTGAAATCTTTGCTCTACAAATAAGCCATGTCTAGGGCCAAACCAGTCCCTCTCCATCCAGTTCATGTGATTATGTCAGCAGTGACATGACTGCAAAGTGCTGCCAGTCCTACTCTGTCCAAGCCCCTTGTCACAATGCCAACACCAACGGGAATAAAAGGCAGTCCTTCGTCAAGTGGTGGTGTGCCGATTTATTATGTTTTGTTTTTTTTTGTTTTTGTGTCAGTCTTGGGAGAAATGGTACTACTTGTACCAGTGGAATGACACATTTGAGTATCTTTACTCAAGCAAGTAAATTATTAAGTTCTCACTTCCAATCGTAAAGTTTGCTGCTGAACATTTTTTACCGTCAGATAATCTCTTTAACACGTCAGATCTTCATTTTGACATGTTCTTACCTAACCTTTTTGGAATCATTTGTTCTTTGGTGCTAATGGTAGTAAAACATGTAATACTGACTTCTATCCATTGGCAGATATCAGAAGGCATATGTAATGAATGTCTTTAATGAAGATTTTTTTGGTAGTCATACTGTGTCATCATAGATTATCCTTTATTTATAAAGATCCAGCATTAAAATATGTTAAAAAACTACTATATAATCCTATTTTAAAACTACTATATAATGACATTCACTTTTAGTTTGGTAGATGTCCCCAGAACCTAATCCTTATGACTGACGTTCTCATATTGTTCCTTTTAATAGGTGGGTTTGTCACCAGATGCTCAAGATCAAATGAGGAAAATGCTTTGCCAGAAGGAATCTAACTACATCCGACTTAAAAGAGCCAAAATGGACAAATCCATGTTTGTAAAAATCAAAACTCTGGGAATCGGGGCTTTTGGAGAAGTGTGTTTAGCCAGAAAGACAGATACAAATGCTTTGTATGCAATGAAAACTTTGCGGAAGAAGGATGTATTATTACGTAACCAAGTAGCCCATGTGAAGGCTGAACGAGATATCTTGGCAGAGGCAGATAATGAGTGGGTAGTACGACTTTACTACTCTTTCCAGGACAAAGACAACCTGTACTTTGTCATGGATTATATTCCAGGTGGGGATATGATGAGCCTTCTTATTCGCAAAGAGGTTTTTCCTGAAGATTTGGCCCGGTTTTACATAGCAGAGCTCACCTGTGCTGTTGAAAGTGTCCATAAAATGGGCTTCATTCACCGTGACATCAAACCTGATAATATCCTTATTGATCGTGATGGGCATATTAAACTCACTGATTTTGGCCTGTGTACAGGATTTCGATGGACACACGATTCAAAATACTATCAGAGTGGTAAGGATTAAACTTAACATTTTAAACATTTGACTTGGACATATGGGTATATTTTATTGGAGAACAGGGCTCTACTATAAGGTGTGTCTCTTGCTCTTCAGCACCATCGGTATTACAGGAACACCATGAATTTTATAATGTATTCAGTGGGTTGTGAGGGTACGTTCTCATTGAAGAGACTGCTGTTTACGGCTTATCCTAAGGAATTATGGGAAAAGGTATGCAAATAGTTATTTTTGCTTTCTAACTCTTTGTTCTGGTTTAGGAGACCACTTGAGACAAGATAGCATGGATTTCAGCAGTGAATGGGGTGACCTAGCAAATTGCAAGTGCAGTGACAGACCGAAGCCTCTTGAGTGGCGAGCAGCAAGACAACATCAACGCTGCTTGGCACACTCCCTGGTTGGCACTCCTAACTACATCGCACCAGAGGTGCTATTGCGTACAGGTAAAGAGATGGTCGCATCTCAAATGTTATCTAGAATTCCACTTTAATATTTTCATTTTTTTTAAATGTTGTGGGGGGTAAATTTAAAATTGTAACATAGTAGATGAGGTTGGATGAAGACACAGGTCCATCAAGTCCAACCTATAACCCTACAGTGTTTATCCAAACAATGATACAAAGGCAAAAGAAGATTTTTCAAAAACATTCTCACTCATAGATCTAAATTTAATAGTCTATTATAAAATTTATTACTAATACAAGTGATTATAAGTACTCCCATAAAATCAAACAATTTCTGAAATTTTAGTTACGCTTTAAATCACGTTTAATCATACTTTCGCAGATAAAGTTTGCTTTTAACTTTATGGAATTTAGTTTTTTTTCATTGAAGCCATACCCTTAGTGCACTTGGAAGCTCATTTGCATAATGATTAGAAAAAAAATCTCTAAAAAGATAGCAATTGGAAAAAAAAAAAAATAGCTGGAAAGCTTAAACATTGCCCTACATCAGTGGTTCTTAACCTTGTTTGAGGTACCGAACCCACCAGTTTCATATGTACAGTCACCAAACCCTTCTTTAGTGATCAAATTATTTTTTTCAAAATTCAAGACATAGGTATATGTTGGTTTTTTTTGTGTTTGTTTTTTTACTGATACACAAGATGAACCATGCATATGGCCTAGGGTTCGACCGAACCCTGGTTAAGAACCACTGCCCTACTCATTTAATGTAGTTTTTACTCGTGAGTGAAGTGGGAGCTGCCATTTAGCATCCTAGTACTGCAGGATAAAATTATGGTGCCAGAATGTAATGTCTGCAATCTGTTTTAGGATGGAGCCATGTGGAATAATGATTTATTTTTTTAATATTGTAGGATATACGCAGCTGTGTGATTGGTGGAGTGTCGGGGTCATACTCTATGAAATGCTTGTTGGGAAGGCTCCTTTCCATGCAGGGTCACCACTGGAAACGCAAATGAAAGTAAGATCAAATAGATTTCTCGTCATAGATCCTGAGTAGTTTGTAAAACTGTTTTCTATTGATGATACGTTCTACATACAGGATGACTCTGGCAGTGTTAGGCTGGGTTCGCACTACATGTAGAATTTTGCTGTCCGCTTGGAAAATGGGACATGGTTGTAAACGGGCACTTAAGGACACACACAGACACTAAATTACACAACGTAATATCCCATTTAAAGTAATGGAAATTGTAAACAGACACAGCTAGTGTCCCATGCTTAAATCTTGAGCAGACATTAGCTACGGACACTAGCTGTCAGACACCGACGCTAGTGTGAACCCAGCCTTACACGTTGCTTGGTCAAAGATTATAGTGTAGCACTGCATTTACTTTGTGATGAAAGAAAATGTTGTTGCGCTGTGACAATTATTGCAAAAATTCCAAACCTGGGAATATTGTATTGCAAATGGGTCGCTAACCAACTACATTTCGTTTCATCTATGCAATAGGGGCAGTACTACACTGCAAACTTTTTATGTGACGTTGCAAACGTAGCCATTTTAGTCATATCCTATGTGAATCGGGCCCTACAAATATTGTGGAGAAGATAACAAAATGCATAAGTGAATGAATTGAAAACATATTCAGACAGAACTGTACTATATTACTGGAATCGCCAAGTCACATGTCAAAATTTTGCTTAATTATGTTTTAGGATTTTATTAATAAGATGTAGGGGGTGTCATCTCTGGTGTTCTGAGTGATAGTTTACTTTCATTCATTATTTGTGTAATTTGTTTACAATATTCGTGTGTAGATTTTACATAATTCCAAGTCCATTATTTCTTTGAAAAATTAATGTATGTGTTTATTTATAAAAGGTAATAAAATGGCAGACAACTCTTCATATCCCTGCTCAAGCCAATCTCTCGCCAGAAGCCTCTGATTTAATCGTGAAGCTCTGCCGGGGTCCTGAAGATCGATTAGGCAAAAATGGTGTGGACGAGATAAAAGCTCACCCGTTTTTTAAGAGCATAGACTTCTCTAGTGACTTGCGTCAGCAACCTGCCTTGTATATTCCCACGATAACGCATTCCACAGACACTTCAAACTTTGACCCAGTAGATCCGGATAAACTATGGAATGATGAAGACAAAGATGGAAATAAGAATGACACCCTGAACGGATGGTATAAAAATGGCAAACACCCTGAGCATGCATTTTATGAGTTCACTTTCCGGAGATTCTTTGATGATAATGGACACCCATACAACTATCCTAAACCTTTTGAATATGACTCTGATGACACACAGGGAAATGGCTACCAACAATCTGATGCAGATGACAGTGGTCGTAGTGGGAAGAAACCTCCAAACAGGGACTTGGTATATGTATAAATAAGCCACAATCTAATATGTGGAGTCACCTATATGCTGTCATTTGTTTCAGGCAACGCTTATTTTTGCGACATTGGAAACCTCAAAAATCATGGAGGAGTGCTCTTATTGTGCAACCTCTAGTGCTCTAGCACTATTGGTAAAAATTTTAATAAGAAATCTATTTAAGCAGTAGTTGTTACTGCTCAATATTTTAGAGTGATGCTGGAATTCATCCCCACTGAATTTAACTATAAAAGAACATTTTTCTTATCGCAGCACCTTGTTTTTAAATGTTTCTGTGTTTTCAGATTACCCTTTCTATGTTTTATTGGGCACATGCTATAGTTCTTCAGAATGGACTGGGAGGTTTAATTTAATTTTAAACTGTAAAGGTACAAGTTTTGCAAGACAATGAGGGACATTTATATAAAAAAAAATCATTAAAAGTCTCATAATGGTTATATATCAATTTATGTATTTATGTAATTTCAAGTATTTATAACAAATCATAAAAATATTCAAATTGACGTTTGAGACATCTGGATCCTGTGGAGAGTGTTGACAAGAAAATATGGGTTGTTGGATACATCATCCACTGTCAGGTTTTTACCAAAAGCAGCCACTTGAGAATAGAATGTGCATATTAAAGGTTACGGAATATTTATTAAAGATGCATTGGTCCTGCTTCTGTCACCTTCATTTTGTTTTGACTGTAACGTGTTGCTTTTTGACATTGAACAGAACTTATTGTCCTAAAATTCAGATGAATTTGACTTCTTCATCTTGATGATTTTTTATTTTTTTCTATTTAAGGCGAGGGTCACATTAGCTCTCAGTCTCTGCTCGACTTCTCTCCTCCATATTTTTCCGCCCCTTTCAGGCAGAAACCCAGCAGACCCCATTATAGTCTTATGAGGTTCATGGGTTTCCAAAGGTAACCACTTTTCAAGAGGATTAGGGCCCCTTCACAAGGAGTTTACGCTCCGTGTATTCTGTCTACGCGCCGTATATTCTTTCCATTTTACAGGCCCCTTCACACGGAGTTTACGCTCCATGTATTCTGTCTACGCGCCGTGTATTCTGTCCATTTTACATGTGTAAAAATACACGTGTAAAATGTAGTTAGCCATTCAATTCAATGGCTTATTTGTATAACGCAAATCTTTTTGCGCGTACACAAAAAGACGCGCGTTATATGAAAAAGCCATTGAACTCAATGGCTAACTACATTTTACGCGTGTATTTTTACACATGTAAAATGGACAGAATACATGGAGCGTAAAGTCCGTGTGAAGGGGCCCTTAGGTCTCCATTCAGGGCAACCCCAAATGGACCCCCGAACAAAAACCTGAATTCAGGTGTGAACCTTGCTTTAATCATTTTCAGGTGTCAGACATTATTCCTCAGAATATCAAAATAAGTGCAATGCAAAATAACAAGTAGTGCCAATGTGGGGCAAGTATAATTATTGGCCTATGTGTAAAGATTAGAAATTGCTAGGTTACCATTTAAAGAAGCACTCCAATATATATCTAGTATTTCCTTATTTAAACGTCCTATCTGAAAATTAAAGGTGGTCTTCTCCCCATTTGTTTCATGTGATATCAGGGTGACCCTCAGAGAATAACACATCTTTCTGTTCTCTCAATGGGTCTCCTTCTCAGACAGCAGAGCTTTCTGTACGATTCAAGCAGCATGGATTGTACCACACAGGCTGTCCATGGGGGGACAAAATCTGCTATCTATAGCTACTGCTAATAGGACAGCTCGTGTGGCACACCTAAAATAAAGGAGATCACAGTGCAGCCTCCCTGACTATGACTTTGTTCTGTTTGATTTTTTTGTGAGAATATGTAAAGAAAAGGTGTTAGGACTATGACTTCTTCCTGGCGATAAGAACAGGTGTTGCACCATTATACTTTTATTCCTTATAATCTAGGGAGGAAGTTTGTGCGTGATGGGTTTGACCACTGGAATCTGCAGTGATCACGGGAGCGGAGGCAGGCAGGTTCACAGGTCTGTGCTATCCTGATTTCAGGGTTAGTTTGTTGCACCCCAATCGCTTAACCCATATTCTATGAATATGGATACATTTGTACAGTAGAAAAAGATCCTGAAATGGGTGGAATGGAAGTAGAACAAAGTATGTCTGCTCCTCCTTTCTACTCCTTCTTTTTCTTGTCTATGAACCATGCCTGTTCTAGCAATTCAACTCCAGTCTGTGTAGACAAAAAGGATGCTAGTCCAGTAAAAACAAAGAAAAGCAGACAATTTTGCCAATCTTACAAACATTTTAAGTGAGTATCACCGGGTGGGACTTATTTTTACATTTTGGTGATAGATACGCCACAGCCTGTTTTCCTGAAACTTCCACTGCAAGAAGCGCCGAAGTGCAGGTTGTATGTTTGTGGCGGCACACTTTTAGGGGTTGCTGCAGGTTTCCCACTGTTTTCACAACCTTTGCATTTTAAAGGTTGATACCCATGAGTAAACCTGCAGCATAAATTGACATGCTGTTGTTAGAAAACCTGCAATGAAGGCGGGTCTGTGGGACAGTCAGGACCAGATTTGGGAGGTGTTCCAGTCAAAGTTAATGATCTGACTTCAAAACCAAATTCTGATTTATTTTATATTATACTGTTACTCTTGATATTGTATAACCAGATGAATAGTTTGTTACATATTTTCTCTCACTGGAATTCAATCTCTAGGCTTTATCGTGAATTAGAGCATCTTTACAGCATCTGTCTAACCATTTGTCAGCCATTTATGAATTAGAATAGGAGTTGGAGTTGGCTGTGGAAGAATAGAAGAGTCATTTCATGGTTTGGTTTTATTGACTCCAAAGCCATGAGCCCCACTCATTTGAAACTGCTGGTTTAGTAAAATCTCATTCACTATGCTGCTACTGTACAACACTAAGGATGTGAAGTGGTTGTATACCAAGTTTGACCCCCTGCTTTAGAAGACTACCACTACAATTGTTACTAAACCGCTTCTGTTAGACCAGGGGTGCTCACACTTTGTCAGCATGTGAGCTACTTTATAACATGACCAAGTCGAAAGATCTACTACCCACTTCTTGTGGGCGGGGTTGGGGCGTGTCTGTGGGGCCGGGCATGTGGGCGGGGCCGGACAGAGCGTGAGAGCAGGAGACAGCGGCGTTCTGTGGCCGCCCAGGGATCCCCGCTGTCTTCTTGTTCACAGCGCAGGCTGAGAGTTATCTCTGGACACTGGCAGGCTGGGGCTGCGGCAGCCCCGCCTGCCAGTGTCCGTAGATGACTCAGCCTGCGCTGTGAACAAGCAGCACCCTGGCCCCCTCCATCCCTAAGAGCGGCCTGCAAGTGTCCGGAGTGCTTGTTCACAGCGCAGGCTGAGAGTCGACTCTCAGCCTGCACTGTGAACAAGCAGACACCGGGGATTCCTGGCTGCATCCCGCGATTGACCCATACGTCCATTGCGATCGACTGGTAGATCGCGATCGACGTATTGGGCACCCCTGTATTAGACGTTACCCTGCAGAACTTTTAGACTGATTGGCATGTGCCGGGTTCGTGGTTAAACAGCATATACAACTAGCACGCTGAGAATCCATTTGCCTAAGAGTGCTTTCAAAAAAATGGTTTATTTTTTGTTTTTTGTTATTTTTAATTGAAGGGGTTATTCAGGAATTGGAACAATCCATCTGGGTGCAAGAGGAGGTTTAAAATAAATTTTCGTCTGTGCAAGCGCGCTCCAGTGACCCTTCAGTCTCACGCCATGCATCAGTGTCTGAAGTCGTCGGCCTCAAGTGACCACTGAGACCAGTTGCTAGAGAGGGATTGGGGACTTTGGCTAATCCCATCCACACATCGCAGAAAAAAAATACTGATATAATGTAAATAATGCAGTGAGATTGAAGGTCTGGGGCAGGAGAACAGCTTAATAAATGGTGAAGGAAATGGATCTTACTGCAAGCAGTTTTCTTGATTTGTTTTTGACTTTTACACCTTCCAAAATTCATAAATTTGGTATCACCGCGTCTGTAATAACCTGAACAATAAAATTAAAACCTTATTTAACCTGAGGGAGTAGAAATAAAACATAACTTTTATTTTTTAATATATTAAAATTGTGCCCATTTATAGCATAAAATATTCCAGTAGGGAGATTCACTAACCAGTAAAGAGATTAGGTAGTTATGGCTTCTATCTCTTAGATAAAGTGAAACTCTCCCCTTTGTCTTTCCAATTGGCAGGAAAAAATAGATAAGTATTCCATTTGTTCAGCAGGACTTGGAGGAGCAAGAGTTAATATGCAGCATTAGCTCCCAACAGTGCTCAGAGGTCTGACCAGGTAATGATATAGCCAGTATTTAAATGGTTAAGCAGCAGTCCTATCTATCCTCTGGTTCAATTTACGCTAGGTTCACACCTGCGTTCTGGTCTCCGTTCTGTGGTTTCCGTCTTCTGCAGGCAAGAAGACGGAAACCACAGACCGGGTGCGGTGGTGAGCGTTCTATGCTCTCCGCCGCTAAATCGTTTTTTAAAAAATCCGGACACAGAGTACTGCATGTCCGACTGTGTCCGGATTAAAAAACCTGGTTTCGCGGCGGAGGGCATGAAACGCTCACCGCCGCTCACGGCTGGACAGCTTTCTCACCCATTCAAATGAATGGGTGAGAAAGAATCCTGCAGGTTTCCGTCTCCTGCTCTGTTTTATGCAGGAAACGGAAACCTGAAGTACGGAGTGTCGGGCGCAGATGTGAACGAGCCCTTAGATGTATTGTAAGTCCCTGAACTATTATATGGAGTGAAAACTATTTCCTAATACCCTCTATATGTATTTCACTAGCTGATACTCTAGCTCAGGGGTAGGGAACCTTTGGCTCTCCAGCTGCTGTGAAACTACAACTCCCAGCATGCTCCATTCACTTCCATGGGAGTTCCCAGAACAGCAGAGCCAGTATGCATGCTGGGAGTTGTAGTTTTGCAACAGCAGGAGAGCCGTACGTTCCCTACCCCTTCTCTAGCTCATTAGGAGGATTTTCTAAGGAAAGATGAAAGCTGCAGTGAAAACTGCACTTCCCACGTCCTTGGTGGTAGGATGTGGTATTAGGTTAGACTGCCTAATATTAGGTATTAGGAAATAGTTTTCTCTCCATATAATAGTTCAGGGACTTACAATACATCTAAATTGAACCAGAGGATAGATAGGACTGCTGCTTAACCATTAAATATTGGCTATATCATTACCTGGTCAGACCTCTGAGTACTGTTGGGAGCTAATGCTGTATATTAACTCTTGCTCCTCCAAGTCCTGCTGAACAAATGGAATACTTACCTATTTTTTTTTCCTGCCAATTGGAAAGACAAAGAGGAGAGTTTCACTTTATCTAAGAGATAGAAGCCATATCTACAACCAACCAAATTTATCCATCAAACAGTCGGACCCCTCTGTGTTGCCCTCCATTGTATGTTATATGTTTTGTATGTGTTTTTTTATTGTCTTTTCAATAAAATATATATTTTTATTTTTTGGATTCCTCAATTTTTGTTGTGGTATAGAAGCTGTTGGGGGCTTAAGACCCCCCTGGGTTATGTTTGTCGTAGTTCTCATTGCAAAAAGAGGAAGTTACGAGCGCTCGGGTGACACACACAACAGACACAGCTGTCAGTTATTCAAGTGCCACACTTTATTGTTCAGCAGCACAGGTTTATAAAGGAAGCACAAATGCATACAGGTCACATGACCCGACATCTAAATATGGTCTCATGGATCCGGTAGCACGTAGCATATATTGTCACATACATATACAGTCCTATGAAAAAGTTTGGGCACCCCTATTAATCTTAATCATTTTTAGTTCTAAATATTTTGGTGTTTGCAGCAGCCATTTCAGTTTGATATATCTAATAACTGATGGACACAGTAATATTTCAGGATTGAAATGAGGTTTATTGTACTGACAGAAAATGTACAATATGCATTAAACCAAAATTTGACCGGTGCAAAAGTATGGGCACCTCAACAGGAAAGTGACATTAATATTTAGTAGATTCTCCTTTTGCAAAGATAACAGCCTTTAGTCGCTTCCTGTAGCTTTTAATCAGTTCCTGGATCCTGGATGAAGGGATTTTGGACCATTCCTCTTTACAAAACAATTCAAGTTCAGTTAAGTTTGATGCTCGCCGAGCATGGACAGCCCGCTTCAAATCATCCCACAGATGTTCAATGATATTCAGGTCTGGGGACTGGGATGGCCATTCCAGAACATTGTAATTGTTCCTCTGCATGAATGCCTGAGTCGATTTTGAGCGGTGTTTTGGATCATTGTCTTGCTGAAATATCCATCCCCGGCGTAACTTCAACTTCGTCACTGATTCTTGAACATTATTCTCAAGAATCTGATGATACTGAGTGGAATCCATGCGACCCTCAACTTTAACAAGATTCCTGGTGCCGGCATTGGCCACACAGCCCCAAGCATGATGGAACCTCCACCAAATTTTACAGTGGGTAGCAAGTGTTTTTCTTGGAATGCTGTTTTTTTGGACGCCATGGATAACACCTTTTTGTATGACCAAACAACTCAATCTTTGTTTCATCAGTCCACAGGACCTTCTTCCAAAATGAAGCTGGCTTGTCAAAATGTGCTTTTGCATACCTCAGGACTCTGTTTGTGGCGTGCTTGCAGAAACGGCTTCTTTCTCATCACTCTCCCATACAGCTTCTCCTTGTGCAAAGTGTGCTGTATTGTTGACCGATGCACAGTGACACCATCTGCAGCAAGATGATGCTGCAGCTCCTTGATGGTGGTCTGTGGATTGTCCTTGACTGTTCTCACCATTCTTCTTCTCTGCCTTTCTGATATTTTTCTTGGCCTGCCACTACTGGGCTTAACAAGAACTGTCCATGTGGTCTTCCATTTCCTTACTATGTTCCTCACAGTGAAAACTGACAGGTTAAATCTCTGAGACAACTTTTTGTATCCTTCCCCTGAACAACTATGTTGAACAATCATTGTTTTCAGATCATTTGAGAGCGGGCTGTCCATGCTCGGTGACCATCAAACTTAGCTGAACATGAATTGTTTTGTAAAGAGGAATGGTCCAAAATCCCTTCATCCAGGATCCAGGAACTGATTAAAAGCTACAGGAAGCGACTAGAGGCTGTTATCTTTGCAAAAGGAGGATCTACTAAATATTAATGTCACTTTTCTGTTTAGGTGCCCATACTTTTGCACCGGTCAAATTTTGGTTTAATGCATATTGCACATTTTCTGTTAGTACAATAAACCTCATTTCAATCCTGAAATATTACTGTGTCCATCAGTTATTAGATATATCAAACTGAAATGGTATATCAAGCTGCAAACACCAAAATATTTAGAACTAAAAATGATTAAGATTAATAGGGGTGCCCAAACTTTTTCATAGGACTGTATATATCTTCAACTGAACATCTGCCAACTTATGTTGGCAGAACATCCTTGATAAGCACAAAATGTTACATATACCACAGCACTGAGCATCAACGGTCATGTACACCACAACTTCTTGTATCTACAGGTTTTTTAGAATGATAGACTACGTCTAACCACTGGCATGCAGCTATCTATAGATCAGCAGAATGAGTCTAACTGCTAGCGTGCAGTCTGAGACTTGTGGTTTTGCTGTCCAACTGACTTTGTCTCTTAATAAAAGAGCAAGTTTATTTTAACCCTTACAAAGCCATATCTGCCTAATCTCTTTACTGGTTAGTGAATCTCCCTACTGGAATATTTTATGCTATAATGGGCACAATTTTAATATATTAAAAAATAAAAGTTATGCTTTATTTCTACTCCCTCAGCTCTATATTCAAAATATTTTGAGTAGAATACCCGTCAGTGAATTGATTATTTAACCTGAACGGCGACCATCATAAAAATTTTTTTTTAAAAACGTAGAAAACCGCATAAAATAATGATTATTCACCACCTTTCCCTTACAAAATGTTCAATAAAAAGTAATCAAATGGTTAGATGAAAACCAAAATGGTATCAATAAAAAGCAGAGGTCATCCTGCAAAAAATAAGCCCTCAACCAGCTGTCTTTCGAAAAATAAAAATGTTATGCCTTTCAGAAGATGGCGATGCAAAAATAATAGATTATTTTTTTCCCTAAATTGAATTTTATTCTGCACAAATAGCAACGCATTAAAAAAATAATATAAATGAGATATCACCGTAATCGTAATGACCCGCAGAATAAAGGTAACATGTTACTTATGCTGTATGCTGCGCGGGGAAAAAAAAAATGCTAAAAAGCAATGCCAGAATTGATGTTTCCTTTTACATCCCCCCCCCAGAAAGAGTTAATAAAATGTAGTCAATAAGTTACAGGCACCCCAAAATGGTGGCATTGAAAAGCACATCTAATACCGCAAACACCAAGCCCTCATATGGCCACATTGCCAGAAAATAAAAATCTAGCTTGTACAATGTGAAGACAAAACCCCCAAAAGTCGCCAAATTATTAGGACATAAGTGGCTGCAACTAGAAGGAAATTATAAGCTGTGCGAGCGTTTTCAGGAGACACCCCATATTTAGAGCTTATGAGAGCGAATACATCAGCGCTGATCCCCCAGAATGCCCCTCTTCCCCGTCCGTGTCATAGGAGCTAGTGGGAAAATAGAAAGGGATTTGGTGTACCCAATTGACTCCGCATAGCTTACATATTCACATATACATATACATCCCAGTGCCGCACCTCCCATGAGGCGACCTGAAGCGACCGCTTTAGGCGGCGCTATGTCAGGGCCCCAGGGAGGGCGGCATTTTTGATTACCTAAGTCAGTCCAGGACAAGCTGTCCTGGACTGGCTTAGCACCGAGCGGTGGATTGGGGAGGCCACTGAAGCAGCGCTGCTCCAGCAGCCTCCCCTCACGCTCAGGCAGAGAGCAGGTCCTCTCCCTGTCTGCTCTCTGCCTGCGAACACCGCTAAGCCCCGCCCCTTGCTATACTCTGCCCTTGCTTCGCCCCGCCCCCTTCACGCTCCACCCCGCCCCCTCCTCCCGGGGGGGGGGGGCTTTCTGTAGTTCGCCTCGGGCGGCGAAAGGGGCAGGTTCACCCCTGTACATGACATATACATATTCACTTCTGGGTTACTAATGCTCACTACAACACTTGTTAAATTCTTTGAGGGGTGCGGTTTTCAAAACGGGGTCACTTTCTAAAGGTTTCCACAGTTTTGACTCCTCAAGGGCTTTGTAAATGCGACATGGTTCCTGAAACTGATCACAGCCAGATCTGCCCTCTAAAAGCTCCTTGGCGCTCCTTCCCTTCTGCGTCTTGCTGTGTGTCCATATATTAGTTTATACTCACAAGTGGGGTACTATGGTAGTCCAGAGAACTTGCATAACAAATTGTGGGATGCATTTTCTCCTTTAACCCCTTGTGAATGTACAAATTCTAGGGCTAAATGAAAATATTAGTCAAATAAAAATCAAATTTGAAAATTTCACCTCCATTTTGTATTAATTCCTGTTAAGCACTCATAGGGTTAAAATACTAGGTATATGTTGTTTTGGCTGATGTAAGGGGTGCAGTTTTGAAAATGGGGTGATTTATGGGGGTTTCTAATACAGGGGACTTTCAAAACCCCTTCATAATTGGATTAGTCCCTTAAAAAATGAGTTTTGGAAATTTCTTGAAAATTTTGAATATTGTTGTTTCACTTGTAAACCTTATAATGTCCGTAAAAAATAAAAGGGTGACTAAAGTTTGATGCCGACAAGAAGCAGAGATCTGGGACATGAGATTTGTGATATAATTTTGGCGGTCTGACTATCTGTATGCAATGCACATCATTTCAAACTTTATAAAATGCATATTTTTCAAAATTTCCACCAAATTTCCTATTTTTTCATAATTAAACACAAAACATATCAACCAAAATTTACCACTGACATGAAATATAATGTGTTACGAAAAAAACAATCTCAAAATCACTTTGGTAAGTTAAAGCGTTCCAAAGTTATTGCCACATAAAGTGACACAGGGCAAAGGGCAAAGTCGGCTTTGCCTAGGGCAAAGCCGACTGCGCATGCCCATGGCCACAAGTAAATGGCCGCTTCCACAGTATTGTAAGCGGCCATTTTCTCGTGGCTGGAGGGCATGCGGACTTGGCTTGCCCTAGGCCCGAGGCCTAGAAGTTAGAAGACACCGCCGGAAGAAAATGCAGTGAAGACCTCGTTGCAAAAGATGGACGCGGTGCTGGAGAGCTCTCTGGCAGCATTGGGGTGCCCCTAGTGCTGCCAGAGAGAGCTCATTTGCTTACTGAGAAAAAATGGGATTGCAGGTGAATGGCGGCGCAGAGATGACAAGGAAAGGTAGGAGATGAATAGCCTTTCTTGAGGCTATTCCGACATGTTAGGGAGAAAAAAAATGTGTTTAAAAGATAGGATCCCTTTAAGTCACCATATTCTGATACCCATAACTTCCGTGTATGGGGATGCATAGGGTGTCTTTTTTTTTTTGTGGGTCAGGTGTACTTTTTAGGTATACTATTTTGAAGAAGGGCTTTAGCTGTGACCACCTTTTTATTAAGATTTTTTATCAGAGCAAAACAGCAAAAAACAAAACAAAAAAACAAACAGTAATTCAATGAACAGTGAACACTTGTTGTTTTTTTTCTTGCTACATTCACCATATGTGAAAATATATTTTTATAGGTTTGTAGACTGGACATTTTTGGAAATGGATATCTATGTTATGTGCTAGGAAAAGGGGAGGGGGTGTGATTTGAATTTATTTATTTTTTTTAAATACTGTATTATAGGACCTCTTAGGTGTCTCGATTGGAGATGAGCGAGTAGTATTCGATCGAATACCTTGCCACCATAGGAATGTGTGTAAGCGGGTGAACACCAAGGGGTTACGCGCATTGAATATTCGATGCGCTCAACCCCTTGGTGTTCGCCCGCTTACACGCATTTCTATGGCGGCAAGGTATTCGATCAAATACTACTCGCTAATCTCTGATCTTGATTACTGATGCAATGCTTTACAATGCTAATGCATTGCAAGATACCGTGTGTGTTTTACCGTGTAAAAGAGCAAAATGGGCGTTGCACAGATGAGACATGGATGTCACCCATGCACCATCTGTGTTTCCAGTGCCTCTTTCATTCATTGAATAGGAGCCAAGGAAACAGGACTGCAAAATCCAACAGGAAAAGGGCTTGTTCCGTAATTTGCTGTTCGGACTGTCTGTTCACAGTCGTGTATGGACTCATAGAAATGAATGGGTCACTATGCTATCTGGGGAAAATCCGGATAGCCCACTGACCATTCATGCGTTCATGTGCAAGGGAGCAAAGGCCAAGATGAACCTGGAAGCCTTCAATGGGCTTCCGTCTGTCATGGCAATGGAATGCCAACTCCAAATCTCGTTCCAGGTGCTGGTGATCCACCCCAAAATGGCAGCCTGGTCAGCTTTGACCAAGGCACCAGGCACTTAATGCCCGTGATGAGTTTGGACACCAATCTTTGGCATTAGTGTGGGGTATTTGTTGTATAATACTGCAAAGACCCAGCAGCTATGGCAGCTGCCATGTTTAAATACTTGACATATGCAGTAACAGAACAGTGAATGTCGGGAAAGGGATAATATATATTACAAATTTCTCATATTTAAATGTGCTATTTATTTATGACAAGTTGTTTAGAACTGAACCCTATAAGGCTTACCATTCTAACTTCATATAACCATGCCTGATGAAGAGACCTGAGTAGTCTCGAATGCTTGCAATCTGTCATTGTTTTTGTTAGCCATTATAAAAGGTATCAACTATTGAGAGGACTCTCAATCTTTAAACTTCATATAAAGAATTCAAGCTTACTAATACCACAATATTTTGTCCTTCATAAAATTGTTTCGATTGCTCAACTGTAAAGGTTATGAGATGTAGGGACATAATCTGTGCTTCTTTTGCTATATTTCATAATCTTTGCTGAAAATGGACTGCTACCTTCGTATCTCATCTGCTATAACTAGATGCTACAGCCTTGTGCCCAGCACAAATGAACAAAAGCTGTTTTGTTCTATAGTGCATAAATTCGAAACAATATAACATTTTGAAGTCACAGCTTCAATGATGTGTGCTTTGTATGGAGGTGAAGAGAGAAGCTCATTTTTTATATTGAGCTGGTAGCCAGGGCAGTGTTGAAATTTACACTTTTCTCCTTGTATTCTCTGCTAGCTCATAACAATTTAGGTTGCCACCCGGTCACTAAAATACAAGGCTGACCAATATTGCTAACTCTTCAATTTTAGCTCCTACGGATGCAGATAGAGTTGAATACAACCAAATACCAAAACAACACATCTGAGACTAAATGACAAATTATAAAAATATATATACTTTATTTGAAATCTAAAATGAGAACAAAGATTAAAAAGGGAGCAAAAATCACAGTGCAGAATTAATGTATATACTTGAGTATAAGCCGAATCTTTCAGCCCAGTTTCTATGACCAGCCACAATATCAATGTATAGAATCTCCCAAAAAATAGTGCAAAAACAAAAAAAACAAACAAACATAAAAGTTCTATATCACTCCTTTCCCTAGAATACTTACATAAGTAGAAAATTATTGTGAAACACATACACATTAGGTATCCCTGTGTCTGCTGAATATAGGGTATCTACAGTGCTCCTATTCTGTCGGGAAGGGGTTAATAAGAGCACTGCAGATTCCATATATTCAGCCAGACTGAATTCCAAGTGGGTGGAAAAAGAAACCCAGTCCTCAAGCTCAGGGAAGGGGCAGACAGACAACCAAAACACCCCCTCCCCTTCCCCAGCAACCAGCATCTACTGCACCCAAAAACTCTGACCATTTTACTTTTTGAAATTTTCCAGTAGCTGCTGCATCCCCCCCCCCCAGGCTTATACTTGAGTCAATAAGTTTTCCCATTTTTTTGTGGTAAAATTAGGGGCCTCGGCTTATATTCGGGTCGGCTTATACTCGAGTATATACGGTACATCCCAAGAAAAGAACACAACATAAATATGTTCAGGTTCTGATCCAAAAACCGTGAAGCTGCGACTGAAAGCCGGTGCACTGCATCGGCATTCAGCCACACACTGTGCTCCGGCTTAGGCCCAATGAATGGGCCTAGTCCAGAGGAGGGAGTGTCTTCAGGCTGAATCGCGAGGCGACTCGGCCTGAAGAATGAACATCTTGCTTCTTTTTTTCCGGGAGCTGGAAGAAACGGCTCCTGGAAAAAAAGACCTGAGCAGCTCCCATTGATTTCAATGGGAGCCGTCTTTTTGGTCAGGGTTTTGAGGCGGATACGGCATCAAAACCCTGACCAAAAATCTCTGTGTGAACTTACCCTTATCTGGCCTACCTTGTGGCATTCCTGGGATTAACCTGTTAATGGCAAGGTTACGGGTCAATGGTTTGACCTCTGACCCCTTTCCAGTAGAGAGGGAAACTAGTCAGGGGTGCCCACTATCACCTATCTTATTTGCACTCATAATAGAACCACTGTCCTCACATATAAATGGCAACCCTTGTATTGCTGGTTGGCATGTGGTGGGCATGTTTGTCGATGATCTGTTGATATACCTGGCAGACCCCGGGATCTCTTTGAGGGCTTTGTTAGAAACGGTTAATGAATATGGGATCTAAGCGAGCCTGAGGGTGTATTGGGGTAAATTGGCACTATGCCTGATTGATGAGGTGGACCCTGAGGGTGCATTCACACTGAGTAAACGCTAGCTTATTTTGTAGAGTAAAATTACACTTGTAAATTTTGCTATCCCATTGACTTCAATGATATTTTTTTACAAGTGTAAAAATACGCCTGTAAAAAATACGCCTGTAAAAAATACGCCTGTAAAAATACGCCTGTAAAATGTCATTGAAGTCAATGGGATAGCAAAATTTACAAGTGTAATTTTACTCTACAAAATAAGCTAGCGTTTACTCAGTGCGAATGCACCCTGACTCTATTCTTACCACATCGGCCATCCAGGTGATCTATCAATTCACATTTTTGGTTATTGTGACACACAAAGATATCGGTAAATTCCTGGTTCTTAACATTAAACATACATTGAATAAGCTACTTGTACATGGGTTTCTTTGGCTCTTTTGAGAGCCACTAGCAGGATTTCCACCTCTAACATACTGATCATTATTGTTACCGCCTACTCTGCCATGCCTGTAGGTAATAGTTTAGGTAATTCCCTTCTAGGCAGGTCCTCAATACGGCTGTGAGTATGCCATTATGGACTCTTATCCTCTACTCACTGGTAATACTTTGGGGAAAGTGAGAGACTGCACCTAAAGAGACAATCTGCATGGTGCTGAGCAGGGGCGTAACTTGAGGGGGTGCAGAGGGTGCAGTCGCACAGGGGCCCAGGAGCCTTAGGGGGCACATAAGCGCTGCCATCAGTATTGAGATTGCAGCTTCCATCTGGGCCATAAGCCAAGGAGACCCACAGATGACCCTAACCACACTAAGGTTGATTAAACATCTTAGCACCGGTAACAATCACTATCAAGAATTTGCTGTAGGGATGAGGTAGGGGGATAAAAGATTGCACGGGGGTTCACAAGCCATGTACAGTGATATGAGAGAAATGGAGCTGCAAGGGTTAAGAGAGGATGTATTCCACTGAAGCGGGTTATCCCAGGAACAACAGTTTTGGAGTGTTCATTTCTGACACAAGCTGGGTACAGCATATTGGGTAATATATGTGGGCATAAACTGCTGTTGGACACACATCATGGCACAGAAGGGAAGAAACGCTATTTTGGGTTATAGAACACCACTTCTGCATGTAGGACTTTGTGTCAGCGGAAAATAAACGTTTTCCAGATGGAGAGGCTGAAAATTCAAAAGGGCGGTCACCTTTGAAAACGCATTCAAATGAATGGCTTATAAAGCTGACTGCTCTCAAGCTGTCTGCTGTCTGGTTTCCCAAGGGTTTAGGACGGACACCCCGGGGGCGGACAGCAGCGCTAGTGTGAACCCAGCTTATGCAGGGCTGACCGTAACGATGGGGCTTAATCGTAATAACCCACTGAATATAAGTAACTTTGGCTGCACAGTGAACAGCGTTAAAAAAATTGGAAATTAGAAAATGGTGCAAATACAGTTTATCTATCTAATTCCTCCCCCATTCTGAATTATATTTTTGCAGTTTCCTAGTCCATTGCACAGAATATTAAATTGTGCCTTTATGAAGTACAGTGCAAAAGAATCCACATACAGCTCTGTGAATGGAAACATAAAAAAGTTATTGGTTTTTGAAGGCGGGGAGCAAAAAACAAAGAATGGCTGCACTAAAGGCAAAAGAAATGCAGTATAAATAGAAACATTTAATGGGGCTGATTATACATTTTCTGTTATAGGAATAAGACAACAGCACTCTCCAAGCAAGCATTGGTGGTTCAGTGGTAGAATTCTCGCCTGCCACGCGGGAGGCCCGGGTTCGATTCCCGGCCAATGCAGCTGAGTTTATTTTACTATTTATGTTATTAATAATAATTTATTACTCATATAAATTATTATCCCTCACATAACTATCATTATTAAACGGACATGGAGTGCGTGTTTTAAAACAACCATGGCAGCGCTGACAGACAGGGGTCAGCTCTCTGGGAATCTACATGGCAGACGTATTGCAGACGCCCGTAGGACGGCTGGGAGGGCGGAAGTGACGTGTGCGGCTCAGTTTGAACGTGTGAGCAGCAGGAGGAGGCGGAGATATGGAGATGAGGAACCAGCAGGGAACTTTGTAGTTCAGACAACTTTCAGAGCTATTTCCCGGCCAAGTACGTGAAGAGCCGCCTGAGAGGAAGGTGACGGAGGTCTCACAGGTGATGTGCTCAAGTGTTTCGGTGGGATAGTGTGGTCGCTGTGAGACACATTACTCTGCCATCTGGTCTGCTTATTCCCAGCTTCCTATATGGGATGTTGTGGCACTGCATATAGCCCTGGCATTGTTCAGTGGCACAGCTCCTACATAGAGGTGATGGGGTTGCTTTTGTTTCCACCCTTGCTGTGTGGACGAATATGGGGGTTAAGGTAGCGCCCCTACTAATAATCTGCCTTGTCAGGGTCAGTCCTAGCTGCCATTTATGTCTATGGGAATAGCTGCCATTTATGTCTATGGGAATAGCTGCCATTTATATATATGGGAATAGCTCCTAGTCTCACAGTATTACAGAGAAATATAACAAATGATGTTTTCTTCTGTTATATTCGCTGCCATGAGGTCACCCCTAAGCCCCCATATTAAGAACATTTTACAGCAGCCTGAGAATTTGGGCACAGTATATATGGCCATATAAACAATCATTACGCCCCCTCTAATATCACCTCTCTGGGGTTACATTGGCTGTCACTGAACACATCCAATACTACGGTATATTATCTATAATAAAGTAACCACCAGCACTATTATGTAAGTGATGGCAAGAAGTACAGTATAATAACTTCATACGTACACTATGTATATGGGTACCTTGGATGTTTCATTTTATTGCAGATTTATAAAACCCAATTTCCCTTGTTGAAGTTTTACTATGATTTAATACCTTACTAAGTTTTAAGTGCATCTTTCTACACATGGGGGTTTTGTGCTGTCCCCTTATTGACGTATACTGCAAATTTTGAATAATTTAGGATTTTTTTATTTATTTTGTATAAAATATATTATATAAAGAATAAAGCTTTCTCTCTATCATAAATGCACAGGAAAGTACAGTGTTATCCTTTTTATAGTGAGATTGGGATATAGCAGAAATGTTATGTAACACATGGAAGAGAATTTATTAAAATTGGCGTTTCTTAAGCCAGTCTTATTCCGTTCCCCCACTGGTGCAAGATGACTTTTCATGTTCTTATGCATATGCAGTTTTATATGCCGCTAGAAAGCCGACTGTCCGTTTTCCTGTTATGTGCACTGGAGCTGGAGATATTGTGGCCGTTCATTTCGGCACCGATCTCTCCCCACTGTCAAAAGGGCATTCCTGACAGTGTAGTGTCCTGTGAGGAAAGGTATTGTTTTTATTCTGCTAACAGCAACTACAGGCAGTGTGCTATGGGCCAGTGTAAAGTATTCAGGGGCAGTGATAGACTGCTCTGTTATGTCAGAAGGGCAGCGTCAGGCAGGGGACATAATTCAGACCTCCAATCAGAGACAGCCAGTGTCAGAGGTCAGAATCACTGTCCTCATCTGCTCCTGTCTGACACTGCCCTCCTGACAGTACAGAGACTATATAGCATATCAGACATCAAAACTAACAGCATTGGTTGCTCAGGAATGGTGGGAGCTAGAGAGAAATTCCAAATGTGCCAGAATAAGTGCAGCAGCTATTAAGAAATATTAACAACCGGGGATGGTGGAGGTGGTAAAAGGTCATCTTTAAAGTATTGTACAATCACATTTTATATGATGTATTCTCCAACTTTGGTTTTGGAACAACCTTTCATTAAATATGTTTAAGCTGGAATGGTAATTGGCTTGGTTTTGGAATGTAAATAAAGGAATATAGCTATGAAGGCAATTCTTTTCATCATCCTATTGTGGAAAGCTTTACGAGAAGGTGAGCACCTTCTCGTAAACATCCTGTGCAGATACCTCCCTGATCCTGTTCATGCATGTTTACTGGGAGGGATGTTAATGCATTGATATTGCCATAATCACAGTAAGTATGTATTATGAGCATGCCATCATCTCCTTTATATAGATGAATACAACCAGAAGATAAAAATAATTTGTAATAGAATTTTTTTATTTTTTTTTGCAGAGAAGCAAATTGTGGCATGGACAAAGTTCACATCTTATTACACAGCTGATTTCAGCGATACAGTACTGTAGAAAAGTTTTAGGAAGATGTGAAAAAATTGCTACAAAGTTAGAATTCCTTCAAAAATAGAAGTGTTAAAAGTTTAGGAATACTTAAGGTAATAAGTAATTAAAATCAAATCAGTATTTGGTGTGACCACCCTTTGCCTTCAAACCAGCATCAGTTCCTCTAGATACAATTCATTCAATGGTTGTAGGAACTTGTCAGAGAGGTTGTTCCAAATACACTGAGTGGCCAAAAGTCATGGAAGGTACCAGATGCACCGTTAATAGCGGGTCACCCCTCCACGAGCCTTGATAACTGTAGCAAGACGAGGAGGCATGAACTCCACGAGGTGCTGGAAGAGTTCTGGAGAGATATTGATCCACACAGTCTGCACTGCATCCCACTATTGGTTCTGTGTAGTTGGCGTTGCGTTCATGGAGTGGACACTGGTATCCACAGCATCCCATAATTGCTTTATGGGGTTGAGGTCAGGTGAGCTGGCAGGCCAATCGAGGGTCGTAAGGTCACGGGTGTGTTCATTCAGTCCCGTGCCACCGACTAGCGAAGACATGTTGCATTGTCCTGTTGGTACACAGCATCCCATCAGGGAACTCCAACACCAGAAAGGGGTGCAGATGGTCTGCCATAAGTTGCATGTATCGAGCACCGATCATTGATCCCTGCACCCGCACAATAGGTCCCAATTGCAACCATGTGAACACAGCTCAGACCATGACAGAGCCACCTTCCCCCTGGACACGTTTCTGGTGGCATGCAGGATCCATGGGACATATGCCACACTCTCACATGCTTATTTGCTCTGTACAACTGGAATCGTGATTTATCAGACCATGCCACATGCCGCTACTGTTCCATGGTCCAATGACGATGGTCGCGTGCCCATGCCAGTCTTCGAACTCTGTGTTGCGGTGTCAGCAAAGGATCACAGGTTGGGAGTCGACTGTTGAAGCCTATGCGGTGCAATTCTCGGTGTACACTCCTGGTGGAAATGGGGTTCTGGCGCCCCACATTCAAATCGGCGGCAATTTGACCCACAGTAGACTGTCGAGACCCTGTACGACTCTGTGTAGGTGATGTGACGTCTGTTCATTGAACACTTGTGTTGTATCTGCGATATTGCAGGACCAACCAATACACTGTTGACCTCAGAAACCCATGTTTACAAAACACCTATCTGCATCAGACTGCTCAGATATCCTAGCAACACCAATGCCATAGGCTGCATCGCATCACACTGTTTAAGAGTCATATCTGACACAACCGGCACGGCACTGAGATACGCCTTCACCTGACTTTTGGCTACTGTGTGTATATTGGAGAACTAACCACAGATCTTCTAAGGATGTAGGCTTGCTCAAATCCTTCTATCTCTTTATGCAATCCCAGACAGATTAGATGATGTTGAGATCTGGGCTCTGTGGGGGCCATATCATTACTTCCTGCAAAGGGTGGTCACTCCAAATATTTATGTGATTTAGATTTCAGTCACTTCTTTTTTTTTTTTTTTTAGTTGATAAAAAAAATAAACTTTTGCACATTACTGTATATGTTGGGAGGATGTGCAGTTAGGTGACCCCCTACAGGCGCTCCATCTCTATAGATTTCAGGTAGTCTCGCCAGCTGTAGTACTTACAGTTCACATACTGGGACACCCTTGTGCTGATGCCCTCTCTTGCAGTTATGTTTCTATGCCTCCAGTGGTGTAATTGTCATTGTTTAGACAGATTTCATCAAAGCTTTCCAGGCTAAAATAATACCAGAAACGTCCCCTTGGAAAGTTTAGGTGTGTGACTTGTACCCTTAAGGACACTTACACGGAAGAATTTGCAGATGATTTTACTGACTAAAAATTAATTTCTAATTCCATTGTTTTCGGTGAACAGCAGTGCTGAACTTTTCTGTTTTTCAAGACACTGATAAAAGAAGCATTCTGTTCCATCTTGCTTTGGATTTCATGGTTGATTCAGGCATAATACCTGTAGAGTTATCTGAATGAAACTTAAGAGAAATTCATGTGAGACAGGGTTCACACCATCACTGGAACTCCATTTGGGGATTCAGTTCCCCCTTTCCGCTTGAAAAATGTAGAGAGCAAAGCGCTGTGTGCATTTTTCACCCTCTATGGATGGAAAACCGTCAGACCCCATTATACTTTATTGCAGGGGTCGGCAACCCCCAGATCTTTTCTGTCATTCATTCTGCTTCTTTTCGGTGAATAACAATCAGCTTATGATCTTGTTATGGAGGGGACATTTTTATTTGATGCTATTATGCATATTTTTGTGTTTTGTTTCCATTGAGTTGGCACAATTTGTTCCCGGTACACAAGTGAATTGTTACATGATCACTATCCTTACATTTCAGAACATGTGCAAGTGTAATGAATGTGCTGATAGCAATGTATGACTACTAGCGCACATACATTGCACATGTACCTGTATGGCTGGTTGGGTGGCTATGCAACGTATCATGTATTTGTTCCTGTTAAGTCATTATGTTTTATAATATAATATTTAGATATTGTTGCTGGCTGTTTACAAGTTGTTACTCAACAAGTTTGTGATAAGGGCTGGCACATTAGTGCATCTGCTGTATATGTCATACACAGTCTTAATATATATATATATATATATATATATATATATATATATATATATATATATATATATATCAGGGTCTGAGGTTGCTAGGTGGGGTGGCATAGACACACAAGTCCAGTTTCTTTAGTGCAATATAAAAGTAGAGTTTTATTTTCACTCAAAAAAGGTAGTGCAGCAACAAAAGGAAACCATACAAAAATAAATACCTGCCCGGCTAGGCTCTAACTGAACATAGAATAGGTTACCTCACCTAGAATAACAGAAATCAAAATCCAGCTGAATAATTCAGGACACAGCTCCATAAAACGACCTCTCTGTTTGGCTCTCTAGCCAAGCTCTGCCCCCAGTCTGTTGCTGGAGCTGGCTTCTTAAGCCTCCTTGATGAGCAGACTCTCTGCAGCTGAGTCACTGACGGAACATCCCCAAAGTGTGGACTGGAGGGGGGTGGAATGACAGGTCCCATTACCAACCAACCTGCAATTCCTAAAAATCCAGCCCAGTAACTGGAACTCTGAAATAACCCTCAGCAGACAATAGTTATCTGCTGAGAAACGTTCTTTCTGGAGTTTTCTCATCTCACCCACCTTAATAGTCTGTACGCCCCCTCCGTTGCTTGACCGGCCATCGGCTTACTATATATATATATATATATATATATATATATATATATATATATATTTATATTTATATATTTTTTAAATGTAAAAATTCACGGTGTTAACACTTATTTCATTTATCAATGTCAGAAAAGGTGGCTTTGTTCACTTGATCTACCATCCTCACTCATAAACCGCCATCACTGTGAAATCTCGGCTACCGGTAAATCTGCCTTGGGGACAGACCACAGCTTAAAGAAGCACCTGCTTACATGTGCCCTTAGAAGTCTATCTAAAAAGAGGAGGGGCCACTGAGTAATAAGTACAGTAGGAAACTGCCCCGGCAATGTTCATTATTTTGGTGAGCGTGTGAACCACTAGTTGTTGGCCAAAACCAGGAGTTGGATAGAAAACACACGAGAGAGAAATCATTCCATTATGTGTTTTTAAGTCCTATAATGCCCAGAAATA
Organism: Leptodactylus fuscus; assembly: GCF_031893055.1. NCBI lineage: Eukaryota > Metazoa > Chordata > Amphibia > Anura > Leptodactylidae > Leptodactylus > Leptodactylus fuscus. Next base: position 81,786,917 of record NC_134267.1, read on the forward strand.
GTGTTACTTAAATATTATGTTATATAGGTTTTAAGGGTAAGTTCAGACGTGTTTTTTTTGGTCTGGAACCTGAGGCGGAGGCTGTCTCAGGTTCCGGACCAAAAACCGGGTATCCACGACTGAAAGCCGGTGCACTGTACCGACATCCAGCCGCGCACTCCGCTCCGGATTAGGCCCAATGAATGGGCCTAGTCCGGAAGAAGGAGTGTCTTCAGGCCGAATTGTGAGGCGACTCGGCCTGAAGAGTGAGCACTCGCAACTCCTGAGTGGCTCCCATTGATTTCAATGGGAGCCGTCTTTTTGTTCAGGATTTTGAGGCGGCCTCAAAATCCTGAGCAAAAATCTCTGTGTGAACTTACCCTAAAGGTTTTGTGAACAAATTGTTTTGCTACATGTACTGAGACCTGGCACCTTCCAAGTTATTGTGCAATGTTTTCTCTAGGTTAAAGGCAGTCTTTCACTAGAGTGTAGCGTATCAACCTAGCCCTGCAGGTAGGTTAGAGCCACCTGAATCAGGAAGTGGTTTCCCCCTGCGCCTCTGTTGCCTAATTGACACTGTTTTTGTCAATATGCAAATGAGCTCTTTTGAGCAACAAGGATGTTGCTGCTTACCTCTTAAGGGTGCATTCACATGGAGTAAAATGGAGTGTAATTTGGAGCGTTTACGGAGCGTTTACGTAAACACTCCTTATACGCTCCGTAAACGCTCCAAATTACACTCCATTTTACTCCGTGTGAATGCACCCTAAGGAGCAATGGCAATGCCCTTGTCGCTCCAAAAAGCTCAATTGCATATTGACAAAAACAGGAATATTTTGACAAGTCAGCTATTGACAAGGGGTAAACACTGTTTCATTTAGGTGGCTATAACTTATCTGTGGGACTGGTTTCTGGTGACCGGCTCCCTTTAAGGTGTCCGACAGCTAGTGTCCGATGTTAATGTCCGCGCAAAGTTTTGCGCGGACATTAGCATCGGACACTAGATGTGTCCGTTACATTTTGCATTGATTTAGATGGACATCGGGTGCGTTCTTTTACTGTCCGTGGGTGTCCTTAACTGTCCGTTCACAAAGATGTCCAATGTTTCAAGCGGATAGAAAAACCCTACATGTAGGTTTTTGCTGTCCGCTTGAAAAATTGGACATCTTTGTGAACGGACAGTTAAGGACACCCACGGACAGTAAAAGAACGCACCCAATGTCCATTTAAATCAATGCAAAATGTAATGGACACAGATAGTGTCCAATGCTAATGTCCGCACAAAAATTAGCATCGGACACTAGCTGTCGGACACCGACGGTAGAGTTAACACTCCCTAAGGCTGGGCCCAAAAGTTTGTTCTAAATGATTTTGTTGTGATATTTTTAAGAGATTGCGAAGTCACATTTTGCTGTATACACATATGGAAGTAGTTTAAATATACATTAAATTTTTTTATTTATTTTTTATTTAACGTTTTGCAGTCAAGATGAGTCTGCTGATGATAAGTGAAAATGTGAAACTAGCTCGTGAGTATGCACTTCTGGGTAACTATGACTCTGCCATGGTTTACTATCAAGGTGTATTGGATCAGATGAATAAATACTTATATGTGAAAGATGCCTTCCTACAGCAGAAATGGCAGCAGGTAAGTTTTTATGATATTATTCCTTAGTCTTTATGATTACTCATTATATTATGTTTATATAACATTTCTTGCTTTCAGGTTTTGTTTATGAGTACAGATTTAAAAAAATGATGTAGTCAAAAGTTATTGAAAAAATTGAGAGCCGCTGATTTATTATCATTATTTTTTTTATAAAATCTTCCAACACAGCCCCGTTGAAGATGTAGGTAAGAGTGTAAAACCTGATATTGTGGACATGCATGCTTTGTAGCACGTCTATTACGGTATACTTTTTTCAGTTCTTAATCCATTTAGTAGCATGGGTTTTGTGGTGATTTTATCACTTTATTTTTTATGGGAATCCAGTTTTGTTTGAGTGCTAATGGTGAATCCCATTAATACAGTCAAATAAGGCCTCAATAATAGGGCCTTTCTATTTTCTGTTCAAGTATAGGAACATAACCTGGGTTTGGATCATTCATATGACTGACATAAACAGCACATGATTATTTTGAGGACTATCAGATTTTTGTTATGGTTTGTGGTGTTTTTCCAAATGAAATAGCGCAGTATTCTACACTATTTAATGTGTTTTGACCTAATATGCCATGGAGACTTTTTATGGAGCCCCTGATGCACATCTAATCATGGTCTAAAGCAGGGGTACTCCACTAATTTTAGTAAAGGTATGTTCACCATTGACCTGGTTTCTGCTATCAAGTAGCAGCAGTCATCTCTGCTGCTTGCACAAGGGCACTAACATGTGAAGGTAGCAGGGATGATTACCGATCCCTCTGCCATTGGTGCAAGGGATCAGGGCTTAAGGATACTAGGTGGAAGTTAAGGGTTCAGTTCATGGGCCGCCAGTTGAGTATCACTGGTCTAAAGGATAACCTAACGATGCATGAATTTTGTCATTCTAAAAGTATATTCCAGAATCCCATAAAAAAATATAGTACCAAAAAAAAACATCTAGTGTGTTTTGTCCTTGCCCACATCTTCCAATGGCTCATTCATACAACAGGATTCCACGTATGTGTGATAGCTGCTATATTATTCATATCCAGCAGATGGCCCCATAGAATTTAAAGGGATCCTATCATTTAAACACTTTTTTTTTCTAGCTGACACGTCGGAATAGCCTTAAGAAAGGCTATTCGTCTCCTACCTTTATCAGTTGCCTCCGGCCCGCTGTTCGGTAGATACCGGTTTTTAGTGGTATGCAAATGAGTTCTTTTGCAGCACTGGAGGTGGGCCCCAGCGCTCAGACAGCACTAGGGGTGTCCCCAATTCTGCCAGAGAACTCTCTCCAGCGAAGCCTCCATTTTCAACAGCAACTGCTTCTTCTTCTGGCTGGGGTCACACTCCGGCGGCCATTTTTTTAGAGGCCACTACGCACGCATGCGCAGTACGCTCCTGTAGTTCTCTGGAGAACAGGCCTGCGTCCCGATGGCAGAGCCGACTGAGCAGGCGCCGGAGTGTGACCCCAGCCGGCAGAAGACTCAGCAGAGGCGGTTGCTGTTGAAGATGGAGGCGTCGCTGGAGAGAGTTCTCTGGCAGTATTGGGGACACCCCCAGTGCTGCAAAAGAACTCATTTGCATACCGGTAAAAAAAACGATATTTCTACTGAACGGCGGGCCGGAGGGGATTCCTGGGTTCTGGCTGATCTGGGCGCTGTCTCAGTATGTAACTATCGGGGAGAATTTCTCATTCATGTCTTCCTTTTAAGAATAGCTCCATAACCACCTGTTGGCGCTGTGGAGTTCTGTACAATCAGATGAGTTGGTGAATTGACCAGCATTGATGCCAGTGTCTTCAGTGCTACCCATCCTAAAATAGGTGACTGCGTTTAGTTGCAGTGCAATTATTTTTTGGTTTGGGGTCACCGCAACATGAGGAACTGTATTGTGGGGTCACGGCATTAGAAAGGTTGAGAACCGCTGCTTTAGAAGGTTCCTGGCTGTCATATACCAGAGAGCTCCTGCTATATACAATAAGTAAGGGAGGCTGGGGCTCGTCATGGAGGGCTTTGTTAGGGGGGTTAGGGGACTCTGAACTTTGAAGATGTGTTATTATTGTATAGGAATTTGGAACTATAGTGATGTAATCCAAGTTTATATGTCTTCTTAAGAGGAATAACTCAATTTCTTAATGTCAAGAACAGTAACGGTAGTATTGAGCACACTTGCTTTAGTACATTTGTTGTCCCTCAAAGCTTTGAGAATGCTATAATAACCATGGCTTTAATTATATACATGAACAATCCTAGACCGATGGCAGAATTAAGTTGTTTTATTGCTTTGTCATTTAGCTGTGAGCTGTTGTCATTCCACCCACGTGAGTTCATTACCGTACTACGCACATCTAGTTAGGTACATGTGATTACATCTCCCGACCAGTGAAAATTCCCACTGCCATGGTGCAAATTGCCTCTACTTTGCCAGCTCAGACCTTAGTGGTTCTGTTGCTCAGAAATGAAAACTGTCATAAATGATGACTGAACTTAGGCCTGGATGATGAAACAAATGTAATTCCATTAATTCACTTTTGGGGCTCCTCACAATTCTGTTTTCCATACTGGTGCGGGGGTAAACCACACAAGATTAATTTTATATGAAAATTTATGAGGTTTGCCCACTTCCTGGTTCATTTCGAGCATGAACCAAAAGTGCTATTATATTTTGGGGTCTTCTCAAACCAGTAGCGGCCCAGGAGAGTGAAAATAACAAATGCTTATATTCTCCTTGCCTCACCCTTGCTGGGCATCTGACATTCCCCCGATGTCTTATTCTGATCTCTTCCGGCCCCTGGATAACATTATGAGGTGAGTATAGCTCTTTGTCTCCTCCCCTGGGCCCTGTTTTGGGTGTTTAAAAACAAAAATAAATAAATAAAAATGCTGCAAACTGATGGAAAATCCATTTGTCTGCTTGTCTGTGCGGTGAAGTCTTCCAAGTTGTTGAGATACAGGGCAGGACTTTCTGCCTGAAAACATTTGTTGTTAGCCAACGTACATCCATAGGTAAGTTAGATAAGCAAGACTGAATCACCGTGAGTGAAGGGGGAGGGTTTTCTTTTTTTCCCTTCACACAGTGAATGTAGATGGGAGGGGTTAATTCTCTTCAGTCTCACATATCGGAAAACGGTTACTCTGTGAAAAGTACTGAACATTTTCTAAATCTCACAGCTGACAATGTAAGAAAAGTTGATAAGTCTTCTATGTACTTTTATCTACTACTTGCTGCTTGTATGATTACTGACAGACAGATGTGGCCTTACTGACTGTGCTCATAGATTGTTTTGTTTTTTTATTTTTTCCCATATGTGTTACCTGCTTGCCTGCATGCATTTGCAGTCCACTGTTCCTGAGTCTCCTATATTATTGTCACTTGGGCTTTTCTCAGTTATGTGTTTGCTAAGGGACAGTTACGCCTGAAATTATGGCAGAACAGTATCAATAATGCATAAGGGAGGAGGATAGACTGGCAAACATCCAACCTCACAGTACCACAGTGTGCTGAAGATTATTACAAGTGTCATAGTATATTTTGTTTAGTTCCTTCATCCAATAACCTAGCCTTACCTTTCTGCTAACACAGTCACACAATCCTTATTTTTTGCTGGCTAAGTTGTGCTTTGGCAGCCATATTACCCCTATAACAATAGCACCCACAACGTCCATGAAACATTGACAACCACATTCCCATGTTTTAAGTTAATTTAGCATGTACAGCAAATTCAAAAAAAGCTTCTCTGATTCATTCTTCTAGTGCACATGGAACTTTTTTTTTTATTGTTTCATGAAAATAGTTAAATTGAGTCAAATCAAAAATTGCCCATAAGTTTGAAAACTTGTGTGAGTTTGTGCATGAGCTGTCATCAGAATCTCCCATTTTACAAGTTTTAACTGTAACTGCATTAAGTTCTGCAACAAAACTGCACGTGGTTCTGTTGTGATTCTTGAAGTGAACTGGTAACCCTGAAAATGATATAACCAGTCAACCAGCATAATGTTATACAGCAGAATTTGCTGAGCACATTGATAGACCAAATATTTGTAACTTCTTGAAATCCATGGACTTTTCTCATGCATTTTTCAGGTGGAATCCCTTTATAGTCTATGGGGTTCGTGGGTTCTGCAGGTAATCTATTTTTAAGCTGGTTAGCTTTCTATTTTTCGGGTCCCCAAGTGGACCATCATAATAATGGCCATGCTGCCTATGCCCACAGTTGCTAGGAGGCACGTGGTTTGTATTATAGAATTGTGTAC